>NC_064641.1:274823082-275496296 GCF_023864345.2 Schistocerca serialis cubense
TACTGCAGCCTAAAACATACCGTTCAAATTCAACTTTTTGTATTTGATTTAGGCTCTGTAGATCTACATACATAAAAAAGTTTTGCATCACCTCGGTTCAGAGAGTTCCGGAATCTGTACAGAAAATTGGAAAAGAGATCTACATAAACATCATTTCTGCTCTTTTTATTGCTCAAGAAAACGACACATTGCATGTTGTACCACCATACAGCGAGAACTTCTGAGGTGCTGTACACACCGGTTCCTCTGATACCCAGTAGCTCGTTCCCTTCCACTGATGTATGCCTGTATTCGTCGTGGCATACTACCCACAAATTTCATCAAGGCACTGTTGCCCCAGATTGTCCCACTCCTCAAGAGCGATTCGGCGTAGATCCCTCAGAGCGGTTGGTGGATCACGTCGTCCATAAACAGCCATTTTCAATTCATCCCAGGCATGTTAGATAGGGTTCATGTCTGCAGAACATGCTGGCCACTCTAGTCGAGTGTGTGTGTGTGTGTGTGTGTGTGTGTGTGTGTGTGTGTGTTTGTCCTTAGGCTAATTTAGGTTAAGTAGTGTGTAAGCTTAGGGACTGCTGACCTTAGCAGTTAAGTCCCATAAGATTTCACACACACATTTTTCTAGTCGAGTGATGTCGTTATCCTGAAGGAAGTCATTCGCAAGATTTGCACGATAGGGGCGCGAATTATGCCTCGCCAATATGTTGCCGATATTTTTGCACTATCTATTGGAGGATGGCATTCACTTGTCGTACAGCCGTTACTGTGCCTTCCATAATCACCAGCGGCGTACGTCGGCCCCACATAATGCCACTCCAAAACAGCACGGAAACTCCATCTTGCTACAGTCGCGGGACAGTGTGTCTAAGGCGTTCAGCCTGACCGGATTTCCTCAAAACACGTCTCCGGGGATTGTCTGGTTGAAGGCATATGCGACACTCATCGGTGTAGAGAAAGTGATGCCAATCCTGAGCGGTCCACTCGGCATGTTGTTGGGCCCAATCTGTATCGCGCTGCATGGTGTCGTGGTTGCAAAGATGGATCTCGCCATGGACGTCGGAAGTAAAGTTGCGCATCATGCAGTCTATTGCGTACATTTTGAGCCGTAACACGACGTCGTGTGGCTGCACGAAAAGTATTATCCAACATTTCTTTAAAGTCAGGACCGTCTTTAGATTAGCGGTACTGACTTTAAAGAAATATATTATGACTGTGGCCCAGCATTTCAAAAAGAGAAAATTATTATTCAACATGATGGCGTTGCTGTCAGTGTTCCTCCGAGCCATAATCCGTAGGTAGCGGTCATCCACTGCACTAGTACCCCTTGGGCGGCCTGAGCGAGGCATGTCATCGACATTTCGTGTGTGGTTCACTCCGAGACGCCTGGACACTTCCCTTGTTGAGAGCCCTTCCTAGCACAAAGTAACAATGAGGCCGCGATCGCTCCGCGGTATTGACCGTCTAGGCGTGGTTGAACTACAGGCAACACGAACCATGTACCTCCTTCTTGGTGGAATGACTGGAACTGATCGGCTGTCGGACCCCGTCTGTTTAACAGGCGCTGCTCATGAACGGTTGTTTACATCTTTGGGCGGGTTTAGTGACTGTACAGTCAAAGGGACTGGGTCTGTGTTACAGTGTCATTGTCAACGTCTATCTTCAGGAGTTCTAGGAACCAGGGTGATGCAAAACTTTTTTTGATGTGTGTACGTTCACCATTCATTAGTTTTTCTTTTACTCCCCTTCTCTTAACATGATATCCTTCGTTTCCAAACCACGTTTTGTCCCCCCGCCTGCTTTACGCGGTAGAAAAAAAGTGGAAAAATCTGTGATAACGTAAATTAGCGTACAGACTTCATCGCACCGATCCACGATCTCTGCACTACCCGCCGATAGTAAGTCGCAGCTCGCAACTGCGGCCAGTGCTAACAACATCCCGTAACACAACGGTGCTTGCAGGCAGCTCGGTGACGCGGCGAGACAGCCGGCCCGAGAGAACGTGCTGACGGCTCTGCGACCTGCGGCAGGTAGCAGCGGCCTGAAGCGGCAGCGGCAACAGAGCATGAGTCGGCAGCGGCAGCTGCTGACGAAGTAGCAAAATCGGCGACAGCTCCTTGTAGTAGCTGTTGCTTTTCTACTGCTCAGTGGTAAACAGTCTTTGACCCGCAGCTTCCGCAGTCTATGTTGCAACTCCATAGCGGGACTCCCCCATGTTTTGGCAGGGGGCCTTCAATGTCAGGGGATCGTTCACCTCTGATCACCGAGCCCACTGTAGGCTTTCCTCTTCTATCTGTGCTCCCTTGCGTCTTTAGGACTAAGGCCGTTTTATCACTTAGAGTAGTGTATAGAGCAATTACTTGAGAATCCGAAATAGCAAAATTGTAGTCTCCCTAAACAGAACCCCAAATGCTAGGGCGATGTCAGACCCCCACCTCAATTTTATCCTTTCCATAACAAGAAGCAGGTGTTAGAGGCGGACGTGAAGGATGATCTCCCCCTGTCCCCACAACACTGACGACCCACTTCCCAACTACCAATAGCTCATCGAAACTGGTGGGAGTGGCACACCCAGTACAATCATGCTACATAAAGACGCTACAGTGATTACACTGTACGTTCCCACACTACAATCTGATGCCTAACAAGAACAGAACCACTGTAACCACGAAAACAGACTCAGGTTAGTTTTCATGCTCAACTGGAAATGGTAAAACATCGCCAACCCTAGACGACCAAAGCAATAGTAACATAACAATCAGGCACAACACAGACCTACAAGTGTCTAGCACAGAACAGTGATTAGGTTCCCACCAGTCATGATTCGCAACTACAGTGACCTGAGTCGCGTAACCACCACACACTGAGCAGGCGCAGTCCTCTTACTCACCACATAAAACCCTTGAGGGAATACACCACACTGTACATTCAAGAAGAACAGATAACAGCAACGTGTTGAATTTCCTTAAGTAAAATAAAATAGAAACCATACAAACAGAACGTAATATGGAAAGCTACAGCAATACGTAACAAAGGTATTGTCGCACGATCCTCACACATGGAACTACAAACAAAACTCGAATAACTCAGATGTAACTGCAACAGCATGAACCGAATGATGGGATATTTTACACACAGAGCACTCCAAAACTACCATGAGGAGTTGGTCAATACGGTCGAATCTGCGAGTTTTTATACGGTAAATCGCCTCTTTCATAAGGACGTAAATGTGGAACCACTGAACATACTCCTAAAGTGCCACCACTATCAAAGGTTTGGACATGCAGCCACGTGCTGTGGCTTGGCACCCTGCTGCAACAGATGTACTGGCAGCCACTACATTCGACAGTATACACTGAACAAGACCGACACAGGACTTATGCCAACTGTTGAGGTTCGAACATGGCCATCTACAAGGGGTGCATTACATACAAGGAAGCATTGAGGTGCAGAAATGAGAAAAAAACGGATCACAAGAGTTATTCCAAAAATCTGCTCACATCTAGTGAAGAGTAGTGTCTCATTTGCTGGTGCTCTGCATGGCATGGTGGTGACAGTGCATAGAACCAACACAAGAAATTGAACCCACACTTCGTTCAACACTGGAAATAGTTCACAACATGCCAAAGCAGCATGAGAGACTGACTACAAAATGTAAGTGGACAAGAAAAATGCATCTACACAGGAGAACACCAGCCCTAAAGGAGGAAACCACAATAACCAAAAATCTAAAACACCAACACCACAACAATAACACAGGCGCCAATGAACATAGCTCATACCACTGACACAAAAGACTGCCCACACGCTGCAGCCACACAAAAACCAGTGGCTGGAAAACAAACAAAAAACAACATCCACTTCAGGAGTTTTAGTGGCGACACTATTCCCCCATCTCATGACAGATACACTTGTTTTATGATTTGCAGCTTCCATCATAGGACTCCTATCAGCCGGCGAATTGCAGTCATAAGTGCTCTGTCACTAAAACAGTCTTTAGAAAGCTTTCACCACCTCCCCCCAACGTGCGTACAAGGAAAGAAAAGTTATATTAATTAACCTCATAAACATGTTACTGCTTACCCCATGTAAGAAGTAGTGGGGGTAAGGGTGAAGTCAGCCCAGACTGCACTGTTGCCAAATTTATTCAAGATAGCGACTGTCCTCAACTTCCTCTCCCTGGGGAGTAGGTGTGGCAAGGTCCCATGATCTCACCACCCCAATTCCTTACCTCTTCACCACTTTCCCTCGTGTCCTCCACCTGGATATTGGCAGGAAAATGACTCTGTTTGTGCTCAGCTGTTGGAGAGGTACGATGTAAGATCTTTATTTATGTAACTGATTCATTTTCGAGGGTGTTGGGTAGTCCTCCACACTCTGCTGCACACCGTTTCCCAACTTTTCACTGACCCCTACCCCCATTTTGTCCGATCGTGTGTGTCCTGGTATAACCACAAGCGCCAGAACAAAGGCGAAGAATGGAAAACCAGAGAAGGCGGTGAGGAAACATCAGCCAATAGCCCACTGACATGGACCGAGCCACACTGGGAGCGCCCCCTGCAAGAAGTGAATACAAGGGCCTCTTCTGCCAGCCTCAGCCCCTCAGATTGGATCCGAATATGGACAATAGCGCACAGGATTCACCGAGCAGTATTAGTGACGCGTGTCAACTTCCAGGAACATTGTACATAGCCAAAGACTCTAAATTATATTATATGTCGCCCCTCGTTTGCGACTACAACTTGTGAATTTCAAAGTTAAGTATCGTAATCTGCTTATTTGAAATAAAACTACTAATGTTATTTGCTTGAATTGTTGTATAGCATTCCGAGGACGCAGCATCCCTTAGGCACCCTGTAAGTGACGAGTTGGAACAATCTAACAGTGTGTTTGTACGTTCACCTCAAAGTTTGAAGACTGACTCATCTAGTTCACAATACTGCCACCAGAGAGCACTCAAAATTGCCCTACAGCCAGCCTGCACCCCCCACCCCCCCACCCCCTTGCCATAGCCACCCACACCACCTCTCTGCTGACCCCTGCACTAATTTATTACAATCACACTTGTGTATGTTCACATTGAAGTCTGAAGAGTGACTGCTCCAGTTGACAGTACCACCACCAGAGGGTGTGCAAAACAGTCCTACACCCTCACCCATTTGCCCCCACTCTCCGCAGCAACCCATCCCCACTTCTGATATGATGATATAAACGCTGGAATAGAAGGTACTGTCTTTACTTTTTGTTGGAAATGTGTGCAATTGACGAGAAAGGAGATTAATGAGTGTATTACCTATAAGCATACAGCTGAGGGCTGCGTTCATAGACTACAATGAGGAATGGGTAGAGGTGATAATGGATGGCTCTAACAGGATGGACTGACGATGAATTTTGCAACTAATGGACACTACTACCTGTGCTAAAGCAGTTCATGCTTTTTGAAATGGCTTGTCAGTTCACAGTCTAGAAAACAGCTTTGTCCTATTCCACTAGCCCAGACTCGATGAACTAAAGGTGCTCAGCTTGGTGTATGGGGCTCAACTGAGGATGTTTGCTCCCTTTCCCAATCACATGTGTGTCTATGTTCGCCTTGCTGTGTGTTCTAGCCCACAAACCACTCTAAATTTGCTGGGAATTGTCCTACAGCCACTGCCATAAGAGAAGCTTCCTATCGATCTACCTGTGTGTAGCCACTGAAGAACTTGTACACAGATACATGGTAAGAGGTGACAGGACGACAAACTATCACTGAACTGTAGGAAGAGTAGCCTGCTACGGATTTACAAATGCGGCAGCTGTTGAGGAAGTCATGCACACACGCATATATACCTGGTAAGTAGGGGCACGACAGTAAACTCTCACTCTGCAAGTGAAACAGATGCTCAGGAACTGAGAAGGGATGGGACAGCAAACTATCACTGAATAGTAGGAAGACTTGCCTCCTACCATATGTGTAGGTGTTGAGGATCTTGTACAAAGATACTTGGCAAGAAGTGAAAGGGCAGCAAACCATCACTGAAACGTAGGAGGGCCAATACATGCAGTCACAACTGCTCTAATTACACATCGAAATTGTCACGGAGGAAAACAATCACTCATAAAAAAATGGATCATAATGCAACATACGCACTGGTAATTTAGAAAAATCATTGCACACACGCACTAGGAATTTATAAAAATCATTGCAATAACGCAACTACCACAAAAACCGACCACAAAAGATCTCGCCAGGAGAGAGTGGCTGCAGCTGCACGTGTGTTCACCACAATGTGACGATACAGACCAAGCAGTTTAGAGCCAGTCTCACCTCGTCCTACCTTCTGTCCTCCGACCCTCTCCTCCCCTTCACTACCGGTCTTCCAGATCTGCCACTCGTGGCACACAATGACATCCGTCTATTGGCAGTGTTTTACTGTTTCAAGTCTGCAGAAATCGGTCACAGATGGCCAAAAGGCTCAAGAACAGGACGCATCCTACAAGCCGTTAGAGGTATTTACTGCCCCTCTGAGGAACAATAGCGAAATCCATGACTTTTCGTCAAGGAAAAAGACCTGAATAATCAACTGTGGCTTGCTTTCAAACATTCTCGATTTGCCGCCAGTGTCTGAAAGGGGTCTTCAGCTAAGTAAGGTCAGTCCCATGCAGGAAAAACGTTGAAATGATAGGTAACACGTAATGATATACATACGCACCTCTATACTAGCACTTTCACACAGCAGTTATCCACCTGCTCTGTGCGCACAAGGTGGAGAGCAGTGACCTGCACTAGCTAGTCTCTGTCACTGCATGTGGTTGGAACCACTCATCGTCCATGTTTGTTCTAATTATTCAGGTAAATTGTCCACAGGGTGTCTCTGTATACTATGGAAGAATGAGATTCTGTCTGTACAGATGGTGGTGGAATTTTACACAGATCACTTGCTCCTCGTGGGGTAAGACAGTGCGTGTCTGCCTAAAGTGTTGCCGTTCTTAGTTCACCTCCTGTAATGTCAGCTCATTAATTAAAAAAAGTGACTGAATAAATACAAACACTCACTCATTTGGTGCATGAATTATTACCATCATGTATTCTGCACGTGTGATTATTATACTTGCTACAACGAATACTGTACCTTCAGAACTCACCTCACATTATGTAAAAGGTGCAGTGATACGCTTTTAAAACAAATACTGTGGCAGTGAAAATAGTGGATATAGTACTAAATCAATGAAATCTGCAGCTAAGAATACTCTCCTGGTGTAATTCTTGCACTTGCCGCAACGAAATATTGTACCAACAGACAACAGCTCAAATCATGTAAAGTGTGTAGTCTTAGGCTTTTAGAACGAATGCTGCAACAGCACAGGTGAAAATAGCAGATGTAGTACTAAAATCGTTGAAATCTCCAGCTAAACAAGTGTAAGCTCACGCTTGTCGTATGAATTTATGCTTGCTACAACGATTATTGAACCGAGAACATGTCTTGCATTGAATACACTGCAAGATAAGCACTTAATGCCACCCACCAGCTCTTAAAGATACGTCCCACTAGAAAGTTATACACACTCTGGTGCCGCCCGTAGTGGCCACGCGGTTTGAGGCACCATGTCACGGATTGCGCGGCCCTCCCACCGGAGATTGGAGTCTTCCCTCGGGTATGGGTGTGTGCGTTGTTCTTAGCATAAATTAGTTTAAGTAGTGTGTAAGTCTACGGACCGATGACCTCAGCCGTTTGCTCCCTTAGGAATACACACGACACACTGTGGTGAGCGCAAGACTTCAAGAATGTCATATTGTTAGACCAAACAGCAACACGACAGTCAATACTGAGTGAACATTCCACGATGTATAGACTTTTTTTTTGTGAGTGGTGCCATTGTGTCTTAGGACGAAGGAGACGTAACCCACGTATAAGCAAGCAACAATTAAAAAGAAAGGCACATTGTCAGCGACTATGTTACACTACGAGCTCGTCCCGCCCATAGGTCTACAGGAAGACGAAACATTGTAATAATATCACACTACTATCGAAAAAGACACCTTCCATCAGGACAGTGCTTGTGTCTCCATCTCAATGTGTGGATGGAGACTAACCAGCTAGAACCGCTCTTACGTCCCCTCCTAACTCCCTGCCTCTCCTTTCGGGGAAGGCAGGGAGATACTGATTTTCCAGGTCTGTTCTATCCTGTCGCTGATGGCACATAAAGAGCTCCAGCCACTGTAGTTCCTCTTCTTAGGACGGTTTTGGCTTGATAGTGATATACTGTTTCAGGTCTGTAATTAAACCCTCCTGTAGGTAGAGGTTCTGTTTACCTCTCACTGATGGTACATCAAGAGATCCACCTGCTGGTGATTCTCTGCTTTGGTCGGTGTCAGGCTGAATATAATGTATTGTTTCACGTCTGCAAAAATCAAACATACTTCTAGGAAATGTCGATCCCTGGAGCAATAGCGAAATACTTGACTATTCATACAGAATGGCCCACAGCATGCTATGGCCCTATGCTACATATCCTGATGGAAAGAGGAAACTTTAGTGGCTGCACTCACGAGAGGGCCAGACGCTGTGACTGGGCGGATGCTGTGATAGGATGAGCCCAGTGACTGGTGGCCGTTGAGGCCATTGCAGACAGGAGCTGGTCAATATTCTGGCGCCGAGCACACAATTACCATTGGTCACTTACAGCAGCAGCCTCCTGGAGCTCGCACAGTCATAATTAATGTCTACGGAAGTCACTCACATAAACTTAGATGTGGGTATTACGTACATTTCAGAGGCCCAAATATTAATAAAGAACAACAGGTCTCAAGCTATCTACTCACATGTCAGGAGAAAAAAAACAGTAATTTTTACACCCAACAGCAAGCCAGAACTTACATTCCTCCCTCCTCGTTATTTCGTATTAGGCGACTGGGTAAATCTACGAACTCTGTCTGCGATAGTGTACTCGATGATGGATGAGCAACCTGTCGAGATGGAGCTCTATAACAATCATTTTTGTCGTATTTCTCTTCAGTTCTACGTATTTTTCATCAACTACGCTATTTTATAAGGTTTTTTCCGTAATTTCAACGTATTGTACCCAACAAATCGAGTTCAAACCCACTGCTTTGGGTGACTTACCACATCAACAAAATGTATCATCTCATTGATGTCTTGCTGCTGTCAGCCAATGACACAGCAGCATGTTTCTGAGTTTCTGCATCATGGCTAAACGACCCCCTCGATTACTCTGTAAGTGCTAGATATATGTGGAGATATCGTGAACCCTGTTACACTGTTTACATCACATGACACAAATACTGTTTTGTAGTCTGCAGAGAGAAGGTGCAGAAAGTACATTCCTTAGCAAAAAAATAAATTCAGTAAGATTTTATTACGCTTAGCTGTCTCTCCCTCTGTGAATGGGAGTCACAACGTGTTCTCACATTCATAGAATAAAACAGGAGATTGAAAGATCTCACCAATACCTCTGATGACTACCACCACAACAAAGGAATCATATCTGTAGCAGCACTCTTCTGTATTTCGAAACGAGCTATTACTTTGTTGAACGTGTCAGCTAAGGATCCTCAGCAAAACTCTAGACGGTCTCTCTCTATGCGTCTCGTAACTCTTCCTCTGTCTTTAACCAACCGTCCTTGCAACACTGTCTCTGATACAATTTGAAATTGAGCACAAGTAGGTGGACACTACACCCGCTACATTCAATGGCTATTGAAGGAACAGAATGAACTGAGTTCAAAGCAATCAGTAGACATCCATACTTTGTTTTTGAAAAGAGTATAACATGTATTTCAAACTTGCACAACCGACCAACACTAGTGATACGGGCCGGTATTCTCATTCCAGCACCGTAATTGCTCTTCTGCGAAGACCGTAGATACGATCCTGATACGAGAGTGTTGTGGTCATATAACAGACGGCCAAGAGAAAGTAGAAGGAGAAGCAAACGATTTATGCACGATGCTGCTCCAGGTGGAAGTCAATTGGGCTATCAATTCTGGGGCATTGTCCTAATTGTTGGATTCCATACTAAAAAGGTAATGGAAAGAGAAAATGCTATGTTCCACAATCATTCCTCTCTTTCGAATACCTTCTTAGTATCGACTCCAAACATTAGAATAATACTCCACAAATGATAGCACAAGTCACTTACATAAAACGTTTCAAACTCCTTCTGTCTGGAACTCCACCACGCATAAAAAATCGTGCATTACCTCTTCTTCTTTACTGCCTCTTATATCATCACAACGCCTTAAAATGTATCAGGGTCGTACCTACAGTCCTAGTAGAATGGCAGCAATGGTACTGGAATAAGAACACCTGTCTATATCACTAGCGTCAGTCGGTTCTGCAAGTTTGTAATACGTGTTATGCCCTTTCCGATAGTAATCTATTGATTTGTACTGATTACGTTGAACTCAGATCGTGCTGTCTCTTGAAAAGAGACACTGCCCTCCTACTTCTGGTCAGTTCCAAATTAAATAGGGGACAATGTTGCATGGAAGGTTCGTTAAATACAGACGAAGAATTGCAAGATGCATAGAGAGAGACATCTTGAGTTTTCTATAGGTTCCTTAGATGATACATTCAACGAAGGGGCAGCTTATATCAAAATAGAGGATACAGTGCCACTATAGACATGATTCGTTTGTTGGGGTGGTAATCGTCAAAGATGTTGGTGATTTCTTTCAATTTCCCACTTTATCCTAAGAATGCAAGAATACCTTGTGACTCCCATTCACAGAAGAAAAGACAGCCAATCGTAACCAAAACCTTAGTAAATTCGGCTAAAGAACGAAGTTTTTGAACCCACTCTGTGCTGCTAGCTATTTTCCACATTACAGAACAGTATTTGTGACAACGATATAGGCAGTATAATACTGTTCACGGTATCTCCACATGTATGTAGCACTTGCAAAGTAATGTAGAGGGTTGCTTAGCCATGATGCAGAAACTGAGAATCATTAGTTGACAGCACTACGATATCGATGGGATGAGATGTTTTGTTGATGTGACAAGGTATCGAAACCACTGATTTTGAACTCGAGAAATTGAGTAAAATGGGTTGAAAATACGGGAAAACCTAGTGAAATGCGAAACTGATGGAGAATACATAAATCTGAGAAAATATTCGACAAAAAAGTGTGACAACCTCGTCAGTTATCTCATTCGTCATCGATAACAATATCACAGATAACGTTCACAGCTTTACTCAGTTGCATGTAACGAAATAAGGAGGGAGGAATGAAAATTGTAGCTTGCTGTCAGGTGTAAAAATGACTGAGTTTTTTCCGACATGTAAGTAGATAGGGTAGAAGCCGCTGCTCTCTATTGATATTTGTGCCTCTGCAATGTAAGTAATACTCACATGTATGACAGTTTATTTAAATGACTTCCACAGACAGTAATTTTGAGCGCACGGGGTACAGGAGGCTGCTGCTGGAAGTGGACGGCTCCAGTGGTGTGCTCGGTGCCGGCGTATTTGATAGCGACCACCCACGGTGGCCTTAAAGAACGCCAGTCACTGCAACCATCCGGTCACAGCATCAGCCCCTTTGGCGAATGGATCCATTGAAGCTGCCTCTTCTCACAGGGAGGTGTAGCAGAGCGCCATAGCACACAGTTGGTTGATCTGTGTGGAAAATTCACATATTTCGCTATTGTTCTAAGGGTCGACATTTCCTAAACATATGTTCGTTTTCTGCGGACCTGAAACAAAATCTCTCAGTCAGCTGGACACAGACCAAACCAGAGTATTATCAGCATATGGATCTCTTCGTGTACCACCAGCAAGAGGATAGAACACGTCTGGCAAAACAGATCCACTACCTATAGGATGGTTCATCTCCAGACCGGTAACCGTATATCATCGTCAACCCAACACTGACAAAAACAGAGCAACTGCAGTGGATGGAGCTCTTTGTGTGCCATTAGCGACGATAGAACAGACGGGGAAAACCAGTATTCCTACCTACACCAAAAGGAGAGGGAGGGGCGAAGGGAGGTATGAGGGGAGGTATAGCGGTTCTAAGCTGCATAGTCACCATCCACATATCGAGATGGTGACACGTGCACTATTCTGATGGAAGGTTTTTTTCGATAGTTGTGAGATTTTATTACAGTGTTTCGGTCTTCCTGTAGTATCAAGGATTGAACACACTCGAAGTATAACATAGTTATTGCTACTGCGCTATTTTTAATAGTTGCTCACTTATAACTGGACTGCATCTCTCTCCCTCTAGGACATACTGGTAGCACTCACAAGAGAAACATGACTATCCATCTTGGAATGTTCACTCAGTATTGATAATCATATGTTGTTTGGTCCCACCAGATTTAAGTTATTGGTGAAGTGTTGTACTCGCCATAATGTATGTAACTTGCTGGTGGAATGTATGTTTAAGGACTGCTGGATGGTGTTAAGTGCTTCTTTTGTATTATATTCAGAGCAAGATTCTATGTTCTCGGTTCAATAATCATTCTAGCAAACATAAGTTCATACCACGAGTGTGAGTTTGTACTTATTTAGCTGCAGATTTCATTAATTTGGTACTATACCCACTGTTGGCACTGTCAATATTCGTTCTAAAAGCGGAAGACTACACCCTTTACAGGCTGTGAGGTGAAGTCTGTAGGTAAAATATTCGTCACAGCATGCATAAGAATCATACCTGCAGAAACATGATAGTAATGCTTCATGCAGCAAATAAGTGAGTGTTTATTCAGTCACGTTTTTTTTTAAATTAATAAGCTGACGTTATAGCAGCTGAGCCGCGAAGAATGGTAACACTTTAGGCAGATATGCAAAGTGTTATTCCACAAGGAGCAAGAGATTTCTTAATAATTCCTCCACCATCATTCCTCCATCCTCTATTCGTCCGCTGTCTGTACAGCAGGAGTCTCATACTTCCACAGTATACGACAACAGTCATAAAAACACACACAAAGCTGTTACTCGGTACAGTGGAGTGCGTGAATCCTCTACCAGACAGCCTTTGCTCAGTTGACCTGAAGAAGCAGAACAAATGCGACGATGACAGGTATAACCACAAGCAGCTGAGGATAGAGTGTTGGCCACCGCTCCCCACGTGTCGAAGGCAGAGCGGCTGGATCGATGCACTGTGAGAAAACTAGTATAAAGGTCGGTATACATTTCATTTATGCAGTATGTATTATTTCAACATTTTTCCTACATGAGATTCAATTCACTTACCTGAAGGCCACTTTCAGACAGTGCCAGCTCATCCAAAACGTTTGAAAGCACGCCACAGTTGCCTATTCAGTTCTTCATCCATGACAAATAGTTAAGTACCTCGCTATTGTTTGAGTATTTCGAGCATCCTCTGGTGGCGGTATTGTGACTAGAGCAATTGGCCTGCAAACTTCGTGGTGAACGTAGACGCGTGCGATCGAAAAAAGTGGGAGTGGGGATCAGCTGGAAGTGTGGGCGGGGGTGACAGAAAGTAGTGGTGGATGTGGGTTGCTGTAGGATAGTTTCTATCACACGTTGGAAGTGGTGTTGTGGAATAGAGCAGTCGGTCTTCAAACTTCGAGGCGATCATATACACACATGATCGGAAAAAGATGGGGCAGCCGGGTGGTGGAAGGTGTGTCCTTCCTCTTCAGTAACACAGCACAGACTGAGCCGTTTATCCACCAATTTCCAAGTGGGGGAGGGGAAAATGGAGGCGCCAGCCGGTGTGGCCGAACGGTTCTAGGCGCTTCAGTCTGGAACCGCGCGACCGCTACGGTCGCAGGATCGAATCCTGCCTCGGACATGGATGTGTGTGATGTCCTTAGGTTAGTTAAGTTTACGTAGGTCTAAGTTCTAGGGGACTGATGACCTCACTATGTTAAGTCCCATAGTCCTCAGAGCAATTTGAAACGTTTGAAATGGAGGTGGGGAGGGGAAGTGGGGGTGCTGATGTCATGTGACATTGTCACATGCACCACCCAGAGAGACGAGAAGGGGGACAGTCGCCATCTTAAATAAATTTAGCAATCAAGCAGGCTGACGTGGAGGAAGTTAAGAGCGAATGGAAAAGCACTAGACACTTATTGCTGACAAACATGATCAGTGTGACGATTACTACTGCAACATTTTACCAAATTTAAGCGTAAGTGGCAGTCATATGGACGCGAGAAAGATAGGAAAATGTAAGTAAACTATTTATTATTTCAAAAGTAATCTCTAGGTAACTGTTAGTAGATTTATCCCACTACGTGAGAAGACGGACAATGCTTTCATGGAAATTCTTTTACGGTTGCCTACGGGACTAAAATTGTTCCCAGGCGCGCATGTCTGAGTCCAAAGCAAATCAACGGCACGAATGTCTTTCTTAAGGACTCCAAAAATATGGAAATCGGATGTGGAGAGGTCGGGACTGTTTGGAGGATGTGTTAAAGGCTTCGCGGTGAAACTTCTGCTGCGTAATCGAAACAACCTTCACAATATGCGGGCCCGCCCATATGTGTCTAGGTTGTTTCGATTTCGCTGCAGAAGTTTCGCTGGGAAGCCCTTAACACATCCTCCAAACAGTCCTACCTCTCCTCCTGTGATTTACACGCTTTTGGAGCCCTGAAGAAAGACATTCGTGGCCGTCGATTTGCTTCAGTCAGAGAGATGTGCGCCTGCGTAAATCATGGCGCCATAGTCAACAACAAACCAATTCCCATTTCTAAATTCATTGCAGGAAGTGGCGACAAAGAGGCTATTCATTCTGGTGTGTAGAATATGTGAGCTAGGTGGCGATATACCATCAGATATTCCGAGAAATATAATCCACCCGATTCCGAAGACAGCAAGAGCAGACAAGAGCGAGAATTATCGCGCAGTCAGCTTAACAGCTCATGCATCCAAGGTGATGGTAATCATATGACACAGAAGAATGCAAATGAAAATTTGAGGAAGAAAGACTGAAGAAAAATCACGACACGTTCATAAGATCTGTCGATCTGCAAAAGCGCTCAGCAATGTCAAATGTTCTAAGACAGTTGATATTCTGAGGAAAATAGGGGTAAGCTGTAGGATGAGACGAGTAATACAGAACGTGTACAAGAGCCAAGACGGAATAATAAAAGTGGACGACCAAGAACGAAGTGCTCGGATTAGAAAGGGTGTAAGACAGTGATGCAGCCTCTCACGCCTACTGTTCAATCTGTCCATCGAAGAAGCAATGATAGAAATAAAAGAAAGAATCAAAAGTGGAATTAAAATTCAAGGTGAAACGATATCAATGATAAGATTCGTTGGTAACATTGTTATCATCAGTGAAAGTGAAGAAGAGTTACAGGATATGCTGAATAAAATGGACAGTCTACTGAGTACAGAATATGGATTGAGAGTAAATCGAGGAAAGACTAAAGTAATAAGAAGTCGCAGAAATTAACACAGCGAGAAAAAGACTGTCAGGACGGAGCTAGGAGGACATCAAAAGAAGACAAGCACTGGAAAAAAAGGGCATTCCTGACCATGATAAGTGTGTTAGTATCAAACATAGTACTAAATTTAGGAAAAATTTTTTTGAGAATGTACGTTTGGAGCACAGAATTGTATGGTAATGGAACATGGATTGTCAGAAAACCGGAACAGAGGATAAATGTGCTGATTTTTATCCATATAACAAATTTGCATGAGGTCCAACGTAAAATGAACGCGTTTCATAAGAAAAAGGTTTTTAGGACTTGATAGCAAAATCTGTCGAAACCGGTTGTTTTAAGTAAACAATTTTTTATGCGATCTGTGACGTTCAGTTTTTTAGCAGTATTCTCAAAATGTGAAAATTCAGTCGGAGCTCAAGAGCATGGCTTGACGAGAAATCAACTGTCTCTTAATAAATTTTTAAATTTATCTTTTAAGTCAAAGTGCTTAAATTTATCTTCAGGACAAGAAGACCCTATTTGAAATGCGATGCTGCAGACGAATATCGATAACTAGGGGGACCGATAAGGTAAGGAATGAGGTGGTTCTTCTCAGAATCGTAGAGAAGGAATTTGGAGAAAACACTGAAAGGAGAAGATACAGAATGATAGGACGTCTGTTAAGACATCAGGGAATAACTTCCATGGTACTAGAGGGTGCTGTAGAAGGTAAAAACTGTAGAGGGAGGCCGATACTGTAAAACATTCAGCAAATAACTGAGGACATAGATTGCAGGTCCTACTCTGAGTTGAAGTAGCTGACACAGGACAGGAATTCGTGGTAATCCGCATCAAACTAGTCCGAAGACGGATGACTAGAAAAAAAAAAACAAGTAAAATAAATTAGCTGATGGTAGGGTCCGAGTGTGGCGTAGGACCTACGAAGCCATGGACCCAAGTTGTGAACAAAGCACTGAGCTGTGTTTACATGGAATATACTGGATCTAACGGTCCACATGAACCGATCATTGACTGGAAATGGTTCTTTCACTTACTTGGAGACCATTTGCAGTTATTCATGAACTTTGCGTTCCCAAACGATGATAGAGTTTTTATGGATGACAATACGCCATGTCACCTGGTCACCATTGTTCCCGACTGGTCTGGACGACTCGAGCAAATGATTTGGCCACTGAATTCACCTGACATGAAACCCATCGAGCATTTATGGGACATAATGCAGACGTCACTTCGTGCAGAGAATCCTAAACCGGCAACACGTCCGCAGTTATGGACGGCTTTATAGGTAGCTTGATACAACATCTCTGTAGGGCAGTTCCAAGGACTTGTTGAGACCATGCCACGTCGAGTTGCTGTAGTAAGCAAGGCAAAACGAGGTCCCAAACGATATTAGGAGGAATTTCGGGACTTTGGTGACCTCGGTGTAAATGTCCTTTGCTCCTTATTATTTCCAATCATTCAGTCTTCTTGACCATGAAATTCGATATCTAGAACTTCAGCGTCTCCAGGCGTTTTGTCCTTGTTGCGCCGTCCTAGTCATCGGCAGCGCTGGGCTAGCACCCGCTGACGCAGCATCAGACCGCTATGAACGTCTTGAGTAACCGAACCCCTAACAGACACGGCCGCGACGTGTGCTGTAGCACCGGAGATGACGGCCAAGTGCCCGAAGGCCACGCCAGTGTCTCGAGCTTAATGTTGGACTGCTATGGCAGCTGCATCATGCTCCAGCGGTTAAGGGCTCGATTCAAGGCCCTGAATAAGGGAAGGCGAGCAGCCTGTGGTGACGGCAGAGCGCAGGGCTGCCGACAACCTGGGTGGTCGGACAGCAGTCCACAGTTCGAGGCCCGGTGACGGTGTTCGAGCTCCATCATACGAAAGTCGTTATCTTCACGGCACAGTCTGACACAGGGTGGGCATTATAACATAGCTGATCTGGCCAGCGATGACTCCCTGGTGGACATAAATACTTGTGTTTGAAGCTGATCATGCCGATGGAGTTGTACAGCCGCATTCTTCTATCACGCTGAAGCTTCTCGAAGGATGGTCAGTGTCCTACGACTCAGTCATTGCCTCCTAGAAGCAGGATGTCGCGCGGTAGGGGTTAGCAGAGAGCAGGACGTGGGATTGTCCTTGGCAGGTCCTTTGTATCCCTACGATTATAGAATTTACTACACAAAAAGATGGGCATAATAGCTACGTAAATAAGCACCACAGTCCTTGTTCATTTTTTTTAAAGCAGTTATCTAGATTGGCCCCCAAGGGGTGGACTCGCAGTGGCCTCTCTGCCGCCCTTCAGTTATTGAAAATGACAGTTTTCACACATAAACAAACTGTTATATGGTGAAACAATGGTGCTGAAATACCTCTCATTGTAAAGTTTTGCATTATCCCATAATCAGTAGCGACACTACATCAATTTACACTATGGAGACTTCGTTTCTAAGTTTATTTAATTCACCTCTTTAGCATCTGTAAATTCTTGATAGTCTTTCTCTTTTAGAAAATAATTTTGAACGTAGCGGGTATAATACACGGGGATCGTCTGCAAGTTGGATAGAAATGAGACTGAAAATTTGCATCTAGCAGGGATAAAATATGGGGAGTGAAAACATATTTATAACTTGTACCGCAATCAGACTGCAGTTAGTAGAAGTATATGAAAAGGAGGCAGCAGCTGATAAAGAAATAAGACAGGGTTTCAGCCTGTTGTCTATCTTATTCAATCTACCCTATCAGTCAAAAATGCTTCTAGAGTGGCTTAATACAAAAATAGAGACCTTAAGGCTGTCATTATAATGCTTCAGCTGTTCTACATAGCCACCTCGAACTTGAGTCGCGTTCGGGAGAACAACGGTTCAAAGCTGCGTCATCGATATTTCATTTTCCCATGATTTCTCTACATAGCATCAGGCAAATGTCCTTTGAAAGTGCACCGCCGATTTCCTTGCCGATCCTTGACAGTATCCGAGCTTGTGCTCCGTCTCTAATGACCTCGATGTCGACAGGTCGTTAAACTTAAGCTTCCTTTTCCGAGTTTGAGTACAATCGTAGAACGTTCATACGACCATGTGAAACTGGCAGAAAAGTCCTTCCTTGGGATGTTATTCGACTTTTGCTTCACATTGGCTTGAATGTGGCTTAAATGTTGCTTGTCTCGCCAAAGCCTTGACGGTTCATGCGAATTTCTGCACTTTGACGTTTTGTGACAGGTTCATATTTTTAACACGAAGTCTCATCTCCCATAAAACTATTGTCCACGTTTAGGCGTCCAAGAGTCGATGTTTTTCTTCAGAATTCAAGGTGGGCGGCAAAAATATAGCACACTATTTTCTCTTCTTCGACACATTCTGGTGAACTAAACACTTGATTTAGAGATGTTAAGCCATTGCAGTTTGTGACACAACAATGTTGACACTCTACCGATTCACGCCCACTACTTAACGCTGCGTGTTCACAACTGACAACTCGAATGCGCATCTGCTGTTTACGGTGATAGTGAAAGCCGTCACCGTAGCTACTGCTCTGAGGTCCTTCATATGTCATGAGTAGAACCAGTCCCGCAACTTTGGACTCAGCAAGTTGGTGAGAAAAAATGGAGAAACTTCAAGAGGGAATTATAGTACAAGAAGAACAAATAAAAAAATTTTGAAGTTTGCCAACTACGTTCCAACTGTGGAAGAGACGGCAAAGGATTTGGGAGGTCAGTAGAACCAAATGGGTAATATCTTGAAAGAACGTTCTAACGAAAGCTGAACGCAAGTAATAGAATTTAATCGTATCAAATCAAGTACTGATGGGGGAATTAGAAAAGAAAATTGTACACATAAGTAGCGGATAAGTTTTCATATTAAGACGTCAAAATATCGGAAAACGCATACAATCAACAGCAAGAGAATTCTTTTCTGAAAAGAGAAGTATGTTAACATTCGGTCGGAAATTTATGTGTTAGAAAGTCTTTTCAGAAGGTATTCGTCAGAGTGTAGTGTAGCCTTGTACGAAAGTGATATATTGACGATAAGGTGATCTATCGGATAAGAGATGAAAAGTTATTGGAACGAATATGGGAGGAACCAAATTTGCGGCACAAATTGACGACAGCAAGAGATCGATTGAGTGGTCAAATCCTAAAGCGGAAAGAAGGATCAACATGGAACTGGAGCTTTTATCCTAGGTAACCACTTTAAAGTAAACACGTACAGTTAGTTGCAGACAGCAATCATTCTACAGAGAATAGCGCTGATATCTGCATCAAAGCAAACTTGTGACTGAAGACCAGAACAATAAAAAGAACATACGATAGTCGCCTTCTCCATGGACTTCTGCTTGCTCTTGGCTTCCGTGAGCACCAGCCTGTCGTCGAAGTACTGAGCCACCACCAAGACAGGCATGAAGGCGACGGCCACCATACCCAGCCGCCACTCGTAGAACAGGCACACCATCACAGACAGCGCTAGTGTGCACAGAGCCTGCACCACGGAGCCGATGCGTTGACCCGTGGCCTGTCGAACGTATACAGTTTTAGACCTTGACATACACTGACGTAAAAAGAATCGCAACACCAAAAAAATAATTAATACAGAGCAATGAAATTTCTGGAATACATTTGTCTAGGTAACATATTTAAGTGATAGAGCTTGCTAGTCCACAAGTAACGTAAGGGTGCGAAAAGCCATTGCAAATGTGAAATGCTGTTACATTTATAACCAGTGCAACCGCCAGAATGTTGAATTCGTGCATGTAAACGTGCGTGCATTGTGCCGTACAGGTGCCGGATGTCAGTTTGTTGGACGGAGTTCCATGTGTGTTGAATTGGGTCAGTCACCTACACGTGCGATTAATGCTGTAATGCTGGTTGTGGATGACGCTGGACGTGTCAACTGATGATGTGCAATATGTGTTTGATTGGAGAAAAATCTGGTAATCGAGGTGGCTAAGGCAACAGGTCTGCGCTCTGTAGTGAATCTTGGGTTGCAACAGGTGTGTATGAAAGAACGTTGTCATGTTGGAAAACACCCGCTGGAAACCTGTTCATGAATGGCAACACTATACGTCGAACCACCAGACTGACGTAAAATTTAACAGTAAGGACGCGTGTGGGATAACCATGAGAGTGCTCCCGCTGTCATACGAAACCACACCCCAGTCTCTAACTCCAGGTGTAGGTACAGTGGGTCAATTTGCAGGCAGGCTGGTTGCAGGCCCTCGACCGGCCTCCTCCTAACCAACGCACGGCCACCACTGGGAGAACCCTATTTCATCAGAAAACACAACAAATTGCACTCCAATGAACTCTCGCTTGACACCACTGAAGTTGCATATGATGATGGTTCGCGGTCAGTGTAATGTACACTACAAATCATCTGGTTTGAAGCTGCCATTGAAGTAACTTATTTATAAAAGTTTGTTGTGTCTCTGAGATGACAACTGCTGCTCAGATTGCTGCTGCAGATGAAGTATGAAGCACGGGAGCCATATGTCAAGTGACCGTCAGGAGGCCTGTCTTCTTGCGACCGTACATTCTCTTGACCAACGCTGCCAGAAGTCATGTACAGTGGCTACATTCCTTCCAAGTCTTTCTGCAATATCGCAGAAGGAACATTCAGCTTATCGTAGCCCTCTTACATGATCTCATTCACACTTAGTGACGTGTTCATAATGGCATCTTTGTCGCCTAAAAGGCATTCTTGACTACCATCAACTCGTCACGTCTATTCTCAAGGGTAACTAACTCTAAAGAGTCTTACAGAGTGTATTTGAAGCCTACCTGTTTTATGTACTACATTTCTCCCACCAAAGTAAAGGGGATTGACTGCAATTCGATAAATTGCGAATCAGGTTTGGCTTCAGGCCAGAAGACAAAACATGGAGGTTTATTTTCCTTTTTAAAAAAATTTGCCGTTTCGAGACAGAGTTTTGACTCTGATGAAAGCTTCCTAGGGTGTCAGCCGCACTGAGGTGAAATTTACTTCTGCTGCGTAGGCACACGCTCATATAATGAATGAATTTTTCAATGTGCAGCTGGGAGTATGCTATTGTGAAACTACCTGAACGATTTAAATACTGGGTAATACCGGAACTCCGGCCTTTTGCAGACAATCCTCTTACCGACGGATCTGTCTGATAGTGACTCATGATCATCCTCCAAAGATGGGATTCAGCCAGTAGCACTGTTCTAATTTTCAATCTTCACAGAATGTCTTGCAGGACCAGCAGCCCTGGAAGGAAGGCCTGTGAAACAGCAGGCTATAATTTGTTTCTATCGTCTTTAAATCTGCAGAGGAGTGTGCTCTGTCTTGAAACATCCTGGCAGGTTAAATCTATCCACCATACTAGAATAGTAAACGCGATTCTCCACAACATCCTGTTTTACAGGAGTGCTAGTCCGTCATGGTATACAGGAAAGATTATGTGAAGTTTGGATAGTAGGAGAAAGATCATACTCGTATCGTAGCTGCGATCCTGAGGCAGATCTGGACATCATAATCGCTTGAAGCATTACCCGTGAAAGCAATTGATCGGATTCAAAGCCAAATTGTTACCCACTTTTAATTACTTAGAAAAATACACAAGCTGTCATGTTTTCGCTTAAGGGAGGGCTTGGGTCCAAGACGCATAAATAGTAAAAATTATTATCAGTTGACTATACTCTCCTATGCCATCGGTCTTGCCGCAATGGTATCACTGGTTTCCGTCAGATCACCGAATGCTGTCGGACTTGGATGGGTGGGCGTCCGGTCTGTGGAGGGCTGTTGGCAAGCGGAAGCGCTCAGCCCTTGCGAGCTCAATTGAGGGGCTACTTGATAAGAGAATAGAAGCTCCAGTCATAGAAACTGACAACAGCTGGAAGAGCGGTGTGCTCACTACATGCCTCTCCATATCTACATCCAGTAACGCCTGTGGGCTGAGGATGACACGGCGGTCGGTCGCTACCATTGTGGCTTTAAGGCCTGTTCGGTCGGAGTTTAGTTTACATTGACCTATTGGCCTATTCAGAAATATATGAAAAATGTTGCATCACGTGCCCGTGATTTGCATTTGTACAGCAGGTATTATAGTGAGAACAGTGTATGCAATGGTACAATAACTGTCAGCTTGTCTTCTACCGTTTTTCATTCACGGACGTGGCAAAAGCCATAGGTCGTTGGTAATTCGTTGGTAGTCTTCTGCAGAAATAAGGAGCTATGCTGCCCCTACAGACGTCCATAATTGAGGAAGTGTTACCGATGCAGGGTTTTGTGCATGAACGCACTTCAGGATTACGTTCCACAAACGCTCGATGGGATTCATGTTAGGCGATGTGGGTATCCAAACCATTTGCTCGAAATGTCCAGAATGTTCTTCAAATCAACTGCGAACGTTTGTGGCCCGGTGACGTGGCGCATTGTCACTCATAAAAATGCCATTGTTGTTTGGGAACATGAAGTCCATGATGGCTGCAAATGGTCTCCAAGTATCCGAACGAAACCATTTCTAACGAATAATCCATGTAAACAAGCGCTTCCCATTAGCTTGCACAGTTCTTTGTTGACAATTGAGTTCATGGCTTCATGGCATCTGCGCCACACTAGAAACATGCCATCAGTTCTTACGAAATGCAATCAGGACTCAACTGACCAGGTCACAGTTTTCCAGTCGTCACGGGTCCAACGGATATGGTCATGAGCCTAGGGAAGGCGCTGCAGGTAATGCGGTGCTGTTAACAAAAGCACCCGCGTCCGTCGTCCGCTGCCATAGCTCATTAGCGCCAAATTTCGCTGGACTGTCGTAACGGATACGTTCTTCGTACGCCACACATCGATTTCTGCGGTTATTTTACGTAGTACTACTTCTCTGTTAGCACTGACAATTCAACGCAAACGCCTCTGCTCTCGGTCGTAGAGTGAAGGTCTGGCGAGAGGTAGTCCCTACATTTGGTATTCTCGGTACTGTCTTGACATTATGGATCCCGGAACACCAGATAAACCCAAAGACAATCAAAAATAATTAAACTTTAAACCCAAATAAGAAATAACCTTCATAACACGAAAAATACCATAACCACCTAACTTTAATAAAACACCAGCAAGAATCATTCTACCTGAAATAGTCACTAAGGATTTCCGAAATGAAATATCCCATGCGTGTAATTCAAACTCCCACTCCGAGTTCAAAATCTGTGAGTTCCCTCCATGCGACCATAATAACGTCGAAAACCTTTTCACATGGATCACATGAGCACAGGTGACAGCTCCACCAACGCACTGCCCTTTTATACCTTGTGTATGCTATACTACGACCATCTGTCGATGTGGTTATCGCTATCCCATGACTTCCGTCACGTCATTGTATTAGTGGATCCGCTAACACGATAGACCCGGCTTGTGATCATTCTACTACAAGTTCGTTCGTCATTGTAATGCGAGTAGCTGGCGATTCGCAGTACATCAGACAAGTCAGCTCTAGAGCCGAAACACTGCCTGACATGCACTAGTCCGAAAGCTCTCGAAAAATAGTCAAATGGCTCTAAGCTCTATGGGACTGAGCATCTGAGGTCATCAGTCCCCTAGACTTAGAACTACCAAAACCTAACTAACATAAAGACGTCACAGACATCCATGCCCCAGGCAGGATTCGAACCTGCGACCGTAGCAGCCACGTGGTTCCGGACTGAAGCGCCTTAAACCGCTCGGCGAAGGCTCTCATTTGACTCAGTGTATTGACGACTACTTTACCTAACTCAATTGGGCCCGCATTCTATCGCATGAAATACCGAAATATTCGTGCACCTGATTTAGTAAAAGAAATAAATCACACTTAATATTACTTATAATTAGTTTAATAAAACCGAGGTAAGAACATTATAATAACAGTGTCGGTGACAACATAATAAATCACTCAGTTACATTTTTTTATCATCTTTGCATTATAGGACACAAAATTAAATATAACAATATGCTGACATGCAGAGTTTTGGTCGCATACAACTAACAAAATTCCATTTTAAATATTCTGTTCCCTTCCCCATTTGGTACTTTTTTTAGATTTCTGAACTTTAGAGGGAAGATCCTGCCGATGAACGACGTAATGATACAGGTCACACCAGCTCATTTCATAATTAAAAGCCGGCCGAAGTGGCCGTGCGGTTAAAGGCGCTGCAGTCTGGAACCGCAAGACCGCTACGGTCGCAGGTTCGAAACCTGCCTCGGGCATGGATGTTTGTGATGTGCTTAGGTTAGTTAGGTTTAACTAGTTCTAAGTTCGAGGGGACTAATGACATCAGCAGTTGAGTCCCATAGTGCTCAGAGCCATTTGAACCATTTGAACCATAATTAAAAACACATGTTACGCTTGCCTCATCTGTTGATATTTGTAAGCTATTTCGTTCCTCAGTCCACTGGATGCTCGTGAGAGAAAAAACTCTTCCCACGTTAAGAATGTGACCAGGAAGAGTAAAGACTAATTTCCACGGATTTAAATTATTGTGTGTATTCCCTACTTGTTCACACTGTTCAAGGAAATTGGTCCATGTCTCCTGACACGATTTACTAGTTCAGTTATTCTTGCTGAGTTGTGATAGAGTTAACTGGTTGAGGAAGTAAAACTAATAAAACACTGCACTATTGTGCACTGAAAATCCTATATCGATATCTTGCATCTATCTACATCTGCATGGATACTCTGCAAATCACATTTAAGTGCCTGGCAGAGGCTTCATCGAACAGAATTATTACTGTCCCTGTTACTTCATTCCAAACAGGCTCAGAGTAAAGCAACATCCATTTTAAAATGGAAAATTCCTTCAAGTTTGTTGACCATATGTTTAACTAATCTACAAATGTTTCGTAAAACTTCTCAATATGAGAATTAAGTATCTGAAATCCACTGACTGATTCAACCTCCATTTTCTGCTGGACAGATGCCGCTTTGAGAGGTATAATCTTTTCCTCTTCACACTGTGCTCTCTCTCCGACAACAGCTACCAAAATCGCCGCTTCTTCTGTAATACTGGTATCTGTCTTCACGATTTTAAGTTTTTGTGCCTGACATACACTCATCAGACTGGGCAAAAACCATAAATATGGCTCAGTTAGCTGATTCTGAAGAAGAGTAATCAAAATTTTGGGTGCGAATCCTTCTGAGAGGAGGAATGACTTAAGAGCATTTCAGTAGACCTACTCTCATTCTCTCTCTCTCTCTCTCTCTCTCTCTCTCTCTTTCTACTGCAGCAAAGAAAGATAACTACTTTGTTTTTGTACGTCAAATACACAAAGTTCTTCAAGCTGCGGTTATAATGGAGCGGCGTGGCACGAGCAGGGCAGTGCGGCGAGAGGAGCAAAGCAGCGATGGCGAAACAAAGCATTATTCCTCATCGCGTGTCATGACAGTGACGCTCCTAGCAGGAATGCGCGGAGCAGAGCGGCACTGAGCGAATCAGACGTGTTTGTATCTGACCTTTCGAGTGAGGACTCTCGCTGCGGACGGGCCACGCCGACAGCTTCCCGCTGTCGTTGTGACTAGCAGCGTCATAATGCTGAACGCACTTGCGTTCCTTTTGTTGTAGTGTTGAAGAAATGGTATCGACGGAAGATTTGATAGCAGCTGTTGTTACTGGGCGTCCTTCATGCGACCACCGAAAAAAGTATCACTCATCACAACTGATTCATTTTGGACTAGTTCTGTGATGAGGTGGCAGAATAATTACAAACTACAGGTATAGAATGCATTTCATCAATCTCTTAGTTCTGTCTTTGTCTTAAGACGAGTGGCGATAATAAACTTGAAGTAGCGTAGCTCATAAACACATGAAAATAGTGTATTATTTTCTGAGAAAAAACGTTTTCAAAACTGTCTCATAAGGACAGCGTCATTTTGCTTTGAAGTTTGAAAAAATGGCTCTGAGCACTATGGGACTCAACTTCTGAGGTCATCAGTCCCCTAGAACTTAGAACTACTTAAACCTAACTAACTTAAGGACATCACCCACATCCCTGCCCGAGGCAGGATTCAAACCTGCGACCGTAGCGGTCGCGCGGTTCCAGACTGTAGCGCCTAGAACCGCTCGGCCATCCCGGCCGGCTTTGAAGTTTCCTCCTGTCCCATAAATGCCTTGCAAAGAATGCTCGATGTCTTCTGTATGTTTCCCATCGACACATAGGAATCCTTGTAGGTCAATGACAGTGCCGTGGAGAACATGTACAGGGTGTCCCACTCAAACCTCCGTGATTTCAAGCACCCACGAGAGAAGAACCACAGTAGATACGACAATGAAAAATACATCACACTGTACAACATCTCAAAGAATTTATATTCCCGCTTCAGAAGTGCCACACATCGTCGCAGAGTGCAGCATAGTAGCCTGAAGTGACAATGGCGACTCCACAGCAGTGCACACAAGCAGTAGTGTGGTTTGTAGAAACAAAATCACCGATTACTGTGAAAAGTAATTATCGTCGTGTGTACGAATGTGATCCACCTGATGTGAAAACAACTAAGGAATGGTATAGGAAGATGCTGGCAACAGGAAGTGTGTAAGTAGGCTGTTTAGGTTTTTATGTTGGTAACGTCACGTAACGCTCTGCATGAAAATCACTGACTGTGCTTTGTGCAGTCTGTGGCTGGTTGGCATTGTTGGAATATTCGCTATTGTAGTGTTGGGCAGTTGGATGTGAACAGTGCGTAGCGTTGCGCAGTTGGAGGTGAGCCGCCAGCAGGGGTGGATGTGCGGAGAGGGATGGCAGAATTTTATGAGCGGACGATCTGGACGTATGTCCGCCAGAAAGAGTAAATCTGTAATACTGGATATCATGAAAATATATATATATATATATATATATATATATATATATATATATATATATATATATGATGACTATTGAACATTATTAAGGTAAATACATTGTTTGTTCTGTATAAAAATCTTTCATTTGCTAACTATGCCTATCAGTAGTTAGTGCCTTCAGTAGTTAGAATCTTTTATTTAGCTGGCAGTATTGGCGCTCGCTGTATTGCAGTAGTTCGAGTACCAAAGATTTTTGTGAGATAAGTGAATCATGACAGGTATAGGTTACTGTTAGTCAGGGCCATTCTTTTGTAGTTATTGGATTATTGAAAGTCAGATTGCGTTGCGCTAAAAATATTGTGTGTCAGTTTAATGTTAATCGGAATAAGTAGAGAGCGAAATGTCTGAGTACATTTAGTTTTGCTCAGCTGTTTGAAAATCAAATAACGTAAGGGTTTTACCAGCACAGAAATTCATAAATTTTTCTATGGGGATGTTTCATATGGTGACCCTGCCAGGATACCTCACTGGAATCTTCAGATTTTTTCTTGTAGTTTGTGTAATTAGTGTTGTTTATTCCTAGAGCATAATTGTAGAGAGTATTTCATTTGTAGTTTTAGTTTTTCATTGTTGTACAGTAAAACAGTTGTGGCATGCATGTAGATTTGCACCAAGTATTTCGCAGCTGTGCTTGCAATTAACTATATATTATTTTCAGTGCTATGTTAATGTGTTTTCTTATTTTTGCTCTTCAAATTGTGCTTTTCTTGTTATCATGTGAAATACGTGATAATTATGGCGTGTGAAAAACGTAACACTAAGCTCCAAAGTAAATTGAGAAATGATAGTGACGACGAACATAGCTTATGAGCACTGTACCTCATAAATTTTTCTAATGGGATGTTTCAAGTGTTCTGAAACATTCTGTTGGTGCACATAATGGAGTTTCAGAAGAGACTGTGGAGGACATCAGACAAATGTTTCTCAGAAGCCCACTAAAGTCAATTCGTTAAGTATCTATGCAACTTCATGTACCTCGAACAACATTGCATGGTGTAGTTCACCAGCGTCTTCTTATGTATGCTTACAAAGTGCAAATTCTGCAAGATCTGGAGCCGAACGACAAACCACACTGACAACATTTTGCTGTGGATATGCTGCAGCGTATTGATATGGATGCCAGTTTCCTGGAAAGATATTTATTCTCAGATGAGGCAACATTTCATCTATCACGAAGGGTCAATAGGCATAATGTTCGGATTTGTGGCACACAAAAACCGTACGTTGTCATTAAACATGTTCGTGATAGCCCTAAATCAAACATCTGGTGTGGGCTAAAGCACGGCAGGATTGTTGGACCACTCTTCTTTGCAGAACAAACAGTGAATGGGTCAGTGTATCTGGAAATGTTGGAGCAGTTTGTGTACCCTTAGATACAAGACTTAAAATCCAACATCTTTTTTCAACAATATGGAGCTCCGCCGCATTGGTCAACAGGCGTTCGCAAGTTCCTGGACAGGAAATTTCCCAAGCGTTGGATCAGACATGGAGGACCAATTGCCTGGCCACCACGTTCACCCAACATTACGCCGCTTGATTTCTTCACGTGGGGATTCGTGAATGACCGCGTGTATGCGACCAGAGTGGACGATATTCCTATGTTGCGACATTGTATCACTAAGGCGACTGCAACAATAACAGAGGAAATGTTACAAAGAACTTGGCAAGAAATTCAATACAGAGTCGATATTCTTCGTCCTATAAATGGTTCACATGTAGAAGTGTATTGATGATAAATAAATAAATTCTGTGAGATGATCTACAATGTGGTGCATTTTTTTTGTCGTATCCACTGGGTTGTTTTTTTTCCCTGGGTCTTTGAAATCACGGAGGTTTGAGTGGGACACCCTGTATATTTCACAATATCATCAACAAATTCTGGTGAAATTTCTATTGGCTTCCAAAAATGTTCCACTTAGCGCTTATTATTCCAAAAGCATATTCTGTTAATATTGTGATCTAGAAACGCGTTTGTTGAAGTACTTCTTCCACGGATCTAAAACACATTGACTGTAATATTTGATAAAATACTTCAATAATAGGTGCCCCTAATTTCGAATGAATACAAAATGCAGTCCAACTGATATACACTGAAGAGCCAAAGAAATTGGTACACCAGCCTAATATCTTGTAGGGCCCTAAAGAGCACGCAAAGTGCCGCAACACAACGTGACATGAACTCGACTGATGTCTGAAGTAGTGCTTGAGGGAATTGACACCATAAAACCAGCATGGCTGTCCATAAATCTGTACGAGTACGAGGGGGTGGAGATCTCTTCTGAACAGCACGTTGCAAGGCATCCGAGATATGCTCAATAATGTTCATGTCTGGGGAGTTTGGTGACCAACGGAAGTGTTTAAACTGTGAAGAGTCTTCCTGGAACCACTCTGTAGCAATTCTGGACCTGTGGACTGTCGCATTATCCTGCTGGAGTTGCTGAAGTCCGTTGAGATGCACAATAGTCATGAACGGATGCAGGTGATCAGACAGGATGCTTACATATGTGTCAACTGTGTGAGTCATATGTAGACGTATCAGGGCTCCCTATCACTCCAACTGCACACGCCCCACACTATTACAGAGCCACCACCAGCTTGAACTGTCCCGTGCTGACGTGCAGGGTCCATGGATTCATGAGGTTGTCTCCATACCCGTACACGTCCATCTGCTCGGTACAATTTTAAACGAGGCAACATGTTTTCAGTCATCAGCAGTCCCAAGTCGATGTTGACTGGCCCAGGCGAAGCGTAAAGTTTTGTGTCATGCAGTCATCAAGGGTACACGAGTGGGCCTTCGGCTTCGAAAGCCAATATCGATGATTTTTCGTTGAATGATTCGCACGTTGACACTTGTTAATGGCCCAACATTGAAATTTGCAGCAATTTGCTCAATGGTTGCACATCTGTCACGTTGAACGATTCTCTTCAGTCGTCATTGGTCACGTTCTTGAAGGATCTTTTCACGGCAATGTCGGAGATTTGATGTTTTATCGGATTCCTGATATTCAAAGTACAGTTTTGAAATGTTCGTACGGGGAAAACCTCACTTCATCGCTAACTCGGAGATGCTGTGTCCCATCGCTTCTGCTCCGACTATAGAACCACATTCAAATTCACTTAAATCTTGATAACCTGCCTTGTAGCAGCAGTAACCGATCTAACAACTGCGACAGACAGTTGTCTTACATAGCCGTTTTCGACTACAGCGCCGTATTCTGCCTGTTTACATATCTCTGTATTTGGATACGCATGCCTGTACCAGTTTCTTTGGCGCTTCAGTGTATTTAGTAGTGGAGAGTCTGGAGGTGTGTCGAGTTACCTTCTTGCATCTAGTGGAAAACACTATAAGAATAAAATCTACCAACTTCCCTTTCCGTCCCATATCTCCCAACATTGATTATAATGAATGTCCCCTGAGGAACTGCAACTGCTTATAGTATAAATGAATGAAAATTGTGATAACTATAAAATAGTGTACCAGAATTTTCTGGGCATGTTAGGTGAATGTAATTTCTGCCAACATCACCGAATGCAGTTGAAAAGTTCTATATGATATATGAATCATTTACAGTAGTGTATTTAGAAAACGTCACTCGCATGTGGTTTTCCTGGAGGCAATCTTAAAAGATTCTGGTAGTTGACTTTGCATTACTTACAACGGTTCTGAATCCTATCGTAAATGTCAAGAGCCTTGTCTGTTCTGGTTACTAGCGATCTGTAACAATTCGTGTTTCATCAGCTACCGATTGCCCTTACAAATGACGTTATTTCATTGGAAAAATTTGTGGCAGCTTGAATATCGATTATATATGGAAGTTTTGCCTATTAATCATATGGCAAAATATTCTCCCCTTTGTGTACTATCATTTGCCAAAATTTCATTTCGCTATCTCAAAGCGTTTGTAAGATATCAGGATGATACAAGTATTTCACTCTGGCTCTTTCACTGTCGCGCTAGCTCGAGACGAAGGGCTTTACATACGTTCAGTTTTCTCGAGATTGCTGATAGATAGCGATATGCTTCAAAGTTTAAAGAATAATTCAATATGTTAGCTTCATTTCATACGCAGAAACTTATGACCTAACTCACACCCAAACGCAAATTCATAATGACACCTATTTTTCAGTGCAAACTTTCCGACATTCTTGCAGTAGATTACTTAATTTTGGCCGAGCGGTTCTAGGTGCTTCAGTCCAGAACCACGCTGCTGCTACGGTCGCAGGTTCGAATCCTGCCTCGGGCGTGGATGTGTGTGATGACGTTAGGTTAGTTAGGTTTAAGCTGTTCTAAGTCTAGGGGACTGATGATCTCAGATGTTAAGTCCCATAGTGCTTAGAGCCATTTGAGCTTAATTTTGAAACATCACAATGACTCTGACCATTAATGCAATGAACCTGGGCGCGAAGTACGCTGCGACTGCTGCCCAACGTGCAGCTGCGCTTTGCGCTGTTGCGTCGCTCCACTATAATCCGGGACTTAACGGTCCGTTCCTACTATGTACATGGAGAAGTAATTGAAAAATTAATTACAAATGTTTCCATATCAACACTCACACGTCAGCCAGCAGCTGCCTTTTCAGCATTGTGTAATACGTGTGGAGGACATCTAGCTCCTACAAGATTTTCGTTTACCTCAGTTTTCGGTTTCCCAGATGCATTGTTTGTACCAGCTCGTTGTACTCGTCCGAACTTGGTGTTGGCATTTCACGGCAAAAGCACTATGCAATTACTTTTATCAGTTTTGTTTCCCTCTAAACCTTTGACGTAAACCCTACTTATTACAGACGCATTATCCTTTGGCAGAGAAGTTAATTTATTTCACTATAACGCCATTTTCCGGTGTAAAATACTCAACAATTAATCGCCGTTCACTCGGTGAGATGACAGCGCACTCCTCAGATACGCCAGTTCACTCACTATATAGTAGAATTATATCGGACGTCTGTATATGTTATAGTAATACCGACAGAAAAACCTATTTTGTGGATTTGTGAATGAGTTATAGTACATTAAGTTTTGAATATTATCATTCAGTAATCCATTTGAGGCGATGGGAATCATAAGGGCCTAAACCACATCACAGTCAACTGTGAGACTGTAGCATTTATTCATGCTTCTGAAAGCCTTTGATCTCGTGGTGGGTAGGGTTTACCTGTGCTGCAGGCCCACACTGCATGTATGAGAATTCACGAAAAGCTCTGAAATTCACTTAAATGTGGGGCAGACGACGGTGTGCTTGTGTGCTTTAGGCCTTACGGATCTCGGCGCCTAATTTGTATTCCATTCAAGTTACCATGTTGTTGGACGTTACTATTCGAATTTGATCACTTCAATAAACGATAGCTTGTATATGGAATTGGTTGTTTGCTGTGTGGGAATCGGCATTCGTACTGCGCATACATGATCTCTGTTGCAACTATTTTAAATGCTACCAGAAAAGGAAAGCTGTGAGGACGGCCGCAGCTCGGTCGCACACTTCGAGAGCATCAGCAGTGGGTAATTGGAAGACGTTACTCAGCTTGCATTCTCCGAGTAATAATAGTAAATAATGTAAGTGCATGTAACAGGCACAGAAGGTACAGTAAGCACAAAAAGTTAAGTTTATTTTCTTTTCAGAAATAAAGTGATCAATTAAGCACACAGTGTTTAATACAGATGATTGTGGATTCCTGCCACCTGCCATCGCTACTTCTCTCCTTCCGTATTCATATCGGTGCTGATTGCCACAGCAGCTGACCCAACAAAGTATATGTTAAATTTACCAGATCTGTCTGGGTTTACTTGGTCTATGGCTTTTCCCTGCGGTCTATTTTTTATCATGAGTTGCATACTGGAACTCCAGCTAGATGTGATGGAGCCTGATGTCAACGGCTGTTGGGAGCACAGCAGAACCGCCGATGACGTTTAACCTCGCCAGTTGATTAAGGGAACAACATCAACAGAGAGCGAATTTAATCAGTGCTATCATACTTTCGATCAATTACATCATCGCACGCCAGCTGAAGAAGCAACAGCTATAATATGCATTTAGTTTCGTTCTACATTATTTGAATTATTTACGTATTTTAAAATAATGGTAATTATACTTCAGTCTTTCCAACTACATTACTTCCTTTGCAACAGTAGCTTGTACAGGTGTTGGTTGACTCACCGCCTGCACGCTAGCGGCGTCTCCAGACAGCCGGGCGCAGAGCGCTCCCGTGCTGTTGTTCTTGTCGTCGAACCAGGCCACCTCCTGGCGCAGCATCGCCGAGAACGCGAGCCGTCGCAGCCGTGTCGTCAGCCGGTCGCCGGCAATTCCGAATGCGTAGATCTGCAGCACACGAATCCGAAAGTTACAAGTAAAGTGACCACAATGAGCTCAGCGAAAAGAACACGAGAAGATTGCCAACATGCACGGAATGAAAATTCTTCACAACTGCACGAACTCAGACGGTAAATCCACTGCCAGAAAAAAAATCGCAACTCAAAACATAACTAATGTAGAGTAATGATATTTAGGGAATACGGATGTCTAAGTAACAAATTTAAGTGATTAATATTGCAGGATCACAGGTTAATGTCAGCGCGAGATAAGCCTATACGCCGGCCGGAGTGGCTGAGCGGTTCTAGGCGCTTCAGTCTGGAACCGCGCGACCGCTACGGTCGCAGGTTCGAATCCTGCCTCGGGCATGGATGTGTGTGATGTCCTTAGGTTAGTTAGGTTTAAGTAGTTCTAAGTCCTAGGGGACTGATCACCTCAGCAGTTAAGTCCCATAGTGCTCAGAGTCATTTTTTTAAGCCTATACGGACGAGAAATGTGGTACATTAATAACCGATGTAATCTCCTGCAATGCAAAAGCGCATGCATTGTGTAGTACAGATGACAGGTGCCATTTTGCGTGATGGAGCTCCATGCCTCTTGCACTTGCTTACAGGGACGGTTAAAGCTGTTTGTGGATGACGAAGTTGTTGTTCGATGATGTCCCAAATATGCTCGACTGGAGACAAATCTGGTGACCGAGTAGGACAAGGCAACATGTCGAAGCTCTGTAGAACATATTGGGTACAAGAGTGGTATGTGAGGGAGCGTTATCCTGCTGTTCATGAATAGCAGCACATCAGGTCGAATCACCAGACTGAGGTACGATTTTACAGTCACGGTGCGTGGGATAGCCACGACAGTGCTTCTGCTGTCATACTAAATCGCACCCCAGACCCTAACTCCAGGTGTAGGTACAGTGTGTCTAGCGCGTAGACAGATTGGTTGCACGCGCTAAACTGGACTTCTTGTAATTAACACACTGCTATCCTGGTACGGAAGCAGAACTTGCTTTCATCAAAAGACAGACCTCCACATTGTCCTCTAATGTGTTCTCGCTTGACGTCACTCAAATCGCAAACGGCGGTATTTTTGGGGTCAGTAGAGTTCACGCTACATGGCGTCTGGCTCGGAACTGAAGCAACCGATTTGTAACAATTCGTTGTGTCACTGTGGTACCAACTGATGCTCGAACTGCTGCTGCAAATGCAGTACGATGCGCTATAGCTTTACGTCGAACACGATGGTTTTCGCTATCGGTAGGGCCTCGTGGCCGTTCGGAGCCCGCCTTTCTTGCGACTGTATATTCTCGTGATCACTGCTGGCAGCAGTCATGGACAGTGGCTATTTTCCTGCCAAGCTTTTCTGTAATATCGCAGAAGGAACATCCAGTTTCTCGTACAACTATTACACGACCTCGTCGAATCTCAGTTTCTTGTGTGACTGGTGCGAAATTTGAATAGACACCATCTTTCAGATGTAGAAATACGCCTACCAACTGTCGTTTATGTCGCACAGCTCCTTCTTGTTGTTGTGTTTTTTTCCGACAGCATACAAGTGTAGGACTCAGAAAAATCACGGCAGATTCACTTAAGGGGCTCCTGAACGCCCTATACTTGCAATGTTAAAATAACGCTTATAAATTACATCTTTCCTCACAAAGTATTTGAGGTAGGAAGTTGAACTTTTTACAGATTATTTATTGGAATATGGGCTACAAATTAACACAGGGATTTTACAAAATTTTAGTTCAGTTATTAAAGATGATTTTTTTTTCAATTGTAATGAAAATTCACAACATTTTTTTGCAATTTTTTATTTATATATTCAAAAATATACAGTTTTTTGGAAAAAGGCTGTCTTAAATTATGCAGAAGGTACTGTGTAACATTTACTGAAAGTTTGAAACAAATATGTTTGGAAGATCATTAGAAAACATGTAATTAGTATGAGAAAATAAAAGTTTTGGGAATCGAGCGGCAAAGATTGGATTAACTTTTTAGTGCATTCCAGGTCCATAGGATGGATTATCTTCATCCTCTGCAAACTCCTCCTCCAGCTTCCTCTTGTTCCTCCTCCTGTTTACTCTTGCTTGTACAGCCCTGTCTGCAGCCCGAAGGCGTTCCTTGTCTAAAGCAAGCATCGCTCGTACCATGTTAGAACCTAAATTCATTCCCATATTTCTCAATATCTTGCACCTTGCAATGTTGCCATCATTGAAAGTCGCAACAGCATCATACACACCAAAGTGAAGTGTTTCTATTCCAACAAATACAGTCTTGGGGATTCTCGACCATATAACACTATTTGCACTTTCATTGGGGTTTTGAGTTTTTCCGTGAATACACTTTTTCAACAGTTCAGGTGCTGCTAAGTCTCTGAAAATAGGTTTTATCACCTCCATTATTGCATGAGGCAGACTATGCTTATGAGTGTACACTTCACCAGTTAGCAATCCTTTGTTATATTTACACCAACTGTCTTCTTCTTTGGGACACTCACTTTGTTATCGTCTTTATTGTTTACAGTAATAACACATACCTTTGGCTTTCCAACATTTCTCCTTTTCTTAAAAGCCTTCAGAGGATTTCTAATAACTTTACTTTTACTCATTACTATACTTCAACAAAACAGAGACTCAAGAAACAGAATTAATTACGAATATTTTCGAGATAACGACAGAGTAAATAAACATGAAAAAATCGACAATCACACCAACGACATATATTGAACCATCACAGGTTAGCCACAACACATACTTTATCTCACATCACTAAAATGTACCTGATGAACACGGACGTTAGTAATAACACCATTTGACAGCAGTTTAACAGCGCCACAGTGGGTCACGCCCATGTAGAACACATTTCAAAAAAAATTTAAAAATAGTTGTAGTCTTCGGAATTGAATAAATTATATATCTATTAAAAGGTAATAGTCTACAGATTCAGAAAACGCAAAAAAGTAAAAATTGAACTTTTCATGATTTTGAGCCTTTCCGGAGCCCCTTAATGAAGCTATCTGCTAGGACTGGGTGTTGTGTTGTCCTCATCACCATTTCATCATCATCGATGCACAAGTCACCGAAGCGTCGTCAAATAAAAGACTTGCACCTGGAAGCATCTCCAGCCAATATTGCCATACGACATTTTCACCCTTCACTGTAGACTCGCATTGTGACCCACTTGCATTAGTATTAATGGACTCTGCTTTATTACTGGTGAAAATTTTGTTCTCTAAGTGTGTCAGGATGCAGTTGCGGTCTTTCGTAAGTGCCTGTTCAATGTAAGGTTCTCTTGGTCTCATGGAATTAAAGAGAAGGAAACGGACGACTATGCTTCTTGAAGTGTTTTAAGAGACCTACCTAATGTAAGATTCTTACGTGATGCACGGATTAGCAATAACAATTTCAGTTTTCGTCTCTGTACGACACATTTAAAAGACATTTAGGATTTAATACAAAATACTGAAGCACCATCTAAGAAACACGTCTTCATGCCCACGGTCGCTAACACGCACTTCTGTGGTGGCACTCGACCCGGCGTCAGCTGGTTCGAATTCTGATTGTCGAAAAAATGTTTGCTGGCAGAGTTTGGCCGGCAAGGGGAGAAGAAGTGGTGGAGTAAAGTTCGCGATGACCATATTTTGCGCCATTGTCACGGTTTAAATAACAAACCTCCCAGCTATGTTTCATGAAGTGAGGGCACATGACATGCGAATCTGAAAGAACATTCCAATTTATAAAGAAGGAAAACTGCTATCTTGATTATAGAAAAGGTGAAGGAGCTGCCAAAGACAAATTGAGGAACGTCCTAAGAAGTAAACAAATATTTTCATTAGAAACTGCATCATCAGGAACCAACTCATTACTCATTAGCAGCTATTCCTCATCGAACAACAAGAGGAGAGACAAAAGTCAATCGGAAGGAACGCCAAAAGAATCAAGGATATATATTTTTAACGTCCGTAGATTTCTTGGTTATTGGAAACGAACACAAGTCCAAGAAAGAAAGTTAGTTATGGTCTGTTCGAAGAAAACGGCTTGACATTTGCCTGTGATATGAACCTGGATACTTTTGCTTGCGAGACACTCTCAACCACCGTTCAGTAAGATGAAGGTCGCAAGAAGTAGAAGGTGAGCAACTCACAAAGAAAGGAAAAGAGATTTTGGAGGAATAGCATGAAGATAATTAACGTCCCAAAGGGCATACAATATATTAGTGCAACAAAGGCCCGAAATAAGGTCACCAGTAAAACGAAATCAGAGTAACAGTGGAGCATAGGTAATGATGACGCAACCGTAAACAAAGCATCAGCATACACAGGAAAGTAATGAAAACGTTATAGTTAGAAGGTGTGCTTCCTGTGTCCACTTTCAACGACTGTTTCATTTGTATTCCCTTTGTACTCGTTTTCATTACGCACTTGTATCCTGTTTTTGGTAAACCAAAAATATTGTCTTTCCTTATGTATTGCATTAACCTCCAACCCGTAATTTATTAAGCTACAGTTTAAAAATGATGTCTAACGAATCTAGTTGTTTCAGTTCTATCCAGTAAACATTCGTTTTGCGCAACAAATGTTTCGTACGTCACTCACGCTGATAGTGACACAAATTAATTTTATTTCATTTTGGCTTCCTTGTTTTGTGTCAGCCACCTACATCTCATGGCCCTGACGCTAAGCCATCTGCCTACAGAGACGTCCCAACTGATAGGCATCTCCACGTGGTGATGTCGTGAATTAGTAGGTTGTTCCATGGACCATATGAGCGATTCTTTTATCGGATGATGAGGAGCAAATCAATTTATAGAACATGTATATGAGATTAGCGGTTTTTAATTTCCAAACAACTGTTAAGTTATTCTCCAAAAACCAATTCTCCCTTATTTTTGAGAAAACACACTATATTTAGTTCTGTACAATAAATAGAGTAAATCAACACTTCATTTACTACTTGCGTAGTATGACAACCAGTCAGCGTAGAAGATACCACAACAAGTAAACTAACGACAGTGTTGCGACTGATAATTCACAGCTTGCAGTTATTTTTAACAGCTACTTTCTAAATGTAGCAGCTAAAAATACCAAGTAATATCAACACCTCATTTTTAATTTTCCTCGTGCAGTTCTCTTCAGGCTACCAGTTTAAATATAATAATTCGTCCATCGAATTAAGCTTCCTTTGCTACCAGTCAGACATTTTATGTTAGTTGGAAAATGATCAGAAATGTTTGTAGCGGCATACTGAACTTCGTTCTGAACCAGTGACAGTTTTAATAATAGATAATAAACGTAATTTTACTTCAGTTGTTGAGATATGGAGTCAGTATTCTCCTCAAATTGTGATGGATTATTTATGGCAAATTCCTTTATTGAATGCATGAATTATAGTGGTGCAGTTACAATGCCTAGCTCCCTGAAGAGGTACCTACATGGCGACTGCAGATGAACACCCTGTATGATTCTTACTGCTCTTCTTTTCTTTTCTTTTTTTTCTTTTTTTTTTTGCAATCAATACCTTTTTTTTTTTTTTTTTTTTTTTTTTGAGTCATGAGTTACCCCAGAAAATTATTCCGTAAGATAGTACTGAATGAAATATGTGAAATAAGACAGGGGAATGATTCGTTTGTTTCCAGGACTAGCAGTTATACAAACAACAAAATCAGCAGAACTTCATTGTTGGAGCAGCTCGGTAATATTCTTCTTCCAGTTCAAGTTTTCGTTAATATGTGCATCAAAAAAACTGAAGCATTGTACCATCTTTACTGACTCTTGCTCATATGCTGTACCAAGTGTTGATATTGCTCTATTTATTGTACAGAACTGAATATAGTGTGTTTTCTCAAAATAAGGGAGAATTGGCTTTTGATGGATAGCTTAACAGTTTTTTGGAAAACGTCATTAGCAATCTCTTTTGTTGCTTTCTCCCTAAAGAAATTCTCTGCAAACAGTACCAATTCTGCTTAATGAATGCTAAATGGAAGGCGTTTCAGACATTTAAGGTGTAGGAATGGACCAAAAATTGAATCCTGTGGAGCTCCCTTTGTGATTTGCCCCCTCCCAGGAACTAAAATTTCTCTGCTTCCAACATTGTTTGAATTATTCAGCACAACTTTTTGCATTCCATGTGTTAAGTATGATTCAAATTGTTTGTTTGTAAAGCCACTTATTCCCACAAAACTAAAGTTTTTCTAAGACATTAACTTGATCTATGCAGTATAATTCCTTTGAAAGAACACAAAACATATCAATTGGTGATATCATAATATATAAGGTCTGCAACACTTGGTAAGTGAATATATAAATAGCTTTCTCAGTTCAGCAACTCTTCTGGAATTCAAACTGTAGTGTGCTGAATAAATTGTTTCTAGTTAAATTACTTTTCTGAATATTTTGGTAAAAGACTGGTAAGCAATTGGGCGATAATTTTTTAAGTCTGTTTCATACTAAAGAGGATTAACGAATGCAGACTTTAATCTGTATGCAAAATTCCTTGCACAAGTGATGCATTACATATATCACTAAGAACATTACTTATTATGGTAATTTCGAACAACTTATCAGAATTCCACATGTGCTTTTCTTACTTTACAATATTCATAATTCTATTAAATTCAATGAATGATGCTGGTGTTACTTCTGATTGTGTTAAGTTTAACTTGACATTTTTATACATTCTTTTCTTTTTCAACTGGAGTATGTAATCATATTTTTTGCTGCTAAATTTGGATAGTAATTGTTAAAAATAACTGCAAGCTGTGAATTATCAGTCGCAGCACTGTCGTTAGTTTACTTGTTCTCAAAATATCCAATATAGTTTTAATCTTATTATCTGCATTATTAATTTCTGTCAGTATGTGCATATTTGTGACCAAAATAATGACTTTATTTAATGCACTACAGTATTATTATAGAATGCAAGTAATGCTGAATTTTGATTTATTTTGGTCTTCTTGTAAATTTCCCTTTACTTTTTAAATGAAATTTTGGCTCCTTTAGTTATCCATGGTTTATTTTCTATTTAATGTACTTTCTGAATAACTTTTTATTAAAGCTACCTTCAAATACTGACACACATATATTATCGAATACATACTGAACTTCACATTAGCCTCTTTTTATATGTATATAGCTCATCCAACACCATTTATTTCAGTGGTGTTGAGAACACTGTACCTTGTTCTCATTAATAAGCCTCACAGCTGTGCATGAACGTTCTGCAGAGGTGTAAGGTGCTACATTGTTTACTTCCATTAATTGTGTACCATGATCAGGTAGTTCATTAAGAACTGGGTACACATTAATGGTTCCTCATCTTTCCATGTTCACTGCACATGAAAATGATATTAGTCTGTAATCTCATTTATTTAACTTTTCTATCCCTGTGGTTACATTGTGCTCAGAGAGATACAGAACATCAACCACTTCAGAATTTTCCACATCTACACACACAAAAATGTTGCCTACCACGTTTTTCGGCCCCCTGATGTTACAATGAAACAATCTATTTTTATCTTTCTGGTAACTGTTACATATATTATGGTCCTGTTCTGTTTCAATTTCTTTCAAGAACGCCAGTCTCTAACCTGATTCAAACAAAAAGACAGTGTCCCTTTTGCCCCAGTGTAGAAATTTCAGTGCTTTTTCTTGTGTGTTACTTTTTGTGGTTATGTAACAATGCTAGTTTCAGTGAGACGTTTGACAATGGTGTGTAAATGTTGCGTTTCTCACTGTAAAGAAAAGAATACTAACGATTCTAACGTCCATGTATTCTCCTTTCCTGAAGATGAAAACCTTCGTTGTAAGTGGATTACTGCCACTTACAGGGACGCGTTCTCAGCAAAAATTATTCGAAAGTACGTAAATGCAATGGTGCTGCTTATTTTAATATGGTCATTTACCCACCAGGTTAGCCGAGAGCGCTAATGCGCGCTGACCCGGATCGAATGCGCCCGGCAGATTACCGACGAGGGCTGGTGTGCGACCCAGCGTGAATTTGGATTTTAGGCAGTTTTCCACATCCCGCTAGGTGAAGACTGAGCTTGTCTCCACGTCCCGCTTCAGTTACACGACGCGCAGACGTCTGAACACGTTTGCACTATTCCGTGGCCTACACTAGATGCAGACAGCTGGGGGTCCACTGATTCTGTCCCGGGGGGTATGGGGTGGCGGCAGGAAGGGCATTCGCCAAAAGAACAAGCGACAAAGAGAATTTTAATATGCTCTTATAGGTCTCTGTGATTAATTTATACTGTTTGGAGTCCTGTATGACATTGCAACGAGATATTAGTACTTATTTTGCGTCGTTGGCCGTACTTGGTAAACCAATTTTTACCACTCGTTCAGCATGTAGTATTTCATAGTTGCATAGAGGAAACTGCGTTTTCTACGTTACTTCTTTGAATGTCCGTTCAAACCCCGGCTCGCTACTGATTTCAGCAAAACTCCGCTTCCACCTGCTTCCGTTCAGAGGAGTGACGTCACACGTTTTCAATAACCGAGTATAACTGGCCCATGGCGACTGCCACAGCCCACTGTTGCTATCAACCAGTGGTGGAAGACTGGTACACATCTGCTTCAGCACCGAAATCCAGATGTAATTCAATTTCACATCTTTCTTTTTCGTACTGAAATTCCTGAGGTGTTTTAAATCTCTATGGCCTCTCCTTATAGTCTTTCATGGTACCCGCTTAAGGCTGCCAGTTCTTGAGTCCTATCAAAATTTATGTGGTAGTCTCCTGGCTGAAAAGTATGTGTGTGTGAAATCTTATGGCACTTAACTGCTAAGGTCATCAGTCTCTAAGCTTACACACGAGGCAGGACTCGAACCTCCGCCGGGATCAGCCGCACAGTCCATGACTGCAGCGCCCAAGACCGCTCGGCTAATCCCGCGCGGCTGCAAAGTATGAGCCGGCCGGGGTGGACGAGCGGTTCTAGGCGCTACAGTCTGGAACCGCGCGACCGCAACGGTCGCAGGTTCGAATCCTGCCTCGGGAATGGATGTGTGTAATGTACTTATGCTAGTTAGGTTTAAGCAGTACTAAGTTCTAGGGAACTGATAACCTCAGAAGTTAAGTCCCATAGTGCTCAGAGCCATTTGAACCATTTTGCAAAGTATGTTCCGTTACTGCTCATCTGTCAATCTTCCCTCTTCTGTAATGCCCTTGTGCTCTTCTAGTCGTTTTGCGACCATAATTTTTGTAGTGCCCGCGTACACCTCCCCTCAAGTACACGGAATCCTATACCCCTGTTTTTTCCAGCGGTTTTCGAGCATCCTTGGCCGATTGTAGGTAATCTTGTAAATTCCGGGTCGTTTTGTACATTATCGCTATGTTCCACTTTTTCAAGGTCCTTCCTGTGCTGTCAGTAATGTCCTCAACGAAAGGCACGCAAACTTTCGATTTGAACGGCGCTTGAACATCTCTATGATTTCCAAGAAGTGGTCTTGAAGCTCTTTTTACCCCAGCGAACGAATAACCATTCTTGAGCAATGCGTTGGTCAGATGCTTTAATTCTGTGTCAAGCATTACTCGTTCGTAGATTTTCCCTGCTCCATCAGCCAAGGTTTCATGATGCCTCGCTTTTCTTGTAAGTTGCGGTTCGGATCCCAGTGTAGGTAACGGTCTAAGTGTATGGCTTTTTGGGTAAACCATACGGCCCAACCTGCCATCTTCTTTCTTCCTCTTGCCTCCTCCTCGAGCGTAAACAGAAGCTTCGGAATAATTTCGTTGACATGTTTGTGAAAATGACCAAGTTCCTCCCTGCCATGCCGCCACAAAACAAACGTATCGTCCACATACCCGAACCTAATATTCGGTTTCTTGTTCGCAGTTTCCAATGTCTGCTCATCGAATTTTTCCATAAAGAAGTTCACTATAGCGGGTCTTAAGGGACTCCTCATAGCAACACCATCCGTCTGTTCATGAAATTCATGTTCCTTGTGCACCTTTGGCAATACATAAAGCCTGAATAGAGAGACCTCTCTGAATACTCTGTTCGACATAGGACTTCTTTGTCAATCACGTAACAGTTCTAAGAACTTTCTCAGTGGTGTTTGTACTCGGTTTCGGATGTGCCTGTGGGTCTATTAAGTCATTAATCTTATTACCATTGTCGCTTACATTCGAAACAACCATTGCATTTCCGTTGTCCACGGGGAGAATTATAAGATTCCGTGTACTTGTGGGGAGGTTCATGTGCGCACTATAAAAAGAACGGTCAAAAACAACTGGACGAGCATAACGGCAATTACAGAGGAGTGTAGAGTGGCAGATGAGCTGTTGCGGAACATGCTTTGCAGCCATGGGACCACCACTTCCATTTTGATACGACTGAACTACTGGCAGCCTCAAGCGGATACCATGAAAGACTATACAGACAGGACATGGGGATTGTAATTCACCCCAGGAATATCAATAGGAAGGGAAAGGACATGAAATTGAATGACATCAGGATTCCGCTGACAACAACAGCGGACGACGGTAGTCGACACGTGCCAGTTGCACTCGGGTATTCAAAACATGTGGCGTTATGCCACTGCAAGGAAGCACATGGAAGCGGAATTTTGCTGAAATCAGTAGCTAGTCGGGGTGTAAATCGGACATTCAAGAAGGTACGTCGTGCGCAGATGGGGACGAAACGTTGGGTTTTAATGTGAAATCCGACCACAGCACAATAGTTCAGAACCTTTTATTAGTTGTGACTTTTCTGGCCGTGAAAGTGTTCATTTTACAGAGGATCATATTGACTCATTCATTTTTGATGAGATACTTATTAAATCATAATTGGGTTATGAGGAAGGTAATATTCTGGGGACTATTTCCAATGGAGCATATGTTTTCTTTTGCCTCAATATAGAGTAAATGTACGCATTGTGCCCACAAACATTCTTCAGGTAGATGAACTTGTGCTTGCACATTATTGGTTTTAATGTGGTTTGTGTTGTTAGTGATAAGTGATAACAAATCCACAAATCGAAAATGTATGTATATGCAATGGTGCTAAATAACTGTGTTGTTTATCCACATTCTACAGACCCTTGTCCGCCACCGGTTTTCTTTATCATTGAAATTGTGCATGTGTTGTAAATAATTGGGAATGACTGGGTCAAAAATAAAAATTCCCAGCCACTCCTCATATATATCCTAACTTTGAAAACCGAGACCAAAATTTGCCACTGAAAGTGGCTTCATTTCCTATTCAGAAGAAGCGCCATGCCTTGGAAAGCATATCAATCATAAAATACTCCCATGAATGTATTGTAAATCATTGGGAACAACTGGGCCAAAAATCTCCCTGTCCATCAAATTTTGAAGTACTATGTGTAAAATGTAAATATTTTCAGTCCAAATTTTGTGCAATGCTTCTCACTTCAGTTAGGAACACAGTCCCTATGAATATAACAGAACTGCCGATTTTATTACTTTAGCTGGAAAGAAGCTGTCAGTGGTCAGTGTTAAAACAAAAATATTTATTTATTTACTCATTGTTTATTTACCCTGACCGTCTCTTACATCTAACCAGGAACAACATATACAAAAGATATTGAATAGCAATCATAATAATAATAATCTGTATTATTAATAAAATAATAAATAAATAAAATAAAAATAATGATAACAATAACAATAATATTATAATAATACATTTGTCAGGAAGTCTTTTCTGAAAGTATTTGTATATAGTGTGGCCATGCATGGAAGTGAAACATGGACAATAAATAGTTTAGACCAGAAGAGAACAGAAGCTTTCACAATGTGGTGCTACAGAAGAATGCTGAAGATTAGATGGGTAGATCACGTAATCAATGAAGAGGTACGGAACAGAATTGGGGAGAAGAGGAATTAGTGGCACGATTTGACTAGAAGAAGGGATCTGTTGGTAGGATATGTTCTGAGGCATCAAGGGATCATGAATTTAATATTGGAAAGACGCATGGAGGTTAAAAATCGTAGAGGGAGACCAAGGCACGAATGCAATAAACAGATTCAGAAGAATGTAGGTTGCAGTAGTTACTCGGAGAGGAAGAAGCTTGCACAGGATAGAGAAACATGGAGAGCTGCATCAAACCAGTCTCTGGACTGAAGACCACAAAAACAACAACAATAGTAACACTAATAATAATGACGAAATAATGGTAAGATTAAGAATGATGTTAATTTGTTATCATATAAAAAACTCAATCACAATAATATGTGTTACTAATAAAAAATTTGCAGCTAATAACAATAGTAATGCTAAAACTAATAACAGAATAACGGAGGCATTAAGAATATTGACTATTTTAGCATCTACATCTATATGGATACCCTGCAAATCACATTTAAGTGCCTGCCAGAGGGTTCCTCGAACCACCTTCACAATTCTCTATTATTCCAGTCTCGAATAGCGCACGGAAGGAATGAACACCTATAACTTTCCGTACGAGCTCCGATTTCTCTTGTTTTATCGTGGTGATCGTTCCTCCCTATGTAGGTCGGTGTCAACAAAATATTTTCGCATTCGAAGGGGAAAGTTGGTGATTGGAATTTCGTGAGAAGATTCCGCCGCAACGAAAAACGCATTTCTTTTAATGATGTCTAGCCCAAACCCTGCATCATTCCAGTGACACTCTCCCATATTTCCGCATTTCGCAATAATACAAAACGTTCTGCCCTTCTTTGAACTTTTTCGATGTACTCCGTCAGACCTGTCTGGGAAGGATCCCACACCGCGCAGCAGTATTCTACAAGAGGACGGACAAGCGTAGTGTAGGCGGTCTCCTTAGTAGGTCTGTTACATTTTCTAAGTGTCCTGCCAATAAAACGCAGTCTTTGGTTAGCCTTCCCTACAATATTTTCTGTGTGTTCCTTCCAATTTAGGTTGTTCGTAATTGTAATACCTAGGTATTTAGTTGAATTTATGGCTTTCAGATTAGACTGATTTATCGTGTAACTGAAATTTAACGAGTTACTTTTAGCACTCATGTGGATGACCTCACACTTTTCGTTATTTAGGGTCAACTGCCACTTTTCGCACCATTCCGATATTACTTCTAAATCGTTTTCCAGTTTGTTTTGATCTTCTAATAACTTTATTAGTCGATAAACGACAGCGTCATCTGCAAACAACCTAAGACGGTTGCTCAGATTGTCTCCCAAATCGTTTATGTAGATAAGGAACAGCAAAGGGCCTATAACACTATCTTGGAGAAAGCCAGAAATAATTTTTGTTTTACTCGATGACTTTCCGTCAATTACTACGAACTGTGACCTCTCTGACTGAAAATCACAAATTCAGTCACATAACTGAGACTATATTCCATAAGCACGCAATTTCACTACGAGCCGGTTGTGTGGTACAGTGTCAAAAGCCTTCCAGAAATACGGAATCGATCTGAAATCCCTTGTCAATAGCACTCAACACTTCATGTGAATAAAGAGCTAGTTGTGTTTCACAGGAACGATGTTTTCTAAACCCATGTTGACTCTGTGTCAATAGATCGTTTTCTTCGAGGTAATTCATAATGTTCGAACACAGTATGATGTTCTAAAATCCTGCTACATATCGACGTTAAAGATATGAACCTGTAATTTAGTGGATTACTTCTACTACCTTTCTTGAATATTGGTGTGACCTGTGCAACTTTCCAGTCTTTGGGTATGGATCTTCCGTCTAAAGAACGGTTGTATATGATTGTTAAGTATGGAGCTAATGCATCAGCATACCCCGAAAGGAACCTAATTGGTATACAGTCTGGACCAGAAGAATTGCTTTTATAAAGTGGTTTAAGTTGCTTCACTACTCCGAGCATATTTACTTCTACGTTATTCATGTTGGCAGCTGTTCTCGATTCGAATTCTGGAATATTTACTTCGTCTTCTTTTGTGAAGGCATTTCTGAAGGCTGCGGTTAGTAACTCTGCTTTGGCAGCACTGTCTTCGATAGTATCTGCATTGCTATCGCGCAGAGAAGGCATTGATTGTTTCTTGCCGCTAACATACTTCACATACAACCAGAATCTCTTTGCATTTTCTGTCAGGTTTCGAGACAAAGTTTCGTTGTGGAAACTGTTATAGGCATCTCGCATTGAAGTCCGCGCTAAATTACGAACTTCTGTAAAGGATCGCCAATCTTGGGGATTTTGCGTCTGTTTAAATTTGGCATGTGTGTTTCGTTGTTTCTGCAACAGTGTTCTAACCCGTTTTATGTACCAAGGAGGATCAGCTCCGTCGTCTGTTAATTTATTTGGTATAAATCTCTCAATTGCTGCCGATACTATTTCTTTGAATTTAAGCCACATCTGGTCTACACTTACATTATTAATTTGGAATGACTGGAGATTGTCACTCAGAGAGGCGTCAAGTAAATTTTTATCTGCTTTTTTAAATAGGTATATTTTTCGCTTATTTTTCGGGGATTTGGGGATTACAATATTCGATCTCGCTACGACAACCCTGTGTCCACTAATCCCTAAATCGGTTTTATCGCTAGGTACTAACTCAGGATTATTTATTGCTACGTGGTCAAGTGTGTTTTCACAACCGTTTACTATTCGCGTGGGCTCATGAACTAACTGCTAGAAATAATTTTCAGAGAATGCGTTTAGCACAATTTCGGACGATATTTTATGCGTACCTCCTTAATTGAACATGTATTTTCGCCAGCATAACGAGGGTAAATTAAAGTTACCACCAACTATTATCGTATGATGCGGGTACGTGTTTGAAATGGCTAATAATGGTGAACGAAATATTCCCTCAAGTGTCCTCTGGCAGTGAAAGAAAATTACATTATTTTCTTTTTTCTGAGTAAGCTTTTGAACTAGCTAGATGTTTGTGACCAGACTCCTTTTCATAAGACACCCATTGGGCACTATCAAACACCACTTATGGGCTAAGTGGAATGGCCAAGTACTGCATTAACTTGCCTTCAAATACTTTTTTACAGCACGTATGAAAGTTCAAAACCTTCCTCCATTTTAATCAAGTGTTTTTGGAAATGTAAGTGTCTGACAAGTACTAATGAAAGTAATTTCCGTACATTTACTGTAGTCCTGGAAACCACTGCTACATCATCTATATCTAATGTTAGTGACACAATTCATGTTAAGTGTTCTCTGACAGGAACTTCTTGCTCTTCTTACATATTTCTGTGCTGCTGTACTGAGGTTGCTTTGAAGAGAGCGGAATATGAATTTGGTGTTTCAGTCGTGATTTTAGAAAAGGACGCATTTGCCTGAATATAATATAATAGCAGACATGGATAGGGGAGGCCTGCTGTACACACACTTGGATATCGTGAATGCAGTCACGAACAGCTACATAGCAGTGCATACTCTAATTGAAGATAGTATGAAAACTAAATTTGTAAGACATAGCAATTCAGTGAAAACTTAATTAATTTGACATCAGACATAGTGAATAGAGAAGGTTTCGCCCTACAGTATTTCAGTTGAATGAATGGACCTCCTGAGAAGAGAACAAAAATTTGGCTGTCACTAGTTTCAATGGACATACTTAACCATCATGTGAAAAAAATTAATGGTTACGCTAATGCTGAATTTAAATTGAGAAATAATGTGAATGTAAGTGAAGCTACATTATTATCAATAAAAATAGAAACTTAATGATTTAAATTAAAAACATTAAAACATAGGTTATTGTTTTGAATGATATGATAGGTAAGAACATGATTTGCCTCGCTCCTTAAAGTCCTATTCTGAGAGACCTGTCTGAAAAGAACCAAGTTTCTTATGAAATTATGTTATGGTTCTGGATGTGTGTGTGTGTGTGTGTGTGTGTGTGTGTGTGTGTGTGTGTGTGTGTGTGTGTGTGTGAGTGCGCGCATGTGTTACATTAATATGTTGTAAGTCCTCTAAATGTTTTCTGTAGTGCTATACAATGAATGTTGAACACATCCTGAAATGGCTGTGCTTTGCATTTGTGTATTTGAACAATACATGGCTAAGTACTACACAAAGTAATTGCGGTTTTCTTAGACGATTAGTTAACTTCCAGTTTATTGCTTAGTATATGTACATTCTTGTCACTGATGCTGCTGAAAATGTATCACACACATAGTGGATTTCATAGCTTGAGGTTCTTATTTGTGACAGAAAGTAATTCAAAATTTGCAGTTTATTTGAAGTGTTAGCACGTACCAAATTTTTCTTCTGTTACATTAATAACAATGGTATCTCCTGCCTCTTACAGAGGAAAATGGAAGACTTTCGATGGTAGGTCGTCAACAAATATTGTGCGACCAAGTAAGTACATTCATCATTATAGCTCCTAGCTAAGCACATACTGTCTTACTTCAGTATCATAGTCCAACACTAACAGACCTAGTATATTTTATGAATAAGTTAGTCGGTACTAAGTCGCTTCTGTAATGTGCTATGGCCACGTTTGTGCTCTTTATCAGATTTCTTGGCTGATCTATGGAGTGAAGAGCTTTGGACGTCATATAAATGAGAATTCTTGTTACTATACAGTCTGGAAGGGGGGAGGTGTGAGAGAAAAAGAGGGGAAGCGAGAGAGAAAGAAACACAGACAGAGAGAGAAAGAGTTATTTGAAACGACACAGCAGATGAAAATTGTATGCTGGACTGGAACTCCAACCTGGAGATTTTTCCTTTCACGGGCAAATGCTCTACCGACTGAGCTATCCAAGCACTATTCGCAGTCCGCCCTTACAGTTTTAGTATAGTTTACTTCCGCTAGTATGCCATCTTCTGGCTTCAACTTCACAGAGGTTCTCCCGTATTCCTTGCGGGGCTAGCACGTCTGGTAGAAGGATTTCCAGAGACACAGCTTTGTTACAGGCTAGAAAATTGTTTCCAGAATAAATTTTCACTCTGGAGCGGAGTGTAATGACGCCATACACAGCTGTTTTGTTGTCAGCTTACAGGTGTTTTCCACAAAAAGAAGTAGAATAACTGGGACCACTTCGACATTCACATATGTAAATTAGATGTTATCCTTTTCAGTAAGATTCCAAAGGAAAAAATTGAAATTTTGATGAGAATAAGTTTCCATGAGGGACTGGGTATATTACATATCAGTTAACCTTAAAATGTCCGCAACTCGCAGTGGTGTAGTGCACCTTGTCGTGTTGATATACATTATCTTCTAGAGCACATCGTAATACAATGCTATGGCCTTCAGTTGTATGTTTATCGTGGTACTAAAATTAGATTCACACAAGAAAACTACAAAACGCAGAAAAACACCTAAGCTTTTCTCCAAGAGTACCAGACGTTTATCTCAGCTAGTGACAAGCATACGCAGAAGTGCATGCCTACGACGGTTCTTCCCTTCCCGACGTGACGTCACAACAAAGAGCGAGGCCTTTCTTTGAGTTGGTGTTGACTGTGCTCAGTCTCATAAGAAAATTGTAAGCTGTAGAAATGCACAGATCATCGTATTCTCTGCCCATCACACTCCAATGAGAGAAGCAGGTGATCAAATGAAAACTGTGTTTGTTGAGTGACTTCAGCCATTTCCTAATATGGCACAATTTTTCACTTACCTGGAGGAATGAGGCCACGGAAATGAAGATAGCGATAGCGAAGAACAGCAAACTGAACCAGTTGGTCTGGCTACGCACGTCCTCAGGATCTGGGAGCGAAAGCACCTGTATGAAACGACATAAGATGTGTGAGAAGGCATTACAGATACTAACTATGCATGCATAAATTTTTAAGCTGTTATTTGCTGTTTATGTCAGAAGTGATATATCTGTTGTCCCTTTTCGATTTAAAAGTTAGAGTATCGTATCCTTAAGGAAAGATTGTACGAAATTTGAAGAATGTCAGTGCGATTAGGACACTGATAAGATCCATAAATTAGGCGTATCGGTGTGGTGTCACGACCATCCTCAGCGATGAAAAGCAGTATTTGGAAACGTCTATTATTGCTTTTTGCCGCTGGTGTCATGTAGATGTTAAAGGTCTTTTAGTTCATGTGTGAGACTGATGTGTACCTAACAGGATACTGATGTGTCGTAACAGGGAGTGATCACTGTAATCAGCAGTTCTGTGAAAATGTTAAGTGCCACTAATAATTAAGATAGATATGCCCAGTCAGAAATGGAATGGAGAGTATCATATACGTATGAAAAACGCATTTTCCTACCTTGCATAAGGTATATTCTTAGAGAGGGAAAAACAACACTCACGAAGGAATTACCCGAAATGGACGGAAATCGGTAGATGGGACGTACTCGTACATGCCGATCTATTGAAGAGAAAGAAAGAACTTCACAAATTGAGCACGTCGATAACGCATTGGTCCACATGCCGCCCATATGCAAGTAGGTATTTGGGTTGACATTAGGGATGCTGATACTTTTAAAAATATCGGGAATTCAATATATCAGTATTTACGAAATCTTAATAACTGCTCTCGATATATCGAGAGAAAGTATCCAGATATATAAATACATCGACGGGAAAGGTATCGACGTAACGGCCCACAAAACAATCGGCATCACACAGCAAATATACTGCCGTCTTAAGTATTTATTTGTTATTAGATATTCTGTACATGAACAAACTAACAGCGTGGCTATCCTAATTAGAGCAAGAATTGAAAGATTATTATGCCGTGTGGCTAGGGCCTCCTTGTCGGGTAGACCGCTCGCCTGGTGCAAGTCTTTCGAGTTGACGCCACTTCGGCGACTTGCGTGTCGACGAGGATGAAATTATGATTATACGGACAACACAACACCAGTCTCTGAGCGGAGCAAATCTCCAACCCAGCCAGGAATCGAACCCAGGCCATTAAGTATGACACTCCGTCGCGCTGACCACTCAGTTACCAAGGGGGAGGGGGGGGGGCAGAACTGAAAGGAAAACGATGCACGTTCACGCTTGGTGATAACCACTTTGCTTACAACGGTAACTGGATGTAAGTGACACCATGAAAGGTGTCCGACGGGTCCATCACTCGGTTTCGTCACGTATCGGATTTATCCGGAACACTTCTTGTCTACTTCCCTGTCTTTTTTTTTGTCTTTTTTCTTTTTTTTTCATTTTGCCAACACCAGAGACCTAGCAGTTGTAGTGTCAAAACTGTGTGGTGAAATTAAACATTAAAGATTCTGTTAGTATGCCAGCATTTCCCCTCGCACGTCTGTGCCCACCGAGAAACTGGTGTGCTATTTCTTTACATCGTAAATCTTGTTATTAGATTAATAACGCATCCCCCAGGGCAATGGGACTTCTTCTTTTGTGCCGCATATACTTGCTTCACAGAGAAGATGAGAAAGATTGGACGTGTTGAAAACTCTAAAAGTAGAAAGACTCCTTCACACAGTGAAAGTAAAATTATGTTCTACTACAGTCCCAAAAGAACAACTGCAAATATGTACCGAAAATTGTGAAAAAAAATATAACACACGAAATTCCCATTTCAATATTGATATGTCCGGGGGAAATATCGCCGATATCTGTGAATGTTCTTTTGGAAAAATATCGACATACAGGGTGGTCCACTGATAGTGGCCGGGCCAAATATCTCACGAAACAAGCATCGAACGAAAAAACTACAAAGAACGAAACTCGTCTAGCTTGCAAGGGGAAACCAGATGGCACTATGGTTGGCCCGCTAGATGGTGCTGCCATAAGCCAAATGGATATCAACTGCGGTTTTTTAAATAGGTTCAAATGGCTCTGAGCACTATGGGACTTAACTTCTGAGTTGATCAGTCTTTTAAATAGGAACCCGTATTTTTATTACATATTCCTGTAGTACTTAAAGAAATATGAATGTTTTAGTTGGACCACATTTTTTGCTTTGTGATAGATAGCGCTGTAATAGTCATAAACGTATAAGTACGTGGTATCACGTAACATTCCGCCAGTGCGGACGGTATTTGCTTCGTGAAACATTACCCATGTGAAAATGGACCGTTTACCAATTGCGGAAAAGGTCGATATAGTGTTAATGTATTGGTATTGTGCTCAAAATGCCCAACGGGCGTGTGCTATGTATGCCGCTCAGTATCCTGGACGACATCATCCAATTGTTTGGACCGTTCGCCGGATAGTTACGTTATTTAAGGAAACAGGAGGCGTTCAGCCACATGTGGAACGTCAACCACGACCTGCAACGAATGATGATACCCAAATAGGTGTTATAGCTGCTGTCGCGGCAAATCCGCACATCAGTAGCAGACAAATTGCGCCAGAATCGGGAATCTCAAAAACGTCGGTGTTTAAAATGCTATATCAACATCGATTGCACCCGTACCATGTTTCAATGCACCACGAATTGCATGGCGGCGACTTTGAACGTCGTGTACAGTTCTGCCACTGGGCACAAGAGATATTATGGAACGATGACAGATTTTTTGCACCCGTTCTGTTTAGCGACGAAGCGTCATTCACCAACAGCTAAAACGTAAACTGGCATAATATGCACTATTGGGCAACGGAAAATCCATGATGGCTGCGACAAGTGGAACATCGGCGATCTGGGCGGGTTAATGTATGGTGCGGCATTATGGGAGGAAGGATAATTGGCTCCCATTTTATCGATGGCAGTCTAAATGGTGCAATGTATGCTGATTTCCTACGTAATGTTCTACCGATGTTACTACAAGATGTTTCACTGCATGACAGAATGGCGATGTACTTCCGACATGATGGATGTCCTGCACATAGCTCACGTGCGGCTAAAGCGGTATTAAATAGCATATTTCATGACAGGTCGATTGGTCGTCGAAGCACCATACCATGGCCCGCACGTTCTCCCGATCTAAAGTCCCCGGATTTCTTTCTGTGGGGAAAGTTGAAGGATATTTGCTATCGTGATCCACCGACAACGCCTGACAACATGCGTCAGCGCATTGTCAATGCATGTGCGAACATTACGGAAGGCGAACTGCTCGCTGTTGAGAGGAATGTCGTTACACTTATTGCCAAATGCATTGAGGTTGACTTAATGTGGTATTTACAGGTAAACACGCTGTAACAGCATGCGTTCTCAGAAATGATAAGTTCACAAAGGTACTTGTATCACATTGGAACAACCGAAATAAAATGTTCAAAATGTACGTACGTTCTGTATTTTAATTTAAAAAACCTACCTGTTACCAGCTGTTCGTCTACAATTGTGAGCCATATGTTTGTGACTATCACAGCGCCATCTATTACAAAGCGAAAAAAGTGGTCCAACTAAAACATCCATATTTCTTTACGTACTACACGAATATGTAATAAAAAATAGGGGTTCCTATTTAAAACAAAAACGCAGTTGATATCCATTTGCCCTATGGCAGCGCCATCTAGCGGGCCAACCATAGCGCCATCTGGTTTCCCCCTTCAAGCTAGACAAGTTTCGTTATTTGTTGCTTTTTTTTTTTTTGACGCCTATTTTGTGAGATATTTGGCCCAGTCACGATCAATGGACCACCCTGTAAAGATACCTTATCAACAGCCTTAGTGGGCACTGACTGATGGAGTTGTTGAATGTCCTCTTGACGAATACCATGCCAAATTATGTCCATCTGGCGCATTAGATCGTCATAATACCGAGCAGGTTGCAGCGTCCTGTCCTTAATGCGTCTTCAGTCACGTCATCACCGGTCTTCGGGGCTTAATTCGGACTCATCACTGAAAATAATTCTACTTCAGTCAATGAGATTCCAGGCCAAAGAAGTGTCTGGAGACCCCCCAGACAGTGGTAGGATACTAACCTCACTTCAGTCCTCCACAGCCAGAAGTAATGGTCTGACATGCCGTTTCTTTTCACACGAGAACCTCTTCGGCTGTCGTCGGCGGCACCCTTACATCACAGCGGTACCTCGACGATATTCTACGATCCGTTTTGTTGGCCTCCATGGTAGGCCATCCTGCGCTTACGTTTCAGCAAGATAATGCCCGCCTGCAAACGAAGAGAATTTCTACTGTTTGTCTTCTTGCTTGCCAAACCCTTCCTTGGTCAGCAAGAACGACGGATCTCTCCCTAACTGAGAACGTTCGGAGCACTGTTTGTCCGTACCTGTACATCACGTCTACCGATTTCCTTCCTATTCGGAAAATTACGATAATTTCTTTTTTTATCTCAGATCGTACATAATATTACGTAATCAACATAGACAGATATCCATTATATGTATGTTATTATGTGAAATAGCGTGAAACAATTAGTCATGTTTTCATTATTGATCGAATGTGGTAAAAATATCACGTCTTCCCAAAAGATGTAATATTTTTTAATTAAATGAATCACACATTTCGAAACGGGTGCGTCATAAGCTGCGTACTGACTCACAAAGTTCGTATCCGAAAATATGTAGTCGTGAAATAGTTGCGGTTAACTTCATTAGCGACTGTCAAAGAGGACAGCAGAAAAATCTTAAGAACAAAATCATCCATTTCGTTTGTGTCCTCTATGAGCAGGTAGTGGCTTGAGATAGCATACTCTCATAACGCACAGTGTCCAATACAAAACCACCAAATGCAGAATTTTGCTTCAGACAGCAGTAATGCAATATATGGCGGTCGAGGAATGAGTTGTGACGCAGAAAGCGGTTTTCCACCGGTTTGGTTCATGTTCCGTAGGCTGCTGCGAAAATAGGACGGAATTTGTTCAGCTGATCACGCCTGTAAAGCCATGACGTCACCAGTCTCGTCCACCTGCACGTCCACGTTCGCTTTCATGTCCCATATGAGGATGGTTTTTGACTAGTATACACGATGATACGGTGATGAAGTTACAAACTTTCAGGGAATATGAAGATGGGTAAATGTATCAATTTGAGCTAAGAGAACTGGTCTGGAGACAAGAAATCGAAAGTTAAAAGCGAAAATCATTCTGATACCTCTGACAGAGGAATGCATGTATCAGTGTGGTTGTTGCTAAGATTGTAGGGCAGGCATCTCTCAGAGGTGGTAGTATGGACCAAAAAAAGAAAAAAACATGTCCTTAAATATGGGTTCTAAAATCAATTCCTTAAGAACTGTGGGCACGTGATCAGCAGAAAAGATATGTTTCCCAGTAGCGAAGGTGCTCACAGCTCTTAAGGTAAGTATTTTAGAGCCCATATTTCCTAGAAATTTTATTCTTCTTTTGGTCCATACTAACGTCTGTGGATGTTCCCTACCCTACAATCTTAGCAACTACAGTATCTGCGCATGTATTCCACAGTCGATTATATCTTTCGGCTCGGTCGTTTATTGACTAGGAACAAATGGTTCAAATGGCTCTGAGCACTCTGGGACAACATCTGAGGTCATCATGTAATGCATATGTGCATTCCCTTCACGTGTTTAAGCCAAGTATTATGCATATTTATGCGATCGGGAATGCTCAGTAGCAGCTAGGCTACATGTACATTTAAGAATCAAGCGTCAGCAAGGAGCATTAGAGATGAAATCATAGCAGGCAATGTTGTGCAACCTTAACACGTACAAGATCCGACTGTTCTGGAGTAGGATCTTACAATCTGAGACAGTGTTCCGAGACAAACTTCCGTCGCAAACGTGACGTCAGATCCACCTAGCAACAGCAATCTGAATGCCCATTGGCTGAAAGTTTGGATATATATATATATATATATATATATATATATATATATATATATATATATATATATATATATATATATATAGTTAAACAAAAGTGAAGTTATTAGTTATAAGAACGCCACGTGTCGTGGGCAGTGTCTATCATGGAACCTGACGACTGAGCGCTACTACTGTACGACGAGGGACTTACTGAAGCAGCAAGACACCAGATTAGTGATACTGCAGAGAGAAGTACTTCCTTCTCGCTTCAGTGCCACTGAGGGTGTTGTAATCAGTCCCCTTGAACTTAGAACTGCTTAATCCTAGCCGACCGGGGTGGCCGAGCGGTTCTAGGCGTTACAGTCTGGAACCGCGTGACCGTTACGCTCGCAGGTTCGAATCCTGCCTCGTGCATGGATGTGTGTGATGTGCTTAGGTTAGTTAGGCTTAAGTAGTTCTAAATTCTAGTGAACTGATGACCTCAGCAGTTAAGTCCCATAGTGCTGAGAGCCATTTGAACCATTTACTTAATTCTAACTAACCTAAAGACATCACAAACATCCATGCCCGAGGCACGATTCGAACCTGCGACCGTAGCAGTCGCTCGGTTCCAGACTGAAACGCCTAGAACCGGTCGACCACTGCGGCCGGCAGACAGGGAACCCTAACATCAAATTCTTACATTTAACTTTCACCATCATCCTGAAAATCTCTAATATTGTCGTGGAATTACGTTGTATATTGTACGATGGAAATAGTGAGGAAGTCAACTAATAGACAATCCTCACGGATCTACTCATCTTTGTAGGGTTTGCTTAATGTCAAATTGCTAGAAGTCCTAAGAAGCGCAACGCGGTCCTCGCACTTACCCCGAGAACGTCTCCGAACAAGACAGCGAAGACTGGGAAGCCGGCGCTCTCGATGATCGCGCCCACGGTGCCGGTGACCAGCAGGTGCCACTCTGGCGCGTTGAGGCGCAGCACGGTCGCCACCCCCACGTCCGGCACCTTCTCCTCAGCAGCCTCCGGCTGTGACTCTGCGGCACCCGCGTCGCTGCCCGCCATCGACGACGCCTCGCTGCGGACGCTCACCAGACGCTGTAGATCTGGCCGTTCGCCTCCTGCCGCTACAGCACCAAAAGCCTTAGAGCCTTAGTCAAAGCTCTGCGCACATCTAGCTGGCACATACACTCCTGGAAATGGAAAAAAGAACACATTGACACCGGTGTGTCAGAACCCCCATACTTGCTCCGGACACTGCGAGAGGGCTGTACAAGCAATGATCACACGCACGGCACAGCGGACACACCAGGAACCGCTGTGTTGGCCGTCGAATGGCGCTAGCTGCGCAGCATTTGTGCACCGCCGCCGTCAGTGTCAGCCAGTTTGCCGTGGCATACGGAGCTCCATCGCAGTCTTTAACACTGGTAGCATGCTGCGACAGCGTGGACGTGAACCGGATGTGCAGTTGACGGACTTCGAGCGAGGGCGTATAGTGGGCATGCGGGAGGCAGGGTGGACGTACCGCCGAATTGCTCAACACGAGGGGCGTGAGGCCTCCACAGTGCATCGATGTTGTCGCCAGTGGTCGGCGGAAGGTGCACGTGCCCGTCGACCTGGGACCGGACCGCAGCGACGCACGGATGCACGCCAAGACCGTAGGATCCTACGCAGTGCCGTAGGGGACCGCACCGCCACTTCCCAGCAAATTAGGGACACTGTTGCTCCTGGGGTATCGGCGAGGACCACTCGCAACCGTCTCCATGAAGCTGGGCTACGGTCCCGCACACCGTTAGGCCGTCTTCCGCTCACGCCCCAACATCGTGCAGCCCGCCGCCAGTGGTGTCGCGACAGGCGTGAATGGAGGGACGAATGGAGACGTGTCGTCTTCAGCGATGAGAGTCGCTTCTGCCTTGGTGCCAATGATGGTCGTATGCGTGTTTGGCGCCGTGCAGGTGAGCGCCACAATCAGGACTGCCTACGACCGAGGCACACAGGGCCAACACCCGGCATCATGGTGTGGGGAGCGATCTCCTACACTGGCCGTACACCACTGGTGATCGTCGAGGGGACACTGAATAGTGCACGGTACATCCAAACCGTCATCGAACCCATCGTTATACCATTCCTAGACCGGCAAGGGAACTTGCTGTTCCAACAGGACAATGCACGTCCGCATGTATCCCGTGCCACCCAACGTGCTCTAGAAGGTGTAAGTCAACTACCCTGGCCAGCAAGATCTCCGGATCTGTCCCCCATTGAGCATGTTTGGGACTGGATGAAGCGTCGTCTCAAGCGGTCTGCACGTCCAGCACGAACGCTGGTCCAACTGAGGCGCCAGGTGGAAATGGCATGGCAAGCCGTTCCACAGGACTACATCCAGCATCTCTACGATCGTCTCCATGGGAGAATAGCAGCCTGCATTGCTGCGAAAGGTGGATATACACTGTACTAGTGCCGACATTGTGCATGCTCTGTTGCCTGTGTCTATGTGCCTGTGGTTCTGTCAGTGTGATCATGTGATGTATCTGACCCCAGGAATGTGTCAATAAAGTTTCCCCTTCCTGGGACAATGAATTCACGGTGTTCTTATTTCAATTTCCAGGAGTGTATATATGCCTTACGTACACAGAGGATATGAGATGGTGATTGTAGCTGACCTACCAAAACGTTAGTCACTCCCGAAGCACTGCTCGTCTTGGAGCGTTGTATACGGAGTACATTTGTTATCATGCGGGCATGTGAGTGTCCACCACTGACGTTAAGTCATAGAATTTAAGAATGGAATGGAAGAAATCGCAACACCAAAACATAATTAATGTAGAGTAATGAAACTTTGGGAATATATTTGTAGAGGTTGATGTAAACGAGAGATAACCCACTGCAAATGTGAAGTGTTGGTAAATTAATAACCGGCGTCACAGCCAGAATGTTGAATGCAACCATGCAAAAGTGCATGATTGTTTTGTACAGAGGACAGATGTAATTCTGTATGATGGAGCACAATCCCTGTTGCACTTGCTCGGCAGTACAGGGACGGATAAAGTCGCTTGTGGATGACGCTGGAGTCGTGCGATGATATCCCAAATGTAGTCGACTGGAGACAGATCCCAAGGCGACATCTCGACGCTCTGTAAAACATAGTGAGTACAAGAGTGTTATGTGAGTGAGTGTTGGCGGAATAACAGCGGTAGAAAAAAAAAGAGTAACGGACAGGGACCAGAAAAGAGTGACATGCCTTCTCAACGACAACTGGTTTCAATACCCTCCGGAATTGATGGTACTATCGGTGCAGGTCCATCTCAACCAGTAGACATTTGGAATGGGGTACTTCCTATAAACCATTGCTGACAGCCGTGCATAAAGCTTCAGTTGGCCAAACAACATAGAAACTGGACAGTACTCGACACCAGACGAGTAATGCGATCCGGCGAGTAGCTACTTTGCCTCTTTTCATATAGCACAAGATGGTGAGTGGACAGACTACTCGATTTGTTTAACCTACAGTGCTTCGCAGCTGACAAGGGACGATGAATAAGTAAAGGAACATACTTTTTTGTCAATCCATTTCGCTATACAAAATTCGTGCTATAAGCAGCCTTCAAAATGACGTCAGTAACGGAAGTGAGTTCCAAGCAGAGAATCGTCAATGAGTTTCTTTCTTACGGAAACTCAGAGTATCGCAGGTATTTATAGGCGCTTGCAGAATGTCTACGGAGACCTCGCAGTGAACAAAACCATGGAGTGTCGTTGGGCGAGGCGTCCGTTATCATCACAAGAAGGTCACGCAAACCGGTCCTATCTGGCGCGTCCCGGCCGGCTGCACACAGCTGTGACTCTCGCAGTGTTGGAACGTGGAGACACTCTCATTCGAGATGATCGACAGATCACAATCAACCGCCTATTGCTGCTCAACTAGAGGTCTCGGTTAGTAGTGCTGAAAACCCTCCACCAGTTGGGTACTCAAAGATGTTTGCCAGCTGGTTTCCTCGCCGTCTAGGAGAAGATAAAGTGCAAGGAAGGATCATGTGTGCGGAATTTTTTGCCAATTTTTTGACGAACATAGTCACAAGCATTGAAACAAAGGTTCATCACTTTGAATCCGAAACACAACGGTAATCTATGGAGTGACGCCACACTACCTCTCTTCCGAAGAGAAAGTTCAAAGCTGCACCCTCAGCCGGTAAAGTCATAGCGACGATCTTCTGGGAGTGTGGTTATTCTGTTTGATGTCCTCTATCACGGTGCAAAGATCAACTCTGAAGTGTGTTGTGCTACCCTCAATAAACCGAAGAGCCGACTTCAACGTGTCGTCACCACAAAAATGCAGACGAACTTTTCCTTCTCCCTAACAAAGCAAGGTCTCACACAGTTCTACGAGCCGAGAGGAGCTGACAAAACTTAACTGAACTGTTCTTGCTCATCCGTCCTACAACTCGGATCTCGTACATTCCGACTTGCAACAGTTTGGCCCAATGAAGGCTGCACTCGGCGAGAGCAGCGCGTGAATGATGGGGAGGTTATTTATGCAGCAAGGTGTTGGCTCCTACGGCGATTGGTAGTATGCCGGCATAGAAACCTTCCCATTATCATGGTGTAAGGCTGCCGTATTGAAAGAAAATTATATTGAAATATAGAGTTTTGTAGCCAAAGCAGTGGGAAACAATGTTGTGTCGGTATCTGGGCCGACACCGTGAAGTTGAGATGGCTGAAAAGGCAAGCTAGACTAACGCAGACGGGCGTGATGTACTGGAACAGGATACGTAATTAATGTTAGGAAGAAAAGTACGGAGCAGGATTAATACTTATCTTTAATATCATTGTGGTACATCGATCTTGACGATACACAGGAGACTTTAAGTACAATCACTGTATGGCTAATGGCGCCTTGCTAGTTCGTAGCCATTAACTTAGCTGATGGCTATTCTGTCTCTCGGCTAATGAGAGAGAAAGGCTTCGTACATCTGGTCGGTAGCTAGGTTCTCGTACAACTGGGACGAGTGCTCTCACGTATCACGAGACCTGCCTTGGTGGTGGCGCTAGGTCTGCGATTACACAGTGGCAACACGCGGGTCCGACATGTACTAAATGGACCGCGGCCGATTTAAGCTACCACCTAGCAAGTGTGGTGTCTGGCGGTGACACCACAAATAATATATTGTATTGGAATACCGAATAAAACCAACCTCTTCCCAAGAAAAAATGAACGCCCGTCGTAGTTCAGGCAGAAGGTGGTAAGTCGTTTTCCGTGCTGTTATATCGTTGCTTAATGGCGCGATCCATTGTCCTGTCACGCCCCTGGGTGGCGCTTCGGTCTTCTTGTAGTTTGCCATTTGGTTAGAGGAAGTTGGAGGCAGGTTGTTGACCGACGGTGGGGCAGAGAGAGAGAGTGTGTGGTGTGAGAGAGAGAGAGAGAGAGAGAGACAGGAGCGGTGATGAGCGATGAGCGTGCGACTACGGGGCATAATTGTCTATTTGTACCGGGTCGTGTTGGTGAGGAATGTTGGGCTCTACGCTGTTGCGCCCGATTGACTATCTGGATTTGCGAGTGACCGTCTGCCGATGTCGCCGTCGTGATGTTGATTTTTCCTGGTAACCGCCCGTCCTACCTTATTTTTGGGTAAGGTACTTCTGTTTGTGGATGTTGACACCTGTGCTCCGGTGCTGGACTTGCTCCCGTTAAGTCGGTTTGCCTTCTGTTCTCGGTCACTACGTACTCAAGCTACTAAATTCGCCCTCCCCCTCTGTGTGAATCTCCTTACTTGAGTGTATTTAAACAGTGTTTTCCTTTTATTGTAATTTGTTTAGCATTTTGATGATCTTGTGATTATTGCTTGGGTATGAAATTAATTTAGTTCTAATATGTTCTAGGCCATATATTAGTGACCACTGAGGTCGAATATCGAGCCTGACCTTTAAGGTGGCATGTCATTGCTTGCCCGACTTGTGTATGAATTGTAACATCTAACATCGGGCATGGTCGTGATAAGCAAACCCCAGCGGCACGATGAATATTGGCTCGTTTTATGTATTCATTTTGGAAGGTACCAGGTGAGATTCACCACTTCTCTTAAAAGAAGGAATTCATTGTTTACCGTTGTTTATTTTATTACCACTGTGATTTCGTGCTTACGTATTAGCGCTTAAGCATTTCTTCTTATTTTTACGCTTAGTTAAGTAAATTTGTTTCTGGGAGGGTCTTGTTAACAATTGGCTCTTTAATCAATTTAATTCTTGTGTATGCTCATTACTGTTATATGATTAGCCGATTAATCTTTGTTTTAGTTATGAAGTTTTGTAACACTTAGATTTTGATCGGTGTCTGGTACGGGGTTTCCATTTAGTATTCTCGGGCCTTGCGAATTTACATAGTTGATGCTCAGTCTTATATGACTTATGTGTCTGTTTGCCGTGGGCTTCCTGAGTTGGTCGTAGCGTTGGAGACGTTGTCCCCGGCATGTTATCACTACCCGCCGATACACCGGGAGTGGCTAGTCCACTTCGGCTGTGTACCTGTGTGCGGCGCGGCCTCCTCGCTTACCACGTCATCTCTCTATAAGTAAAGTTCTTAATCTTAGGGCTTTCGGACTTTTTAAGTCAAGGGGTCCGCTACTCTAAGTCATCCTAGCCAAGCCTTGCTTCCACCAGCCCGGACTTGTCTAGTATTCCCTCTTGATTTGAAGATCTTTCATTTCTTAATTGTCGACTGCCATAAATTTTAAATCATTGATACCTTCTCTTAAATATTGTTAGTACCCAAGGTGCTTCCAAAATCTTTGTTGTAATCCTGGACCTACAAATTTTAAAATATTTTCAAATGCTGAACTTGTAAAATTTTGAAAATTGTTACCTTTCTGTTTGAAAACTTGCTAAATTGCCAGCGCCAAAGGCGCGCTCGAGTTATTTCAGTGGTAATCCTGAACTTTTAAAAAAATTTCCAAATGAGGACCACCTTACATGTTTGAAGTTTACTATCTAATGAGTTGGTTTCAAATCATTGTGGTAGTGCTCTTTCTGTAACTGTAGTAACGTCAAATTTACCTGGTTGAAATCTTACAGATGCCTAAAGGGCTCTTGAACGGTACTTTTATAAATGTTAAACTTGTAGTTTTAAAGAGGTATTATTTGCCCTGAAAAATAAAAAAAATTGTTTAGTCCTTTGCGTTCGCCGTCCTGATGTCAATCTGACAATTACTATTGATTTATATGTTACTGATGTTAACTGGTATATCTTGTTAAATAAAGGGATACCAACTCTTGTTAAGCAACAAATGGCCTTCTGTAAACCCAGCCTGCACCTTTCTGCCACCCGTTAAATTGTGGTCGTATCCTGGGGCGTCCACTGAGATTTCAGGTAGTTCTGCGATTTTGTGGGGTTTTTCGTACCGTGACTTGGGCCCACTCATTCAGAGTACTGTGAACGTGGACTACGATGTTTACTCCAAGATTCTCGGTGACAAGATGTTACCATTTCATCTACAGCGCCATTATGAGTAAGTCGTGGACACTCCCGTTTAGCAGAATGACACTACTCATGTTTCCAGGATGTCATTCATACGCCATAAATTCCATGAACAGTCATGCATCACCTCACATATCTATTGATCCACTAAACCGCCTAATCTTATTTCCACATAAAATGTATGGGACTACTAAGAACAGCCGGTGAAACTTTGTTGTTGTTGTGGTCTTAAGTCCAAACAATGGTTGGTGCAGCTCTCCATGCTAGTCTATTCCATCCTACTCTATCCCGAACTGAACAACTGCAACCTACATCGTTCTGAATCTGTTTACAATATTCATCTCTTGGTCTCCGTATCCGATTTTTACCCCCTCTCCCCCCCCTCCCCCCCCCCTCTCTCTCTCTCTCTCTCTCTCTATCTCTCTCTCTCACACTCACACTCACACACACACACACACACACACACACACACACATACACATACACACTCTTCCCTAGTACTAAATTCGTGATCTGTTGACATTTCAAAATATGTCCTATCAACCGATCCCTTCTTTTGGTCAAGTTGTACCATCCCCTTAGGGATATGGCAGCAAGAGAGGGGAAGAAAACCAATGTGCACTCCGTGTGTATACCGGGGGGAGTCATTCCAGAAAGGGTCCTTCCGGATGCCATGAAGGGTACAGGGTGCACCCATCTGCAGGTGGTCGCTCATGTCGGCACCAATGATGTGTGTCGCCATGGATCCGAGGAAATCCTCTCTGGCTTCCGGCGGCTATCTGATTTGGTGAAGACTGCTAGTCTCGCTAGCGGGATGAAAGCAGAGCTCACCATCTGCAGCATCGTCGACAGGACTGACTGCGGACCTTTGGTACAGAGCCGAGTGGAGGGTCTGAATCAGTGGCTGAGACGGTTCTGCGACCGTGTGGGCTGCAGATTCCTCGACTTGCGCCATAGGGTGGTGGGGTTTCGGGTTCCGCTGGATAGGTCAGGAGTCCACTACACGCAACAAGCGGCTACACGGGTAGCAGGGGTTGTGTGGCGTGGGCTGGGCGGTTTTTTAGGTTAGATGGCCTTGGGCAAGTACAGAAAGGGCAACAGCCTCAACGGGTGCGGGGCAAAGTCAGGACATGCGGGGACCAAGCAGCAATCGGTATTGTAATTGTCAACTGTCGAAGCTGCGTTGGTAAAGTACCGGAATTTCAAGCGCTGATAGAAAGCACCGAAGCCGAAATCGTTATAGGTACAGAAAGCTGGCTTAAGCCAGAGATAAATTCTGCCGAAATTTTTACAAAGGTACAGACAGTGTTTAGAAAGGATAGATTGCATGCAGCCGGTGGTGGAGTGTTCATCGCTGTTAGTAGTAGTTTATCCTGTAGTGAAGTAGAAGTGGATAGTTCCTGTGAATTATTATGGGTGGAGGTTACACTCAACAACCGAACTAGGTTAATAATTGGCTCCTTTTACCGACCTCCCGACTCAGCAGCATTAGTGGCAGAACAACTGAGAGAAAATTTGGAATACATTTCACATAAATTTTCTCAGCATGTTATAGTCTTAGGTGGAGATTTCAATTTACCAGATATAGACTGGGACACTCAGATGTTTAGGACGGGTGGTAGGGACAGAGCATCGAGTGACATTATACTGAGTGCACTATCCGAAAATTACCTAGAGCAATTAAACAGAGAACCGACTCGTATTGGACCTACTGATAACAAACAGACCCGAACTTTTCGACTCTGTATGTACAGAACAGGGAATCAGTGATCATAAGGCCGTTGCAGCATCCCTGAATATGGAAGTTAGTAGGAATATAAAAAAACGGAGGAAGGTTTATCTGTTTAACAAGAGTAATAGAAGGCAGATTTCAGACTACCTAACAGGTCAAAACGAAAATTTATGTTCCGACACTGACAATGTTGAGTGTTTATGGAAAAAGTTCAAGGCAATCGTAAAATGCGTTTTAGACAGGTACGTGCCGAGTAAAACTGTGAGGGACGGGAAAAACCCACCGTGGTACAACAACAAAGTTAGGAAACTATTGCGAAAGCAAAGAGAGCTTCACTCTAAGTTTAAACGCAGCCAAAACCTCTCAGACAAACAGAAGCTAAACGATGTCAAAGTTAGCGTAAGGAGGGCTATGCGTGAAGCGTTCAGTGAATTCGAAAGTGAAATTCTATGTACCGACTTGACAGAAAATCCTAGGAAGTTCTGGTCTTACGTTAAATCAGTAAGTGGCTCGAAACAGCATATCCAGACACTCCGGGATGATGATGGCATTGAAACAGAGGATGACACGCGTAAAGCTGAAATACTAAACACCTTTTTCCAAAGCTGTTTCACAGAGGAAGACCGCACTGCAGTTCCTTCTCTAAATCCTCGCACAAACGAAAAAATGGCTGACATCCAAATAAGTGTCCAAGCAATAGAAAAGCAACTGGAATCACTCAACAGAGGAAAGTCCACTGGACCTGACGGGATACCAATTCGATTCTACACAAAGTACGAGAAAGAACTTGCCCCCCTTCTAACAGCCGTGTACCGCAAGTCTCTAGAGGAACGGAGGGTTCCAAATGATTGGAAAAGAGCACAGGTAGACCCAGTCTTCAAGAAGGGTCGTCGAGCAGATGCGCAAAACTATAGACCTATATCTCCGACGTCGATCTGTTGTAGAATTTTAAAACATGTTTTTCGCTCGAGTATCATGTCGTTTTTGGAAACCCAGAATCTACTATGTAGGAATCAACATGGATTCAGGAAACAGAGATCGTGTGAGACCCAACTCGCCTTATTTGTTCATGAGACCCAGAAAATATTAGATACAGGCTCCCAGGTAGATGCTATTTTTCTTGACTTCCGGAAGGCATTCGTTACAGTTCCGCACTGTCGCCTGATGAACAAAGTAAGAGCCTACGGAATATCAGACCACCTGTGTGGCTGGATTGAAGACAGACGTTAAAGTAACCTCTGGCGTGCCACAGGGAAGTGTTATGGGACCATTGCTTTTCACAATATATATAAATGACCTAGTAGATAGTGTCGGAAGTCCCATGCGGCTTTTCGCGGATGATGCTGTAGTATACAGAGAAGTTGCAGCATTAGAAAATTGTAGCGAAATGCAGGAAGATCTGCAGCGGATAGGCACCTGGTGCAGGGAGTGGCAACTGACCCTTAACATAGACAAATGTAATGTATTGCGAATACATAGAAAGAAGGATCCTTTATTGTATGATTATATGATAGCGGAACAAACACTGGTAGCAGTTTCTTCTGTAAAATATCTGGGAGTATGCGTGCGGAATGATTTGAAGTGGAATGATCATATAAAATTAATTGTTGGTAAGGCGGGTACCAGGTTGAGATTCATAGGGAGAGTCCTTAGAAAATGTAGTCCGTCAACAAAGGAGGTGGCTTACAAAACACTCGTTCGACCTATACTTGAGTATTGCTCATCAGTGTGGGATCCGTACCAGATCGGGTTGACGGAGGAGATAGAGAAGATCCAAAGAAGAGCGGCGCGTTTCGTCACAGGGTTATTTGGTAACCGTGATAGCGTTACGGAGATGTTTAACAAACTCAAGTGGCAGACTCTGCAAGAGAGGCGCTCTGCATCGCGGTGTAGCTTGCTCGCCAGGTTTCGAGAGGGTGCGTTTCTGGATGAGGTATCGAATATATTGCTTCCCCCTACTTATACCTCCCGAGGAGATCACGAATGTAAAATTAGAGAGATTAGAGCGCGCACGGAGGCTTTCAGACAGTCGTTCTTCCCGCGAACCATACGCGACTGGAACAGGAAAGGGAGGTAATGACAGTGGCACGTAAAGTGCCCTCCGCCACACACCGTTGGGTGGCTTGCGGAGTATAAATGTAGATGTAGATGTAGAGATTTCTTGTCTCCCAAGTTCTATTCCGTACTTCCTCGAAAGTTACATGATCGATCCACGTAATCTTCAGCATTCTTCTGTAGCATCACATTTGGAAAGCTTCAATTCTCTTTTTATCTAAACTGTTTATCGTCCGTGTTTCACTTCCATACATGGCTACACTCCACGAAAACATCTTTGGAAAAGACTTCCTAACGCTTAAATATATATTTGGTGTTAACAAAATTTTTCTTCTTCAGAACTTTTCTTGCCATTGCTAATCAACATTTATGTGCGCTCTTCTTCGGTCAGCATAAGTTATTTTGCTGCTTAAATAGCAAAACGTATTTACTACCTTAAGTTGTATGGTTTCCTAATCTGGTTCCCTTAGCATCTCCTGATTTAGTTTGACTACATTCAATTATCCTTCTTTTTTTCCTCCCTTCAAGACACTGTCCATTCCATTCGACTGCTCCTCCAAGTCCTTTGCTGTGTCTGACAGAATTAAATGTCATCGGGAAATCTCAAATTGTTTATTTCTTCTCCCTGAACTTTAATTCCTAATCCAAATTTTTCTTGTTCAATGTACGTCGGGGATCGGTTACAACCCTGTATCACTCCTTTACAACCACTGCCTCCCTCTCATACCCCTCTACTCTTATGTGTTATGTTGAAACATAGCAATCAAGCTTTCCCCAAATTAGATGGAACCCACTTATGGCGTCGCCTCAACTGAATATGGCATACCTGGATAAGCTTCTGGACTCTCCTCCATGCCGAACTGAAGGCATTATCCAGGTTACGCGAAATTTAACCGACAGGAAAAAGATGCTGTGATATGCAAATGATTGGCTTTTCAGAGCATTTACACAAGGTTGGCGTCGGTCGAGACACCTACAAGGTGCTGATATGAGGAAAGTTTCCAACCGATTTCTCATACACAAACAGCAGTTGACCGGCGTTGCCTGGTGAGACGTTGTTGTGATGCCTCGCGTAAGGAGGAGAAATGCGTACAATCACGTTTCCGGCTTGAATAAAGGTCGAATTGTAGCCTATCGCGATTGCTGTTTATCGTATCTCGACATTGCTGCTCGCCTTGGTCGAGATCCAATGACTGTTAGCAGAATATGGAATCGATGGGTTCAGGAGGGTAATAAGGAACGCCGTGCTGGATCCCAAAGGCCTCGGATCACCAGTTGAGATGACAGGCATCTTATCCGCATGGCTGAAACGGATCGTGCAGCCACGTCTCGATCCCTGAGTCAACAGATGGGGACGTTTGCAAGACAACCATCTGCACGAACAGTTCGACGACGTTTGCAGCAGCATGTACTATCAGCTCGGAGACCATGGCTGCGGTTACCCTTGACGCTGCATCACAGACATGAGCGCCTGCGATGGTGTACTCAACGACGAACCTGGGTGCACGAATGGCAAAAACGTCGTTTTTTCGGATGAATCCAGCTTCTGTTTACATCATCATGATGGTCGAATCCGTGTTTGGCGACATCGCGGTGACGCACATTGGAAGCGTGTATTCCTCATCGCCATACTGGTGCATCTCGCGACGTGTTGGTATGGGGTGCCATTGGTTACACGTCTCGGTCACCTCTTGTTCGCACTGACGGCACTTTGAGTAGTGGACGTTACATTTCATATGTGTTACGACGCGAGGCCCTTCCCTTAAGTCGATCCCTGCGAAACCCTACATTTCAGGAGGATAATGCACGACCGCATGTTGCAGGTCCTGTACGGGCCTTTCTGGATACAGAAGATGTTCGACTGCTGCCCGAGCCAGCACATTCTCCAGATCTCTCACCAATTAGAAACGTCTAGCCAATGGTGGCCAAGCAACTGGCTAGTCACAATACTCCAGTCACTTCTCTTGAGGTACTGTGGTATCGTGTTGAAGCTGCATCGGCAGCTGTACCTGTACATGCCATCCAAGCTCTGTTTCACTCAATGCCCAGGCGTATCTAGGCCGTTATTACGGCCAGAGGTGGTTGTTCTGGGTACTGATTTCTCTGGATCTATGCACACAAATTGCTTGAAAATCTAATCACATGTCGAGTGTAGTATAATATATTTGTCCAATGAATACCCGTTTATCATCTGCATTTCTTCTTGGTGTAGCAATTTTAATGGCCAGTAGTGTATATTAGCAGCAACGAACACCAGAATTCTGCGAATCCTGTAGTGAAAGAAACACCACCCAGATGGCAAGCATTTAGCAAGAGCTTGGCCTCAAAGATACACGTGGAGAAGGTGCGCCGCAAGTATTTAGGTATGAGAAATTTGTTTTGTGAAACAGTAAGAGTCATGTATTTCGCTGAGTGAATTGTAAAGAAGGCTAAGGTTTAGCGTTGGTAGAGTGAGATCCGTATAAACAACGGAACGATATGTTTTGAAATTTGTGTAAATTCACGGATTTGGATAAGGATAGATTATTTTTTTAATCGTGGGAACTGCGAGAATCTCAGTTATTGGACTGGTTCACTGCACCAATAATCAAACTCTTTCTTGTAATCCTTCTCTTTAAATTGTTGATAACAATGCTGAAGTACTGAATGAAGTGTTTTCTGCTCGAGCGCTATTCAATCTATGATCTACACGCTGATTGAGAAATCTCCTGTAGGAATCACAGAAAGCCCAAATGGCTGCCTCGCGAGAAAAGTCGACAGTTATCAAGCGCGGAAGAGCTGTGTACATGTCTGCCAAAACGAGACACAGAATGGAGCACGAGATCACGTAGAGCTGTTATATGGTATCCTCCAACATCGTACAGCTCCAGATTCCACTCCATTCCAGTGGAGATTACTGACAGGTGATCCGAAAACCCGTAATCTCAATGTGACGATCACATATTGCTGCTATAAAACAGGAAAAGACGGATGTAGCTGATCAGGCAACATTAGGAAGATCAATATTTTGAAGCATGGGCCAATGCAACAAACTGTACCGGAGCATCAGCAATATTACATCTCTGAAACGACACCATCTGCTTAAATATTTTCTCAGATGGAAATTTTCTCTAGTCCCTACTCCTGTTCAGCAGTCCTCATACAAGCTCCATGATGCCCCTGTGGTATGATAACAATGATGGGGAAATGAAGTAAGTAAAGAATTCCACTAGCGGTGCACCAGTGTCATACATTATACCACCGACGACGACCGTCTAGGTTACTGGCTGAAGAGGCAAATCGTACCGTAAAAAGCCCAGAAGTAGTTCATCGAAACCGTACGAATTTGTGTCTGGCAACCACAATATGACATTAAAGATACGTTACCGTGCAAGTATTTCATATTACTTTCACTCGTCATAATTGAATAGAAGCTACCTTGTACCATAACTTGCTGGTGCTCACCCTTTTCCTCGGCCTCCTTGACGGCGGCGGACAGCTCAGCAGTGACGAGTGAGTGGTAGTGGCCCTTGAGTTCCATCAGCTCGTCGTGGCTGCCCTGCTCGACCACGACACCTCCGGACAGCACCACGATCCTGTCCGCGTTGCGCACAGTCGACAGCCTGTGCGCCACGATGATGGTCGTTCGACCAACGCTGGCCTGCAGGTTGTTCACGAGAAGAACTTCATTAACGAAAAATTATTTCGGTTAATTTTATTTTGGTTTAAATTCGGATTTTTCGATCACACTTTGCATGTATCTGAAATTATCATAACTTAACAGATTTTTTCCCTTGAGTCGTTCCACAGTGCTTCTTTATATCGAAAAAGATGGTATTGTCTAGGCAGCTTCCTCTCTTACACTGCATTGGTACTCTGTCCCTCCGAACACGGACGGCAACAATGGGCAGGTGACGTGTAAAGTTATCTGTAGGTGAAGCAGAGGCAACTAAGATGGGGTACCAGTACAGGAACATGTCTTCGTAGCACAGATGTAAACTATACTGCACGTGTGCTACTCCATAAATAAGTCTGCCATAGGCTGAAGCGTTTTGCTTGCAAATGCAAATTTCAAATTGTATCTAATGCTATCTTATAGCACACTGCCGCGTTTTTTTGGCTTTTCCCAGTGTGGCCGAGCGGTTCTAGAAGCTTCAGTCTGGAACCGCGCGACCGCTACGGTCGCAGGTTCGAATCCTGCCTCGGGCATGGATGTGTGTGATGTCCTTAGGTTAGTCAGGTTTAAGTAGTTTTAGGGGACTGATGACTTTAGATATTAAGTCCCATAGTGCTCAGAGCCATTTTGGCTTTTCCGAATGATGAAGGACGCTCTCTGTTGCTGTTTATTTTCCAGTATGGGAGTCCTTACACCAAGAACATTCCAATGAAAAAGAGACTATAAAGTGTAATTCACGGCATCAATGGACATATTAAATGGTTTCTGTTGATAATCAGGAGTATGCAGTGGATGGAAACTTATACTGGGAACTCTCAGATCTGTACAACTAGTTCCACGTTTAATTATGGTAGGTCACCACCCGCCTAAGTTGGGAAAATTCAATTATAATAAAGCTTTGATCCACACTAATCATATTTCCTTAATTGCTTTCATTAGTTGATCACTTAAAGTCAAATTATTTACGAAATATGTTCCTTTCGGTGAAAGGCAACAGGAGATCTCGACGAAAAATAGTAGACTCTCAGTGAGAAACATGAAAAGAACTGGCTTATAAGAACTGTTGCACGCCAGGTTGGGTGTACTAATTCTAATAAGAAAGTTGTTGATTGAGAAACAGTCATAAACTTGTAACGATTTATTTTAACAGAAAGAAACACTTTCATACACTGCATAAGGAGTTAACTTAAAGTTTGCTATTGCCTGCATTTTCGTACTGATAACATTCCGAAAGACAATATGTTGGATAGTGAGGCTCTTTATGAATATAATCCATACAAAATGGGAGGAGAACAGGATAAATTTACACGCATACTAAGTTCACATTAAAAGAATACAGATTGAAGGGAGTCAGCCTTTCAACATATAACAACAGACTAGACCTTCCAATACATAAAAATAAAGTGTCACGGAACACTCACACAAAAACAAGTCCAATGCCCAAGAGAATCACATCGGCGCAAGACTTCAAAAAAAGGAATGCTCACATATTTCCTAAATATTTATGAGTAAATTACTTGTTAAATACCTGTCACGATATGAAAGATCCAAATGAATTACAAAGGACAATAGTATCATGTGAGCAAATGGCCTATATGAACAAAGCAAGTACTCGAAAATCAGAGTTTAACACAATGAAATCACAGAAAATATAACTGTATAGTGCTGAGGGCGGATTTGTCCATGTGTGGTACCATATAAAGGAAATCTGCAAAGTTAACTGAAACGGGAATGAATTTCCGACTAGAGATGAAACATATTTACACAAGAGAACATTCACATGCACATTCTCAATTAATAGCAAACATTCTCTCATACCGTCGGCATATATCGAGGAATGTATTACGATGTCACAAGCTATGGTAAGACAAAGTAAGTCTCAGAAAATTAACAAAACCTCAAAAATACGCCATTTCCTACACTGAATAAACTATTACATGTTGACTCCTAGGCTATCGCTGAGAAATAAATTGAATTAAAACACTTCAGTAGGCGTACGTAATTCACATTCTAAGACGAAGTCCCTAGGCTCGCTCTTAAAGTTACGATGTGCACTCACCACCAACCACCCAGCAGATCTGAGTGCTTTTGTTCTTCGCTCCCCGAATAACGAACACCCCCCCCCTCCCCCCCCGGAAGCGGAACTGATCAGAGGGGTCCTGCCACCAAACTGACGACAGTCGAAAGGACTTAGAGGGCACGAACATTTTTACTTTAACTGAAGCCACTAAGCCGAGTGTCTAAATCATACAGCAAAGTGCTGCGCTGCTAACTGCTATTGAAATGCTAAACAGACACACAGATACACTCACTCTTTCACGCTGAGGATAAGGAAGGAAGTGAAATGCGGTAGCACAAAATATAAACAACGTAAGCAGTACTGAGGACTTGCTTGAAACATAAATATGTATATACCGTATAAATATGTTAGGGAGATGCAGAACACAGTTTGTTTGCATCGTTCCGTTAAATTATCGTGAGATAAACATAACCCACTGCTCTGATTTGTCACGGGCTAAACCAAGAAAGCCGGCCGGTGTGGCCGAGCGGTTCTAGGCGCTACAGTCTGGAACCGTGCGACCGCTCCGGTCGCAGGTTCGAATCCTGCCTCGGGCATGGATGTGTGTGATGTCCTTAGGATATTTAGGTTTAAGTGGTTCTAAGTTCTAGAGGACTGATGACCTCAGCAGTTGAGTCCCATAGTGCTCAGAGCCATTTTTTTGAACCAAGAAACGCACCAATAATTAGAGGTGCCAGTATTGATTGAATGACAGTAACATTAAATCCGATAATGTTGTTGTTGTTGTGGTCTTCAGTCCTGAGACTGGTTTGATGCAGCTCTCCTTGCTACTCTATCCTGTGCAAGCTTCTTCATCTCCCAGTACCTACTGCAACCTACATCCTTCTAAATCTGCTTAGTGTATTCATCTCTACATCTACATCTACATCTACATCTACATTGATACTCCGCAAGCCACCCAACGGTGTGTGGCGGAGGGCACTTTACGTGCCACTGTCATTACCTCCCTTTCCTGTTCCAGTCGCGTATGGTTCGCGGGAAGAACGACTGTCTGAAAGCCTCCGTGCGCGCTCTAATCTCTCTAATTTTACATTCGTGATCTCCTCGGGATGTATAAGTAGGGGGAAGCAATATATTCGATACCTCATCCAGAAACGCACCCTCTCGAAACCTGGCGAGCAAGCTACACCGCGATGCAGAGCGCCTCTCTTGCAGAGTCTGCCACTTGAGTTTATTAAACATCTCCGTAACGCTATCACGGTTACCAAATAACCCGGTGACGAAACGCGCCGCTCTTCTTTGGATCTTCTCTATCTCCTCCGTCAACCCGACCTGGTACGGATCCCACACTGATGAGCAATACTCAAGTATAGGTCGAACGAGTGTTTTGTAAGCCACCTCCTTTGTTGATGGACTACATTTTCTAAGCACTCTCCCAATGAATCTCAACCTGGTACACGCCTTACCAACAATTAATTTTATATGATCATTCCACTTCAAATCGTTCCGTACGCATACTCCCAGATATTTTACAGAAGTAACTGCTACCAGTGTTTGTTCCGCTATCATATAATCATAAAATAAAGGATCCTTCTTTCTATGTATTCGCAATACATTACATTTGTCTATGTTAAGGGTCAGTTGCCACTCCCTGCACCAAGTGCCTATCCGCTGCAGATCTTCCTGTATTTCGCTACAATTTTCTAATGCAGCAACTTCTCTGTATACTACAGCATCATCCGCGAAAAGCCGCATGGAACTTCCGACACTATCTACTAAGTCATTTATATATATTGTGAAAAGCAATGGTCCCATAACACTCCCCTGTGGCACGCCAGAGGTTACTTTAACGTCTGTAGACGTCTCTCCATTGATAACAACATGCTGTGTTCTGTTTGCTAAAAACTCTTCAATCCAGCCACACAGCTGGTCTGATATTCCGTAGGCTCTTACTTTGCTTATCAGGCGACAGTGCGGAACTGTATCGAACGCCTTCCGGAAGTCAAGAAAAATAGCATCTACCTGGGAGCCTGTATCTAATATTTTCTGGGTCTCATGAACAAATAAGGCGAGTTGGGTCTCACACGATCGCAGTTTCCGGAATCCATGTTCATTCCTACATAGTAGATTCTGGGTTTCCAGAAATGACATGATACGCGAGCAAAAAACATGTTCTAAAATTCTACAAGAGATCGACGTAAGAGGTATAGGTCTATAGTTTTGCGCATCTGCTCGACGACCCTTCTTGAAGACTGGGACTATCTGTGCTCTTTTCCAATCATTTGGAACCCTCCGTTCCTCTAGAGACTTGCGGTACACGGCTGTTAGAAGGGGGGCAAGTTCTTTCGCGTACTCTGTGTAGAATCGAATTGGTATCCCATCAGGTCCAGTGGACTTTCCTCTATTGAGTGATTCCAGTTGCTTTTCTATTCCTTGGACACTTATTTCGATGTCAGCCATTTTTTCGTTTGTGCGAGGATTTAGAGAAGGAACTGCAGTGCGGTCTTCCTCTGTGAAACAGCTTTGGAAAAAGGTGTTTAGTATTTCAGCTTTACGCGTGTCATCCTCTGTTTCAATGCCATCATCATCCCGTAGTGTCTGGATATGCTGTTTCGAGCCACTTACTGATTTAACGTAAGACCAGAACTTCCTAGGATTTTCTGTCAAGTCGGTACATAGAATTTTACTTTCGAATTCAATGAACGCTTCACGCATAGCCCTCCTTACGCTAACATTGACATCGTTTAGCTTCTGTTTGTCTGAGAGGTTTTGGCTGCGTTTAAACTTGGAGTGGAGCTCTCTTTGCTTTCGCAGTAGTTTCCTAACTTTGTTGTTGTACCACGGTAGGTTCTTCCCGTCCCTCACAGTTTTACTCGGCACGTACCTGTCTAAAACGCATTTTACGATTGCCTTGAACTTTTTCCATAAACACTCAACATTGTCAGTGTCGGAACAGAAATTTTCGTTTTGATCTGTTAGGTAGTCTGAAATCTGCCTTCTATTACTCTTGCTAAACAGATAAACCTTCCTCCGTTTTTTTATATTCCTATTAACTTCCATATTCAGGGATGCTGCAACGGCCTTATGATCACTGATTCCCTGTTCTGTACATACAGAGTCGAAAAGTTCGGGTCTGTTTGTTATCAGTAGGTCCAATACGAGTCGGTTCTCTGTTTAATTGCTCTAGGTAATTTTCGGATAGTGCACTCAGTATAATGTCACTCGATGCTCTGTCCCTACCACCCGTCCTAAACATCTGAGTGTCCCAGTCTATATCTGGTAAATTGAAATCTCCACCTAAGACTATAACATGCTGAGAAAATTTATGTGAAATGTATTCCAAATTTTCTCTCAGTTGTTCTGCCACTAATGCTGCTGAGTCGGGAGGTCGGTAAAAGGAGCCAATTATTAACCTAGTTCGGTTGTTGAGTGTAACCTCCACCCATAATAATTCACAGGAACTATCCACTTCTACTTCACTACAGGATAAACTACTACTAACAGCGATGAACACTCCACCACCGGCTGCATGCAATCTATCCTTTCTAAACACTGTCTGTACCTTTGTAAAAATTTCGGCAGAATTTATCTCTGGCTTAAGCCAGCTTTCTGTACCTATAACGATTTCGGCTTCGGTGCTTTCTATCAGCGCTTGAAATTCCGGTACTTTACCAACGCAGCTTCGACAGTTGACAATTACAATACCGATTGCTGCTTGGTCCCCGCATGTCCTGACTTTGCCCCGCACCCGTTGAGGCTGTTGCCCTTTCTGTACTTGCCCAAGGCCATCTAACCTAAAAAACCGCCCAGCCCACGCCACACAACCCCTGCTACCCGTGTAGCCGCTTGTTGCGTGTAGTGGACTCCTGACCTATCCAGCGGAACCCGAAACCCCACCACCCTATGGCGCAAATCGAGGAATCTGCAGCCCACACGGTCGCAGAACCGTCTCAGCCTCTGATTCAGACCCTCCACTCGGCTCTGTACCAAAGGTCCGCAGTCAGTCCTGTCGACGATGCTGCAGATGGTGAGCTCTGCTTTCATCCCGCTAGCGAGACTGGCAGTCTTCACCAAATCAGATAGCCGCCGGAAGCCAGAGAGGATTTCCTCCGATCCATAGCGACACACATCATTGGTGCCGACATGAGCGACCACCTGCAGATGGGTGCACCCTGTACCCTTCATGGCATCCGGAAGGACCCTTTCCACATCTGGAATGACTCCCCCCGGTATGTACACGGAGTGCACATTGGTTTTCTTCCCCTCTCTTGCTGCCATTTCCCTAAGGGGCCCGATTACGCGCCTGACGTTGGAGCTCCCAACTACCAGTAAGCCCACCCTCTGCGACTGCCCGGATCTTGCAGACTGAGGGGCAACCTCTGGAACAGGACAAGCAGCCATGTCAGGCCGAAGATCAGTATCAGCCTGAGACAGAGCCTGAAACCGGTTCGTCAGACAAACTGGAGAGGCTTTCCGTTCAGCCCTCCGGAATGTCTTTCGCCCCCTGCCACACCTTGAAACGACCTCCCACTCTACCACAGGTGAGGGATCAGCCTCAATGCGGGCAGTCTCCCGGGCAACCACAGTCTTAGTCCGATCAGGGGATGCGTGGGACGAGTTGGCCGTCCCCGACAAACCCCCATCCGGACCCCCACAGTGATGCCCATTGGCAACAGCCTCAAGCTGTGTGACCGAAGCCAACACTGCCTGAAGCTGGGAGCGAAGGGATGCCAACTCAGCCTGCATCCGAACACAGCAGTTGCAGTCCCTATCCATGCTAAAAACTGTTTTGCAAAGAACGTCTGAACTAATCTACAGAGAGCGCAAACAAATCGACAAAATTTAAACGGTTATTAAAATACAAGATTGCCTAGTAAATGCAGTAATGCTGCTACTTGCGCACTGCTGACTCTGCTCGGCGGCGGAAGGAGACTAAGCGAAATTACACTATTCAGGTACTAAAACGCGATGCTACAACTCTCAAATACTACAATACGCCCGAAATTTACGAATTAAACAATGCAAGTACGAAAAACACGCCAAGAAATTAAGAATTAAACTATGTAACAAATGAATGAGCTAGGAGTATACGACTTGCTGCTCAGCTGCTTATCCAACGGCGGCAGGGAGCACACTGACTGCGACCAACCGACACTGGCCGTTCAAAACAAAACAGTAGACAAACGACTACGCGAATTTACACTATTCAGGTACTAAAACGCGATGCTACAACTCTCAAATACTACAATACGCCCGAAATTTACGAATTAAACAATGCAAGTACCAAAAACACGCAAAGAAATTAAGAATTAAACTATGTAACAAATGAATGAGCTAGGAGTATACGACTTGCTGCTCAGCTGCTTATCCAACGGCGGCAAGGAGCACACTCTTTGTCTCCCTCTACGATTTTTACCCTCCACGCTGCCCTCCAATACTAAATTGGTGATCCCTTGATGCCTCAGAACGTGTCCTACCAACCGATCCCTTCTTCTGGCCAAGTTGTGCCACAAACTTCTCTTCTCCCCAATCCCATTCAATACTTCCTCATTGGTTATGTGATCTACCCATCTAATCTTCAGCATTCTTGTGTAGCACCACATTTCAAAAGCTTCTATTCTCTTCTTGTCCAAACTATTTATCGTCCATGTTTCACTTCCATACATGGCTACACTCCATACAAATACTTTCAGAAATGACTTCCTGCACTTAAATCTATACTCGATGTTAACAAATTTGTCTTCTTCAGTAACGCTTTCCTTGCCATTGCCAGTCTACATTTTATATCCTCTTTACTTCGACCATCATCAGTTATTTTGCTCCCCAAATAGCAAAACTCCTTTACTACTTTGTCTCATTTCCTAATCTAATTCCCTCAGCATCACCCGACTTAATTCGACTACATTCCATTATCCTCGTTTTGCTTTTGTTGATGTTCATCTTATATCCTCCTTTCAAGACACTGTCCATTCCATTCAACTGCTCTTCCTAGTCCTTTGCTGTCTCTGACAGAATTACAGTGTCATCGGCGAACCTCAAAGTTTTTATTTCTTCTCCATGGATTTTAATACCTACTCCGAATTTTTCTTTTGTTTCCTTTACTGCCTGCTCAATATACAGATTGAACAACATCGGGGAGAGGCTACAACCCTTTCTTACGCCCTTCCCAACAACTGCTTCCGTTTCATGTCCCTCGACTCTTATAACTGCCATCTGGTCTCTGAACAAATTGTAAATAGCCTTTCGCTCCCTGTATTTTACCCCTGCCACCTTTAGAATTTCAAAGAGAGTATTCCAGTCAACATTGTCAAAAGCTTTCTCTAAGTCTACAAATGCTAAAAACGTAGGTTTGCCTTTCCTTAATCTTTCTTCTAAGATAAGTCGTAAGGTTAGTATTGCCTCACGTGTTCCAGTGTTTCTACGGAATCCAAACTGATCTTCCCCGAGGTTGGCTTCTACTAGTTTTTCCATTCGTCTGTAAAGAATTCGTGTTAGCATTTTGCAGCTGTGACTTATTAAACTGATAGTTCGGTAATTTTCACATCTGTCAACACCTGCTTTCTTTGGGATTGGAATTATTATATTCTTCTTGAAGTCTGAGGGTATTTCGCCTGTCTCATACATCTTGCTCACCACATGGTAGAGTTTTGTCATGACTGGCTCTCCCAAGGCCGTCAGTAGCTCCAATGGAATGTTGTTTACTCCGGGGGCCTTGTTTCGACTCAGGTCTTTCAGTGCTCTGTCAAACTCTTCACGCAGTATCGTATCTCCCATTTCATCTTCATCTACATCCCCTTCCATTTCCATAATATTGTCCTCAAGTACATCGCCCTTGTATAGACCCTCTATATACTTCTTCCACCTTTCTGCTTTCCCTTCTTTGCTCAGAACTGGGTTTCCATCTGAGCTCTTGATATTCATACAAGTCGTTCTCTTATCTCCAAAGGTCTCTTTAATTTTCCTGTAGGCAGTATCTATCTTACCCCTAGTGAGATAAGCCTGTACATCCTTACATTTGTCCTCTAGCCATCCCTGCTTAGCCATTTTGCACTTCCTGTCGATCTCATTTTTGAGACGTTTGTATTCCTTTTCGCCTGCTTCATTTACTGCATTTTTATATTTTCTCCTTTCATCAATTAAATTCAATATTTCTTCTGTTACCCAAGGATTTCTACTAGCCCTCGTCTTTTTACCTACTTGATCGTCTGCTGCCTTCACTACTTCATCCCTCAAAGCTACCAATTCTTCTTCTACTGTATTTCTTTCCCCCACTCCTGTCAATTGTTCCCTTATGCTCTCCCTGAAACTCTGTACAACCTCTGTTTCTTTCAGTTTATCCAGGTCCCATCTCCTTAAATTCCCACCTTTTTGCAGTTTCTTCAGTTTTAATCCACAGTTAATAACCAATAGATTGTGGTCAGAGTCCACATCTGCCCCTGGAAATGTCTTACAATTTAAAACCTGGTTCCTAAATCTCTGTCTTACCATTATATAATCTGATACCTTTTAGTATCTCCAGGGTTCTTCCATGTATACAACCTTCTTTCATGATTCTTAAACCAAGTGTTAGCTATGATTATGTTATGCTCTGTGCAAAATTCTACCAGGTGGCTTCCTCTTTCATTTCTTAGCCCCAATCCATATTCACTGACTATGTTTCCTTCTCTCCCTTTTCCTACACTCGAATTCCAGTCACCCATGACTATTAAATTTTCGTCTCCCTTCACAATCTGAATAATTTCTTTTATTTCATCATACATTTCTTCAATTTCTTCATCATCTGCAGACCTAGTTGGCATATAAACTTGTACTACTGTAGTAGGTGTGGGCTTCGTATCTATCTTGGCCACAATAATGCGTTCACTATGCTGTTTGTAGTAGCTTATCCGCATTCCTATTTTCCTATTCATTATTAAACCTACTCCTGCATTACCCCTGTTTGATTTTGTATTTATAACCCTGTAGTCACCTGACCAGAAGTCTTGTTCCTCCTGCCACCGAACTTCACTGATTCCCACCGTATCTAACTTTCACCTATCCATTTCCCTTTTTAAATTTTCTAACCCACCTGCCCGATTAAGGGATCTGATATTCCACGCTCCGATCCGTAGAACGCCAGTTTTCTTTCTCCTGATAACGACATCCTCTTGAGAAGTCCCCGCCCGGAGATCCGAATGGGGGATTATTTTACCTCCGAAATATTTTACCCAAGAGGACGCCATCATCATTTAATCATACAGTAAAGCTGCATGCCCTCGAGAAAAATTACGGCTGTAGTTTCCCCTTGCTTTCAGCCGTTCGCAGTACCAGCACAGCAAGGCCGTTTTGGTTATTGTTACAAGGCCAGATCAGTCAATCATCCAGACTGTTGCCCTTGCAACTACTGAAAAGGCTGCTGCCCCTCTTCAGGAACCACACGTTTGTCTGGCCTCTCAACAGATACCTCTCTGTTGTAGTTGCACCTACGGTACGGCTATCTGTATCGCTGAGGCACGCAAGCCTCTCCACCAACGGCAATGTCCATGGTTCATGGGGGGGGGGGGGGGGGGGAATCCGATAAAGACAATATGAAACGTCTCCAATTGGGAGGTTTCACATAACATCGACGTCGTTGGCAACCTTAGAAATTTGAGGAGTTTCTTGCTTAAACATGTAATTAAGAAAACATAAAAATTATTTCGATAAATCAGGCGATCGCTATCTTATCTCCAAGTGTTCGGTCAATCAATTCGACAAAAATCAGTTTGTCCCCACCTTCGAAAATAATACGCACATGGGTGACAAGAAAGAGAGGTTAGTGCTTGTACAAAGATACATGGACATCCGATTTTACGGAGTACTCTCCACCATCCACTGTACAGTGGCTTGCAGAGTGAGGTATAACTCCAAATATAGTGTGATATTACACTAAACAGTCAGGTGTAACAGGTCCGCGAAAGGTTTCATAGGTAATAAGCTTACAGTTGTTATGGTTCAAATGGCTCTGAGCAATATGGGACTGAACTTCTGAGGTCATCAGTCCCCTCGAACTTAGAACTACTTAAACCTAACTAACCTAAGAACATCACACACACCCATGCCCGAGGCAGGATTCGGACCAGCGACCGTATCGGTCGTGCGGTTCCAGACTGTAGCACTTAGCACCGCTCGGCCACTGCGGCCGGCTCCAGTTGTTATGAATGGGGCTCATGCGGTGTAGCAAAATAGCCTCTGGAATGGAAATAACCGAAGAGCGACCGCTTTGAGGTTAGAAAGTCCCAGAGACGGACGCTTCCATGACTTATTTCCGTAGCAAACGACGCTGGTCAAGAGCCGCGAAACTACTTCTACATGCAAAGAAGTATGAACTATGGTGTACGTATGAAGCAAGAATATGGATTTCACCGTATCAATGTCGTCAGTGCAGCAAGACTCAGGTATCGTCTGTACTCCAAAAACTCTGTACTATACAATTAATTTAATGGTGTTATGCATTATTTTAACAAATGGTTCAAATGGTTCTGAGCACTAGGGACTTAACATCTGAGGTCATCAGTCCCCTAGAACTTAGAACTACTTAAACCTAACTAACTTAAGGACATCACACACATCCATGCCCGAGGTAGGATTCGAACTAGCGACCGTATCGGTCGTGCGGTTCCAGACTGTAGCACCTAGAACCGCTCGTCCACTACGGCCGGCTCCAGTTGTTATGAATGGGGCTCATGCGGTGTAGCAAAATAGCCTCTGGAATGGAAATAACCGAAGAGCGACCGCTTTGAGGTTAGAAACTACCAGAGACGGACGCTTACATGACTTATTTCCGTAGCAAACGTCGCTGGTCAAGAGCCGCGAAACTTCTTCTATATGCAAAGAAGTATGAACTATGGTGTACGTATGAAGCAACCATATGGATTTCACCGTATCAATGTCGTCAGTGCAGCAAGACTCAGGTATCGTCTGTACTCCAAAAACTCTGTACACTACAAGTAATTTAATGGTGTTATGCATTATTTTAAAAAATGGTTCAAATGGTTCTGACAACGGAACCTCCCCATCGCACCCCCCTCAGATTTAGCTATAAGTTGGCACAGTGGATAGGCCTTGAAAAACTGAACACAGATCAATCAAGAAAACAGGAAGAAGATGTGTGGAACTATGAAAAAAATTAGTAAAATATACAAATTGAGTAGTCCATGCGCAACATAGGCACATCAAGGAGAATGTAACATCAGTAGCGTTGTGGTCCCGTGGTTAGCATGAGTAGCTGCGGAACTACAGGTCCTTGGTTCAAATCTTCCCTCGAATGAATATTTTACTTTCTTTATTTTCGCAAAGTTATGATCTGTCCGTTCGTTCATTGACGTTTCTGTTCGCTGCAATAACTTTAGTGTCTGTGTTTTGCGACCGCACCGCAAAACCGTGCGATTAGTAGACGAAAGGACGTGCCTCTCCAATGGGAACCGAAAACATTTGATCGCAAGGTCATAGTTCAACCGATTCCTCCACGGGAAAACACGTCTGATATATTCCATACGACACTGGTGACGGCATGTGCGTCACATGACAGGAATATGTTGTCGACCCACCTAACTTGTACACTTAGCGAATGTGTAAAAAGATTCTTCTACCTTGCCCGATTTAGGTTTTCTTGTAGATGTGATAATCACTCCCAAAATAGTGATGAAAACATAAGAGTTTGTCACATAAACTGAAAATAAAAAATTTAATTTTTCACACAATGGAAGACTTGAACCTAGGACCTCTCAATTCGTAGCTGCTCTCGCTAACCATGGGACCACGACGCAACTAGACTCCAAATCTCCTTGATGTTGCCTATCTCCGCATGGACGACTCAGTTTGTATATTTTACAAATTTTTTTCATAATTTCATACAACTTCTTCCTGTTTTCTCGATTGATTTGTATTCAGTTTTTCAAGGTCTATCCACTGTGCCAACTTATAACTAAATCTAAGGGGGGTGTGTTGGGGAGGTTCCCTTGTGAGCACTAGGGACTTAACATCTGAGGTCATCAGTCCCCTAGAACTTAGAACTACTTAAACCTAACTAACCTAAGAACATCACACACACCCATGCCCGAGGCAGGATTCGAACCAGCGACCGTATCGGTCGTGCGGTTCCAGACTGTAGCACCTAGAACCGCTCGGCCACTCAGGCCGGCTCCAGTTGTTATGAATGGGGCTCATAAGGTGTAGCAAAATAGCCTCTGGAATGGAAATAACCGAAGAGCGACCGCTTTGAGGTTAGAAAGTCCCAGAGACGGACGCTTACACGACTTATTTCCGTAGCAAACGTCGCTGGTCAAGAGCCGCGAAACTACTTCTATATGCAAAGAAGTATGAACTATGGTGTACGTATGAAGCAAGCATATGGATTTCACCGTATCAATGACGTGAGTGCAGCAAGACTCAGGTATCCTCTGTACTCCAAAAACTCTGTACACTACAAGTAATTTAATGGTGTTATGCATTATTTTAACAAATGGTTCAAATGGTTCTGAGCACTATGGGACTTAACATCTGAGGTCATCAGTCCCCTAGACTTAGAACTACTTAAACCTAACTAACCTAAGGACATCACACACATCCATGCCCGAGGCAGGATTCGTACCAGCGACCGTATCGGTCGTGCGGTTCCAGACTGTAGCACCTAGAACCGCTCGACCACACCGTACGGCTTCTCAATAGTTTTCGCAAAAAGAACTTCACCTTCCCTTCGCGAATTCCCATTTGAGTTCACAGAGCATTTTCGTAACGCCGGCCGGAGTGGCCGAGCGGTTCTAGGCGCTTCAGTCTGGAACCGCGCGACCGCTACGCAGGTTCGAATCCTGGCTCGGGCATGGATGTGTGTGTGTTGTCCTTACGTTAGTTAGGTTTAAGTAGTTCTAAGTTCTAGGGGACTGATGACCTCAGATGTTGAGTCCCATAGTGCTCAGAGCCATTTGAACCATTTTCGTAACAATCGCATGTCGGCCGAATCTACTGGTAAGTAATCAAGCAGCACGCCTCTGAAATGCTTCGACGTCTTAATTTAATCCGAAATAGTGAGGGTCCTATAAGCTCCAGCAGTACTCACGAATGCGTCGCACAAATGTTCTTTACACGGTCTATTTCAAAGATGAAGTGTACTCTCCTATCTTTCTCCCGATAAACCAAGATCGCACATCGGCCTATTATAAAACGATCTTATGCGATCATTACATTTCACATCGCTGTGCAACATCACGTCTAGATATTTAATCGAGTCGCGCGGAGTGGTCGCACGGTAGGAGGCGCCATGCCACGGATTGCACAGCATGAGGTTCGATCCCTCCCTCGGGCGCGGGTGTGTGTGTTGTTCTTAGCATAAGTTAGTTTAAGTAGTGTGTAAGTCTAAGGACAGATGACCTCAGCAGTTTGGTACCTTATGAATTCACACACATCTGAACATTTTTATTTAATCGACGTGTAGCCGGCCGCGGTGGTCTAGCGGTTCTAGGTGCTCAGTCCGGAACCGAGCGACTGCTACGGTCGCGGGTTCGAATCCTGCCTCGGGCATGGATGTGTGTGATGTCCTTAGGTTAGTTAGGTTTAAGTAGTTCTAAGTTCTAGGGGACTGATGACCACAGATGTTAAGTCCCATAGTGCTCAGAGCCATTTGAACAATTGACGTGTATGTCAAGCAGCACGTCACTAGTAACGTATTGGAATATTACAGCGTTTTGCTCCATCCAACTACTTTAGCTCACATTTTTCTACATTTAGCGCAAACTACCGTTCATCATGCCAAATAGAAATTCGGTCTGTGATACCGTAAACTCCAACAGTCACTCAACGAAGACACTTTCCCTTAAACCGCAGTCTCATCAGCAAGCAGTGGCAGACTGCTACTCTTCTTATGCAGTGTTTGGTTTGGTCTATAGCGCGCTATCTGCGTGGTCATCAGCGCCCGTCCAAATTTCCAATCTTTACACAGTGTAATTGTTACACAGTCGAATCTAACAACTGTCACAAATGATGATGAAATGATGAGGTCAACACAAACACCCAGTCCCCAGGCAAAGAAAATCCTCAACCCGGCCGGGATTTGAATCCGGGACCCTGTGATCCAGAGGCAGCATCGCTAGCCACTAGATCACGAGCTGCGGACCCTATCAAGGGTGCAGCTAGAGCATCACCCAGGGGAAAATTTTGCAGTGAACAGTTTTAGGCGGTGGGCTTGTTCTTAGAATTGAGTCTTCGATGAGCTTTAGACTGCTGTTTGACGGTAACAGACCTTTTTCGAGGGCTACCGTACTTGTAACTTTTAATATGACTATAAATCACCGTTGGTAGTAATGCATCGGCATATTCTATTCAGTCAGCTACACCACTGACGTGCAGTACTGCTTTATCTGGAATACGTCTGACATAAGAATAGAAGCAAGTTGGAATTTTAGTACTTCATTGTAGGCTGTATTTCATGTGAGTTCAGCCTCCTGCTGCAGCTGAAACCGACGCACCGTAACCGTCCCACATACCACACACAGCTTGCCTGTCAGCGACGCTGCCTGACAACGAAAGAACAGTTTTATGACCCGTTTGCTAATTTCGAATGTTGCCCTCGTGTTCCCACAGCTAGCTAGTGGATTCACCCCACAGAAAAAATACACAGACCTGTCACCACGGTATAGAAATGAAATTAAGAAGTGCAGTCATTAGTGTCTGTTTCGGTTAAGGCATACATTCGTGCTTCGCTTGTAACATAAACTGATTTGATAGTCTAATTTGGAAGTGGCTCGTTAACAAACTTACAGAGCAGTTTTAGTAAAAACTGCGGCATAACATTAGCAATTGCGTTGTTTCCTACTGGAACCGTGAATAACATATGGTCGTAAAATGAATATCTGATCAGTATGTAAATTAGTAATACTCCACGAACGTTTTACACTTTAAGAATATATCGGTTGACCTTACAGTACTATACTCTTAGTTATTGAAATTTCATTCGCTTATGTGCCAGAGATACACACGAATAGTTTGTGAACACTATATGCAAGTATACTACATTTCTCCTTGCACGTCCTAAAGGCGACTAGACGACAAACATCTCCAAAAACAAGATTGGTGAGACTTTCATAGCTACTGTTTGACGCACTGCCAGTTCGTTTTCGTCTAGAAATCTTCTGCCGACGTTTGTTTGGTTGTTATTCTAACATTTCGTCGTCAGCAGTGCCTGGCATGTCAAATATTCACGCCCAAAGATTCATCTTGCGCCACCAGCTGTAGAGGGGTAAATGGGTAAATCTTCGACTGTGCCAGCCACTCGTATTGGCAAAAACGTAAAATAAATAAATACAAATTCGTCAATCAAACATCGGCTGAAGGTCCTCGACAAACAATGTCTAACTCTTCTCTTTAGTATCTTGTCGTGCATCCAAATTTTATTAAGTGTCTATGTTGGGTCTGAGAAGTATCACGCACTCCTTTACGAGTACTGCTAGTTCCTCTATTCTGCAGTAAGCCCCTTCAGGAATTTGCTTAAATAAAACCTGTTTCCCCGCGATCCTTTCTGTTAACCGTGTCTTCAATATAAAGATACAAATATTTGATAGATGTAGCTATGTTTTTTGAATTTGACATGCTGATGGTCTGGGTTTGTACATCCTATGGAATGAATTGAAAGACTCCTTTTCCCTTCCACTGTGATCGACTGCTGCCCTGTAAAAGTTTTGGAATCTTTCTGAGTAGATGAACGCTTTATGCAGAAAATGAACTACACTGTCTTTCGCCAGATTCTTCTACTTCCTTGTTCTCCATTGTGTCATTATACATTTCTATTGCATTTGTTTTTTTAGTTGTTCTTGAATTCTCCATAAGATACGACACAATGTAAGCGAAAGCGAGAAATTCACATTTAAGTTCAGTTCTTTTCTAGCCTAAAGGATCATCGATTTTATACATTAAGTGAAATATTTTTTCCTTGCATTTATGGCTAAGTTTACAATATCCAACAGAAAGGAGTGGATAGCCGCAGGCTCTACCTCTGAAATTTATTACTTGAGTAGGTCACAGTATGCGACTAATCAAAAGTTCGTCCTGCTAGAATTTACTTTGTATTTAACACTGCTACAATCCAAGGGCTTCTGAAAATTAATTCGTTTGTCTATAGTGAACAGCGTTTACGATTCATATACGCAAAATCTGTGTATACTACAAAAGCAGTCGCACAACGCTTCAGTTCTTAAAGAGACTGGTAGTGTCATTCGTAGTTTTCTTAGCAGAAGTATAGGCAATCACAAAACTGGACTACGTCTCTACGCAAGCGGTTTCCCAAGACGAAATAACATGAAAAGTTCAGCTTTCTTTTATGTACACCCTCTCTTGATTAGTTTTATTTCATTCTCCATCCCTTCCTACAATGTGCTAATCTTTTCATCTGAACGTAACTACTACACCAACAACTTCATACTATGTTTCTCATGTGCTAGTCTGAACCTGTTCCAACAGTTTTCCGCTTTACTGCTCCTTCCATTGCAAAGTTACACTGAAGACCAAACCATTAGGACCACCCAATTAGTAGCGTGTTGATCCACCTGTAGAACGTAATATACCATAGTTATGTGTGACATGGATTCGACAAGTGCTTGGTAGGTTTCCGGAGGTCTGCAGCACCAGATATCAAACGTACGGATCACGCAATTCCCGTAAATAACGAGATGGTGATTCGTGGGCACGGAGCTAATGCCCGATAGCATCTCAGATATGTTCCGTCGGTTCAGATAACGCGAATTTGGTAACCAAGAGATCAATGTGGGTTCATTGCCATACTCCTCAACGCACGATTCTGTCCTTGTACCAAGAACAGTTGTGTTGCTGGGAGATTTCATGTTGGTGATGACATTACAAATGGCGTGATGTGGGTGGTTCACAATATTAACTTGTCCATAGCTGTCATGATGCCTTCAGTTACTACCATAGGCCCTACTAAAGCCCAGGTGAACACACCCCAAGGCACAACACTGGCCCCACGGGCGCGTGTCCGTGGTACAGCGCATATCTCGAGCAGTCGTCCGCCTAGCTGATGCCAAATCTGGACACGACCATCAATTGACAGGGGAGATAGAGAAGATCCAAAGAAGAGCGGCGCGTTTCGTCACAGGGTTATTTGGTAACCGTGATAGCGTTACGGAGATGTTTAACAAACACAAGTGGCAGACTCTGCAAGAGAGGCGCTCTGCATCGCGGTGTAGATTGCTCGCCAGGTTTCGAGAGGGTGCGTTTCTGGATGAGGTATCGAATATATTGCTTCCCCCTACTTATATCTCCCGAGGAGATCACGAATCTAAAATTAGACAGATTAGAGCGCGCAGAGAAGCTTCCCGGCAGTCGATCTTCCCGCGAACCATACGCGACTGGAACAGGAAAGGGAGGTAATGACAGTGCCACGTAAAGTGCCCTCCGCCACACACCGTTGGGTGGCTTGCGGAGTATAAATGTAGATGTAGATGTAGAATCTCGATTAAAAAGAAACATGATTCTTCCGACCAGGCAAACGCGTTTTCATTGCTCCATTGTCCAATCTCGATTATCGTGATCGTAATTGACAATTTCGTTGCGTCTATACGGAAACCCGTAGGGGTCGCCTGCTGTGAAGTCCCACGTCCAACAATGGGCACGGTACGGTTCACTGCGAAACACTGGTGTCTCCTGTAGCATTATACTCTTTTGTCAGATCTGCTACTGTGGCCGCCTATCTTGCTTTACAGAGTGGGCAAATTTCCGACCCCCTCGTCTGTGATGAGGTATGGACGTTCAACGCCTTGTCGCGTACTCGTGTTTTCGCTGTTCTTCGACCACATTCCTCGGAGGCTCACTACAGCAGCAAGCGAACAGCGGACTAAGTTCGCTATTTCCGAGAGCCTCGTTCAACGCCTCTGGCCGTAAAAAACTGCCATTAGTCAAAGTCGCTGATGTCTCTGGATTCCCCCATTTTCTGCCCGTAACATCGCTATAACATATCTCCATTCGTCTCTGTTTTGGTTACATAATTTTCTTACGGCGTCACTTTCTCACAACGCCACCAGGCGGAAATAAATCTTGTGGTATGGAGTATTCATAGTGTTCTGGCTCATCACTCAATCTTTCTTTTATAACGTCACATTCAAACTCTCCCAGTTTCTTCCTTTCCTTATTTCCCTTGCTTATGGTGGTGTATACTCTCAGAAACCTGTTCATATCGGCTTTTGATCAGTTGTTAATGAAAACTGTATTCTATTCTAATATTCAGGGTCAGCCGAAACTCCACCGACAATATTTCGGAGGTTTTTAAGGAAAATTATCTACGCACTCTGGAAGTTTCAAAACGATAAAGTAATTATGCTTTATTCGGTTTATAGTCTAATTATCTTTGTTTCTGGAATAATGCCATCACAACGATAAGATAAACTATTAACATGCAATCACCAAAAGTACAACGCCAGACAGAAGATGTAGTTTCTGGTACCTGCCTATGCACAGATGCAAAAGTACTGTGATGTTGCTGTCGCTGCCTGAACACTTCAGCAAAGCGTCGTTGTGTCGCTCTTCCGTTGCATGGAATGTGGCCTCTCACGGAGCGCAAATTAGCAAACAGTATACATACCCATATTTTTCTGTACCACTGTCAACGTACAAGTAACACTAAGGTAAATTAAGCCCTAGACACCACCGAACGGTACAGAATGCAAGCTCCGTCGCGATATTTGGGTCCTATAGTGTCCATCATTTCCATGGCGCACTCTTACCCTACGAACTTAAAGTTACATTCCATATCCACCATACACGATCACGCGCTTGTGAAATCGAACAATTCATTCGCCAAGATCTACGCCTTGACGAATAAGAAGTAATAGGTATTTATTTCTCTATCACCGGCAGCAGCATCTAAATTAAAATGACGATGGAGACAGCATGCCGGGTTCCCGGGTTCGATTCCCGTCGGGGTCAGGGATTTTTCTCTGCCTGTGATGACTGGGTGTTGTGTGATGACTTAGGTTAGTTAGGTTTAAGTAGTTCTAAGTCCTAGGGGACTGATGACCATAGCTGTTAAGTCCCATAGTGCTCAGAGCCATTGAACCATTTGGAGACAGCATGCACTAATGTAGTTCGGCGAAACGCACACGGACTAAAGTTCAAACGTTCTGACGCTTATTTTCTCGAGGTGACGGTAGATTATGCTGGTTTCGGTCTCCGAAAATTCAGGTGTTTGAGGTACCTTTCGAGGTGCCCCAAGAGGTGGTCGTTGAAGCCTTACGACCCTACGGCAACGTAGTGTGCCACATCGCGCAAAAGTGGCAGACGTTCACGACATACCACGGGATAAATGGTGTCCAACGGATCAACATCGAATTGTCCAAACATATCCTATGCTATCTGGTGATAGATGGTGTGCGAGCTATCGTTATGTATGATGGCCAGCTGCGGACACGTGCAGGATGTCGACAAGACTGTCGACAAGACTGTCTCCATCATCCTGAGCTGCGCGGGGTTGCCGCGCGGTCTTAGGCGCCTTGCCGCGGTTCGATCGGCTGCCATCGTTTGAGGTTCGAGTCCTCCCTCCAGCATGGGTGTGTGTGTTGTCCTTAGCATCAGTTAGTTTAAGTAGTGTGCACTCTTAGGGACTCATGACCCCAGCAGTTTGCTCCCATAAGACATTACCACAAATTTCACAAATGGTTTAAATGACTCTGAGCACTATGGAACTTAACTTCTGAGGTCATCAGTCCCCTAGAACTTAGAACTACTTAAACCTAACTAAACTAAGGACATCACACATATCCATGCCCGAGGCAGGATTCGAACCTGCGACCGTAGCGGTCGCGCGTTTCCAGACTGCTGCGCCTAGAACCGCTCGGCCACCCCACAAATTTCCAAATTTCCTGATCCCGACCGGTGACGCAGCTTCCTAACCAGTGATCACTTCTTTACTAGGCATCTATGCGTCAGCTGTGCGCAACCCAGACGCGTCACTTCTGAATTCGCCTATTCTTCCGCCTGCAGTCCCCTTCGGAACCAACGGTCGTCTATGGCGGCGACGAGGCTAAGGCTCCTCACAGTTCGATGGACGGCCCGCCCAACGCCATGGACATCGAATGAAGTGTGATGACTATATCTGCTTTCCTCCAAACTGGCAAGATGACGGCCGACGGATGGTCGCATTCCAACATGGAACAGCACCTCTGAAAGCAACGGTCGCCTCAGAAAAGTAAGAAGCCGAAAGCCCTCCAACAACATAGTCTTTCATATGGCATCGTAGGTAGTGGACGAGATACAGACAGTGTACACCCTTGGAACGACCTGACGACAGATGTGGTCGCTCCCGATGTTCCTTCTGAGGAGCGTCCTTCACTCTACTTGGGATCCCGCCCAACGACGACGGATCCCATGGCGGGAGGTTTCCCAGATGCCACCATGGCAGCGTTGCTACCCCTACACCTCGATGGACGCGACAGTCAGCCGCCACCAATTTCGATCCGCTGAGCTGATGATGTCGACGACACAGCACATTGGGAAGCTAGCCCACAGTAGTAGGGAGATGGCCGCACAAGCCCACTTTTGATATGAGATTGATATACACATTAATTAAATTGATCAATTAATTACCCCCAACCCCCCACCATAGCTCCCCCCCAGTATGGAATCACTGATTTCCTCATCCGGAACATTGGTCTGCATCCCCTCCCCACCCCGCCCTCTCGCCCTCCCCCACCTACCCTATCGGCGGGATTTTCGAATTTTGGTGGGAATTTCGAATGTTAGCGGCAATTTATTTGTCCCAGGCCTAGACGTCCCACACCACCTCTCACCCGGGGATTGGCGGTAAATTAAAAATGGTGGTGCCATTTCCGGAACTCGAACTCCAATCCTTCTGAACAGAAAGCCAAAGTGCACTCTCCAACACAAGGAAACTATTCCGATGCTGGGGAGGAAGGTTAGGTTAGTGTACTTTAGTTATTTTGGTTGGGAAACTAAAGTAAAAATCAGACCTAATTACGTTATTAATCATAAGGATCAGTCCTAACTACACAACTATATGCAAGGTGCTACACAAAGGGTGCCTAAAATCGCATTATAGCTCACAAATTGACGATGCCATGCAACTGGTGTCATCCTGCTGGGAAACAAATTTCACAATATATCTTGAAACTAGCGGCAGACGTACTCAAACTCTACACTTCATCTATAAGCTGGTGGGAAAAAGGCTGGAATGGAAGGTACTATCTTTATTTGATAAAACTACTTCCTTCCACACTATTCTGGTGTCCTAGGAATCCATCGTCAGTGTATATTCACTGCTCGAGGTGCTTATAAACCAACTAGAACGAAGTCAGCACACTGCTGTCATGTCTCTTAGGAAATTAATAATTTTATACATCTTTTTTAGGTTACAAATGTACGTACCATCAATCACATTTCCCACATCAGTCGTGCTTATTAGTCGTAGTAGTAGTGGTTTTGACAGATATGGCTATGCCTCCCTAGGAAATAGAGTGAGGAAAACACGGCATGATTAATTTCTATAGTTGATTCATTGAATTACCACCCAAGTCCTGCTGCACGAAAATACACACAAAGATGCAGCAACTTCTTACAAGGGAGTAAGCACCATGATCAGTAGCCAAAGGAGATGTAATAGTCTTATTGCCGTTTACAGTAGCATCACCAACGCTCTGGTAGCTTTCCGCTTACACAAAGAAATCCTGGTCTGGTGTTAGGTACTTTTGCTCATTTGTAGGATAATATAGCAAATTTGTCCTAACACCATGTCTCTTGACACTGTAAAAGGTGATACAAGTGGCATCAGTCCACTCTCCTGCAGAACACCCTAGGAAATGGTTTAAATCTGATAAACGCATAGATTCTTCATAACATTGCTTGTGAGAGCCAACAGTAACCCGGTAACATCTATAATCGACTGCATTTGCGAGAACACAGTTCAGGATTGGGATACATATGTTTCGCCTGCTTTAACATAGCGCCTCTGTATACTACTTATATCCCCTTTCTCGAATCATTTGTTAAGGAAACCCATATAGTTTACATTGGAGGAGGTAGGGTAAAAACTGAACGCAGACAGAGCTTACTTTTAATCTTTTCTCGCTCTTGAGTGTCCAGGTACCTCCCGTCCACTTCAGTTCCCCGCATTTCATGGTACTTTATTTTCAAATCTGTGTATTCTGAGCAGGTTTTTCGCGATTTTATATATTTCGTCGTATATTCCTCAATTTTACGTAGTTCCCATCAATTTGTCGTAATTAAATACGTTTTCTTTCGATTTTTACCGATTTCACATCACTTTTTCAAATTTTTTGTCGATAGTCTTAATATGTATATAGTCTCATTGCTGGCATACCCATGCATTGTTTGACTTTATATGAGTATATTTGCGTGCTCTATACACCAGCCAAAAATGGGCTCATGCCACAATCTGCCTATTTCTGTCCACCCCTCGGGGAGTGCCACACTGTGGTGCGTGACCCTGTATACACACACTGATTACAGCCACAGTGGGTGTGGCCAATGTTTCATGCCCGCTGGACATGACTCTCTATCCCAGTGGGAGAGCACTTCCACATCGCCACAATGAATCGTCACCGTTCAAATTCCATATAAACTGGCAATGTTCATAGACATCATTTACTGCTGATATCGACATTGTCCTCCTCCAAGAAGTTACCATCACTGATTTCTATGCTCCCACTGTCTAGGCGACCCACACCTCCCACACCTCTGACTGCTGATGTCGACACTGACCTCCTCCAGGAACTGATCATCGCTGATTTCTACCCTCCCACTGGCTACGTGGCCCACATTTCCCAAGCCTCTGACACCAGTAATGGAGAGGCCATCCTCCTCCATGCACGGCTCCCACTGAAGATGTAGTGTGCCTTTTTAATGCTAGGAGTATCACCCTCACGCTGTTCGGCATCCGCATCCTAAAGCCATATGCACCATCCAGCTCCAGTCTCTGTGGCGAACGACACTCCTTCTTTGCTGTCGAGATAACGTAATTTTTTGAGGGTCCCCTTGATGATCTTGTACCCAGTACCTGATAGCCTCCCCTTGAATTTTACAAGGGTTTTAGCTATATGTTGGCACCTACTTGGACGTCCATCTGATGTCAACTGATGATCCCAACAACGATGATCCTAGCTGTCTTCCTTGACGGGGACATCCGGCCGGTGCGGCCGTGCGGTTCTAGGCGCTTCAGTCTGGAACCGCGTGACCGCTACGGTCGCAGGTTCGAATCCTGCCTCGGGCATCGATGTGTGTGATGTCCTTAGGTTGGTTACGTTTAAGTAGTTCTAAGTTCTAGGGGACTGATGACCACAGATGTTAAGTCCCATAGTGCTCAGGGCCATCTGAACAATTTTTGATGGGGACATTACACTGGTTCCTAAACTGCACAGGCGACTATGGATTTGTGATCACCATCCCATCATTCTACTAAACAGTAACATGAAAATTTTCAAATTTTTGCTGGCATCACGACAGAAGAAGCTAGTATCATACCTCACCTCCCTGGATCAGACCTTCCTGCGTGGTGACAAAAATATTCCTACTGCCCTTTGCATGAGTGTACTCGCCAGGTAGCGACATCTGCCTGGTGCATTGGCATTGCTTGACTTCAGTTAGACATTCGACCATGTCGATCACACCTTTTTGATGTCGATCCTCGAACACATGGGTTTCCGGGTCTTACAGTAACAGTGGTAATGCGCCTCTTCAGCGGCGCGACTTGAATAATTATAATGGACGCCTCACTGTGCCTCTAGTTATCGAGCGCTCTGTCCGACAAGGATGCCCATTTTCCACAATACTGTATGATTTGCCATTAGAAAACCTGCTCTGGGGACTTTTCCAACGCCTAGTGGGCCTGTCACTGCACGGAAACAGCGTTGCCACAGCTATCTCATACTCTACCTATGCAGTAAAGATGACGTCTGCACAGCTCTGGCATCGGAGGCGACATGTAGTGAGGCATCAGGCAGGTCTCTTAATGTTTCCAAATCGCAGATTCTGCTCAATGGAGAGGGCCTACCTGAGAGACGTGTCACTCCTCTGAGTGTGGCCACCACCGTCCGCTGTTTGGGCATTGATTTTACGAATGATATTCATCGTTCAGCGTCAACAAACAGCAGACACCTTCTCCAAACAATCAGAACTGGTCCCTTATGCATAACTGTCCACCATGCCACTGGTATCCCTCATGTAGTGCAAGTGTTCCTGGTCCCATTGTTGATGGCGATGAGAACCTTTGTCTGTACCAAGAAGCTAATCATAGTTCAATATTTTTCCCTTGCTCCCTCATGGAAGTGTGGTAATGTTGGCTTATTCCAAGTGCCAGACAAAGTTAAAGCACCTTTTGTTAGGTCTCAGCTGAAAGTCTGGCGCTGTTGCACAGTGAGCCTCACTGGAATGCTTTTACATGAATATGCTTCGGACTCCATGTCAACCCAGTCATGTTATCAGACATTCCAGCCCCTTTTATCACTTGTGGCATTTCTTTCCACAAATACTCCAGACCAAGACTGTACGCAACGCATTACAAATGAATCAGTCCAAGTCCCCAGCTCATATGGTTCCATGTGTGGAAAGTGGTGCTTTCAGACTTTCTCGACACCACCTTCCAATCTATCTAGTATATCACCATCAATGGGAAACAGGTAAACCAGTTTCGTTTGCACCACATCCACCACGCCGACACATCCCTTTGTGTTCAGTGTGGTGTGGACGACACAAACGCTCACCGATTTTCATGTGGTCCGTTGTCTGACGTGTTGATGCTCACGCAGCGTATCTTGGCTTTCCTTACTCGACATACACCTGCTCGGATCACTTTCCAGATGCTTTCACTCCCGGACGTGGTTCATTACCCTGCAACGAAAACTAACATTGTGAATTGGATACGCAGCCATACAGTCCACTACCTTTTTGGCGCAACAAAAAATCGGAACTGGATTATTGGACTACCTTGATAATTGTCACTGTGCACTTCTTCACAGCCTCAGAAACAAGCAGTTCTTTTCAAATTTTCTATGGAGCATCTTTCTTGATCTGCCTTCCAGCTGAAACGTCCAAGCCATGAAATGTTGATGTTTATTTTGCCGACATTATGCTCTGAACGAACTATAAACGGAATCAACATAAAATTTTCGAGAAGACACGTCTGGATGTTCCACCATTCGAGAAGACGAGAGGTTCTCGGAATTTCAGTTAAAAAAAAGGAAAAAAATACATCTTTCATGTTCATCGCCCTACTGTATTCTCTTCCCATATTTTCTTCCTTTCTTACCCCCCTTTTAGTAATAGGTTAGTTGCTTTGGGATATGCATTGATAGACGCCAATGCCTGAAGAGGTGCAATTCTTTTTTTCTTAGGACGCAAGTGACGGTGGCAAGTACATCATTCGCCTGTAGTCCTCTTTCCCTTCCAGAGGAGGAAAAAAGTGGTTAGCGTAGATGGCTGTCATATAGATGACCTGAGTTAAAAAAAAAATAAAAAAAAGAGGTAGAGCCTTTAAAACTACATCAGAAAGTGGTCAGAGCATCTTCCTAGTAAGCAAGAGACCCGGGTTCGAATCCCAGCCTAGCACAAATTTTCTGCTTTCCTCAATGATTTTACTCAATGCTCGCTCGCAGCCAAGGTCTGTAATTCCTTAGTGTCTTCGAAATTATATCGTTGGGGTTCGGGTGAACCATGTATTTCTCGCTCAGATTATCCTTTGTTATTTTCCCTAGATAGGAGTTTATTATCGTTACTATAATGTTGCGCAAGTAGCGTTCCTGAAAGTCAACCGAATTTCCCAATTATCAGGTAGGCTAGAAAGGTGGCTACACAAATTATGAAGTCAGATAAAGAAGTAGTTCAGTACAGAACCAACAATTCTAATCTTCAATGTAATGACTGGTGGAAGGTGACTGATCTCGGTAGAGGTGTTGATTTCAACTGAAGTTTGAATTGTGTAAATGATGATACTTAATCAGAGAAGTGACCTTGGACTGACCTTGTCCAGCGCGGCCTGCACCTTGGCCTCGCTGCTGGTGTCCAGAGCAGAGGTGGCCTCGTCCAGCAGCAGGATCTTGGGGCGGCGCACCAGCGCCCTGGCGATGGCGATGCGCTGCTTCTGGCCGCCCGACAGCTGGGCCCCGCGCTCGCCCACCAGCGTGTCGTAGCCCTGCACAGGGGATGACATTACGTCCGAATGGCGTGCAGTAGACGTATAATCCTAAAGTGTCCAAAGAACTATCATAGCCTCATCCACTGCCATCGAAATCACGAGTTTTGCTGTAGCCGCCAGCAGGTATGGCCGAATGGTTCTAGGCGCTTCAGGCAGGATTCGCAGGTTCGAGTCCTGCCTCGGGCATGGATGTGTGTGATGTCCTTAGGTTAGTTAGGTTTAAGTACACTACTGGCTATTAAAATTGCTACACCACGAAGATGTGCTACAGACATGAAATTTAACCGACGGGAAGAAGATGCTGTGATATGAAAATGTTTAGCTTTTCAGAGAATTCACACACTGTTGGCGCCGGTGGCAACACCTACAACGTGCTGATATGAGGAGAGTTTCCAACCGGTTTCTCATACACAAACAGCAGTTGACCGGCATTGCCTGGTGAAATGTTGTTGTGATGCCTCGTGTAAGGAGCAGAAATGCGTACCATCACGTTTACGACTTTGATAAAGGTCGGAGCACGTCTCGATCCCCTAAGTCAACAGATGGGGACGTTTGCAACACAACAACCATCCGCCAGAACAGTTCGACGGTGTTCGCAGTAGCATGGACTATCAGCTCGGAGACCATGGCTACACTCACCCTTGACGCTGCATCACAGACAGGAGCGCCTGCGATGGTGTACTCAACGACGAACCTGGGTACACGAATCGCAAAACGTCGTTTTTTCGGATGAATCCAGGTTCTGTTTACAGCATCTTGATGGTCGCATCCGTGTTCGGCGACATCGCGGTGAACGTACATTGGAAGCGTGTATTCGTCTTCGCCATACTGGCGTATCACCCGGCGTGTTGGTATGGGGTGCCATTGGTTACACGCCTCGGTCACCTCTTGTTCGCATTGACGGCACTTTGAACAGTGGACGTTACATTTCACATGTGTTACGACCCGTGGCTCTACCCTTCATTCGATCACTGCGAAACCCTACATTTCAGCAGGATAATGCACGACCGCATGCTGCAGGTCCTCTACGGCCTGTCTGGATACAGAAAATGTTCGACTGCTGCCCTGGCCAGCACATTCTCCAGATCTCTCACCAATTGAAAACGTCTGGTCAATGGTGGCCAAGCAACTGGCGCGTCACAATACGCCAGTCTCTACTCTTGATGAACTGTGGTATCGTGTTGAAGCTGCATGGGCAGCTGTACCTGTACTCGCCATCCCAGCTCTGTTTTACTCAATGTCCAGGAGTATCAAGGCCGTTATTACGGCCGGAGGTGGTTGTTCTGGGTACTGATTTCTAAGTATCTATGCATCCAAATTGCGTGGAAATGTAATCACATGTCAGTTCTAGTGTAATATATTTGTCCAATGAATACCCGTTTATCATCTGCATTTCTTCTTGGTGTAGCAATTGTAATGGCCAATAGTGTAGTTCTAAGTCTATGGGATTTATGACCTCAGATTTTAAGTCCCATAGTGCTCAGTGACATTTGAAACATAAGAGACACTCCGCAGCAAACCAGCGCTCCGCTGCACACAGCTGCAGTGGAGCTCTGCGTGTCACAGTGGCCAGACAAAGGTTAGTGGCCATTCGCACACGGATCCTGTCTGACCCAATTCTCAACTTTTCTCACGCTAGTAGCGTCCACTATCCATTCTGCTACTTGCTCGCAGCGAGTTACATATTAGCGCAAGAGGCTTGGACCCTGTTGCACACCCACACTGAAGTTATCAAGGCAGTAAGATATGTCTGGAAGAACAAACAGCACGCATTACACATGTAGTATATCCGTAGGGATGACAGTCTTGATAACTTCAGCGCGGGTGTGGAATAGGGCCAGAGCCTCTTCAGGCAATACATAGCTTGCTGTGAATAAGTTGATGAGTGAGTAGTGGATGCTACTAGCGTGTGCCAAGTTGAGAATTTGGGTTGGACACGAAACACAACCACTCACATCAATTGGGAGATCCGGGTTCAAGTTCTAGTGCATTTGGCATCAGTCTTTCGTTCTAAACAGATACCTCCCAGCCATCTCTGTGTATGTAATGTATATATTACTGGAAGAGCAAGCTGAGTTAAAAAAGTAACATCAAATATCGGAAGAAAACTATTCAGCACAAGGAACAAGTTCTACAGTTACAAGGTGAATTATATCGATGGGAAAGCAAACCTGTCAGTTTGTGTATGTTGTGGCATCGGATGAGAATGATTAGTCTCACCTGCGGTAACTTGGAGATGAAGTCATGAGCGTTGGCCATCTTAGCGGCCTCCTCGATATCCTCCATGGTACAGGTGTCCCGCCCATAGCGGATATTCTCCGCGATGGTGGCCTGGAAAAGCACCGGCTCCTGGCCCACCACGCCGATCTGCGAGCGCAGCCAGCCCACGTTGAGACTGCGGATATCGTGGCCGTCCAGCTCCACCTACAGTAGTTGAGGAACTGAGTTTAGATGTAGGGCCAGAAGGCACTATGTTAAACGCTAAATTCGTACACTGGAGGGATGAACATGTAATTTCTAAAAAATCTATGTATGTGATCGACGTTATTGAACTCATTCGAAAGACCTGCAACAACACATAGTATAAAATGTCAACACATCAGGAAGAAGTTGTTAATATTAAGTGGCGACATTACAAGACGGTAGCAGTATGCTCCAAATAGCAGGATTGAGCTTCTATGTAAAAGAGTGTGGTGGACTGTTCAACATTATACAAGCATTGTATGTCGGAAGGTAAACTTGAATAAAACACGACTTAAACTTGTCAACACCAAACATCGCATAGTTTACACGATACAGATTTCGAACGAGAGCGAATGGACAAAAATAAATTGGTTTTTCGTGACGTACAATATCACACAGAATGGAGGGTAACGATACTTCATTAACGCGTGTGTGGAGTATGTCGTCAGCAGAGAACTGCGCTAATCGTAAGCTTCATACTGGACTATTAACTTATGACATTAGCATTCAGTGACATCTGAGTAGCACTTCATCTTTATTGGAGACTTTGACCTGTGTGCCAGGTGCACCATCAGTTCTCCGTCGCCTGATTACAAAGATACGTTTTGAGTAATTTGTGAACTGAAAACTGGCTGCAGTTGAATGCATGAAAACTGATACGTCTTCCAGTACCTACAGTCATGTAGATATTAGAACTGATAAAATACGGGAACAAACAGATGACGATACATAAATATACCGAAAGTAAGAAACTACTGAAAATGAGGTCACAGAAGACAAGGAAACGTCAGTTATTATTTCCACCAGGATGGTTAAGTACTCAAGTCTATTACCTTTAGAAAGAGATAGTATGAAATGAGAAAAACAAAATATGTAGGAATGTTGCTGTAAGTTGGCACACCTGATAAATAGCAAGTTACTATCTTACGTACGCAACTAGAATGGGAAATACGCTACTAAGGGTAAGAGTGCGATCCTGATTGTGGATAATGGCTGAAAACTGAGGTATCATGACTGTGTCAGTAATTACAGTAGACAGTCAATATTAATACAACACACTTAGAATAGTAACGTCTCACGGATACTTTGATCAACGTCTCTGCAAATGCGAAGGGTGTGGGCATCGAGCGCACAGTGACAGCAACTTCCGTACGTACAATAATAATCGACAACGTACATAATCTTCAAAATAACATCTGATAGCGAGCTTATACCTCGTTTGATTGGCACTGAAAAGATATTACGAAACAATGAGTTTAGAGACACGCATGTCTGGTAGGCTCTCTACTTGAACTTTGTGGCTCATGCTTCTAAGAAAAGACACGCCATGAACGGCGAAGACGTACTTTGTAGCATGTAGACGTAGTTTGTAGCATGTCTGGTAGGATCTCTATCTGAAGTTTGTGACTCAGTCCGGAACCGCGCGACTGCTACGGTCGCAGGTTCGAATCCTGCCTCGGGCATGGATGTGTGTGATGTCCTTAGGTTAGTTAGGTTTAAGTAGTTCTCAGTTCTAGGGGACTGATGACGACAGAAGTTAAGTCCCATAGTGCTCAGAGCCATTTGAACCATTTTTTTTGTGACTCATTCTTCTAAGAAATTACACGCCATGAACGGCGAAGACGTAGTTTGAGATACGTACCGTTCCTCGGAGCGGGTCGTAGAACCTCTGAATGAGTTGGATACACGTGGACTTCCCGCAGCCAGAACTTCCGACAAGCGCCACTGTCTCGCCACTCTTCATCCTTAAGTTCAGACCTCGCAGAATCTGGAAAGCAATATACTTCACTGCAATGTATTTTTTAACTGAGTACCTGCAATGTAAATTATCACACATCTCAACAAAGCGGGAAAAATCGATGCTTCTGGTCCATATCCCTCTAAATTCATCACAGTAGTTACTAAACTCCTGTATTATTCCGTTTGTAATTACAATGGAAGAAAATGACACTTTTGAAGACGGACTTAGAAGTCTAACCTATGTTCAGTTTGTTTATTGCTGCCATGCGGTATGAAATTGCAGCACTGCCAGATTTTTACAAAAAGAGCTCTCAGCAGAATGCTTTCTGTGATGCGTTATCACGCAGTGTCCTTCAATCCAACCCTAACCTCTTAAGGGTGTTAGAATGCTGTTGTTATTACAAGTTGTGTGATTTTATCTCCAGAATCAACAGTCCCTCTGCCCAAACACGTCAACAATGTCCAGCAATTAGACAAACCTGTTTGTTTAGTGTATCTCCACTATCAACAACTTGCCAACACAAAAGTGAACCCAGAATATTAACATGTAGACATTTAAAAACGGAAACACAATGAATAAATATAGCAGGTCTTCTTCTCACCCTCCATTATTTACTTCCCGCGCATTCACCGATCTTTTGTGAAGGATACGTATAGGTAAAGTAGGAACAGCTGATAAAGAAAACAACTTATAAAAAAATCAAATACTCAGCACATCTGGATTCTGCGAAATCGAAAGCCATTCCATCGTGTCAAGTGCGACTAATGTATGAGTATTATCTACTTGGCCATCTTTGTACATAAATAACATGAAGCAAGTACTCTCATGAAATTCGTGGATCCTATCCACTATGATGACAGACATATAGTCTCTTTAGAAAAATATGAGATAATTTAAATAAAGATGACCAGACGAAAGTTCGAACAGCCTTCAGGTTTCAAGTTATGGATACTTTAGGGAAGTCTGTTTCAATGAATCTTCATAAGTAAACAAAAAAGCTCTTCTGAGTGTTACCACGTCATGAACAACTAGATAGACAAGCTTGAGAGGTGACTTTTTATTCCGTACCTTCATTGTTCTCTGATTGTATCTTGTTTTCTGTCTATATCAATCGCAGCAACCTCTTTCCTCGGTCACTTAGAATATTTTAAGTTTTTGGGAGTCCGTTTTGTTTTCGACCAATGGGAGTCGCCTGCGGCCGTTGGACTGTGTGGTTCTGCTCCTTTGAGCGGACTACATCATTACATTACTCGCTGTTCAGACTCGGTTTGGTGAAGTCGAGGAGGCTCTATGCTGTGTTTTTATGTTGAGAGACAGGCGGAGATCCACACTGATATGTAGATAGTATGATGCACAAGAAAGCGGGGACATTAACATCAACACTAACATCATAAATGAATCCAGCAGCACCTTAAAAAACATCCTTCAAAGTTTTGGCATGCCCCTATTGGTCAATATTGCAACAAGGGTTACCACAACGACTTCATCAGTAATTGACCATGTGGCCACAAATATGGACAGGGTAAAATGTAATGTAGCTGTAAAAGATCTCGGAATATCAGACCATCTCTTTCAAATAACAACAGTAAAGTCAGGCATCGAATCATTCCCTAAACTACAAGCCTACAAACGACATCTGTCAGAAATTAGAATAAAAGATTTTTCAGACGAACTAGAAAAACAAAGCTGGGATGAACTGTATAAGGAAACCAATGGGGATATGAAGTTCTCGGAGTTCTCTACATTGTTTAAATTGAACTTTGAAACATTTCCAAAAGTATGCATGTCTGTATCAACATCTCACAAAAACAGATCGATAACAGCAGGTATTACGAAGTCCTCCCAAACACTTAAACACCTCAGTCCCATGAAAAAGATTCGCTATGATCCAGAATTCTTAAATTTCTATAACAGATACAAAAAGATCTATAGGAAGGTGCTGATTGCTGCAAAAGTCATTTAATGACAAAATAATATATAATGCAGAGAATAAAAGCAAAGCAGTCTGGGAAGTTAGAAAAAAGGAAACGGGGAGAGGCAAGCAAATGTACAATAACATACTGCTAAGGGAGGGGGATAGAGTAATAAATGATCCACAGCACTTAGCAAACTATGTAAACGAGCATTTTTCAAGTATTGCATAGAAGTTACAGCAAAAATTCCCTCAAACAAATATAACACCTGTAAATAATGCTGCACTAAATACAATGATGTTACTTCCAACCACAGAGAATGAAGTCAGTAAAACAATTCAAAAAATAAAAAATAAAAAGTCAGTCAGCTTAGATGAAGTACCAATGTGTGTACTGAAACAATGCATAGGGATTATACAAGACCCCTTAACAAATATAATAAATGAATCCTTCACATGAGGAACATTTCCAGGGCAGTTAAAACAGGCAAGAGTTGTACCTTTGCTTAAGAAAGGTAATGCAGAAGACACAGCAAATTACCGGCCCATTTTCCTGCTGTCGGTATTCTCAAAAATAATAGAAGCAATAATGAAAGACAGATTAATGAATTACCTGAGTAAATACAATCTTTTAAGTGAATCACAGTTTAGTTTCCGAAGAGGCAAAAATACAGAGTCAGTCATAGTAGTATTCACAAAAGCTGCACTTGATGCTCTTGATAAAGAGCACTTTCACTTTTCACTTACTTTTTCTGAGCTCAACATCTCACTCATTATGGAGGGATGCTGACTCAGCTTTTCAGGATAGCAAATTGGAAGTTGCGGTACAGAAAATGGCCTAGAGATCACTAATGTGTGTGTGTGTGTGTGTATGTGTGTGTGTGTGTGTGTGTGTCACAGACATATTTTTGAATCTTTCTAAGGCTTTATGTTACAGTCGACCACAAGATCCTATTAAATAAATTAGAAGCATTAAGAATAAGAGGGGTAGCTAATGATTGGTTTCGATCATACCTAACAGATATAGTACAAAGATTAGAGATAACACGTACTTCAAATAGATCCAAACATTTAGTAAAAAACTTATCAGAACCAAAATGCATTAATATAGGTGTTCCGCAAGGTAGCATATCAGGACCAATACTGTTCCTCATATACGTCAATGACTTTCCCAACAGTGCAACTCATGGTGAAAAAATCCTCTTTGCTGATGACAGCAATATTATAGTCACTGAGTAAACAAGAGAACTCCTTGCCAAGAAAGCAAATGAAACTCTCAAGGAAGTTTATGATTGGTCAATAAGTAATAAAGTGACATTGAACATAAAGAAAACGACTGCCATGAATTCCAGTTTGAAGAGGAAAAATGACAATGTTAAATTAAATGTAGATTGCACCTCTATAGAATGTGTAACAAATGCAAAATTTTTAGGAATGAATATTGATTCTCAGTTGAAGTGGTGTGAACACACAAAGGCACTTGCAAACGAAATGTCATCAGCATCTTATGCCCTTAGAATCCTATCATCAGTGTGCAACATGCAGTGTGTTTTAGTTACATATTATTCATATATACACTCAATTCTTAGCTGTGGTATTCTTTTTTGAGAAACAAATGCACAATACATGAACACAGTTTTCAAACTCCAGAAAAGAGCCAGAAGAATAATAACCAAAAATACTATTTGAGTTCATTGTAAAGATCTGTTCAGAACACTGGGGATTTAACTCCTCCATATGAATACATTTACCAGTCAGTTGTAGACATCAATAATAACATTGGTAATTACTGCACAAACAGCGCTGTCCATGACCATGCAACAAGAGATAAACTCAACTTACATTTACCAATAAAAAATAAACATAAAACTCAAAACAACATTTTCCACCAACGAATAAAACGATACAATAAATTGCCAAAAGAGATTAAAGAAGTTGCAAAAATGCACTTATTTAAAACAGTAGATAAAAATTACCTGTTAAGCAATACATTTTATATATTGAAGGATTACTTAACTAAAACAGAGTAGGACTTTGATATAAAACGTTATACAAATAAATAATAATAATAATTATAATGATTATAAAATATCCAACATTCCACATAACACCCTCACTTTATGTTTTTTCCTTCTTTCTTTTCTTTCTAGAAATACTTACCCCCAAGCTATGTGTAGCACAATACTAACATCTCTTCCTCTTTCTGAGCTCAACATTTCACTCATTGTGGACGGATGCTGACTCAGCTTTTCAGGATAGCAAATGGGAAGTTGCAGTACAGAAAATGGCCCAGACATCACTAGTGTGTGTGTGTGTGTGTGTGTGTGTGTGTGTGTGTGTGTGTGTGTGTGTAGTGAGTGAAGTATTATGGAACAATGTGTGTATAGTATGTACAGAGACTGATAGTGAGACATGATTGAACAATGTGGCATTATGTTATTTAATAAGTTATTTGTAAAAAAAGTATTGTATATCGGGAGTAAATCTAATGATTGTCTCTAACTAGAAGTCTATAAATATATGTGTATATGAATTAGCTTATTTTAAATTGATCCAAATTTTTAAATACTTTGACAGGTCCTAATTCTTGTAAAAAGAGATCTATGGGTGAATAAAGCTACTACTGCTACTAAGATCACTGTGATTTATTTCCTATAATGTATGTTAACTTTGTGGTGACGGTAGTGTGGCATCATGTACTCAGAATCATTCCATGTATAGGTGTTGGTACGTGTGCTTGCGCGTATTGGTATAGGAGCTCATAGGTAACTAACACATAACTGTTTGGAAGCAGATTATTGCATCTCACACTATTTTGCTTCACGATATTGTAAATTTAAAGACGTTACCTTCTCCTTAAGTGTAAAGATTAGTTTTTCAATCAATCAGAATTGTGTGTTACAAAGACTACTTTTCTTCAGTTTGTAAATTTAAATCTTGGAATATCTCTTTGGAGTGTTAAGTTTCTGCTAATGTTTAGTGACAATATACTTTTTGCAAATTCATTTCCCTCATTTTTGTTTTGCCACAAACCATCTTATTCTTTGAATTCAGTCACTTGAGTGTGCCAGGTTGCTAGTAAACAGGAAGCGCTTGCTCTGTTGATCTTTTTTTTTTTTTTACTAATCAAATCATTTGTTTTCACAAATGAGAAGACAGTCCCATTTCACAGCTGGGCGCTACAAGCATAAAATTACATTCACGTACAGTGCACAAGTACTAGATAAGTGGGGACCCCCTTTACTTTCATTGCACTAAGTTTATGAAAGTGTATGTGTGGTGGTGCTATTTTCAACAGGTTTTCAGTTTATGACTTAAAGTGCATTTCCAAATAGTTTTTCTGGGACATTAGAACTATACACATTGCATATATTGAAAACATAATGACTTGGTTATCACTAATTTTCTTCGTAATCCATGCTTTTAAAAAGACCATAGAACATTTTCAAGCTGTGTTCCAACCTGTGTTCCGAAATCAATGTTGATTCTTATTATCAAGTGAAGCAACTAGTGTTCAGAGGAGACTAAGTGGACATATGGGGCACACTACGTTGTTTTGTAGTTAGTGTAAAATCGTGGAGCGAATCCAGTGGTACAAGTAATGGAAATTCTCTTGTGAGTTTAGTGAATAGTTAGAGTCACAACATGAGCTTGAATTGACAATGATAGGCATTAGAGCGCCATCTATTTTGGAGTCTCTTTGTATGTCAGCAACGAGTATGGAGGTCAATGTGAGATTAACATCTTTGATTAAATATTGTCCCTCTCATTTCTTCGGGACTTGAGAACATTATGGAATTGCCAGAAACGAAAGGGTACTCACCGTAATGATTTTCTTATGATCCTATACAGTCAATAAGGGTGAACTTAAAGTCGAAAGCTTTTGTGAAAATATGGTAATAGCAGGATTTCCTACATTGTTTAACTGACAAAGATGATCATGGTTGAAAAGGAAGCGGGTCGAATTTAGTACACTTTCGATAGATTAAGCGCCTTTGTATTAGTTCTTATTAGTAAAATGCAGGAATAACTGTATCGTTATGTCATTGGAGAACAATGAAGGTCTTAGGAAAAAATCATTAATCTATCTAAGAACGTTCTGGACCACTTTTTTTACATTTGTAGCGTCCCATGACCCAGTTCATTGTCTTATCTTCGACTTCACAAGCAAGGCTGTCAATGTTGGGTCATCACTCTCATCACTTACATCGCTATCCTTATCAATGATGTCATCCTCTGACCATTTACGCCCCATTTCCCTTTCACCCTCTCTCAAGCCAATAAAAATCCACAGTGGTGGAACTAGGTAAGTTGTACTTTACAGCCCTTCACACTACCAATATCCACTCCCCCTCTCCAATCAGTCACAGTATAGTATTGAAATAGGGCAACCAGTCAGAATGTAGATGCAAGCTGTAGGCACCAAACTGAAAGAAATGCATTATTTCTGAAGTAACTACTTAGCCTTCTCTTGAATAGGAGCTGTCATCAAAGATATTTGCATAAAACAGCTTTATGTTCAAGGATATTTGCCTATGAATTGCGTACACATATACACACTTAAAAGAATTAAGCAACCTCCACCTCAACTGCTTAACATGGTGATATGTGTTTTCATACCTTAATACAAAAAAATCATTTGTGGAATGTCTCAATAGTAAATTTCCGTTTCACATCCGTAAATTCCATTGTCAACAATGTAGCTATCGCTATGGAATATTAGAGTGAGTATAAAACATATGCTCAATACATAGCTGAAAGCAAACATTTAATTATGCAATGTAATTAATGAATTAGAAATATATAGTTGCCACCGATAATTTTTACTTCAAGTATTGTTTCTCAAAAAATTCAAAATGAAAAATAAAATCACCGCAGCATTATGCTCTGGTTGCTTATCATCACCAACAAGTGGCAAGTTTATACTTTGATCTATCAAACACAGTTTGTGTAAGACACAGGATGCAGCGGGACGGTGTCGGTCGTCTTTGTGGTTGTTATCGCTATCGTTCAGTCCACCTAACTCGATAGAATTCTTGCCGATATCCCTTCATTCTGTGGGAGCAGATACGAGCTAGGCATTGTAAAGCAGCGTTGATGAAACCACTACCTAATAGCCACTACACAGAGGCCGCGTAACTATAGTTGAAAGTCAGTTCCTGTAAGTTCATGATTAAAAAATCGGTCGTTCGGTGTATTCAGTCTACTTGCAGAAAAGCGTTTAAAATTAGATTAACTCTTTTTTTAATTATATTGGAACACTAGAAATGGCTATCAAGTTCGTACTTAATCTGGTGAAACGTTATCATTGAAAGTTCACTGTCTGTATAACAAATATTCACTCGAAAGCAGCCAGAATGTTAGGTAGTCTGACCCGATTCATTTTCATGTTCTAATAGTCACAGACCCACAACTATTCGCGAGTTAAACATTCGGCCGTTTCAGTGGCGTTCTTCATAAGATGTGCTTGCCAAAATACTTCATACAGAGCACTAAACATGCCACATGGAGGACAGAAAGTTCACACGCTCATATCTCTCAAACTATTTAACTTGGAAACACCAAATTTCCATTAAAATGTTCGTAACTCCATTTGCTTCAGTCACGATATGCTCTAACCGAAATTAGCTCACTATTTCATCATCTAACAGAGTATTTTTAAGGAGTGACCTAACATCGTATTAACTGTAGGTCAGCTAGCAAGCGACCACTCGAGGTACTCTCCTCTCCGCACACTCCTCTGTTCGTTCCTGAACCGCTTAATTCTGATTGGCTGCTGATCTAAAGGACCAATGAGAACGATCCTTCATTATAGTTCTCGCGGCAAATCTTAAATAACCCAATCACTAATTTCATAGCAATTAATGTCAGCAAAACTTCAATTTCTTATGTTTAATAAAAATAATCAAAGTGCGAATTATTGTACAAATTAATAAATAAACTTAGTCCGCCTCTAACTGCCATTCTGGCTGCTTTTATACAAAAGCATGCTGACACAGACATAAGTCGCCTGAATCGTGGTTGCAACATAACTTTCCCACAGTTCGTTTGTGCAAGGTTGTATGTAAAACGAAATATTAAATTTTAACGTATGTCCCACATACACTCTCTGAATCATTCTCACGTACTCACACAACGAAATATAATCAAATAATAATTTTGACTGATTTTTGTATTACATAATTCAAAGTGACTAAAGTTTTAAAAAGAAAATTCTTATTAATTAATTTTTATGCACTGACAACTTTTTAATGGCTTCAAAGCATAGTGAAAATCAATCTGTTATTGTTCCCAACTTGGTTTTAGAAAACAAGCATAGGTTTTAGGGCTTTTAGGTAATTCTCTTTATCTCCGGAATCGTAATAAATAAAAATCTGAAATTTTGACAGCATCATTCCAATAATATTAAAAGGCTCTGTATCAAATTTAAACCAAATCGGATAATTATTAAAATGGATTATTTAGATTCGTAGAGGGTATGAATCTTCATATCGACTGAATGTTATGCTATGCAGCTCTCGTGGCAGGCAGCGTCATCTGTGCTATGAGCAGAGCGAAAAAAAAAAAAAAAAGCCATCCTGCAGCCACCTTACTAGATGACTGCCTGCGTTACTGCAACGAATGTTATCTCGTAATAACTTGTTGCGTTACAAAAGGACCAAAAAGTAATTTGTTACACCTCTAAATTATTCTATGATTACTTTTAAGTGTCACAATGTTAATTAAACGATTAAAATGGATGCTAAACTACATCAGCAACGCAATGCAACTTATACATCAAGTATCACAATGTTATTTGAAAGAAGATTTTACCTTATCTCATTACCTTTCAAGAGGTAACTTTATTTTTCTTGTTACAGCCAAGCCTCGGCCGGCAGTGTTGGCTGTCTGTAAATTTTCTCTTCCCACAGTTGGCAACAGGAAGTCAGCACCAACGAAAGCTACCTCGATCACACGCCTCCCTCGTGTGCTGATGAAGTAACGCCATCTATGCTAGGCTGACCAGGCCACGCTCTGGAAATTTCTATGCCGCCCCCGCGGGTTCCACGGCTTCTGACCAATCCGGGCGGAGGAAGACGTGTGGCCGCGTTCGATGTACCCGGCCGCCCGTCGCAGGGCTCTCACTCTTGGACGTGCGCCCTGTAGCAGTGAACACCTCCCAGTTCTCCCAGTGCTGTGCCACTGTGGACTTAGTTTCGCCGGCATGCCGCTTGAACTTGCCCGATTGGCAGACGCCAAATTTCGTTAGCTTCTCAAACTATGTTTCGCCAAACTCTACACTCTGGCTCACCCTCGCTTCCCTAGGCCTGGCTATGTGACTCCTATTTAACATGCTTTCGCTAATAAATGCCCTTTGTCTAAATATTGCCCTGATGATTTAATTACGCCCACCGCCTTCCCATCCTCCCATTTTGCATAATATACGTGACTAAAAATAATACGCTAAGCAGGACGATAAACTTTCTCCAGAATATAAGAAGGAGTATAAAACATATTCTCCATGAATATTCGAAATCAATGTTCGCTTATGCTACGTAATTAATCAATCAGAAATATGAATGTGCTGATATGCAGTTTACTTTACCTACTTCTCCAAAAAAACTTCGAAATACAAGATAAAATCAACTGCTGCTGCATGCTCCTGTTGCTTGTCTTCGCCAACAGTTAGCAGGATTTATACTTCGACTATTGTACCATACATAATGTAAAGTTAGGGGAAGTTTACGAGGGACTTCTGCAACCGATGTTAATGTATAGCTTGGTAGGGAAGGGGGAAGAAGGCTGTTAAATGTGCCTCGTGGCGGCAGTGTGCAGGAGGTCGGGCGGTCAGGATTTGAGAGTGGGCATCCAGAGCTGCCGTGAAATGACAAAACAGGAAATTGAGTACAATGAACAGGATATATTTCAATATAAGGAGCACAAAGTGCACGCCTAGGGTCAGAAGTTAGCAGGTTTAGGACAGTCTAGGACGTGAAATAATTAATTAAAATGGGCAACGGAAGGGGATGTGGTTCATGTTAACTTACGCTGGTGGCCGGTCGCGAAAGGAAGAGCCAGAGGCTTAGCCTTCCATAAAGATGTCTGTTCTGCTCGAGGTTTGGATTACAAGAGAGAGAAACATGTGTGTTCTGCACTGCAGGACGCTCCCGTGTCCAAACGCATGATCGGTTTCCCGCGCACGCTATTGGCTAAAATCAATGGCGTGAATTCGCTAGCAGTTGCAGCAGAGGGCTCAGGGCGTCTCCTGTCAGCAGCATTAACTAGACAGAACCGACTCGGTTTTGAAAGCTAAGCGACTTGTGTCACGTAGACACGGCGTGAATTACTCTCGAGAAAACTTGTAAAGATTCCACTGCGTCTTTGAAATGAATTTCTTAAACTAATTCCCTAAAATATTCCTTGACTGCCTACTATCCTCTACAACAATGTAAGGCAGAGTACTTCATCAAATTAATTATTTTCCATATCAAGTTTTATCATGTTTTTATGTCTCACAATATTAATTCAACATCTAAAATATCTGAAAAATGCGTCAGCAACGAAAAGAAAGCAATTTTATGTCAAATATCATAGTATTACTTTCCACACACCCACATATTCATCAAATTAGTACCACAAACGCGACTGTCACCTCTAAAGTAAGTACTATAGCGCTACTTCCGTATCTAAATACAAATAACATGCGAAACAGCCAGCTGACATTTCAAGTTAGGCATAAAAGAGCACTATAGTAAAATTAACCATGTAGAAAATACATGTTAGCTAAACCGGTACGCTAAGCACGTAAATGGGCAGTCTCAATTACTGGAAGAATGTCATTAATTCCATTACTTAGGCCTGCTCTTCGTATAAGGCACAATGCACTCTCAAATTACACATTTTTGTCTCTAAATTGTTCTATAAGTGTTACAACTGTATCCAAACATGCAAATGTTTCTAACATTTCAATCTGATACTGTTTTACAGTATGAAACTTCATCACCTAAAGTTTTTACAAAATTTTTCAGTGATGTTTCTCCTCAGCAATAAGCATTCCAGAGGCGCGAAGCTGATGTATCATTAGAAAATATAATCGATATTACTAACAGGCTACTATTGCTTTTTATTCGCATTTGAATTAGGCATAGTAAGGATTAATATGAAAATAAATTTTCAAAGATGGCTGCAATATTTACCATTCAAAACTACGTGCAAAGGCTCTCTACAATGTATTTCATACAATAAAATAGTAATTGCTGTATACACTGCACATGGTACCAGAAATACCATTCGACACCGCGACCACACAGGCACCACCACTCGCGTGGCACCTTCTAAGTTCTGAGCACCTGCCTCCAAATAACACTTGCTGATAAGGACCAAACTTTTCTTCCGTGCCACGTCCATCACATGTCATATTCGTCTGCCTAAAGTATTACCAGCCACCAGAAAGAACGCTGTCAACAGTGGACTATTTCAATGCCGCTTAGTACTGCCAGGAATGGAGATACTTCTGTCAACAGGCAAAAAATACGACACATCGCTGACTCTTCCTAAGTTCATGCTGTTCGCTTTATTTCTACAGTGCAGCAGGTCCAGTAATTACGCCACTGTGCACAGTTCTGTGAGTTTCATTCAGGAGGTTACAGTCCCGACTTATCAGTCGCTATTTACGGAGTAATATATACAGTCAGCTATGAGTGCTGGCACACTACTTCCAATCTTGATGACAAAACCATAGACTTCTAAGAGTCAACAAAGTTATTTAAAGTTTTACTGTGACAGGTATACGATATTAGATGCCACGTACCACAGTTTCCAAGGCTAAGAGAATTGTGTGTTCTCATTACCAATAAATGTTATTGACTATTTCTTATTACGTTGCTATATTTCTTTCCTAGCGGCATCATGCCAAGGTTCGTGTTACGTAGGATTGGAACTAATGTGCATAGTGCATAGTGAGCTACGGTAGAAGTATGTTTTCTGGTACCGTGAATGTTTCGGCCTAACTGATAGTAATATTCAGTTCTAATATCCCCTACACTGGCGATGAGGGAAAGTAGAAATTACCAATATTTTTTCACCGGTTACCAGCACTGGCAACCAGGTAATGTATTATAGATTTGCTGAAAAATTTCGACCAGTATGCAGCGGTGGAGACAAAATTATGTCAAGATTGATGATATTTTCGTCATTTGGCGACATTGACAACGAGACATTGAGACCCACAGATTTATTCACATTTACAGGGACGACCAACAAAGAGAAACATTAAGAAACTAAGCAGGTATTTTTATTTTTCATTTATTCTTTTTAGTGTACGTTCTATTTTATTGATTTTTTTTGTAGCAAAACTTCGTGGTTTACATTTGCCTGTGCATACGAGATTCTAGGTTTGCTAATCCGTTTCCGTGGCCAGTAAATTTTTGTGAATTTTGTAAACAGTTCTGAGCGTATTTTTCAGACTTGTTCCAACCGGTACTCAGTAGCCTACAGCCCATGCTCAAATCTATACAGTAATTGCCATCAACCAGGTGCTCATGATGGTACGCTTTCTAGATTTGAAGAAAATAATGACGAAGATCAAAAGCAACTACAATTTAGGATGCCTCCATCCTTCCCAGAATACGATCGGAGGATAGAGGCTTGGAACGACTACATCCAATGTCCGGGACAGCATTTCATCACTCAGCAGATATCAAGCGATATGAAACGGAAATCATTCTTTCTTGCCTATTCCGCCCAACTGTATATCAACTTTCCCATAAGTTGTCACCTACCTGTGAACCTGTGACTCTCACTGTTCTGCCGTTGAAGAAATGCTCATCTATATTTTGAGTCCCACGTACATGTCACAGCTTCCAGAGATGGATTTTTTCACCGATTCAAGTAGTCACATCGAAGCTACAATTAGTGGATTGTTCAGTTACAGGCATAACTAGGGAATGTAGATTTCATTGTGAAAACGACCAATGTAACAGATTACATGCAGATTGACTAATTCACGACAAGACATGCTTATCAAGTACTCCCTTGGCAATAAGTTACAGAATGACCTGCTTAGTCTAAAAAAAACCATCTTTACAAGACTGTCTTCCATTGATTTGGGCACACAAAGAAACGCAAGTATGTGCTGGAGCATTGCAGATCGGTGACGCTGACGTGTTCACTACGGATTAACTAGGTATGCAAAGCGATGCACAACCGACACGAAAATCAGATACTCAAACACGTTGCAATAATTAATAATGAAGCGTTTCTGTTGGTGAAAGATCTGGTTGGGGATCGGTGTTCATCATGAAGGTATCCATAAAAATGAGGTTCTATTAACATGGAAGATGGGAAGACGGTATCTGCACGTGCATGAAAGAAAAACGTTTGATGTTTAGATGAACTGAGTTACCGGATCTGCACATTTATGACAGTTGAAAAATATTAAATACACTCCTGGAAATGGAAAAAAGAACACATTGACACCGGTGTGTCAGACCCACCATACTTGCTCCGGACACTGCGAGAGGGCTGTACAAGCAACGATCACACGCACGGCACAGCGGACACACCAGGAACCGCGGTGTTGGCCGTCGAATGGCGCTAGCTGCGCAGCATTTGTGCACCGCCGCCGTCAGTGTCAGCCAGTTTGCCGTGGCATACGGAGCTCCATCGCAGTCTTTAACACTGGTAGCATGCCGCGACAGCGTGGACGTGAACCGTATGTGCAGTTGACGGACTTTGAGCGAGGGCGTATAGTGGGCATGCGGGAGGCCGGGTGGACGTACCGCCGAATTGCTCAACACGTGGGGCGTGAGGTCTCCACAGTACATCGATGTTGTCGCCAGTGGTCGGCGGAAGGTGCACGTGCCCGTCGACCTGGGACCGGACCGCAGCGACGCACGGATGCACGCCAAGACCGTAGGATCCTACGCAGTGCTGTAGGGGACCGCACCGCCACTTCCCAGCAAATTAGGGACACTGTTGCTCCTGGGGTATCGGCGAGGACCATTCGCAACCGTCTCCATGAAGCTGGGCTACGGTCCCGCACACCGTTAGGCCGTCTTCCGCTCACGCCCCAACATCGTGCAGCCCGCCTCCAGTGGTGTCGCGACAGGCGTGAATGGAGGGACGAATGGAGACGTGTCGTCTTCAGCGATGAGAGTCGCTTCTGCCTTGGTGCCAATGATGGTCGTATGCGTGTTTGGCGCCGTGCAGGTGAGCGCCACAATCAGGACTGCATACGACCGAGGCACACAGGGCCAACACCCGGCATCATGGTGTGGGGAGCGATCTCCTACACTGGCCGTACACCACTGGTGATCGTCGAGGGGACACTGAATAGTGCACGGTACATCCAAACCGTCATCGAACCCGTCGTTCTACCATTCCTAGACCGGCAAGGGAACTTGCTGTTCCAACAGGACAATGCACGTCCGCATGTATCCCGTGCCACCCAACGTGCTCTAGAAGGTGTACGTCAACTACCCTGGCCAGCAAGATCTCCGGATCTGTCCCCCACTGAGCATGTTTGGGACTGGATGAAGCGTCGTCTCACGCGGTCTGCACGTCCAGCACGAACGCTGGTCCAACTGAGGCGCCAGGTGGAAATGGCATGGCAAGCCGTTCCACAGGACTACATCCAGCATCTGTACGATCGTCTCCATGGGAGAATAGCAGCCTGCATTGCTGCGAAAGGTGGATATACACTGTACTAGTGCCGACATTGTGCATGCTCTGTTGCCTGTGTCTATGTGCCTGTGGTTCTTTCAGTGTGATCATGTGATGTATCTGACCCCAGGAATGTGTCAATAAAGTTTCCCCTTCCTGGGACAATGAATTCACGGTGTTCTTATTTCAATTTCCAGGAGTGTAGGTAAGTTAGCCATACTTATCTCTTGCACAACAGACAGCAGTACGACGTAAAATGGAAGTTTGCAAGGGGATACGAACGCACGTGCTCTGGTAAAAAGATCACGTTTATTAAAGAACAACTGAACAAACTAATAAGCTAAACAACTAATAAATGAATGGTGATTGCTGTTCTTCAAAACACTGTCGCCTATGTTTGAAAATTACATTTACAACTGCGTCTTGGAGACCCTACCACGATTTAGCATTAATTATTAATTATGTACGCGTCAGAGGAATCTTTCAATGACGACACTCATGCACATATACACGTATAATAAAGAGTCAGGACAAACATAAGAATGAAGAAAAACTTCTGCAATATGCACGCGGTTGGCAAACGGTCGCTGCCTTGGCTTGAGTACACGAAGCAAGTGAACAAGAATTCATCGATAACAATAAACTATTAATAGTTGTACCACAGAATAAATTCTGAAACTGATTTGGAAGTTTTACCCCGACAGTCGGTAACTGCGACATGTAACGCTTCTCACAATCCGCGAACACGTGGCCGTCACAAACAAAAATTCTGCATAAAATGAGCGGTAAAATTCAGAATAGCCGACCAAATTGAACATGATACAGTACTGTGAGTCACGATCTGCGAACTTAGGGCTCTCAGATCCGTACGTAGCAGAACAATGGCTTGCATGAGTGGCCAAGTGCAAATGGCTCTAATGTTCCGAAATTAACCAGGAAAATTCCGTATAATGCTCAACGAGCAATGAGCGATAAAAGCAAGATGTTAATTTTGACTGGGGCTGAAAGCTAAAATGGTTCAAATGGCTCTGAGCACTATGGGACTTAACATCTGAGGTCATCAGTAACCTAGAACTTAGAACTATTGAAACCTAATTAACCTAAGGACATCACACACATCCATGCCTAAGGCAAGATTCGGACCTGCGACCGTAGCGGTCGGGCTGAAATTACAAAAATAACATAATGAATTAACTATGAACAGTCACACACACACACTTAGTCGATGTCGCCTGTCTCGCGTCTCCTGGAACACTGCCTAGGGAACTCTTTTGAAACCCACGCGTTCCGTTCCTCTGGAAATGCCCAGAGACCTTTGTCCAAAGCAAATAGAAACCTCTTTGATACCTGGTACGTTCTTTATAGGATTGGGCAGTCTGCCACAGTACCAGACTACGTTTTCTCCCACATACCTAGATACTGTAATTTACCTTGTACACTCCCATTTATGCTTTTCATTCATGAGGTGAGAGGAGGAAAGGATGGATACAGTCACATACTGCACATCGATATACTGAATGTGCGTTTGAGGCTCCGATAATTGCCAAAAATCTTAGTAAAATGTGAGCTGAAATAAAGATAATAAACCTTGTGGCCACTATAAACACACTCAGCTGCTCGGTCTTTTTCTTGTGTAATTTTCAGTTTGCGTCCAGAATTGAGTTGCAGTGGGTAATTAAGTTAAATGCTAAACCAAATGATGAAGAACTCATGTAGACACACTTGAAGAATAAATAGTCAAGTAATGATCATAAGGCACAAAGCAAATTCCAGTGACAAAAATCATATTGTCGCTGAGTAGCACATCGAAAAAATCTTGTTGAGCACCACCCCAGATAAATTTAGCATCGGCTTTTAACAGCTCTTGGAGTGGCCTGGCTTTGATACAAAAGTCTTTGATAAAACGACGGTAGTAATAACATAATCCGAGGAAGCTTCTCACGTCTCCAACACTTTTAGGAACAGGAAATTCCGTTATAGACCTCACCTTTTCTGGGTCTGGCCGCACACCTTCATTTGACACAAGCTGTCCAAGTGTTTTGATTTCTTTTTCTCCGAAGAGATACTTCCTTGGATTAAGTTTCAGTCCGCCTTGCTGGAGACATTTAAGAACGGCCCTCAGTCTTTTTACGTGTTCATCAAATATCTCTGAGAACACTATAAAAATGAAATGTCGTGTGGCTAGGGCCTTCCGTCGGGTAGACCGTTCGCCTCGTGCAGGTCTCTCGATTTGACGCCACTTCGGCAACCTGCGCGTCGATGGTGATGAAATAATGATGATTAGGACAACACAACACCCAGTCACTGAGCGGAGAAAATCTCCGACTCAGCCGGGAATTGAACCCGGGCCCTTAGGATTGACAGTCTGTCACGCTGACCACTCAGCTACCGGGGGCAGACTGAGAACACTATAATGTCATCTAAATAACATAGACACATGGTCCACCTTGGGTAACTTAGAAGATTATCCATCATTCGTTCAAAAGTTGCTGATGCATTACACAAACCAAATGGCATTACCTTAAACTCAAACAGGCCCTCAGGGGTGATGAATACAGTTTTTCACCATCACCCTCATCTACTTCAATTGGCCAGTATCCCGAGTACATGTCCATGGTTGAGAAAAAACGTAGCCCCCGTCAAACAATCTAGTGTATCATCAATTTGTGGAAGAGGGAAAACGTCCTTTTTAGTTATCTTATTAAGCTTCCTGTAATCAACACAGAAACGCCAACTGCCATGCTTCTTCCTGACGAGAACCACTGGTGACGACCATGGGCTCTGCGAAGGCTGAATGATGTCATTCTTCATCATTTTCTCTACCTCGACGCGAATTATTCTAAGTTCCGTTGCTAACACACGATATGCTCTCTGGCTTATTGATTGATGGTCTCCAGTGCTAATCCGGTGCTTCACCGTCGATTTGCCTAATTTGCTCTTCACCTGTGGATTGAAGCATTCAGAAACTCTTGAAGAATGGCAAGTAGCTTCTTCTGTTGTTCCTTAGTGAGATCTGGTGATAGTCGAGCTAGAAGACCTTGTCTCGTAGTGGTAGCGCTAATTCCGCCCACAGATTCGGCTTGGGAGGTTTCTATGACGCTCAGCTGTTCTGAAATTAACGGCTCAGAGTTTGCTACGCACATGAGTCTTGGAAGGATCTGCGGTTCTTGGCGACAGTTAACTATCCACAATTCACCGAATTCGTTCTTAAACGAGACAACAGAGGCTGGGATGACTAAGTTATTCTTCAGTGGTATGCTTCTCTTACATTCCACAACAAGATCCATGGGTTGATGCATGGCATGACTCATGACAGTTACCTTACTAGCTCTGACTGCAGGAATGATCACTTCATCCAGCACACATAGCCTCCACACACTCGGATGCGCATCTTCTTGTCCACAGTATCTCATCTCGTCTAGCATAATCTTCGAGCGTCCACAATTTATAATTGCCTGAGAAGCTTTCAAAAAGTCCCATCCGAGAATGACGTCATGACTACACTCTTGTAAGACGATAAATTCTAAGGGCTGTATACGGCCACTTATACCAACACGAATGACACATCTTCCTGTAGGTTTTACATATTTCCGATTAGCCACCTTCAACATAGATGTTTTTCTGTCGACGAATACGGTTTTCTGCAACTGGCTACGGTACTCCGAAATTACTGAATATGATGCTCCAGAGTCCACAAGAGCTTGGGCTGGTCGGCCATCCATGAGGATATCAACGTAGTTTCCTATCATTTTTGTAGTGATCGACGACGGAGGACTTTTCTCTTCGGTGGCCTCACCTCCAAGGAAGGTCGCACCCTTTAGTTTTCCAGGTTGCGGCGGCTAGATGATCGGCTGGAGCTTCTAAACGGCGATGGAGACCTTGATCGGCATGTTAGGGAGGGTCCTCTCCAGCGGCTAGCTTGCGGCGATGGTGACCAACGTCGTCCTGCACCCCATCTTGATGTTCATCTTCGTCGTCCCGGAGTTGGCGTCGGCTAAGATAGGTCTGCTGTCTTCTGGCGGGGCGTCATCAAACATCCGCCGCCTTTCTCGGCAGTAGCGCACCACATGTCCCGGTCGTCCGCAGTGGAAACATACTGGTTGGTTATCTTGGGTCCTCCAGACGTCAGTCTTCCTTGGTGCCCAAACAGGTTCCTCATGCGGCATTGTAGGAACGTAACTTCGCCTGGGTCTCGACTTTTTCACCGTTTTAAAGGGAAATGAAGGACGAGAGATTGGGTTCAATGTCTGTTCCACTTCCTCCCTTGTGACCTCTTGAAGCGTCTTCGTTTTTTGCTCGTCGTACAATCCAAGTGCCTTCTGAACTTCCTCTCTCACAATCTGAGGAAGAACACTTGTGAAATCAGTTCCTTCCTCCATCACAGACATTGATACGACGTTTGGAAGCCGTTCAAACTTCTTGCGTGTAATTCTTTTTTGAAACATTGTCTCGAGATATTGGCACTGTTGTATGAAGTTGTCTGCTGTCGTAACCTCCTTCAGGAGCAGGGCTTGGTACATGTCCTCAGCAACACCCTTCATGAGGTGTGCAACCTTATCTTCCTCCTACATTCTTGGATCCCCTATTTTACACAGCTCCAAGATGTCTTGAATATAGGATGCTGTCGTTTCTCCTAGACGCTATGCCCAGCACTTTAATTTATCTTCAGCCTTGCACTTCTGTCGTTGTGTGCCGCCGAAATACTTGCGCAGTTAAGCCTGGAATACTTCCCAGCTTGTGAATTTATCCTCGTTGTTCTCATACCATTGCTTGGCAGTGCCTTCCAAGTAGAAAAACACGTTGGTCAAAGACACGGTGTCATCCCATTTGTCTAATTACTCTCATATACCTTCAGCCACTTGTTTGGATCTTTGCCATCGTCACCAGAGATCCGGGAAGGATGTCTCATGTGGTGGCACACAGTTGCTGTCATCGTAACGTCCTCTTCTCCTTCTGTCTCCGATAGATTGCGATCTGTTGAATATGGCTCGAACTCGGGTTTCTCGGCACATAAACAGCGGCTCTGCCGTGGCTGATGGGAGCCCCTGTGTCGTCGATAGCGTGCGCTATCACAAGGTCCAATACCCGGCGCCTCCACCGGAATAATGTCACGTAGAAGAAGGTGTAATTAGATGAGTGACGAGCACTAAGTTCAATAACGAAGGTTTATTCAGCACTTGCACATACAAGAGCGCAGAGTGAACTGCCTCATGCCAGAACACACGGTATATACACATTTACAGAACATTCCAGCACAATGTTTCTTGACATTTGTGGATACTTCTAGAATGTACTCGAATCGCATATAGAAATTAAAATTTTACAGTTCAGGTGAGTTTTCAACTCACGAACCTCCATGCAACAGCCTAGTATGATACCTACTACACCTTCTTCTGCGACAATGTGATACCTTCTACTACAGCGGTTGACCTCCTTTTGCCTTGTGTAACGCTGCAGCTCGACTTGACAAGGACCGAACAACTCATTGGAAGAAGCCTGCAGAAATACTGAGCCATGCTACCTTTGCAGCAATCTGTAACTCCGAAAATGTTGCGGGCACAGGATTTTGTACGCGAGCTGACCTCTCGACTACTTCCCACACATGATTGGTGGTGGGGCGCAGCACGTTACTTTTTTTACCGCCCTGCCAGTGTCCAGCAATGTTCATTTGTCTAGCTAAAAGCTGTAGTAGAAAATACTAGACCACTACTGTCTACTGCAGGTCGCAACATACATAGAATTGTCCGGTAAACGGGATGCGGCTACCTACTGAAATAAAAGTTTTAACTTGGCAATGTAAATTTTCAGGTGTATTTTTACGATAAAGATCACAGTTAATACTGCCAAGTCCATACTAAGTGTCTACACAATGTAAAGCTCTCACGCACACCACAATCGCACACGCGGCCAGTTTATGGTATTTACACCCGTTACCGAAGTTACTAGAGTTCACTGGATCGTTTAGTTATGAAAATGCTCGCTCAAATGTTGTGCACTCTGCTCTACACGTAATACCTGTTCCAGTCTTAGATCGCACAACACGCCACGAGGTTTTAACTAACAGTCAAAAGCAATAATTTTTATGTTCCGTTCAAAAATGGTTCAAATGGCTCTGAGCACTATGGGACTTAACATCTATGGTCATCAGTCCCCTAGAACTTAGAACTACTTAAACCTAACTAACCTAAGGACAGCACACAACACCCAGCCATCACGAGGCAGAGAAAATCCCTGACCCCGCCGGGAATCGAACCCGGGAACCCGTCCGTGGGAAGCGAGAACGCTACCGCACGACCAAGAGTTATATTCCGTCCGAAATTCCACACGACTTCCACTATACCGTTCACTTAAATACACTTTGTACTACTTCGCGAACTCGTAATTAGCATTTATCCACGATTTTACAGTACTTTCGTCGGAGCTGCTTTCAATGAGATGTCACTAGTTCGAACCCTCAGCCCCGACCCCCCTAGATCACACCAAAGGCTTTGTTCCCAGCACAGATTGGCGCGAGCCTGCATTTTTCTGATTGGCTGCTATCACAAACAGCAAATCAGGTTGCAGTATTATCCCGCGCTAACCTGCGCTTTACTTCAGTGACCAATCATAGTAAAACATTTCTTTCTAAGGCAATTGCTAAATAAATAAATTTAGAAAAGCATCAAACATAAAATTATTCCTTCTGAAATCACCTATTAATTTGTGTTCTACTCTCGATTTATTAGTACCATAAACTGACTGCACATTTAATTATAGTACATCCCCTGTATAGTTTAACTGGTAATTCGTGAATAAACAAAACAATTTTCATTTACTTCTGTTCTTCTTCACTCATACAACATTCACACTGCTAATTACTACACATATAAAACAATTATAATTATGCAAATACATTAAATATTAATCAAACATAACTTTACAACATTGTTTTGACTACGACTGCTAGCACTGTCTGTCAACTGCTCACCTCTGCTGTCTACTAGTACAATTACGTGCAGCTCTGACACTCGGGTTCATGTCAGTTGGTGACATCTGTCGATGACTCATGACTATAACGATATCGTCCTAAGAAGTGACAGGAGCGATGCGGAGTGGTATTCTTATCGGGTCATCTGGATGGCCGAATCATTCGCTCAAATTATCCAGCATTGCGAACAACTGTGGCCCGGTGACATGGCGCATTGTCATCCACAAAAATTCCATCGTCCTTTGGGAACATGAAGTCCATAAATGGCTGCAAATGCTGTCCAAGTAGCCGAGTATAACCATTTACAGTCATTGATCGGTTCAGATGAACCAGAGGACCACGTCATTTCCATGCAAACACAGCCCACACCATTATGGAATCTCCACTAGCTTGCGCAGTGCTTCTTTGATAACTTGAGTCCATGGCCACACAATAACCGTATCATCAGATCTTACCAGCTGATACCGGGATTAATCTGACCAGGCCACGGTTTTCCAGTCGTCTGGGTTCCAACCGATAATGTTGCATCTTTCAACCGATAAGGTCACGAGCCCAGGAGAGCCCATGAAGGCATTTGCTGTTAGGAAAGGCATTCGGTCGATCGTCTGCAGCCATAGATAATTCACGCCACATTTCGCCGCCTGTCCAAACGGATGAGTTAGTCGTACTTCCCACATTGATTTCTGCAGTTATTTCACGCGCTGTTGCTTGTCTGTTAGCGGTGACAACTATTTGCAAACGCCGCTGCTCTCGGTCGTAGAGTGAAGACCGTCGGCCACTGCGTTGTCCGTGTTGAGAGGTAGCGCCTGAAATTTGGTATTCTCGTCATACTCTTGACATTTTGCGTCTCCGAATATTGAATTCTTTAACAGTTTCCGGAATGGGATGTCCCATACGTCTGGCTCCAAGTACCATACAGCGTTCAAAGTCTGTTAATTGCTGTCGTGCAGCTACAATCACGTCGTATATCTTTTCACATGACTCACCTGATTACAAATGACGGCTCTGCCGATGCACTACCCTTTTATATCCTGTGTACGCGATACTACCGCCATCTGTTTATGTGCATATCGTTATCCAATGACTTTCGCCACCTCACTGTATTTGCAGTCAAAAAATTTTATGATTACATTTATGGACTTAAATTTATCTTTCTCACAGAGCACAATTCTTTAGTGGCCATCTATAGGCCGGACAATACTATTCCTTCACGAACAGATCAGCGTTTGCAGTTCAGGGCGTTACCTCTGTTGAAGAACGACTACAAAATCGTATTCGTATCCACAGCACCACAAATGAATGCAAATTTTCTATCTCGTTTCCAACAGCGTAATATACTATGTGATCAGAAGTATCCGGACACCCTCAAAAAACATACTCTTTTCATATTAGGTGCATTGTGCTGCCATCTACTGCCAGGTACTTCATATCAGCGATCTCAGTAGTCATTAGATATCGTGAGAGAGCAGAATGGGTCGCTCCGTGGAACTCACGGACTTCGAAGTGGTCAGGTGATTGGGTGACACTTATGTCATACGTCTGTGCGCGAGGTTTCCACACTCCTAAACATCCCTATGTCCACTGTTTCCGATGTGACAGTGAAGTGGAAACGTGAAGGGACACGTACACCACAAAAACGTACAGGCCAACGCTATCTGTTGACTGACAGAGAACGCCGACAGTTGAAGAGGGTCGTAATGTGTAATAGGCAGACGTCTATCCAGACCATCACACTGGAATTCCAATCTGCATCGCCGGCCGGTCGCAGGTTCGAATCCTGCCTCGGGCATGGATGTGTGTGATGTCCTTAGGTTAGTTAGGTTTAAGTAGTTCTAAGTTCTAGGGGACTGATGACCTGAGATGTTAAGTCCCATAGTGCTCAGAGCCATTTGAACCATTTGAACCAAACTGCATCAGGATCCACTGCAAGTACAACAACAGTTAGGCGGGATTTGCGAACACTTGGATTTCATGGTCGAGCGGCTGCTCGTAAACCACGCATAATGCCGGTAACTGCCAAACGACGCCTCGCTTGGTGTAAGGAGCGAAAACATTGGACGATTGAAGAGTGGCAAAATCTTGTGTGGAGTGACGAATGATGGTGCACAATGTGGGGATCCGATGGCAGAGTGTGGGTATGAAGAGTACCCGGCGAACGTCATCTGTCAGCGTGTGTAGTGCCAACAGTAAAATTCCGAGGCAGTGGTGTTATGGTGTGGTAGTGTTCTTCATGGAGAGGGCTTGCACCCCTTGTTGTTTTGCGTGGCACTATCATAGCAAAGGCCTACATTGATGTTTTGAGCACCTTCGTGGTTCTCACTGTTGAAGATCAATTCGGGAATGGTGATTGCATCTTTCAACACGATCGAGCACCTGTTCATAATACACGGTCTGTGGCGGAGTTGTTACACGAAAATAACATCACTGTAATGGACTTGCCTCCACAGAGTCCTGAACTGAATGGTATAGCACACTTTTGGAATGTTTTGGAACGACGACTTCGTGTCAGGCCTCACCGACCGACATCGATACCTCTCCTCAGGACAGCACTCCGTCAAGAATGGGCTGCCATTCCCCAAGAAACCTTCAATCACCAGACTAAAGGTATGCCTGCGAGCGTCGAATCTGTCATCAAGGCTACGGATGGGCCAACACCATATTGAATTCCAGCATTACCGATGGAGGACGCAACGAACTTGTACGTCATTTTCATCCAGGTGTAGAAAGTTTGACTCACCAGCTGATGTTTGTTTTTCAGAGGATTTCAGTAGTCAAAACTGTGGAAAACTTCCTAATAAATGCAAATTTAATTGCCAAACTTGTGTCTAAAGATCCTCTTTTGTCTAAGAACAAAGTTTATATTCAAATGGAATGACCTATTGGTAAATTTAAGGAGTCAGAGATTAAATCTTATTGGAATATGAAGCACGCATTAGCAGTGTAAAAAGATATCCCGAGATGTCCTGGTATATTGACAATCAGGCAAAACACGTATGGTTATTCCTGCGTGCTTAAATCTGACGTACTGCTGTTGCTGTATCAGTGCCATCGGAGCAACTTGGTACTAAATGCAATGACGAAGAGCATTGCTGCTGTGAAATATTGACGAACTATTGACTTGGAGGTCGCTAAATGCTACTTACGTCAAAAAAGTATCACTCAGCTTAGCGTCGACAGTGTTTAGTGGCCACAGGCAGCAGAGTGCTGATCGCGTCTGTACAATTATTTTGCAGGACCGTTTCTCGGGGACTACTGTCTCATCGAAGCTCTCTGCAAACTTCCATTTGTGATACAAAAGTCATCGATATCTTCAATGAAGACTATTCAGGCTTTGCCAAAGATCTTCTCCATGGAATGAAGCTATTGTCGAGAGAACGGCAGAAACATTTCTTCTCAGGCTTTAAACTACACTCCTGGAAATTGAAATAAGAACACCGTGAATTCATTGTCCCAGGAAGGGGAAACTTTATTGACACATTCCTGGGGTCAGATACATCACATGATCACACTGACAGAACCACAGGCACATAGACACAGGCAACAGAGCATGCACAATGTCGGCACTAGTACAGTGTATATCCACCTTTCGCAGCAATGCAGGCTGCTATTCTCCCATGGAGACGATCGTACAGATGCTGGATGTAGTCCTGTGGAAAGGCTTGCCATGCCATTTCCACCTGGCGCCTCAGTTGGACCAGCGTTCGTGCTGGACGTGCAGACCGCGTGAGACGACGCTTCATCCAGTCCCAAACATGTTCAATGGGTGACAGATCCGGAGATCTTGCTGGCCAGGGTAGTTGACTTACACCTTCTAGAGCACGTTGGGTGGCACGGGATACATGCGGACGTGCATTGTCCTGTTGGAACAGCAAGTTCCCTTGCCGGTCTAGGAATGGTAGAACGATGGGTTCGATGACGGTTTGGATGTACCGTGCACTATTCAGTGTCCCCTCGACGATCACCAGTGGTGTACGGCCAGTGTAGGAGATCGCTCCCCACACCATGATGACGGGTGTTGGCCCTGTGTGCCTCGGTCGTATGCAGTCCTGATTGTGGCGCTCACCTGCATGGCGCCAAACACGCATACGACCATCATTGGCACCAAGGCAGAAGCGACTCTCATCGCTGAAGACGACACGTCTCCATTCGTCCCTCCATTCACGCCTGTCGCGACACCACTGGAGGCGGGCTGCACGATGTTGGGGCGTGAGCGGAAGACGGCCTAACGGTGTGCGGGACCGTAGCCCAGCTTCATGGAGACGGTTGCGAATGGTCCTCGCCGATACCCCAGGAGCAACAGTGTCCCTAATTTGCTGGGAAGTGGCGGTGCGGTCCCCTACGGCACTGCGTAGGATCCTACGGTCTTGGCGTGCATCCGTGCGTCGCTGCGGTCCGGTCCCAGGTCGACGGGCACGTGCACCTTCCGCCGACCACTGGCGACAACATCGATGTACTGTGGAGACCTCACGCCCCACGTGTTGAGCAATTCGGCGGTACGTCCACCCGGCCTCCCGCATGCCCACTATACGCCCTCGCTCAAAGTCCGTCAACTGCACATACGGTTCACGTGCACGCTGTCGCGGCATGCTACCAGTGTTAAAGACTGCGATGGAGCTCCGTAGGCCACGGCAACCTGGCTGACACTGACGGCGGCGGTGCACAAATGCTGCGCAGCTAGCGCCATTCGACGGCCAACACCGCGGTTCCTGGTGTGTCCGCTGTGCCGTGCGTGTGATCATTGCTTGTACAGCCCTCTCGCAGTGTCCGGAGCAGGTATGGTGGGTCTGACACACCGGTGTCAATGTGTTCTTTTTTCCATTTCCAGGAGTGTATTTTGTTCAGTCAGTGGCATTTGACACTTCAGAAATACACCGTTTCTTCCTGAGGCCAATCGACTCACTGCAAGATACATACGAACTGTCAAGTCACGTATGTCATGTACTGACCTTCTTCTCTCAGTACAGAGCTGCTCCACAAGATACACGATCTCCAGCTGAGAACAACAAGGAAGACTGCTTTGAACAATAATGTCAGTTTTAAAGCCACTCGTGCACCCATATGCGGAGCTTCGACAACAGTCGAAACAAAACTTTTTTTTAAAACTGAATGATCCGATACTTATTTCAGCCTGCAGATATGAGAAAAAGACATGGGCAACAGGCTTAGTCGTAGAGCAGTTCGCTGTTATCATGTTAAAGTAAAATGTTCACATGTAATCGCAATAAGCCACAAAAATCAAATCAGTCCACACTGGCGTCACAAGCACATAAACGGAACTCCTAGACTGTTTTCTTTTGCAGAGTCAGGACACTTGAATGGAGCCAGATGTCTGATGGACCTTCCCCCTGCAGCCGACAGTCGGCCCCGTCAGCACCTCTAGCAGCAAGGCCAGACAGTGACGAATCTATGGCAGTGGACATCGGGCCTCACTCATCAGGCAGGACTACAGACGTCTAACTGGCAACGTTTAACTGCCCGCCACCTGACCATAGTTTAGCATAGGAACTGCCGGCAAATGCCAGGAATTAGAAACATGTGTGCACCCACCAAATATTCACGCCGGCAAGCAAGGAAGGATGATGACGCTAACGAAGCCAGCCCCTCCCCCCCCCCCCCCCCTTACCAAAGGATGGATGCTGTTTACATGGCAAGCTGAGAACAGAAATACCACAACAGACCGCCATCACATATTCACAACCACTTGCGCTGTACCTTCTCAGTTTCGAACAGCTGCCTAGAAGTGACTCTTGTTAATTAGGACTACATTCTGCTTCCGCGTCACGTCCAGCAGCGCGTTGTATTCGTCCGTCATAATATTGCCAGCCTTCATAGAGTGCGCTTCCAATAGCGGACTATTTCTCGCTCGCCCATTTCTGCCAGGGATGGAGATTCTTCTGGCAGCAGAAAAAACTTACAGATCGCCGACACTCCCTCAATTCCTACCGTTTGCCTAATTCCTACACTGCAGCAATTCCGGCAATAGTGCTCCACTGCACAGTTTCGCAAGTTCCGTTCAGTTCCGACTTATCAGTCACTACTTATGAAGTAATGGATACAGTCAGCTTTGAATGCTGGCATAACACCTACTGACTAAACCATACATTGCTAACAGTCAGCAAAATTATTTAGAGTTTATCTGTAATTGGTATAATGGGATGATAACTCCCATGAATCACACTGTTATATCAAAGTTATTTAAATACTGTGTTCTCACTATTAATAAATCTCATTAACATTTCTTATTGCGTTGCCACATTTCTGTTCTAATGTCGCTATCACGCAAGTGTTATGTAGATTTTAACCAGCATGCATTGTGGCACCATTTCAGTGACCTATAGTAGAAATATGTTTACTGCTACTGTGTATTTTTGGATTGAACTCATAGTAACATACAGTTACAACATACCATACATAAATAAAACCAACTCTAATAACAGAACTTTATGTAAAAACGTCATACAATGCTAGCAAAAGACGAACATCATTTTAGGAAGGAAGAAAAGGGGTGTTGCACAGAGACTTTATTACGATGCATCACTTAAAGTTCATGTTTCCAGCCGCGCTGGGTAGCCGTGCGGTCTTGGGCGCCTTGCCACGGTTCGTGCGGCTACCCCCGTCGGAGGTTCGAGTCCTCCCTTGGGCATGGGTGTGTAACTTCCTTGCCCGCATCTCGTGGTCGTGCGGTAGCGTTCTCGCTTCCCACGCCCGGGTTCCCGGGTTCGATTCCCGGCGGGGTCAGGGATTTTCTCTGCCTCGTGATGGCTGGGTGTTGTGTGCTGTCCTTAGGTTAGTTAGCTTTAAGTAGTTCTAAGTTCTAGGGGACTGATGACCATAGATGTTAAGTCCCATAGTGCTCAGAGCCATTTGAGCCATTTTTGTAACTTCCTTAGTAGTGTGTAAGCCTGGGGACCGATGACCTTAGCAGTTTGGTCCCATAGGAACTTACCACAAATTTCCAAATTTCTAGTTTTCACAATATGTATCGAGGACTTATCCTCTATTTATACACAACACGACCAAGGACAGCGTCAGAGATAAAACAGTGCCAAAGACGATGGTGGAACAAGACACCGTCGATTTCTCGAAAATAAAATCTCTGAGAAACATATTTATCAAAGTCAATAAAATTCTTCTGGGTTTGAGGCCGCATTGTCATGTATAAAATACCGACGTTTCGGCGACTGTTGCAAGGCGCCTTCCTCAGGGTGTATTGCTGGCAACAGTCGCCGAAACGTCGGAATTTTATACATGACAATGCAGCCTGAAACCTATAAGAATTTTATTGACTGTGACAACGGCCGCGGAAGCCTACGTTTACATTTATTTATCAAAACTCAGGCAGGATGCAGACATAAAGGTCTCATAAATTCGAACTTTGCAGAAAAATAAACCTGTATTATTTCTAAGATGCAAGTTATCAGGCACAAAACAGACTTTGTAAGCACAATGCTCCTACAAATTTAATATATCCACGTCCATATTCTCGGTATAACTTATTAAAATACACACAAATCGCATATTCTCGTCTCTGCCTCTAAGGAGCCTCCATTTCGGTTTTCCTATATTAAGGAAAGAAGGAAGGAAAGAAGATTAGGGTTTAACGTCCTGTCCACATCGAGGTCGTTACAGATGATTAAGGAAAAGAGTAATGGGCAGGTTCAGCGTTTTCTCAAACACTGCAGGGCAGGTAAATGAATTATCATCGATTTATCGATCGGTGTGGGTCTGTGTGTATTTGTTATTTTTCCTTCTTCCTCGCCCTGGTGGGTTGATCTGCTCCACCTTAAGAATTCCCACTCTTTGACAGTTGACTTACAACGTCGTAGATAACACAGACGCAGTCATCAGCTGTTCACTGCCAACGAGTCTGTCCTTTCGTGTAGACAATAACTTTATTATTTTATCTGTATTGTTTTGGCAGCGTAGTAACTAGTCAAATTTTGAAGCATAGACGAAATTGGAAGTTATGAACTCTGCCCATATTTAGCGGCATGAAAACTTCCCTGAAAAATTTTATTCGTATTATGGGCTTGATCATATGCATTTTCATATGTGTTGCTGAACATTGAAGACACAGCTTCTAAGCAAACAAAAATTCTTGCTGGACGATGACGACAAAAGAAAAATTTCATACAGCAATAAGATAAGATAGATTAAAGCACAGTCTTTGTTTCGAAGAAATTTGTACGTAACGCATTGCCCTCAATCGTTATCGCCAGGCTCCTGTATCTGAAGTTTAAAGAATACTTGCCTCTGGAGAGAAAGCGAGTTTATTGGACTCCTGAGATACTTCACGAAGCAATTAGCATCGCCATCTTCCGTAATGTCTTGCTGTGTCCTCAGCAAAGGTATTTTGTCCTTTTTGAGTTGCAAAAATTCTTCAATATTTTCTCCACTAACTCTTTTTTCTTTGTTCTTAACGATGCTTGCTTGTCAGACAGTGGCTCTTTGACGGTCTGTCAGACTGATCATCTAGTGACACAGACAGATCGATAAGCAAAAATCTCTGAGATAATGGCATTTGTCTCAATGATTCCGTTTCTGCCGACATGAAACTGTGCATATCTATTGGAATTAGCATACCGTTTAAGATATTCATGTGATGAAACCAAAGCCAGGTGTAATTGTAATTTGATGCATTTTTTCGTGGATTACCAGATCTGATTTTGATAAGATCTTTAAGCTATCCTCTGTAACTGCCACTAACGTGCTCCCAATTCGATTTCATGATTTTGAGTTGAAGGATAATGCTGCGCCACGAATAAGTACAAGTGTGGATTTGGGCAATTCTTTTAAATTTCGCCACATTGGATGGCACGCACGGGCAATGTTGATAATTAGCAAACGATTCTGCAAGGCAATTTTACGACACCGCTCGAAGGCGAGAAGGCATGGCCAGGCAGGCACTGCATACAAGGGTGAATTAATGACGTGCTGTGAAAAACCCATAAGTTGCATTTACACCAGCGCCTAATGATCCGTGTATAGGGGCCGAAGTGAATTGAGGAAAGCTGACGTTATAAATATTAAAGAGCACTCCACTTGTCACCTCCAGAGGACCTACGTCAGAGGCGTTGGGAAAAGACGTGTTAATAAACGAGCCCGGAGGTTCAAATGGGGGCCATTCTGTCCGCGTCTCAGACCGCAAGGAATGACGTTTGTTTAAGTTGCAGGACAACCACTACGAATTCCTGGTGATGGATGTCGGCGGCCAACCAGCTAGCTCCAACCACCGCTGCATGGAGCGAGGCGGGGCGAGCCTCACCTTGTTTGAGTTGCGCCGGCGCGAGGAGTGATGCAACTGCTACTAGCTTCTGCTCTCTGGGTGACATCGCGCGGCGGACTGCAAGCTGCCGTCCACAGGGGCGAGGCCGAGGCGCGAACTCGAGGCCTCGCGGGAGCAGAGTTGTCTTCGATCACTGACCTAGCTTCACTGGGCGGACGGCTGCACCTGCTTAAGACTCACTACAACGACGGCGGTCGGCTGTTTCCCTTGGCGTTCTACATGGGGTCCACGAGCTGCACTTGATGGAACAGCCAGCTATGTCCCCGGCTATCGGCACAGTCAGTACATGTGGCGGCCACGTAGATGTGGCGTGGGCAGATGTATGCAAGGCTGGACAGCCGGACGCCGTCGCAGCAAATTCTGGTATTGACACTGGCGCTGAGCCACACACGCACCCCACGTGGTGCCATCACCGGGATCAGCAGAAGGCCCACTGTGTACCTTCGATGCAATAAAGTCAGTGACACACTTGCCGCTGTTACCCTGCAGCCTTCGGCGTGCGTCCCCCGTCTCTCTCAGACCACACATCTATGTCGTGCTGACATATTGCCACCACTGAGCCTGGGGGGCTGTAACAGTTAGGTGTCAGTAAGTGGTGTTTTGCTTACCACGTTGTATTGGAAACAAAAAATGGTTCAAATGGCTCTGAGCACCATGCAACTTATCTTCTGAGGTCATCAGTCGCCTAGAACTTAGAACTAATTAAACCTAATTAACCTAAGGACATCACACACATCCATGCCCGAGCAGGAATCGAACCTGCGATCGTAGCGGTCACCTATGAAAAGGTATTAAGAAACTTTTTCAGTTTCCCGTTCATCAGAAAACAAAATCATTGCATATGTTTATTAGCTTCAGAAATACAGACGTGCCAAATCGGATGATTCTTTTTGATACACCCTGTATTTATTTGCTCACGAACCGGCTTTAGGTTTCTCAGGCCATTCTCAGGTGACAAATGAATGTGGTGAGGTAATTGCTGAGTGCTGAGTGAGGTAGTGGCATTTGACATAGGTTGAGTGGCATCACCTCAGCACAATGTGGTGCGGTGAGTCTAAGTTTTATTTTATTATTTTTGATGCTTGCTCTCGTTGTCAAAGTTAGTTGTACGAACTAGGGTACACGATTTTTAAAGTTACTTTTGTGAAGCCACAGGAACCCGTGGACGTATTTTTGTTTAAAGGTAACATAATAATTTAGTGTCAGCGAGGTGTCCGTTTTGCAATTTGTCTGGGCACAAGCTGCCATGTACCAGAGCTGTAGCAACTGTTTTTTTTCTGTAAGTAGGCGTGCTGGTCATCTTTCTAGTAGTTGTACTGAGTGTTGATGGGTGATGATTCATGGGTGATAATTCACCGGAGGAATTAATTTGTGATTACATTTTTTGTGTAGGGTTAAATGGGAGTTTGCGTTTTGTCTTTATTAAAAAAAAATCTGTTGAATTAAAGTGGACGTATAGTCCACAAAATAGTGGAAACACGTACTGCTACATCAGATGCAGTTGCTGCCTTAACGCAGCAAGTGCAAGCGTCAACATAGCAATCTGAGGGCATGAAACAGAGAAGCTTCGAACCTAATCGTGAGTTAGACGCTAGTAAAGAGACTCATGATCAGTCGCAATCAGAGTCACGGGGAAGTAAGTCAGGATTCATAGTGCCTTCTCTTCCGTATGACCCGGCAATGGTCGCACTGACTAATCCCTTCATAAGTAAGGCACGGAGAACGTGACAGTTTTTGTGAATGATATTAGGGACACTGCTGAAGCATATAGGTGGTCAGATTAAGTAACCCTGTATGTTGCTAATATGAGTTTGGTGGGGGACGCCAAAGCATATGTTGTCAACCACAAGACATTGAGTAAAGCACATACGTTCCAGGAATGGGCTGCTGGATTGCGCCAGCGGTACAAAAGCGACTTTTTCGCGAGACATTATGTATGTTGTCGATGCAGTGCAATGAGTCTCGGAAGCATTCTCGAAGAAAATCTGTAAGCTAAATGCAAAGACAATGAAAAGACCCAGAATGCAGAAGCTAATAGGGTACTGTTACAGGAGGCAGAAAATAGAGCGGTGAATGTTTTTCTGCCTGGTATACCCGTCTAAAGTCACGGAGGGTACGGATGGAGAAACTAGAGGACTTAGAGTCAGCTCTTAGGATCACAGCACTTATAGAGGAGGTAGATATCGTCACAAAGTAGAGAGTGGACCACCGCGTGTTCGCTTCTGAAGTGTTGTAGATGTGGTCGGGAGGAGCATGTAAGAAAGCAGTGTAAGTAACCAGACCTCTATGCGTGTGGCATACAGGGCCACCGGTTATTTGGGTGTAGAGGCGGGAAAGGTGGAAAGCTGTCAAGGGAAGCAGCTGTTAAACACAAACTGAATTGCTTCAATTGTCGGAAGGAAGTACAGATAGACTATAAGACTGCACAGGTTAGTGATAGACAGAATTCAACTTAGTGGGCAGCAGGAAACAGATATTTTTAGTGGACACAGGTGCGAATGTGTCCGTTATCAGTTTTAACCTCATGGGGCAGAGGAGACTGGGGCCATTACGGTATTGGTTACCTGGCGTTGGCGATAATAGGGTGGAATCATTGGGTACGGCAGTACTGGAGTTTTCCGTCTGTAAAAGTTCAGTGAATGCATCGAGGTGTTGCCATGCATAGGCGAAGGTTATTCATTGATTTTCAGGCTAGACTTACACGATAATCATCATGTTAGGATCTTTTGTAACGCACATTGGAACTGAGTAGGACTTTGTTTCAGCTGGGGAAAACAGTAGCAACTGAGACAATGGCACAAGGTTCACCTATCATGGAGGTGAGACCAACTAAACTGTGTACGGTTTCAGTAATGATCGATCAGCAGCATAAAATACCAGCAGGTACGAGAAAGATAGTGTTTCAGTCGATAGCAATTTGCCGAGGGAAACATTATATTTGGTAGAATCGCTTTTAAGCAATGCAGAGTTGGTTAGTTCACATTGTTTTATCCGCAGGAGTTTGGGGCATGAAAGTGACATTAATGGGAACAGACGATACTGGAAAGTGTGGATAACTTTGGAAGAGGGGAGGTGACTCTTTCAAAGGGTGCCACAATAGTGACTATGGGAGGTTTGGAATACGACTTCGATAGGTCGAGCCTAGAGGAAAGTCACAAGCTAACTGTCGATACTGAAGTGTTATGAGGAAAAGTAGGTCATGTGAAGGGCTGTGATCGAATGGCTGTGGAGAACTTGTTGTTGAGGTTTAGAGATTTATTTTATGCGAACAGTGGGATACCGGCAACCCCAGTGACATAATATCACCAATTTATAGGAATCCAGACCGTGTAGCAACAACTACGGGATGATATTACAGAACTGAGTGATAATTTCTGGAGCACAAATATTTTTATCGTGCCGAAGAAATCAGCGGACGGGACACAGAAATACAGATTTTGCTTTGGCTGCAGATATCTAAACACTGAACCATGTCCAATGCTTATCCAACTCCAAACATCACGGAAACTTTGGATAGTCTGGGTCAGCGTTGCTTCTTTACAACCATGGATCTCAGGAGTGGACATTATCATTTGAATGTGTCGCCTGAAGATAGGCTGAAAATAGCATTTATCGTCTCAGCAGAACATTTTCATTACAAATGCATGCCATTTGGACTCAATAACGCACCGGCAACTTTTTAGCGGTTATTAGATGGGGTATTGAGGGATCATAGCCAAACACTTGTTTGGTCTATCTCGATAACATAATTGTCTGTTCAAAGGATTTACCGGAACATGTGGGATATTTGGAGAATGTCTTTAATAGACTGCGATTGGCATATTTGACGTTAAATATGGACAAGTGTCATTTTGTGCAAACTCCGGTAAACTATCTGAGGCATCCGTGTTTAGTGAGCATGGCATACACAGACACTTTTCTTACAGACACAGTTTAAAATTATCCAATAACACAAACAACGAAGCAGGTACGGTCGTTCATTGGACTCTGTAATTATTTTAGATGGTTCGCGACGGATTTTGATAAAATAACCAGACTTTTGAACAAGCTACTAAAGAAGGGAACGAAATTTCATTGGTCGCAGAAGTGTCAGAGGCATTTGTAAAAGTCAAATCCACTATCGGTTTTTCCGGATTTCAAGAAAGAGTTGAGCCTTTCACGTAATGCTTCAAATAAGGCAGTAGACTGCGTTTAAGGACAAATTGTAGATGGTCAGAAGCATCCGGTAGCTTATGCTTCAAGGCAGTAAACAAGACGGTGCGTAGCTACTCAACAATGGAGAAATAGATGTTGGTAGTTATGTATGGTATTATGTATTGCCGGCTGGAATGGCCGATCGGTTCTAGGCCTTTCAGTCTGGAACCGCGCGACCGATACGATCGCAGATTCGAATCCTGCCTCGGGCATGGATGTGTGTGATGTCCGTAGGGTAGTTAAGTTTAAGTAGTTCTAAGTTCTAGGGGACTGGTGACCTGAGAAGTTAAGTCCCATATTGCTCAGAGCCGTTTGAACCATTTATTATGTATTTCCAATTTTATCTGTATGGTATAAAGTTTAAAACTCGGCTGACGCTTAAGGTTTGTGAATTCGAGTACGAGGTAATCCTGAAGTCAGGGATATCATACGCAAATGCAGATTCGTTATGCTGTGGGGCAGGAATGTTATGTACATTAGAGAAGTGCGTTGAAGAGTGGCAGCAGGCACAGGAAAGGAACAAGGATGCCAGAAATTTTAGTCACGGCCACATTTCATTACGCAAGTGTCTTTGTTGTGTAGAACGAAGAGTTGCGGACCACGTGTGGTGGTTCCAGAGGGTTCTCAGAAGTACGTTTGGCAGCAAGCTCACGACCATATGTTGTCAGATCACGACGGGCGACGTGCGATAGACTGGCAGGGCACTTTTAGTGGAGGAACAGGAAGCGTAACTTGGAGCAGCACGTTAAGGGCTGTTTGCAATGTGCGAAGAGGAACGGCATTACGAACAAGAACGTGCCATTGCAAAGGTTACCAGAGGTGTCCATTTTCTGTGCTATGGTTGGATGTCCTCGGGCCATTTAATAAAACACCTGCAGGACCGACCACATTTCTCGATTTTTGGCAATGGTACCGATGTCGGACCAACGGTCTAGTATTGTAGGTCAGACGTTAGTAAACAACTGGAAACGGAAGTTTCGGCTGCCTTAGACCATTATTATTGATTGTCTCGAATTTAATGAAACAATGCCACGTTCTGCGTACAAGGAAGTTACGGACTGGTCTGTTTCATCTGCAGACCAATGGGAGAACTGAACGAGTGCACAAGACAGTTGCAAATATGTATTACATAGGTTCCAGGGGCGGCGATTCGGATGCCTATTTACCTTATGTGCAGTGTGCCTATAATTCAAAGATACATACTGCGAAAGACTTGTCACCATTTGAGGTGGTGTACGAAATGAAAGAGCCACCTCCCTTTGAAGTTTTGATTCCCAAATTAGGATCGGATGGTGAGTTGCTGAGGAAGTTTAGCAGAATAATTAGGGGAGTTTGGAGGAATATACAAAAGGCGAATACGAAGGCACCAGAGGGCAAGAAACAACAGACGTATCGACAATTTGCTGCAATAACGCTTGCGTCAGTGGGTAATAGTAAATAGTCCCATTCCTCAAAGAGGAAAATGAAGAAATTTATAACGAAATACCTGGGACCACACCAGGTCGTGGAATAACCTCACTGGTCAACGTGAAGATACTGTTCCCCATGAAAACGTCTGCTATACATCCCGGTCGCGTAAAACCGTCTAAAGAAATGGTAGGGAGGGGATACCGTCATTATCAGCACCCAACCAGAAGGTGAAAGTTACGAAGCGTAGGAAATATGTAATGACATCGTGAGGAACGATGATGGTCCTGATGTAGCTGTACGTCTGCAAGGGCGAGGCAGGGCAGGTAACAGTTGTTCAGCCTCTAGGATTGGGTGTGATGTTCTTGAGACAACCGGGTATGTGCCCTGCTAGTCATAAGTGGGTGCTAAAAGCAACAGTGGAGATCTGGAAGATTAGGAATGAGGTGTGTAGATTGGAAGATGCCATTTCGAAAAAGAGGCACAAGGGAATAATTTATTTAGGTAGATAAACGGAGAGATCCAGGTGTTGTAGTTCACTTACAGTAAATTAAGGGAGCAGTTGCAACAATTGGTTCATGTAGTTGCTAAAGCTAGGAGTCGGCGGAAGAAGAGCTCGGTAACTGCTGTAGGAAAACTGTTAAAGACAATATTCGGAATAGCAAACGAAGGGGAAGTGTAGAGAGCTAGACAGCGCAGCTGTTCAGGTTCAGCAGATGTCTAGTTCTATTAAGGATGCTGTTGAGTGGTATACAAAGCGGTAATCAAACTTACAATAAGAGGTGTTGAATTACACGAAAATAGTACAGGAGTTAGCAGTAGAGCTAACCCGGTGTGCTAGCGAAACGAAGGAGGGGCTGAATAGCGATTTGGAGAAAATACAGTTGCTGCTAGGTATGCTGGATAATGAATTGAATGTAGCGAGGTTGCTGCATGTACCAGCGAACCAACTTGGCGGTGCTAGGAGTAAAGCGACGATATTACAGGAGCTAATGAACGGGCAACTTTGTCCCGTATTGGTTACACCTAGGGAATTCATGATGGATCTTCGGCAGGTAGGAAGCAGTATATAGCCTAAGTGTTGCAAAAGGATCTGGCACTGTTATTTCATATAGCTAGCGTGGATGTGGAAACAGATGGAGCCAAGGTGCATATAGCGGCGCTTATACCTGTTGCAGGGAGAAACTCGAAGTTTCACTGCTACAGCGTTCATCCGTATTCAGTGAAATGGAGGATATTGGGTAAGTGGATACAGGTGAGAACACGGGAAGTGTTGCTAGTCTCAAAGGACAGGAAGGCTTTTTTTCACGGGTGGATTTGGAAAGGTGCATGAAAAGGAGGGTTGTGATCTGTCCAGGTGGCCAAGTGCGTACTGTTATGTGAAGCGGGTTTGTTTCTGCTGGAAGTAAATGAGATGAGTTGTGGGAAGGACCTCCTGCCAGCCCGAACATACTTCATGAGAATACGGACTCATTAGTTATACTCCATATTCACTCCGGAAAAACTCGAGCTTCGGGAAGGCGGAATGATAATTAATGGCACGACTTGTGAGGTAGTCAGGACGGATTTTCGTCTTCTGGCTATGCTTATGGACTCAGCTGTTATGACATTGTGGAATACGCTGTATTGACCAGAAGGATATCTGAGGGTATTACCCGTTCAAAATGTAACGTATTTAAATGACTCACTTAATCCCGAGTTTTTGCAGTTCCTGGTCAGATTAAGGGTGACCTATCAGGGGGAAATTTCAATGGAAAAAATGTGGCAGCATGCACACCATATCCAGGAAGAACAGGAGCACGAAGTATCAGCGGTGCGCGTATCGACCAACAGTTGTGGCGTGTTTGTAGCAGGTTTTTGCATACTGTATTTCTGGGTAAGACACAAGATGGCACGGGCTGTGGAAGTGCAAATGGATCAATTACCGGTAGAATGGTTGACCGACAATGCTTGGGGGGCAATTAGTTTTAAGGTCTTAATTAGTGTATAAGGGTATGATAAATGTGACATGGCAGCAGTAAAGTGTGAGCGGAATACTGTATGGTAAATTCGAGAGATTGCCTCAATATGTAAATTAATGAATTCTAGAAGTGAGGTGGGGGGAGGGACACCAAATTAAAGATATGGGATGTTCTCGGAAAGGGGGAGGGCACGCTGCTCCACCATTAAGTACAGGCTGGAAGGTAGTAGTTAAGGGACCGATTGTCACACCGTTTGGCACGCGCGGGCAGTGTTGATATGTAGAAAATGATTGCGAGGAGATACGTCCTGGTGGGCGCTTTGTACAAAGAAATGAGGACAACACATGCTGGGAAAAATCCATACGTTTCAGTTACAACAGCGCTTGCTGTTCTGTGTGTTGGGGCTGAAGCAGGCTGAGGAAAGCTGACGTTGTAAGTATTAAACAGCACTCCACTTGCTCCCTCCAAAGGAACTACGTCAGAGGCGTAGGGAAAGGACGAATAAATAAGCGAGCCCAGAGGCTCAAATGCGGGCAGTCATTTCGCCATTTTGCCCGCGTATCGAACTGGAGCGAATGACGATTGTTTAAGTGGCAGGCCAACCACGACGACCCTCTCGCGATCGGTGGCAAAACGGTCCACTGAAAGTACCACCAACCTCCTCTGCATGGATGCACCATAGCTGGGGTGGGAGCTGCAGCGGCTCGAGGAGTGGGCGGCTGCCAGCCTCCGCACTATGGGTGACAGCGTCGGGCCGGTTGCAAGATACCGTCCACAGGGAGCGGGGCCGGGGCGCGAAGTCACGGCCTCCGGGATGCAGAGCTGTCTGTGGCCAGTAACCGAGCTGCCCTCGGTGGACAACTATAGCTGCTAAGGCTCACTACAACGAAGGCGGTCGGCTGTTTCCCTTCGGCTCTCTATGTGGGGTCCACGAGTTGCGCTTGAAGGAGCAGCCAGCAGGATGTATCTGGGCTACCAGTGCAGGCAACAGGCCTGGCGGCCACTTAGCTGCGGTGCGAGTAGGAGCGCTACGTCTGCAAGGCTGGACGGCCGGACGCGGACGCAACACATTCCAGCATTGGAATTTGCGCTGACGCACGCACGCGCACTGCACGACGGCATCACTGGAATCAGCGGAAGGCTCGCGGTGTACCTTCGATGCAGTATAGTCAGTGACACACTTGTTCCGTTTCTGTGCACACTTCGGCGTGAGACATCTGCCTCTCCCAAACCATATCCTATCGGTCGTTTGCAGACCTTAGGAAAATATTGCTCTTTAGTTTCCCGTCGTTACAGATGAATGGAAATGGTTGGACTAAGTAAACGTAGATGGACTAAGTAACTCTGCTTGTGTCACTAAAAGACTTGTAAGCTTCCCTCCCTGATTGCGTAGATCTTCTTTAACAAACAAACAAAAATCTTGTGTTGTGACGCTTCTGATAAAATACGTGGAAGACATCTGAAACACTTACCGCTGAAGCCGAAGCATGGCTCTACTGGCTTGCGCCGGCTCACACACTAAACATTCTGAATGTTGCCAGCACATGACGGACCAGCTTCCAGTGTGCTGTTGTGGACGGGCAGTAATTTGAACACCAGAACACGGAACAATGGATTTGATATCCCGCCGCGTCACTGCCAGGCTCGACACGTCTCGGCCAACTGCAGAGTTTGAACACTCCCTAATACTTGCACTTTTCAAGATAATTTAAGTGCAAATAGATGTAAAGCCAACAAAAATATACTACTAAAGTAAGTGAGGCTTTTTCTCTGGCGAGTACATTAACTGGATTCACTAATACCGATTTTGACAAGTGAGTGTCCTTCTCATTAGGCAAGTAACCCAGTTCTTCAGCGATAATGGATTTCACGAATAGAAGCAACGTTTTCTTCTAAATTAACATTTCGTCCTTTTGTAGTATCGTCCACACTTAATAATTCCGAATAAGGCGATCACTGTAGCCTAAGAATAGAAATTAGAAGCCAAAAATATGCATCGATGATTTCGAACTTTGTACATGAAGCGTCCTGTATAACGAGGCCAGCAAAGACAAAAGAGGCCAGTAATTATGCCATAGGTTTTGCCCAGTTTCTACGAAGGAAGCAGTTGTGTGGAAATACACTCTCTGGTTTGTTCAAATGGTTCAAATTGCTCTAAGCACTATGGGACTTAACTTCTGAGGCCATCAGTCCCCTAGAACTTAGAACTACTTAAACCTAACTAACCTAAGGACATCACACACATCCATGCCCGAGGCAGGATTCGAACCTGCGCCGTAGTGGTCGCGCGGTTCCAGACTGTAGCGCTTAGAACCGCTCGGCCACCCGGCCGGCTTCTGGTTTGTTACTTTAAACGCTTCTAAAACCTGTAGAACACCCATGCTGCACGTTATCACGAATAATAAACAGGAGAATTGAAGCTTTAGTGATCTAGTGGTTAGTCTTGCTTATTTATAAGACAGAGATTCCGAGCTCAGATGGTTCTGTTGTGGAAAAGTCTGGACCGCGATCTCCTCAGTCGTACTGGCAACTGTTTGAGCAATGCTGCCATTCAAGCTGCCGTAGTGAGGTTAAATCTGTAGCTCTGCATCGAGCCGAAGTGTTATTATTAACATTCTGAAAAACGTTTATTGATAAAAGATAAATACGTACACTTAAGGAGAAGCAGCGTTACCATGTTTCACATGCGTGCTGTTAAAATTTGGGCACTCACCTTGACACCCTTGCGTGACGGGTACTCGAAGTGTACGTCCTTAAAGATGAGATCGCCCTTGACCGCTAGAAGCCTCTTGCCTTCCTCGGACATGCTGTTGATGGGAGATTCCCGGTCGATGACGGAGTACACCTTCGCTGCCGCGCCTCTGGCTATCGAAAACGCCTCGATGAAGGGCGACGCCATACCTAACATCCAGGAAGCCATCAGCACCGAGAAAAATACCTGTAATGGGAAAAAGTACTCGTTTAAGTGGCTGATTTGGTGAGCAGCGTAGAATACCACTGGCCTTTATCTGCATGTTCTGAATCACTCTAGTTCGAAAAATTTCTTGATGAATCCATATCTCAGCGTAGTAACATACCCAGACAGGACGGAGATTTTTTTGGCACAGTGCCAACAAACTCTCCGTCCTGTCAGGGTATGGTTGCTTGAGACTGAACCCACAAAATATCGTCCTGCCCCAAACAGTTTTACTGACAAATACAGAATGTTGATAAACAATGAAGAAATTTTGCTGTGTAATCCACATTCTACTGGCAAACTGAGTGAGACTTTCAATGGGGTCTCAGGAACGAGTATTAGAATGCCTGCAGCTGATACTACAAATACTATATTCTTATACCATATCTATACCATATCGTGTTGTTCTTCGGCATTCAAACTCACACTGAAGAAAACCAGCACATATAATGGATACTGACTTGTAGCAAGTATTCTCAGAGCCATCGGACGTGAAATCTCGAAACTATTTCTTCATTAACCACTAACTACAAAAATTCGTGATTTTTTCACCAGACTCGTTTCCCTTTATTGAGGTAAAGCATCATCAGTGGTCTGTAATTAAGGTATTCACATTTTGATTTGCTTTTAGATCGAAAAACAGTTCGTTAAGAATAGGTTGGTTTGTATTTACGGTGATTTTTCAGCTGATTTCTCGCTTACATAGGGAAATGCCGTCTGCTAGCCCATCTTTTTCTGTGTTAGACACTGATAATTTTGGTTTCATTTTTAGATGTTCTGCAGCACCATGCTGTTCTTATGTTTTTCACAATACACTTTCATGCACACCACTGTATTCTGTTTGTTTTTGCCCTTCAAGTATGTGTTGTCTGTGTTTTGTGGTGTTGCCAACATATCCTTTCTACTATTTCTTCAATATTGCTTGGCCTATGGTGTTGAAAGCGACATGAATATCATAAAAATTAGTAAAGACAGACACCTCATCCCTTTCCAAGAAAATTTCTGCAAACAAAATGCATTAACACAAAATAAACAGTTGCTCAATGACCAGACAAATATTGGAAACCACGTTCTATACAGAATAGTTGATGAAATTACATGAAAAAGAAATGAGCCATTTCCATCCTTCACCCTCTCCCACCCTGACACAAACCCCCCCCCCCCCCTCACACTTTCATTCCACTTTCTCCTCTAACTCACACTCCATCACACTGCTATATACTTACGTCCACTCGTCATGGTTTCCTCCCTCCCTTAAAAAAGCTCCCTCCATCGCTATTCCTTCTCTACTCTTACACAGCACATAAATACACAAAAACATAATTAAATAGAATTACACACTTAATGTAATTCAAAAAAAGAATGTTGTAGGTCAAAGACAAAGTAGCGGAAGGGTTATGTTGGCAACACTACAAAACACTAACAACAACACATGCTTGTACAAAAACAAAGAGAATACAGTGTTGTGCATAAAAGTGTGATGTGAAAAAACATAAGAAATGCATAGTGCTGCAGAACATCGAAAAATTAGGCCAAAAGTATCAGCGTCTTACACAGAAAAACAACGATGTACTAGCAGACGGCATTTCCCGATGTAATCGAGAAATCAGCCGAAAAATCACCGTATGTACAAATAAAACTATTCTTACCGAACGTTTTTTGATCTAAAAGCAAATCAAAATGTAGTAACTTAATTACAGACCGATGATGAGGCTTTAACTCAATAAAGCGAAATGCATCTGGTAAAAAAATTACGCATTTTTGTAGCTGCAACGACAGGATAAAAATATCCTCAAGAGTTAAAAAGCAATTTCGGACACTAGGGCCACACAAATGAATAATTCTCGCTCTTATTTAATTTTAATAATATGTTTCGAATTCAAGTGCTGCAAAATCTTGTAGGTGAAATTTTGCCGAGAAATTAATAAGAGGTACAGGAAGAGCCAATGTTTTACGTCTCATATAGACCGAGACATCACATGCAAGCAGGAGGAGCTTAGCTGAGCAAGCATGGGACAACTGATGGGGCTGGGTTTGTTCCTTTGAAGGATCCTGAGGTCTACCTAGCTTGGCAGTTCAAATTCTAAAAAGTGAGCAACTATCAGCAGATACTCAAATCCGCAACTCTATCAGATGTGGGAGTGTAGGATAATGTGTCCACTCTACAGATAATTGATTTTTCGCCAAACCACGATTATTGATAAAAGCTTGTCACATATTTTAAATCTATATGTTACCATACAAAATGGGGTATCGGCCAGAGACTGCGGTGCCAACCGAGGTCGGCAATATGAATCGACATCACAGACATTAGTGAGGGCTCGCTGCAATCCGCAACAACCAGTGGTAGGCACTCCAGAAGGCCACGCCTCCTTCTCAGCGTAGCAGCGCACTGAGGTAAATACAGTGTCGGACATGCAAGAGCTCAGCACAATCAGAGACCTCAGCTACAGCAGTCAACATCAATGTGTAGGACATCGACAATTAAAGATTCTAGTGAAATTTACTTCCATAAATGTTGCATTTTATACTTCAAGAGAACAGTTCGTTAATCTGCACATCAAGTGATGCTTTAATAGTCAGTGACAGTTGTACACTATCAAATAATACTGTGGTAATGAACTGTGTCAAATATAAGTAAATCTTTTACTCAGTTATGTAATAAAGTGAACTAATATTCCATGTGTTCTGGTTTGGTGAGAGTTCTCCCAGAACAATCAAAGAATCCACAGATATTGCAGGACGAAAGTAGTTTAACTGGTAACAACACAAAAGAACTACATGCATTTTTCTGAAGGCTTACACAGTGAGCACTTTTTCCTTCCTAAGGGGTAACGTAGCCAACGCCATCACAACAGGATACTATGTTTGTTGTTCTGATTTACAGACGTAGTTTCTAGGCATATTTATGCCCCAGTATCTCAAACAATATCAAATGACTACATCAGACCGTTTAAAATCGGAGTTTTGTATTAATCCAAATATAAGAGAACAGAGACGAGTTTAAATAAGAAAATTAATTAATTAAAATCTTCATAGAGGAATAGAATGACAGATAAAAACTTTGTACACAAAAGGATTAGAAGTCAATCTGATATGTAGAGTTACTCCTGATACACGGAAGTAATTATCTCTTATTCCGTAAAACACCTTGGCCACTTTTCCTGACAAAGAGGGAAGTAAGATCAGAGTTTAACATCCCGTCGATATCGAGGTCATTAGAGACTGTCTTTCCGAAGAGAGTTTGGCCACTTTTTCTGCTAGGATCCTATGTCAGCACTAGTGAGTCACAGATTGAAACTATCACACCAAAGGGAACAACAAGGAGCTACTGCCCAGCCACGATAATATTGCTCTTTGCCTCCCGCGGCCATTATCGGAATCATGCAGTGACGCTACAATAAACGAAAACAATACACATTTCCTCAACTGTCATATACACTGGGAATCTCAGAATATGTTCACGAAAAAGTTGTCCGCTCCTTAACACAGCCGAGCACATTCTAATGGGCTTCAAGCACAAAAGTAAACTCGTGAGCTGACTAATTGCCCTCAGACCCAGTTGCAAAAATATTGTGGTCGACTAATACATTTGCAAGCCAAATGTCGTTGGTTGAATAAATACTTTAAGAAATTAATACTCTACGTATAAGTAAGGTTATAAGAATAATACAATTGTCATGGTCTGCACAAGGCGAATGAACATCGGAAAAGTTTTCAGTAAGGGGAGCTGGAACGCCCTATCCCGACAATGATAAATTTAGTCAATTGGCTTCCCTGTATTTCAGGAACCACTGTAGCCATTGACATGAAACTTTTACAGGACATTAAACTGTATGTTCTGAGTCTACTGAACTACAATAATTACATTTCAGACACTGCATTCGGAAATACAATCTTTTAATTACACGGTTAATATTTTGTGTACTTTTTGTACGTTATCCTAAATAATTTTAATTATAAACAACATTAGGTTCTTATTTTAGTACAGTAGACTCAGGATATGTATGTTATTACTCCCTGAAAATTTGAATACTTTACTCGAAGTGGTTTCTGAGATGGAAAGAACACAACGAAATCTCACAACAACAACTAAAAGCTTTCAAGAAAGCTCAGGGTTTGGACCCAAGAAAGTATGTTTTTTAGGACATGTGATACCTGCTGATAGAATTCAGCCAGACCCACAAAAGTTAGAAGCCACTGAAAGGTACTAAGTACCAAGAACTAAGCGACAAGTGAGTGCATTTCTCGAGTCAGTGAATATCTATAAGCCATTCGTGGGCATTATCGTTATCACACCGAATTTGACAGGAAAAATGTAATGTGGAAGTGGACCAAGGTAGAACAAGGCGAGTTCAGAGAATGGAAAGAAGTGTTAGTGAGACGTTACTTGTTTGGCCAGACCTAAGCTAGAAATCCTGTATGTCCTGGGATGCATTAAGGACCGGTTTTGGCTTTCAGTTGCTTCAAGAAGTCGAACAGGATGGGTAAGTAATGAAAGAAACCATTGGTTTTGGTAGTCGTGTTTTGAGTGAAGTGAGAAAAAATTATCCAGTGACACAATTAGAAGCGTTAGCTGTTAATGAGGACTCAGCAAATTTAAGGACTTCTTAATGGAATGTGTAATGAAGGTGTACACTTCAGAATGAATTTTCTCTCTGCAGTGGAATTTGCTGACTATACACCACGATACCACTTGGCTTCGAACCCCCCCCCCCCCCTGCCCCCTCCCTCAGGGGATAATGAGAAAGACTGCTAAAATGTGTCTTTTGTACTGTCATACTCAACAATGATCGTGCGACACATATCTGGCAGATTTTCAGTTAATGCCTCACCGCACTAGGCTACTGGAATTGCATCAAAATTAGCTCTGACAAACCAGCCACATGGAGACTGAATAGGAGGAATTGTAGACTACCTAACTATTATAGGAAACGCCAATATGATACTGTAAGATTACTGCTGGAAAGGACATGCACAAAAATTGAGAAGAGGAAGGAAAATCAGAGAGGACTGATAAGAGAAACGAAGGTTACAGTGGATGATGGTGGAAGCGGTCAAAGAAGAACTGATATCGAAGCATCATATTCCTGTATGTATTTTCAGCAACATACTGCATCTGAAAAATCGTTCATCACAACGCCATAGAATCAGAATCTCTATGTAGCTGCAAATCGATTGGAAAAAAACGCATTTGGCGGGTCAAGATGTTTAAGCAATTTTGCAGAAATGAGCTGAGACACAACATCCAGCATCAGGTCTTTTGTAAGAGGATGTAGTAATAACATGAACTAATCCTATGCAAAAATAAGACAGTCGTAAGATCATAAAAGAGTTTTCACACAAACTGGTCCAAGTTCATCCAGAGAAGTCAGGGAGATGGTGCAGGTGGTACTGAGAAGTGAAGCACTAAACAGATCACTAGATGTAGTTTCCCACTTATGATGACATACTTGTTGGTTGAGTTTTATTACTGGGTGTTGTGTGATGTCCTTAGGTTAGTTAGGTTTAAGTAGTTCTAAGTTCTAGGGGACTGATGACCATAGATGTTAAGTCCCATAGTGCTCAGAGCCATTTGAACCATTTTTTTTTTTTTAGTTTTATTTTTTATACGGTTGCCAGAGCACTGAGCTGAGCACTGAGCAAGAAACAATAAGCTACATGATTTGAGTTTGTGTGAGTGATATTAAGTAGCAAAGAGATTAAGGGAGTTTGAGGACAGCGGACATGAAGGAACGCTGCGCTGTGAGTCTTCAGTAGACCTGAAGGAACACTGAAATGTGTGGGTGTAATTGATTAGTAAAACAATAATGAGTTTCTGCTATTTGGATGAGAGTATGATGTGATATTTTTTGTGTATCTCCATATTCTGTTGACAGGAAAGACAGATGAAGTTTTGGGCGAAAACTATGAGAGAAAAAAGAGAACGGCAGACGATGAAAGAGTGAACTTAACATAACTCTGGTTGAAGAAAAGAGTAAGATAACCACGGGCCTGCAATAAGAGAGAAAAAGACCACGAACCACTGTGAGTGTGAAACAAGGTAACCATTAAGTGTAAGTGGTGATAAGGTAAGGATCGACCCAGGAAAAAAAGCACATAAAATATGAAAACATTGTATTGTAATTTTCAGGTAGGAGTTGAGAATCGTATTATGCTTTTGTTTATGTTACAGATTATCAATCGCTGCAATTTAGGAAATCCACAGTATAAGGAATAAAACAAATTCATGAGATGGGAAGTAACGGATGTGTGGAGAATTTAACTTTTGGGATGAAAAGTAGTTAATGAAGATAACGGAAGATAGGTACTACGTTGCGACAGTAGAATATTTAGGGTGGCCACATCTAATCTGGGTGACAGATAAACCACAGTCAGAGTGCTGGTGCTTGTGAGCCGTCTACTAGATATCGATAGACCTCTCTGGGTTATCGATTAGTACGTGTAAACACAGATAACCGCTTAAAACAGTGATCAAATAACATAAACTTGAACTCTCAATGGATATACGCATTGAAAAAACCGTCATAATGTAAATAAGAGAATGAGTTTAAATACTTTAAGTAATAGAATAATGATCATGTCTTAACTTTCAACACAAAAAGTGAATGTATGAAGATGAATATTTACAAAAACTAGCAATAATGACAAACAATCCTGTTGGAAGAACATCCGCAACTGAACGTTGTACTGGAGGTTGAAAATACCGCTTCAGTTGCAAATTTCTTTTGTTATCACGATCGGTTTCTGGCCGTCATAAGCCCATCCTCAGGTGTCGCAACTGTGCTGTGGCCCCCGATCGCCGCGGTGGACGTGTATTAGGCGTGGTGTGCTACCTATACCTATACCATAGGTACCACAGCGAATCTAGTACACGTCCACCGACGCGCTCGGGGGCCACAGCTCAGTTGCGACACCTGAGGATGGGCTTCTGACGGCCAGAAACCGATCGTGATGACAAAAGAAATTTACAACTGAAGCGGTATTTTCAACTTCTGGTAACAATAATAAGTAATTATAAAAGAATGGAGAATATATATTTGTATTATTGTTTCACTGGAAGGGAATTGTGAATTTTGTATTATTCAAAGAAGAGTAATAAGGGCAGAAATATCTTTAAGGTTGTAATATTAACGTATGTATTGTAAACTGTTTGAGGTCACAGCAGTCACACGTTGGAGAAAGGAATTAGAGAGCTACAGATGGAGAATGACATGAGAGATGTGGCATGAGTAACTGAGGCGTTATGCCCAAGTAGCTGGTCAGACGTACTTCCAATTGCACAAGAAACCTGTACAACAAGTTGGCCAGTTGCAGAGTATACCATGGCTTAGTCACTGTCCGCCAGCCAACACAAGTTGCCACGAGGACAGTACACTCACCATCTACTTGCTTGCTCCTGAAAGAGCCCGTCATGCAAGCTACAGCACCAAGAGAATTTCTAGGAACTATCGCTGTCTCGCAGCAAGCAAGCGAATAGTTGGCACTCCGAGGTTTAGATACCACAAACAGGCGTGCTCCAGCAGCCCTGTTTACCTATGCAAAACGGTGATGTCATCTGGGGACTACATGTAGCTGCTGTCAACGAACCTCTTGTTGCCCATGCGATACATGTACCATGTTTTATGTATAATGAACCTGAGACAATCGCAAAGTCCCCGAGGAGATGGTCACTTACTTTTAATTTCAATGCAGAACCTTGTGGATGGATTTGAATGTTCTGTCAAGTGAGAGGAGGTCACTGACCACTTCGCCGGAGAACACTTAACAGCATTACAGTGTTGGGCGAGTGAAAAGACAAAAAATGACGCAACTTACGTATCCTGAGACGCTGTCAAGGAAGCAAGAAACATTGTTACGACCTTCTTCCGATGGCTGAAGCCAAAACCAAAAGTGAACAGACATTATCATATCAAGTACTAGAACTATATTAAGATAGATTATGATCACCAGTATTGTGAACACTTGAACTAACGATTTCATATGTACGTACAACAGAAACAATACCAATGATGGTCGACACTTAACTACTTAGTTCATTTTGTAAAATGAATAAACTGCGCAACAGTTGCTTAATCTTCAGTCTTTCAGTTTGTACATATTTTTGTTAACTACTTAGATTATGATTTATTTTATTGATATGCATATACACCTAAATAAGAAGCCACTGTGAAAGCAGGCTGCACTTGGCTGTTGATGAGGGTACACACTGTAGGGCTATCAAACCGGCAGGGAACCAGCCCAGACAGTAAGGCCGGACAGCGTGTTAAAGAAGAGCCAACCATTACCCAAAGTCACGACGCAAATTACATCTTGAAGTTATCTGGGGACAACAGACATATTATTAGTGAGCAGTGTATGGTTGGGCGATGCATGCTATTTTTGGAAGAGTCCTGGAAAAACTGGTATTGTGAAAAGAGCTGCAGGCAGGAAAAATTTACCGTAAAATGTAGGCTGCTAAAAACCATTTTAGAAGGTGGCGTAGGAACATTGTGTTAGGGATCCTTTGAAGATTGTGAGACCGCTACACCAGTACAGGCTCTGCAAAATCCCAAATGTTTATGGGAATATATAAACGGCTACCATTGTTTAACATAAATTTAATTTAGAAGTGGGAGTAAGGAAAACGACTGTGGTTACAGATGTCCACCCTTATTGGCCAGAGCACGAACGTAGAAAGAGGATGAGCGTTCATAGTGGTTCAAATAGCTCTGAGCACTATGGGACTTAACTTCTGCGGTCATCAGTCCCCTAGAACTTAGAACTACTTAAATGTAACCAACCTAAGGACAGCACACACATCCACGCCCGAGGCAGGATTCGAACCTGCGACCGTAGCGATCGCGCGGTTCCAGACTGTAGCGCCTAGAACAGCTCGGCCATCCCGGCCGGCGAGGGAGAGCGTTTTGGAGCGCCAAGTATAATAAATATTGTAACCAGTTAACCACCTGAAATGAGAGTGAGGAAGGGAGACCAGCGTTTTTATATGACAACCTCTTACTAGTCGACACACACAAAATTTATCATTCAGCCAATCATACAACGTGACGCCAGAAATAGAGGACACAATCGTCCTTGTCAGAAGCGCACTGCAGAAAGTTACTTCTGACTTCAGCGTCTCCACGAAACTTCGCTACTAGACAACTTCTACCAGCTCTTCGTGGGCGAGAGGCTTTCATCCCACTGAGCTAAGCTCAGACGCAAAAGAAACATAGTCGTTGGTACAGAGCCAATTTTTCAGACACTTCAGCCGCCACTTGCGCCACGAAAGCGAGGTGAACTGCCGAGAAAATCGAATAACATTTAATGATGTTCAGTAACGGCTTCATTCTGAAGAGTGCTTTGCAGTTAGAGGTTCAACATGCTTTCACCTCCGGCAGCAGAAGTGCATGGATATTCTTCTGCAATATTTTCTGTCCCTATGCACCGAACTTCGGTGATCATAATATAATTTTCACGAATGTGAATGTTTCATACAGATATGCGTTCATTTGAAACACATTAAAAACCTTTTGTCCAGATTTACCAAGGCATTAGCTTATAACATTCAATGATTGTTAAACCATTTCTTTCGGTTTTACATGTAATAAGCTGAGTTAATTAAGATCATTGTCTAATTTCTTAGTCAGATGAATTCCTTTATTGTTGTTTTGGTGCGTTACGATTTATTTATTTCAGGTATTCGGGGTCATATTACAAGGTGCAATTAAAGATTCAATTAAAGTACCCCAACACAATTTCAACGTACACATCGGCTGCTTTCATTGACTTTCAATACATATTAGTAAAGCTGGGTTCAATTTCTAAAAGAGAAACCAAATATGAAAACTTGAACCACGTGAAGAAAGCTGGTAATGTAAATACAATTAAAAAGATGTAAATGGAAAGGGACGAAGAATTCCAAGCAGATTTATGTAGCGCAAAAACGGTCCGTTACGTTACATCAAGACTAACTTTTATTATTGAAAATTTATGTTATGACTAACAAAGGGCTTCCTGCCTCAACCAGTCGAATAGGCGTAGATCCAGTGGTCACAATCGATATATAAGTCGATAGACTTCCACTACAGTATGGCCAGTTTACGTCCCCAACTTGTCCATTCCGACTATGTACTCCGTTTCTATTAACCTTTACGTCTCCCTTCCTTTCCTTGCGGAAGAGACATCTTGATCTGCAGAAGCACACTATTGCAAAGGAACACACTTTAGTAGAAAATGGATGCTAAGCATTGAAGAAAGAGGTTTTCTTGTGGAAATTGTTGCTGTTTCAGTCCACCACATTGTATCATATGTGCTGCAATGCCACTATGTGATTACCAGATGAATCAAAACTCATTCGTCTTCAGAATTAAAATTTAAGTGACTCAAACACCCATCTTGTGTGACTCAAACACCCAACGATTTCAACTTTCACATATTTGGATTTCTTAAGCACATGTAGAGATGGAAGCCTTTTAGTTTCCGAACAGATAAAGTTTGTGGGCCTTGTCAGAATTTGAATATGTTCCACACAAGTTATGTCTTTGCAGCCTCCTTCTAGTTCTCCTTACAATGCCTCAGAAAAAAGTACATTATTTTATGAAAAAGTCTGTCGTAACGCAGCAGCTATGTACGCTGTAAATTACTGGCGTACTTGAGAAAATTCTGTACGTGGTCTACTATAACTCTACGTAGAGTCTAGATAATATTACTGGTTCAGAAAATATTTGGAACCATCCGTTTTGGTTTCCACATCCTGTATGGGAAGTAAAAGAGAAACGTTTATACTGTGTATGATTAAAATTGACACTCTCCGTTGCGAAATAACTTCCTGACAATTTTCCAAGTGTGTGATCTGACGTTAGTGACTGTATAACGATACAGCCTCTTCCTTCTACTATATAATTTTGTTTTTCAAAAAACTGAAAGTTCCTTCTGTTGATCTGTACTACCTGGAAGATCTGTTGATCTTTACAGAACAAAACGAAGCAGCATCTAGTTTGTGTTTCTGCCTTTCTTACAAACTGTGAACTTCATATTAGTGCAGAAGATACGTTTCTCAATTAATTTCTGTTTTATATCCTATAACTGTTAAGTGAAAAGGAAGTAGATGAGGTGTGATATATGACACTGCGAGAAGAATTTGACAAAGCACTGAGACACGTAAGTCGAACAAAGTCCCCTGGAGTAGATGATCTTCCCTCAGTAATACTGATATCCTTGTGACAACCATGACAAAACTACTCTGCCTGGTGTGCAAGAAATATGGGACAAGGGAAATATCCTCAGACTTCGAGAAGAAGGTAATAATTTCAATTCCAAAGAAAGCAGTTTTTGGTAGGTGTGAATGTTTCCCAAATATCAGTTTAAGACGTTGTGGTTGCAAAATATCGACACGAATTATTCACAGAAAAATGGAAAAATTGGTGGAAACTGATCCTGGCGAAGATCAGTTTCGGTTCCAGAGGAATTTAGGGACTCTGAAGCAATGCTGACCCTATGGCTTATCGTAGAAGTTACGTTAAAGAAAGGGAGAGAAGGGCTATATACAATTTCAACAGACATCAGAAAGCTATTACAAGAGTTGAAAGGCATAGAGGGGAAGCAGTGGTTGAGAGCGGAGTGAGACGGGGTTGTAGGCTATACCCGATTTTATTCAGTCTCTACATTAAGAAAATCAAAGAGAAATTTGGAGAAGGAATGAAAGTTCAGAGAGCGGAAATAAAAACTTTGAAGTTAACCGATAACATAGTAATTTTGACAGAAAGGAATTTGGAAGAGTGTAGAAAGGAATGGACAGTGTCTTGTAAGGAGGATGTAAGACGTACATCAACAAAAGCAAACAAGGGCAAGAGAAGGTAATCGAATTAAACCAGACGGTGCTGAGAAAATTAGATTAAGAAATCAGACATTGAAAGTAGTATATGAGTTTTGCTTTCGTGACAATAAAATAACTAATGATGGCCATAGTAGAGAGGCTATATAATACAGACTGACAACGGGAAGAGAAACATATATTGAAGAAGAAAAACTCCTTAACATCTAGGATAAATTCAAGTGTTACGAAGTCTTTTCTTGAGCTATTTATCTGAAGTGTAGCCTTTTACATAACTGAAATGTGGACGATAATCAGTTCATGCACGAAGAGAACAGAAGTCTTTGAAAAGTGGTGCTACAGATAAATGCTTGAAATTAGATGGGTAGGTCACGTAACTAAGGAGGAAGTACTGAACGGAATTGGAAAGAAAAGAGATTTGTGGCATAATTTAACTAAAAGAAGGAATCGGCTAATATGACATAGTCTGGGACATCAAGGAATCATCAATTTAGTATTGTAGGGAAGTTTGCGGGATACAAATCGTAGAGGAAGCCCAAGAGACGCTTACAACAAGCAGTTTCAAATAGATGTCCGAAGATGAAGAGGCTTTCACACGATACAATAGCTGTAGAGAGCTGCATGAAACCAGTCTTTGGACTGAAGAATGCGGCCGAAGTAGTTGTCGAAGGATACATTAGCTGTAGAGAGCTACATGAAATCAGTCTTTGGACTGAAGAATACGGCCGAAGTAGTTGTCGAAACGTGAGCAGAACTGTGGAAAGTCTGACGTGTTTGTTGTGTGTAGTTGTTGGAGTGAGGAGTCGTTACGGGGAGCGTGGCAGGAGAGTCTCCTGAATCTCCTAGATGTCAAATAGCCCATGTAACAGAGATGCCACCACCAGGAAAATACCTCGTCTTAAATATGGTGGCAATGGAAGAGGAATAAAATGAGAATAATGGGTTAAAGGTGAAATGACTGGTGTATGACGTGAAGCAGGAAGAGATGCAAAGTAAGACGGCAATATTATCATGTGGTATCCGCTACGCTAGCGACTTAGTTAAAATGGCACTTAACAATCAAGTATTGTAATTACACCTTCACTTTAAATTCATTTTTATCGATGAAAAATAAATCAGTCAAAAAGAATTTGTATTGAGATTCACCTTATGGGGAGAATCAAAAGCCTCTGCCAGCACTATTGCTTTCTTAAAGTTGAGTATGATTGTTGTGATTATTATTTATTCAATAGTTATCGTTTGCTCTTCATTGTTCGATTGTCATATCGCAAAACAAAATCACCTAGGCACACTATAGCGAGTTCCTAATGTTCGCACAAGTATCTTTAGCTAAAAATTTCGTGGGCCACGTTTGTTATGAAACGGTCGTGATTGTTTCTGATTAGAATACTTTCGTATGGCCGTGTACATTTTCAACTGAAGTTCACTGAATAATAACCGCAATATTCGGAAGCATTTGGGAGACTATTTTACAGCACACGAAGTTCTGAAAAATGGCTCTGAGCACTATGGGACTCAACTGCTGAGGTCATTAGTCCCCTAGAACTTAGAACTAGTTAAACCTAACTAACCTAAGGACATCACAAACATCCATGCCCGAGGCAGGATTCGAACCTGCGACCGTAGCGGTCTTGCGGTTCCAGACTGCAGCGCCTTTAACCGCACGGCCACTTCGGCCGGCACACGAAGTTCTGTATTTATGTCCTAGACTCGTTGTTGTAGAATATCCAGTCATCCACTGCACAAACCAAACGTTATAAGGTTCCTGCTAGGTCTTCAATAGGTTTATCTATGAAGGTTACTCCGGATACGCACAGATATAAGAAACATGCCTTTTTAAACACAGTGTTTAGAGCTGTGAATCGAACTAGCAAAGCGATCTGACTACATTTTCAACTGAAGTTCACTGAATAATAACCGCAGTATTCGGAAGCATTTGGGAGACTATTTTACAGCACACGAAGTTCTGTCCTTATGTCCTAGACTCGTTGTTGTAGAATATCCAGTCATCCACTGCACAGACCAAACGTCATAAGGTTCCTGCTAGGTCTTCAATAGGTTTATCTATGAAGGTTACTCCGGATACGCACAGAATTAAGAAACATGCCTTTTTAAACACAGTGTTTAGAGCTGTGAATCGAACTAGCAAAGCGATCTGACTACATTTTCAACTGAAGTTCACTGAATAATAACCGCAGTATTCGGAAGCATTTGGGTGACTATTTTACAGCACACGAAGTTCTGTCCTTATGTCCTAGACTCGTTGTTGTAGAATATCCAGTCATCCACTGCACAGACCAAACGTCATAAGGTTCCTGCTAGGTCTTCAATAGGTTTATCTATGAAGGTTACTCCGGATACGCACAGAATTAAGAAACATGCCTTTTTAAACACAGTGTTTAGAGCTGTGAATCAAACTAGTAAAGCGATCTGACTACAAGGAGTTTGTAGAAAACCGTGTGAACAGTGAACATTTACTTTTCTGCCCTATGATTTACAAAGGGCATAGCAAAAGGAAACTGAATGTACATGGAGATTAGCAACTGCACCAAATATCTTACCAAGCATAAAGATGCGTAATGCAATGCGGCTTATAAGCCTGTGCAATGCACTGGACATGTGGACCCAATCCGTTATAACAGCTGACTGCACATAGTCTGTAGAATAAAGCTCTGTGTCTCTACCACTTGCGTCACCTCTACATGTGCGTTTTCTACTGAGAAGCGAGTCAAAGAACTTCCAAATGTAATGTTCGTGTTGATTACCACTCTTGTTGATATTAACTACAGTAAAGTTTTACTAATTTCTGAAGACAAATAGTAGTTTCACATCAAGGTATTGTATTCCAACTGCCGAGTGAAAGTCAGCATAACGCGTCTAAAACAGGAAAATGAGTAGCAGGGAAGTCTAATTTCGAGGAATATTTGAATGTAAATCCACATAATCGACTCCCAGAAAGTAATTCGGTGACTTAGTATATGTAATACAAGTGGCACATACAGTTCAGCTACATAAGAAAATCAAAAGAAGTATAATGCCTATAAGACACAAAGTATTGGCAAATGCTCATTGATATGGGGTATGACAAAACAGACTGTACTACCTATCTATCGCTTTGCCTGTTTACCCACATGAAGCAGGGACGGCGGGGTTAATCGGATTTGGCAAGGTCAGTTTAAGGGGTGGCCGGATGCCCTTCCTGCCGCCACCTCGTATCCCCCGGGACAGAATTAGTGTACTCCAACTGTCTGCGGCTAGTATAATCCATGGAAAAGTGTGAACGTGTTCAGATGTCTGCGAGCCGTGTAACCGAGACGGGACGTGGGGACCAGCCCAGAATTCACCTAGTGGGATGTGGAAAACCGCCTAAAAACCACATCCAGGCTGGCTGGCACACCGGCTGTCGTCGTTAATCCGCCGGGTGGATTCGATCCGGGACCAGTACGCCTACCCGGGTCCAGGAAGCAGCGCATTTAGCGCTCTCGGCGGCTCTGGCGGTTCCAGAACAGACGGTACTACCATTCAGACGAATTAATAACACACAGGTCCTGTACCAATCCTCAAAAAGAGACAGAGCTACAACATATCGATTCCACCCCTTTGGCATCGTAGCAAGGGAATTTGAAGTTTCTTTCTGACGCCAATAGTGGTGGCGCGGGATCTAGCGGACCCAATGGCACATCCCCACTGAGCCACGCCTCCAGCAGCTCTGGACTACGAGCACCCTCAGCCGCCGTGATACAGAATGGCCGGCGGCAGCCGCTCATCCCACTCGCATTTTTTTCGAAGCCTCGTTGCTGCAACACCATCATTCGTGCTTAGTAGTACAGAGTAGCACACAAGAGATCACCACACATGACACATGCTTCCTACCCTGAAATTTACAATAACTTTGTCTTTGCAGTGCGAATCAATAGTTACACGGGGACCGCTTGTTTTCCGTAAACGAACAGCTAGTTCGTACTGCAAGCATGTTCCTGTTTCACACACATCACCATCTCACGATACAGCAAAACAGCAATCAGCGGCATCAGACTCCGAAACATGACTGAGACTCAGCACGACAGAAAACAGGGTGCCTCCTTAAAACTTATGCTCTAGCATTCTCAGCTTAGCGGGTTGTCAGCTGATTGGCTGGCTCAGCTGAGACTCTATGAGTATTTCCTGAATAGCTCACACACTGGCCCAAATATTACCTAGCTGTTCAGAATCGACTCTATGTATAGAACTGCATCTCTGCAATAAGCATGCAGTAGCTAGTAACGAACTAACTGAGTTGTAAAAATAAAAAAATAAACATTGAGAACTGCAGTGTAACAGCCAACATTCAACGCACATCGGCGTTCAGGTACGCACCGTGAGCATGGTGGCGGCATCGTACCGCCTCTCGCTCTCTGGGTAGTCCCTGTCCCTGAGGATGAGCCCCACGCCGTACCAGAAGGCGAGCCCGTAACTGCCGAAGGCGCAGAACCACTGGAAGCCGTTGCCGAGCCCGTTGATCAGGTTTCTCCTTACACTAAGTTTCATCCCCGCCATCAGTTTCTTGTTGTACCTGACAAAAAGACATGAAACTTGATTTTGCTTAGATTTACATTTTCAGTTGAAAGTCACGTTGGTTTCGTCGTTCTGTGTGTACAACTCGGACAGTATATGTGAAGGGTAGGAGGAACATTAGGCCACTCTACAGTCGACGCTAACGTTGCCTCCTTTCTTTTCATACATTGCTCTGTTTGTGACTTCCTGGAAGAAACGGCAGAGTGTTCGAAGAATGTGCAATAAAGACTACCATCAAGCTATTATTAAAATCCTAGCAAATTGTATTGGAGGGAAGGAGGGCTTTGGCGAGACAGTGAAAGCTTTGCACCACAGAACTGAATTTTGAGTTGGCGTCTTGGTGATTGCTCAAATTAAATCAGCTAATATCACGTATGCTGCCCACCCTCAAATTGCCATCCACGCTGCGGCTAGAACCAAGTTCTAACGACATACAAATCACCTTAAATGCCCGAAATATTCCAAGGTTACAGAAACGCTCTCTCTTAAAGATGACAGCTATCTAATTCTTTGGCTTACAAGCGTGTTTTAGAAAGCTGAAATAAATTATATTCTTAAAGAGTTGTTTCTTGGATGGGTGACCATCCGGTCTGCCGAGCGCCGTTGGCAAGCGGGGTGCACTCAGCTCTTGTGAGGCAAACTGAGGAGCTACTTGATTGAGAAGTTGCGGCTCCGGTCTCGGAAACTGACATATGGCTAGGAGAGCGGTGTGTTGACCATATGCTCATCCATCTCCGCATCCAGTGCTGCTTATGGGCTGAGGATGGCACGGCGGTCGGTCGGTAGCGTTGGGCCTTCATAGCCTATTCGGGAGGAGTTTTTTTAAAGAGTTGTTTCTTTGTATAGTTATCGAACGTCATCTACATACATAACCACAAGCCACTGTGCAGAGCAAGGCAGAGGGCACATCATACGAATATTCTCGAGTTTTTACTGTTCCATGAGTATGTAGAGCCAGGAAGAAATGACTGTCTGAATGACTCTCTACACACCCTTGTACGCTTTTTCTTATTCTCACAATCCCTAAGAGGCTAAGGCAAAACCCGGGATGTTTCCTCAATCAGGACCACGGCTGACCACCTTTTTTATCCTCCTAAACCACATATTTTGTCCTCGTAAAGCATGTCATGTATTTTCAGTCTTGTATATTTTGAGCTACCGATTTGTAAAATTGTACCTTGATAATTCCTATATCACAGTGACATGACCCTTGGTTGAATAAACATGACAAGGATAGTGATAATGCTTAAATTAGGCTGGCTATTTTCAGTCATTTATTAACTAGCGGAAAAATGCTCCTATCAGAGCACAAAAAAATTTTAATATGTTCCTGCTTATTTAAAAGGCTTTGGAAAGTGCGGTACCAGCTGCCTAATGTTATCTTCCTCAGTACCTTTAAAAATTTTCCCAAAGAAATTTGCATGCGAGCATATTCGTGCTTTGTTTCACATGTAACTCATTTCAAACTACCACAAACCGCTAACTGTAACTCACTCAGACCCATTAGTCCATCGCTGTAATTCGCTCATACCCATCCACTTCCAGCTGCCCTTTCTCACTCACTCATTCAGCTTATTGCCTTTATCTCTTTGTGGCTCCCTGTAATTATCTGCCGAGTGGTCTAGGGCGCTGCAGTCATGGACTGTGCGGCTGGTCCCGGCGGAGGTTCGAGTCCTCCCTCGGGCATGGGTGTGTGTGTTTGCCCTTAGGATAATTTAGGGTAAGTAGTGTGTAAGCTTAGGGACTGATGACCTTAGCAGTTAAGTCCCATAAGATTTCGCACACATTTTTTTGTAATTATCTCCTGTGTTACAGCCACAGTCCCCTTCGTTCCGTCCTACTACTACAATCTCCTCTCATTGTCACTGTCTCCGTTTTGCTCTCTGTTACTGTTAACATCTCATTCCTTCCTCCCTACTGCTGCTGCCTCTTCTCATTGTCCCTATCTCTCTCTTCGTCTTTCTCACTGTCATATACTGTACCTCTCATTATCACTACCTGTCACCCATTTACACTTTTCCTTTCTCTTTATTCCTCGCCTTCTGGCACTGTCTCCTTCACTCTGTTTCCTAACGTTGTTCTGTCACTTTCAACTATGTTCCACTACCACTGTGTCCCTCTCTTTCTCTGACACTGCCATTGTCCCCTTCTTCTCTCAACCACTGTCTACTGTCTTCCATTATTTATTACTTTCCCGTCTCTTTGCCATTGCCACTGTCTCCTTCTCTCCCAGCACAAAAAAATAAACGGGAATATGATCACTGTCTCCCTCTCTCTAGGCATAAGAAACGAGAATATGATCACTGTCTCCCTCTCCCTAGGCATACAAAAGGGGAATATGACCGCATGACAAAATTTTTGGGAAAGTTTTAAAGGTACTGAGGAACGTGGAATGAGGTAACTGGTACCCCACTTTTCAATCATAGTCTTTTAAATTTACTGGTAAATATTCCGCATTTTTTGTTTTACGATAGGAGTGTTTTTTCGCTGGTTCCCTTCTTTTCCCTGCTGCACCAGAGAATGCAACTCATATGAAAAGAAACGTGTTGGTCAGTAAAATGTAGGTACTTCACTTATGTGAAACTGAAATAATTCAAAACTAAATTTATACCTCAGACCGGATTTTACGTGCAAAAAAATTCTGCATGAGCTTCAGTACTACAACATGATGACAACGAAGACACTTTACAGCATATTTCTTTGCGCTATGTCACTTTATAAACTACGCTTCCGCCCCACTCCGGATTCTATATGCGTACAAGAAGGATAACTTTGACCCTCTCTATCTCGGAAACGGATAAAAAGATGAAGACACTTTTCAAGGTTGTTCGAGATCGGGATCTTGGGAACACGTCGTAAAAATTAGTCATTTGCTGTGTCTTGGAATAGTCGGCTGGGTTTTGGTCCGCTGGTGACGGTAAAATTACAGTAAAAATTATTTTTCCAGAGCTTTACGAGGAACCGTCCATGAACTAATGGTGTCACCATAAGTCTGATCACATTAAATTTTAAAAAAATTCTCCATTTGTCTAAGCAGGAGGATGTGTGTAATGTTCATACTTTGACACTGTACTGTAGGATATTGACAATAAGACGGTCCTTCTGTTGAGTACATAAATGGTCCCTAGCACAGAAGCTATCCAAAGCACTTGACCCTATCTTTCTACCACCAATAGAACCCGTGGTATGAGCACCGGAAAATCCCGTTTTTACGTCTGCCGTTTTGAAACATATTAGATGCCCATGGTGTCTCACGCAAATACCCGATATACTTGGAACGTACTTCTTCAGGGCGCGGACGGGCTTTAACCACATTCCACAACTGTCCACGTTTCGTTCCTTAAGTAACTTGTTATGGGCTATCGGATTTACCATAATGTAAATATTTTCCTAGATTAATTGATAAATGTTTTCGTTCGTTCCTGTCGTTAACTCCCCTCTCATTGATGGCACTGTGGGAAAGATCAGTTCTCTTTGTAACTAGGATATCTAAAGTATTTCTTTCGGGTATGGGTTGTCGGACCATTAGTTCATGACGCTTGTCACACCAAATTTCAAAATCACTTCGCAAATCAATCATATAATCGAATGTGCATTTTCACAATATTTAACGACTTGCAACTTTCAATGAATAGGAAAGGGAGGGAAGGAAATGACGGAGTTTAAAACCTCGTCGATAATAATGACGTTCTGTTCGTCACGGCGATATTGAATATGCAGCAGGGGAATAACGGGTAGCATTCGCCCATCTGCTGTCACTGTTCGATGAGCGCTGTCTGGGCAGGCAGTGTGCGTCTTACCTCTTGTCCTCCTTGTCCTGTCCGCCGAAGGCGATGACGGTGCGGATGGCGCTGAGCACCTCTTCTGCGATGGCTCCCGCCTTTCCGTAAGCGAGGAGCTCCTTCTGCACGAGGCGCGACGACAGCACCTCTGTGGTGACGATCGAGGCGACGGTCAGCGGGAAGCAGACGAGGCACACCAGGGCCAGCTCCCAGCCACGAGCCAGGGCCAGCAGCACGTCGCCGATCACGTTCACCAGGTACATCACGAACATGGCCACCTTCTCCCCGATGCCGTCCTCCAGTTTAGTCAGGTCCCTGCCGGCATCGTTGGGCTCGTAGTCATAGTGCTTACAAAACATAACGTAAATGGGCTGAAATGTGTCAATATATACCGATAAGCCTAAACATGCCTAATTGAGTGTTTCTCCAACTTCGGAGCTCAACACACCAGAGATTCAGCGGCGATTAGACAAATCCTTGTTAGTTTTTCGGAAGTATGTGGCGTCAGATGTCTAAAAACAGGGGGAAAATGGTTTGCGGGCTCAGAACAGGCGCCCGGTAGCATTTCAGTTGTGTTCAGTCAGAGATTTTGATGGCAACGACGTCATCCTGAATTCACTATCACCCTCCTAAAATCTCTGTAGCAGGTGTCTGAACTTCTGACAAGGACAGTTAGATTGCTGGAAGATGCCATCGCCATCCGGGAACACATCAACTATCAGAGGATGGAGGTGATGCGCAGTAACGTTCAAGCAATCCTCAGCTGTTACGGTGCCTTCGATCACTGTCACAGGTCCCATGGAAGCCCACGTGAACGCCCCACCCCGCTCCCCATGTAATACTGCACCCATTAGCCATCACGTGTCGCGCAGAGTTTGTTTTGAGCTATCGTTTGCCCGAACAATGGCGTACCAGGGCACGACAGTCGATGTGGTGTATCAAGAAACATGATTCATTAGACCAGGTGACAGGTTTCCAATGATCCAGGGTTCAAACTCAATGACTCTGCTCCCATCTATGACAATGTCTTCGGGCCAACGTGGGAACACGTTAGGGTTGTCTCCTGCAGATGTCGTTGTTAGCTGGGCCATCTCCTGGATGGTTCAGCTGCCTGCGAGACAAGGTGTCCTTCCTCTGTGCACATAGACCCCATTTGTTGCGGTTTGTCTCGCATGTGTATTTCTACAGTGCAGTTGAGTGTAATGGGTGTGTGTATAGTCTAGCGTTATGTTTATGTTGTGTGAAGATGAGAAGGGAACAAGTGAAACCCAGTGCCAGCACATAGCCTACTCCTCGCGAGCAGCACAAAGTGAGCAGCTGAGACTAACGTACCCACGGCGACGTAGTAGGGTAATATTTGTGAATGTAAAATAGTAATGAGTGTTCACACTACTCTTCTTGCTGCTGCATATCAGAAAAATAAATGACTAAAGATAACCATTGTTGCTTCCACCAGAGATCATCTCTTGAGTCCTCACGTGCATCAGCACGAATAAAAGTTAAATAACACTATTCATAGGGCCTCCATATTTTTGCTTGCGTTTTAAAATATTGGTTATGCATTGTCGAGGGTCCAACCAACGCATCCGTCGCATTAACGCAAAATGAAATCAGTTACAAGTTTACTAAATTTGCAGTATTTATGTTCACTGTCCACACCAATTTAATCTTTTTTGCAAATGAGTTTATTGCAGAAAAAACAAACGATATATCTTTTCACACTTTCCACAATACATTTATATTAATATAATATTTGTCGCTGCAAGAATCTAAGTAACTTGACCAGCATTATGGACTCGCTTAACCTTTAGAAAATTTACAAAAATTGTTTAATGTGCTTCAGCAACTTGGGAGTAATTTTAACTGTAGATCACAATTAAATTTAAATGCAGAGCAGTTTACGGAAATTTAGACTAATTCGCCTAACCCAAATTTATTCAGGGTCCTCATGCTGAAAAATGTTTCAAAGCCTTTTCAGTTGACACATACAAAACATTTAGAAGTCGTAACAAACGAGGTCACGTAGTGCGAATTTTTCTACGTTTACACAAGATAAAAATGTTTCCGAGTTCCTCACGATCATCACACACGAAAGTTTTACAAGTCCACTGCCATATACTTAAAAAATATTTCTGGTGCACACACGAGGCGACGTCCAGCCATACACACTTTCTATTTGGTCCCGATCTTCACTGCAACTGCCTGCTGAAGTGCTAGTCCCCATGTGAAAATGGCCGCCGTTACTTATATCCCCGCACTGATATGAGTCAAGCTCATGTATTCCTGTCTTCCGAAAGCATACATAAGCTACAAACCTAATAACGTAGATACAATTTGTACATAAATGTGGACACGAATTTCATCAGATTTTCAGGGCCGATCGTAGTCTTCGTGTAACTTTAATGGTTTTCTCACAAATAGTGTTTCTGTTTGTACGGAAGCTATTTGAGTCTTTATATCACCAGCAAATCTTAAACAATTAAACCAATTACAGTCATACATCTCTAACTATCTCTACTTACTAATGTTGCTGCTACTTTCATTACTTCAAGTTCTGTTTACTAGAAAATTCACTTTTTCATGTACAGAGTATACATACTAGCCATTAATTTGAAGTACACAATCTTCACAGAAATTCGTTAGAACAGTTCGATAAAGCACTCATGAGACCTATCCTTTTTATATGAATCACTGAAGGTGTTTGTGAGTATATAATTTCTAAAGATCAGTTTATATTCAAAGTAGTGGCTAGAATGTATATTCTGAGCATGAAAAAGTGAATTTTCTAGTAAATAAAACTCGAAGTAGTGGAAGTAGCAGCAACATTAGTACGTAAAGCCAGATAGAGGTGTATGACTGTAATACTCAATAACTCGTTAACTATACCTCGTAGCAAAGGGCGTCTTCACTCATGAACTTGCCTAATTTTTGTCTTTAAAGCCATGTGACTGATGGCTGTGTTTCCGTTCAGTATTTATTTAGAGTTTTCCTTTCTTCATAGTTTCTTTATTCATTTAGTTCAGTCATTGGGGCTAATCTCCCCAGGTTCATTCAGATCGTCGAGATTTTCTTACCATGTGATCTGTGTCTATAGCTAGCTGAGCAAGAGCCGAATTTCTCATACTTTGAGCTTCGCCAATCATCACGGATGACAGGTGCCACCATCTACTGACAAAGCAGCAGAGCTCGTCTCGCTTGGTATCCCCCCCCCCCTCCCCCCTTGTTGTGAAAACACGTTCTCTTATCTGTCGCTGGCTGAGCTGCTAGCTTTACAACAGAACACGCGTGTACTGTCTTATCAGTTATTTAATTTTTCTGTATGCATTTCCGGGATGTAGTGCCATACGATGGTCAGGTTACCATCGACAATGTTACATGCCCTCGCTTCATAAGACGCTGACGACAGCTTTGTATTTTAACTCAACACTTTGGCGCAACGACTGGTTATTAGGAACCTTACGCAATAAAACCTGCTCCCCTTGCCAGCCAACTACTGGTGCTGAAAATTACATTCACAACCCAAAAATTAAAAAAGGGAAACAAGTATCTTCTTCAGGATTCCGAAATTCGTGATCCAGTGTTGCTGTTGCAGATGAGACTGCTAATATAATATGGCCGGGGGAGCTGTGGTGCTCGAATGGTGAGTGAAATGAGACAGGAACCAAGTAAACGAACGATGTTTTGTACCTGGAAACATGTGCCAGTGTGCGTGGAAAATGAAAGTTGATGGTGACAGGGCTTGTTATGACAATGACAGCCAATTTCTTCCTTCAAGACAAAAAGGAATTAAAGAGATTAGCTGCCAGCAGTAATTCATTAATATCAATGGGGAAAGTTGAAAAGTTATGCGGGACTAGGATTCAAATCCAGGCCTCTTGTTTACTAGATAGCTGTGCTGATAGTACGCCCTTTGCACATTGGTGACAACCTAGCATGCCTCCTTTCAGACTCAAATTCTCAAGACACAGAGGAATTAGACGTTGGCTACGAGTTGGTATTGCTTTAAAGCAATGAGGAAAGTCGGAAATTTGTACTGAGCCAGGATTCGAACCCAGGTCTTACGCTAACTAGGGCGATGCGCTAACCACTGTGCCATCTCGACACTGTAGTCATCGCAGTCGCACGGACTACCCTAGAACGATTCCTGTCAGCCCCAAATTCTCAACTTAAAAATGGTTCGAATGGCTCTGAGCACTATGGGACTGAACATCTGAGGTCATCAGTCCCCTAGAACTTAGAACTACTTAAACCTAACTAGCCTAAGGACATCACACACATCCATGCCCGAGGCAGGATTCGATCCCGCGACCGTAGCGGTCTTGCGGTTGCAGAGTGAAGCGCCTAGAACCGCTCGGACACATCGGCCGGCTTCTCAACTTATCCACACACCACTAATGCAATACCCCTTGCCCGTTATCCCCATTACACGAGGCATTTCGGACCTGGTGTACAGGCGCAATGAGGAGATCATTGGCCTTCCTCGTCATAATTATACATATTTGGAGTATAAGTACTTCCTTGTCCATGACCAAATTGTTTTTTGATCTGAACAAATGAATTTATGTGTGAGAATGCCCTATAACTGACACTTTCTGTGGCGCGGACTTGGCATTAGATTAACGTTGTGCAGCTTTACTCAAACTGTAACATTGCTCGGAGACGGAAGCGTGTAGATCTGCCACAAATCACCACTTAGCCTACTTTGCAGAGAGATCAAACATCCGAACTCCACATCCAGTGTTGAGGCGTGAACATCCAACACCTTGTCGCCTACCTGTGGTTTCATCGTCCTGACCACATCCGATAGATGCTCACGACGACAGGACGAGAAAAACAGAGCAGCTTCACCGTTTCCAAGATGCTCCTCCACAGACCAGGGTCATAACCATCTATCCTTTATCACTGTCGCTAACGTCTATGGGTTTCCCCATTTTGTAACCCGTATCGTCACAATAATGGTTTCCGATTAGTCTCTCTCATCCATATACGTTCCTCACTTGTCCGTCGCGCAACAAGGTGGCCGTCAGTCTCGCGATGTGCAATTGTCATAACGTCCTGGCTGGTCAGTGTACGTGCAAACTAGTCTAAGTGGAAGTGTTACAAATTTCAGAAACAGTTTTGTAACACCGAACAAACTACTCCTAAGCAGATTTATCTGCTGCCGCCAATTGAAAATTCTACTATGTTCGTGAAATTTTAGCCTCTTTATTTGAGGCCTGATTTTGCCCACTCCATAAATCTTCCGACGAGGAAGGAACATAATAAATATCTAGCAGTGTTCCTTCATAGTTACTTCCATAATTTTACAAATTCTAGGACACAAGGACTGTCGTAAGGGTTTTACCACATTTGTCGTCCTTTTTGGATAAAATGGCTTTCCGTTTAAGGAGACAATGATTGACTGGATTTTGATTTACTTTTGATATGATCATTTTCTGTGACACAATAATAACCGTTTCGGCCTATAATGGCCATCTTCAGATCTTGTGGGTGGCACTTGTTAACAAATGAACATGGGTTGACAATGTATGAACATTTGTTAAGCGATTGCCGCACATCGCACCTAAAGAAGGCTATTGCAGGCAGAAACCGGTTATGGTAGAGTCATACAAAAGCGATTGTTTCAAAGATAAACAGCACTTTATTACTCATCCTCTACAACTAATGGTTCAAATGGCTCTGAGCACTATGGGACTTGAATTCTGAGGTCATCAGTCCCCTAGAACTTAGAACTACTTAAGCCTAACTAACCTAAGGACATCGCACACAGCCATGCCCGAGGTAGGATTCGAACCTGCGACCACAGCGGTCGCCCGGTTCCAGACTGCAGCGCCCAGAACCGCTCGGCCACCTCGGCCGGCCTCCTCTTCAACAGTTCTTGGTGTGAGGAGAGACCTTCGTTATGATACAACCATAAAGTCGTCATTCACTAGATTTCCTTTCTTGATACCTACTTATCTCAACTTACTGGAACCAAAAACAGTCTGTTGCGTTTCTTGTACTCACACGGCTGCTTTTAGTGTCAGCAATTATCAGTGCGTTAGATATTTTGGGCTGCAGTAACAAGCCCCGAATTTAACATGTTTCCTGTAAGAAACGATATGTGATGGCGAAAAGCTGATGAAACTTGCATGCGACATCTTTTTGCAGATGCTGGAGTGAAATCTAACAGTAGGAGGACCCACGACCAAAATTTTTGAATTATAGCAATCCGCTGAAACCATATGGAATTGATAGATTCGATGACCGTAAACCAAATAACATTAATCTCATATGTTTTCGCTTCACGTCTGACCGCATTTTCAAAAATTACAACCAATTTTACCGAACTGTACCACAGCAATTTGTCTGATTTTTTGAATCTAGTTGAATGATTGGTTTAAGATATCAAAAACATGTTTTTAAGTCGCCTGTAGTGAAAAACCGGGGCACCATTTGAAAAACAAAAGAAACAAAATCGTTGTAAACCGTCTGAAAATATGCTTTACTAGTAAATTCGAATCAGTTAACGGCCGAAAATCATTTTTCAGAAGAAAATATGAGCACCTTACATTCTGAGACCGCTATGTAAACGTTAAAAATTTTACCGATCGGCAACAAAGGATTGCGCCAGCATTACACAGAGGCAGAAAAAATTTACATCGCATAAATTTAGTGCACCATCTTACTAATCAGACAACTTTCCAGTACTCGAATTCATTACAAGGTCGCACTGAGGCTTATGAAAATCCATGTGGAACGGCACCAGCCTTCAAATTCTGATATGACTAATGAAGCGCTTACTCGAAACCATCGTAGTGATGAATTTCCTAAATGAATCATACAAAAATAAAGTGGGATAAAGTTAAAAAAGAATTTATTTAAAGGAAAAATACAAACTTTTCAATCACTGTCGGACTCATAAGTATTATCATCATCACCAAAATCACTCTACAGGTCACTACCAATATTTTCGGTGTCTTGAAAACAAATAGAATTACTCAAAAATCATCCATTTCTTTACAAAAATCTTACAGTGAGATTCATGTCAGCTATACTTTTCGTGCATGCTTGCTACCCGAGTATCACTAAAAATCCTAATGTCTCTTGTTGTCACACCATCAAAAATCTGTTATGTCTAGATCCGTTAGATTTTTCGTATGAGCGTTGCTCCATATATACGAAATATATTTTGTTTTCAATAAACGCTATTCCAGTCCTATTTTACACGGCGGTAGCTTGCAGTCGTCAAAACTAGATAAATCAAAATTTAGAGCTGTAGAGCAATGTTCACTTTTCGTTTTATATGTTTGTGTAAAAATGTTTAATCTAACAAATCGTCATGATTAGGTTTTTTGTCGAATAATCTGCACGTGAATTCTTCTGAGATGTTCTGTTGTGTTGGCAGAAGAGCCAACACCGTGTTACGAGGGGAGGCCGAAATGCACGCGTTTTAGCTCACACAGGCTGGCGTGAGGAGGGAAGGACTATACTGACGTGACGTCTGGATCATGACAAGGAATTAGAATTCAGAAAGCGGACGTAATTAGTTTGATACTTAACTTTAATCCATTAATGATGAACGTCACTCTTGACGGTACATGATTCACAATATTATCTGTTCCGAATAGTAACTGAATATGGCGCCTTGCTAGGTCGTAGCAAATGAAGGCTATGCTAAACTGTCATCTCTGCAAACGAGAGCGTATGTAGCCAGTAAACCAACTCTAGCAAAGTCGGCTGTACAACTGGGGCGAGTGCTAGGGAGTCTCTCTAGACTAGACCTGCCGTGTGGCGGCGCTCGGTCTGCAATCACTGATAGTGGCGACACGCGGGTCCGACGTATACTAACGGACCGCGGCCGATTTAAAGGCTACCACCTAGCAAGTGTGGTGTCTGGCGGTGACACCACACGTTCAGTACCTTCTCAGCGTCTCACTGCCTTTTGGTAGTGTGTAGAATTTTTCAACATTGTCAATCTTTTTATTTATTTATTTATTTTTTAACTTGTACTAGAGTGCGGGTTTGTAATCGCCGATGGTAATAGCATGAAAAACAGGTAAGAGTTTTGCTACAGCAAACCGATTGTTCATACAGAAGTGAAGCATCAAAATAACGGCGGGAATTACTAACGATAACATCCATCTAACTTTTTAAAAATTCCATAATCACAAGCATTATAATTAAAACATCGGTTTTGACTACTGAACAGATACTCGACCTCGTTAACCTATTTCACAAACTTAGTAAACAATCTTAGTATCTGCCTCCTCGAACTCTTGACAAGTTAGACCTTCATTAACCGTTTGACGAAGAGTGCCATTTTTTTTTTAGTTCGGCAGTCTTCTGACTGGTCTGACGCGGCCCGCAAAGAATTCCTCTACTGCGCCCATCTCTTCATCTCAGAGTAGCACTTGCAACCTACTTCCTCAAGTATTAGCTGGATATATTCCAATCTCTGTGTTCCCCTACAATTTTTGCCATTTACAGCTCCCCCCAGTACCACATAATTCATTCCCTATCGTCTAGTCCCTCCTCCTTGTCAGTGTTTTCCACATATTCCTTTCCTATCCGATTCTGCTATGAAACTCCTCATTCCTACCTTATCAGTCCACCTAATTTTCACATTCGCCTGTAGCACCACATCTCAAATGCTTCGATTCACTTCTTTCCTGGTTTTCCCACAGTCAGCGTTTTACTACCATACAATACTTTACTCCAAACGTACATTCGCAGAAATTTTTTCCTCACTTTAAGTCCTATGTTTCATGCTAGCAAACATCTCTTGGCCAGAAACGCCCTTTTTACGGGGGATAGTCTGCTTTTGATGTACTTCTTGCTCCGTCCAGCATTGGTTACTTTGCTGCCTGGGTAGCAGAATTCCTTAACTTCATCTGCTTCGTGTCCATCAATCCTGATGTTCAATTTTTCGCTGTTCTCGTTTCTGCTACTTCCCATTACTTTCGTCTTTCTTTGATTTACTCCCAATCCAAATTCTGTACTTATTAGATTGTTCATTCCCTTCAGCATATCATATGACTCTTCTCCACTTTCACTTAGGATAGCAATGTCATAAGCGAATCATATCATTGATATCCTTTCATCTTAAATTTTAATTCCACTCCTGAACCTTTCTTTTATTTCCATGATTGCTGTTTCAATGTACAGACTGAACAGTAGGGGGGGAGGGGGGAAGACTACACCCCCTGGCATACACTCTTTTTAATCCGAGCGCTTCGTTCTTGGTCGTCCACTCTTACTGTTCCCTCTTGGCTGTTGTACATATTGTATATTACCCGTCTCTCCCTAAACCTTGATCCCGTTTTTCTCAGAATTTTGAACATCTTGCAGTATTTTACATTGTGGAACACTTTTTCCGGGTCGACAAATCATATGAACGTGTCTTGATTTTCCTTCATCCTTGCTTCCCTTATCAACTGCAACGTCAGAATTGCCTCTCTGGTGCCTTTACCATTTCTAGAGCCGAACTGATCGTTATCTAGCACATCCTCAATTTTCTTCTCCATCCTTCTATATATTATTCTTGTCAGCAAATTGGATTCATGAGCTGCTAAGCTGATTGTGTGATAATTCTCGTACTTATCAGCTCTTACAGTCTTCGGAATTTTGAAGGTGATATTTGTCCGAAAGTCAGATAGTATAACCCAAGACCTCCTCTTCTACACACTTACGTGAACAGTCGCTGAGTTGCCACTTCTCCCAATAATTTTAGAAATTCTCTACCCCTTCTATCTTATCTGACCTCAAGTGTGCCAAAGCTATTTTAAATTCTGATTCTAATACTAGATCGACTATCTCTTCTACACTGGCTTCTGGTTCTTCTCCTATTCCATCATCAGACAAGTCTTCATAATCGCAAAGACCTTCAATGTACTCTTTCCACCTATCCACTCTCTTCTCTGCATTTGATAGTGGAGTTCCTCTTGCAGTCATAATGTTACCACTATAGCTTTTCATTTCATGGTAGTTTTGACTTTCCAATATACTGAGTCAGTCCTTCCGACAATCATTTATTTTTAGATTTTTTCACATTTTACACGCAGCCATTTCTCCTTAGCTTCCTTGCACTTCCCGTTTATTTGATTTCCAAGTGACTTGTATATCTGCATTCCTGAATTTTGCTAAACATTTTTGTAATTCTTTCTTTCAGCAATCATCTGAAGTAGTTCTTCTGTTACCTATTGTTCCTTCACAGTTACCTTCTTTATTCCCATGTTTTTCTTACCAGCTTCTATAATTTACGTTTTCAGAGACGTCCATTCATCTTCAACTTAATTGGCTGCTGAAGTATTCCCTATCGCAGTATCTATAGCCTTAGAGAACTTCAAGGTATCTCTTCACTCCTGAGTACTTCCGTACCCCATTTCTTAGCTCACTGATTCTTACTGCCTAATCTCTCAACCTTCAGTCTGCTCTTTACTATTGCGAAATGGTGATCTGAGTCTATATCTCCTCCTGAGTATGCTTTATAATCCAGTATCTCATTTCGGAATCTCTGCCTGATCATGATGTTTTCTAACTAAAATCTTCCCAAATATCCCTGCCTTTTCCTCCTCTTGTGATTCTTGAACAGAGTACTTGCTATTACTAGCTGAAATTTTTTACAAAACTCAATTAGACTTAGTCCTCTCTCATGCCTTGCCGCAAGTCAATATTCTCCTCTGACGCTATTCTTCTACTCTTTCCCCTACAACTGCATTTCAGTTCCCTATGACTACTAGATTTTCATCCCCATCTACGTACTGTTTTATCCTTTCTCTATCCTCGTATAGTTTCTCTATCTTTTCATCTTCAGCTTACGACTTCGGCATGTATACCTGAGCTATCGTTTTTGGTGTTGATTTGCTGTCGATTCTGACGAGAACGTCCCTAGCATTGAGATGTTCACTGTAAAACACCTTTTAGCCTAACTTTCCTTTCATAACGAATCCTACTCCCGTTGCACCATTTTCTGCTGCTGTTGATACTGCACCATACTCCCCTGATCAAAATTCCTTGTTTTCTTTCTTTTTACCATCACTGATCCCTACTGAGCCTTTGCATTTCCCTTTGTCGATGTTCTAGCTTGCCTACCGCATTAAAGCTTCTGACATTCCACGCCCCGATTCGTAGAACGTTATCCTTCAACTGATTATTCAATCGTTTTCTCATGGTCACCTGCACCCTCTCAGTCCCCTCCTGGAGATCCGAATGGGGAACTATCCAGGGATCTTTTGACAATGCAGAGATCATCGTCACACTTTTTCAATGACCTGTGGATACTCGTTATGTGTCTTTAATGCAGTGGTTTCCATTGCATTTTGCATCATCATGCAGTTGATCATTGCTGATTCTTCCGCCTTTAGGGGAAGTTTCACACTCCAAGGTGAAGAGAGTGCCCTGAACCTCTGTCCTCTCCTCCGCCCTCTTTGACAAGCCCGTTGGCAGAATGAGGCTGACTTATGCCGGAAGTCTTCGGCAGCCCATGTTGATTATTAATTAAAATCTATACGGTTGCGGGTTTCGAACCCAGGAGCGAGTATTTTTTCATTACTAGTCAAAGACGCTTCCCTTCCCTTTTTCTTTTGCGTTTTATTCGTTACTGTTCGTTGTATTTGGTCCAAACCGACGTCACATGACATCCGTTGTAGTTCGTTGTTGATCCCTTCTCTCAGTTTTTTCATTATTGAGACCAGCCAACTACCTGACCGAACACGCTGACCTACCGCGCCGGCATCCCTAGACGGCATCCCTAGAACGCGGGTACCATGTCAATCCAATATTCATAGCTCATGTGATTAATGCGAATGGTTTTGATAGCGATAATCTGCATCGTATCCTGTTGTGACCAATTAATAATTAAAGATTCGGCCGGAGCTTCTTTAGATTTTATAACCCACAATTTCTTTGCGAAGCTGCGAGATGTGAGTCGAGGGACAAGAACGTAACAAGCAAGTAGTAGTTCTCAACATTGGAGAGTAACAATTGCTGAAACGTTCTTTTTATTTCTGGAATTACTGGTGACATCGCTAAAATCTGGAAACAGTATTTTGGTAATCCTTAGAGGCATCCAATTTTTTTGAACGATAAACCGAGTGGCTTCTAGAAAGTTCGGTAAACTTTGTCGATATTTTTGAAAATGCACCCAGGCCAAATGTTGCTCTTAAATTCTCTGAAAACAAACGTTTCCGTAATAAAATGACAGAATCTAAGTACATTTTTAACATCAGACGTATTGTAATAATACCATCTGCCAATTTCTTTGACATAGCAGAAATGAACCCCTGTGGTGCTGTGGGGATTTTGACCGTTACTGCCCACCTAATTGGGTTCAGGCTCATCTACTCTAACGATTTTATGTGGTTTTGGTCGTAAAACGATGATACATGGTTTTGGTCGTAAACTCTCGTTCTATAATGAACTGTGGAGAGGAGATTCGAAAGAATCACTGATAAGCAGATGTAAAAATTGTGAACTAGATCAAGGATGGACTTACGCATCACTCCTGATCAATGGCAGAAACAGAGATAAACTGATGGCCTAGAAGATGCAGAAAAAGAGTGAATCAAGAATTGTAAATGGCTGACATACCCATTCTTGTTGCCACAGGAACATCACGTAAAAATGCTGGAAGCTAGTTTTGAAAAAGTCTGGATAACTGGCCCTGTGAGACTATGCTGTAACACAACAGGCCCAGTGAACTGATTCTGTACCATACCACACCCAACATTTCCAGAGAAGTGTTCTTGAAAATGTGGATCCACATAACTATGTGGGTTTTCGTCGATCCACCGATGTGAGTTATGAGTTTAACTGATATCGTGAAGACTGAAAGTACACTATGGCATCGAAAGTATCAGGACACCTGGCTGAAAATGACTTACAAGTTCGTGGCGACCTCCATCGGTAATGGTGAAATTCAATATGGTGTTGGCCCATCCTTAGCCTTGATGACAGCTTCCACTCTCGCAGGCATACGTTCAATAAGGTGCTGGAAGGTTTCTTGGGGACTGGCAGCCCATTCTTCGCGGAGTGCTGCACTGAGGAGAGGTATTGTTGTCGCTCGTTGAGGCCTGGCACGAAGTCGGTGTTCCAAAACATTCCAAAGGTGTTCTATAGGATTCAGGTCATGACTCTGTGGAGGCCAGTCCATTACAGGGATGTTATTTTCGTGTAACCACTCCGCCACAGGTCATGCATTATGAACAGGTGTTCGATCGTGTTGAAAGATGCAATCTCCATCCCCGAATTTCTCTTCAACAGTGGAAACAAGAAGGCGCTTGAAACATCAATGTAGGCCTGTGCTGTGATAGTGCCACGCAAAACAATAAGGGGTGCAAGCCCCCTCCATGAAAAATACGACCACACCATAACACCATCGCCTCCGAATTTTACTGCTGGCACTACGCACGCTGGCAAACAACGTTCACCGGGCATTCGCCATACCCATACCGTGCCATCGGATCGCCATATTGTGTACCGTGATTCGTCACTCTACACAACATTTTCCACTGTTCAGTCGTTCAATGTTTACGCTCCTTACATGAAGCGAGGCGTCGTTTGGAATTTACCGAATTGATGTGTGGGTTATGAGCAGCCGCTCGACCATGAAATCCAAGTTTTCGCATATCCTGCCTAACTGTCATAGTACTTGTAGTGAATCTTGATGCAGTTTGGAATTCCAGTGTGATGATCTGGATAGATGTCTGCCTATTACACATTACGACCCTCTTCAACTGTCGGCGGTCTCTGTCAGTCAACAAACGAGGTCGGCCTGTACGATTTTGTGCTCTACGTGTCCCTTCAAGTTTCTACTTCCCCATCATATAGCAAACAGTGGAACTAGGGATGTTTAGGAGTGTGGAAATCTCGCATACAGACGTATGACGCAAGTGACACCGAATCACCTGACCACCTTCGAAATCCGTGATTTCCGCGGAGCGCCCCATTCTGCTCTCTCAAGATGTCTAATGACTACTGAGGTCGCTGATATGGTGTACCTGGCAGTAGGTGGCAGCACAATGCACCTAATATGAAGTACGTATGTTTGGGGGTTTCCGGATATTTTTCATCACATAGTGTGACAAGCTGAAGCAGACGAGCTTACCCTGGAAATTTAGAAGATTTCTTTGAAGTGATAGACCCAGCCATTGAATGGACTGAAAATTTAGACATTAATTCGTAGATTTAATTGTTTAGTTCTACTGATTTCGTAAAATTAAGCAATTCACGAATGTTAGCTGCAGTTCAGTTTGTGCTGACATATGCTAAAGAAAAAATGTTAGCTCCTAAAATATCAACTATTTCTCCTGAAACAACCCATATGTCGTTTTCTGTCTTAATTTTTTTGTAAGTGTTTCTTGTACGCCATGTATGACACCACAACATTCATGTCATTTTCGTTTTTGTTAGCTACGTGTGTTTATAATGCGCTTCAATCCCAAGGCCTCCGTTCTGGGATACAAGTATAGCAAATAATTAATCACACCCATTACCACAGAATCCGTTGTCTCCAATACGTATTTTATGTAAATCAAGTGATTATTATAATTGACGATGTTAGAACACTACCAGTCATGTTCCATCGTTGCTTTCTATTAGTCACACAATTAATTAGGTTCTTCTATTTATTGCGTAATTGTTGGGCGAGGTCGCTGGCTAAGTGTTACAATTTTAAAATGCGTTAGTGGCGTGGCCACTAATCAGGTCTGCAGCTTGCGCATGTTCCATATTAGAGCGTGACAAGCCTTGAAGCAGTAATGTCCGGTAGCTGAAATCTGCTAATGTAGAGTCACGTGGAATACATATCCGTCCGAGATCATAATCCGAGCTAACAAAGTCTTTGAGACTACTGATACGGTCTCAGTAATGTTTTGTCATTCCTTATAAATGTTTCCAAATCACTTTCACTGGTTTTCCAATTTCACATCAATTGCTCGGTGATGAATCATTGTAGCATGATGTAAGGTATCAACTTTAGGAACAACTGGATGGCCCACGCAACACGTCGAAGACCGGTGTGCACTTTGTTCCATTTTCGATGGACTCAACTTTTATTCTGACCCGAACTTTGTTCTGTTCTCCCTGTATATGTTAAGCGACGCTCCGTAATTCACTAAGAGCTCTGTTAACGTTTAATCGTACCACGTTCAAATGGTTCAAATGGCTCTGAGCACTATGGGACTCAACTTCTGAGGTCATTAGTCCCCTAGAGCTTAGAACTAGTTAAACCTAACTAACCTAAGTACGTCACACACATCGATGCACGAGGCAGGATTCGAACCTGCGACCGTAGCGGTCTCGCGGTTCCAGACTGCAGCGCCTAGAACCGCACGGCCACTTCGGCCGGCTCGTACCACGTAATAACGTTTCTTTCCGTCCCATTCCAGGAATGTGAGAACAATAACTGTAAACATCCGTCTCCAAGACCGCTATGGATGCGATACGAATGGGGTTAATGAAATACACACTCCTGGAAATTGAAATAAGAACACCGTGAATTCATTGTCCCAGGAAGGGGAAACTTTATTGACACATTCCTGGGGTCAGATACATCACATGATCACACTGACAGAACCACAGGCACATAGACACAGGCAACAGAGCATGCACAATGTCGGCACTAGTACAGTGTATATCCACCTTTCGCAGCAATGCAGGCTGCTATTCTCCCATGGAGACGATCGTAGAGATGCTGGATGTAGTCCTGTGGAACGGCTTGCCATGCCATTTCCACCTGGCGCCTCAGTTGGACCAGCGTTCGTGCTGGACGTGCAGACTGCGTGAGACGACGCTTCATCCAGTTCCAAACATGCTCAATGGGGGACAGATCCGGAGATCTTGCTGGCCAGGGTAGTTGACTTACACCTTCTAGAGCACGTTGGGTGGCACAGGATACATGCGGACGTGCATTGTCCTGTTGGAACAGCAAGTTCCCTTGCCGGTCTAGGAATGGTAGAACGATGGGTTCGATGACGGTTTGGATGTACCGTGCACTATTCAGTGTCCCCTCGACGATCACCAGTGGTGTACGGCCAGTGTAGGAGATCGCTCCCCACACCATGATGCCGAGTGTTGGCCCTGTGTACCTCGGTCGTATGCAGTCCTGATTGTGGCGCTCACCTGCACGGCGCCAAACACGCATACGACCATCATTGGCACCAAGGCAGAAGCGACTCTCATCGCTGAAGACGACACGTCTCCATTCGTCCCTCCATTCACGCCTGTAGCGACACCACTGGAGGCGGGCTGCACGATGTTGGGGCGTGAGCGGAAGACGGCCTAACGGTGTGCGGGACCGTAGCCCAGCTTCATGGAGACGGTTACGAATGGTCCTCGCCGATACCCCAGGAGCAACAGTGTCCCTAATTTGCTGGGAAGTGGCGGTGCGGTCCCCTACGGCACTGCGTAGGATCCTACGGTCTTGGCGTGCATCCGTGCGTCGCTGCGGTCCGGTCCCAGGTCGACGGGCACGTGCACCTTCCGCCGACCACTGGCGACAACATCGATGTACTGTGGAGACCTCACGCCCCACGTGTTGAGCAATTCGGCGGTACGTCCACCCGGCCTCCCGCATGCCCACTATACGCCCTCGCTCAAAGTCCGTCAACTGCACATACGGTTCACATCCACGCTGTCGCGGCATGCTACCAGTGTTAAAGACTGCGATGGAGCTCCGTATGCCACGGCAAACTGGCTGACACTGACGGCGGCGGTGCACAAATGCTGCGCAGCTAGCGCCATTCGACGGCCAACACCGCGGTTCCTGGTGTGACCGCTGTGCCGTGCGTGTGATCATTGCTTGTACAGCCCTCTCGCAGTGTCCGGAGCAAGTATGGTGGGTCTGACACACCGGTGTCAATGTGTTCTTTTTTCCATTTCCAGGAGTGTAATTGTAGAATTGCGTAGAAAAGTGGGCTGCTGAAATTTTCTATTTGTATAAGGCTACTATCACATTATCCTGAATTACGCACAAAATTACATCCATGTCTATAGATGAGACCTGTTCAGGAGAGCGTATGGGAATTTGCAAATGCTATACTCCACATATCAAAAAGAGTCATGCATTTAGTTCGTATTCAAACTACAACTAAACAAGCTTCGAAAATGCTTTGATATGATTTGGGCGAGCTGAATATTTGAGGGTGACAGGCGGCAAAAGAGGATGCTTTTACTTACTCGGTCATACTGCTTGCGAACTCCCCAGTTTGCTGCGTATCGTACCAGCCAATATCCTGCTGCAGGGCAGACTTCAGGAACAAATCACGTATCCGATGAACCTACAGAAACAAAATTCGTGTCTTACAATATACTTCTTCGACAGGCCACACAAAGTTTAAAAAACCTGGACAAAGAATACAGATTTTCTAGTTTTTATATTCCCTTTGTAACACTCAAGAGAATCTTCGGATTTGCATTCTAATCCACACAATCGAAAGGAACTGCAAAATTTGTACTGTCCTTAATGAATTAGATTTCTCTTCTTACCGTCGGCAACAATAGTAATTTTTATCAAAGGCGTGATTGAGTTGGAAACATGATTACCATGTAGCGTTCCATCGACGGTTTACCACAAGAAGTGGTGGAGGCAAGTGAATGTGGTCTTGAAAATGGAAACTTCTAATGTATGTGATAAGATCACGTAAAACTACTGTCACTCTCTGTTTCACAAATTTGCTTTACTCCGTTATAAGGCCTACTAGAACGCTCTTGGTTCAAATGGCTCTGAGCACTATGGGACTTAACTTCTGAAGTCATCAGTCCCCTAGAACTTAGAACTACTTAAACCTAACTAACCTAATGACATCACACACTCCCATGACCGAGGCAGGATTCGAACCTGCGACCGTAGCGGTCGCGCGGTTTCCAGACTGTAGCGCCTAGAACCGCTCGGCCATTCCGGCCGGCTACTAGAATGCTCTCTGTGAAGCGTTCCTGGTGCCACATATAAACACCAGCTCTGTAGCAAGCAGCTGTCGAGGTGCGAACGACATATTCTTCATGAAAGCTGCAAATTGCAGATCGTTTCAAAGAACACTGAAACGTTATTATCAATGGAACGGAACCGAAAGACAACTTTTATTTCATGCGCTGAAGATCCTGAACTTGCCTTCGCCATTCACATGGGTGTTATATTGTGAAAATCAGGCAAGGAAAATATATATAAAAAAATCACTGTTTTGATATGCGAGGCATTTGGGTAACAACATTTTTATTGTGAGACGTGAATTAGTATAATATAGTCAATATCCTGTGGTACATCATGCATGTCTGAAGGACGTTTCGCAGTATACCGCTAAACAGAGACACTGTAAATAGTATTATACACCCCCAGACAGGCCGCAACAATAATAATTAAGTCTCTCCATATGTGGGAACAACAGCAGTTGTGCGAGTGCAGGACGTCAGTGTGCTCCCTGCCGCCGTTGGATAAGCAGCTGCAGCAGGAAGTCGTATACTCCTAGCTCACTCACTTGTTACATAGTTTAATTCTTAATTTCTTTGCGTGTTTTTGGTACTTGCATTGTTTAATTCATAAATTTCGGGCGTATTATAGTATTTGAGAGTGTAGCATCACGTTTTAGTACCTGAATAGTGTAAATTCGCGTAGTCTCCTTCCGCCGCCGAGCAGTGTCAGCAGTGCGCAAGGAGCAGCATTACTGCATTTACTAGGCAATCTTGTATTTTAATAACCGTTTAAATTTTGTCGATATGTTTGCGCTCGCTGTAGATTAGTTCAGACGTTCTTTGCAAAACAGTTTTTAGCATGGATAGGGACTGCAACTGCTGTGTTCGGATGCAGGCTGAGTTGGCATCCCTTCGCTCCCAGCTTCAGGCAGTGTTGGCTTCGGTCATCAGCTTGAGGCTGTTGCCAATGGGCATCACTGTGGGGGTCCGGATAGGGGTTTGTCGGGGACGGCCAGCTCGTCCCACGCATCCCCTGATCGGACTACGACTGTGGTTGCCCAGGATACTGCCCGCAATGAGGCTGATCCCTCACCTGTGGTAGAGTGGGAGGTCGTCTCAAGGTGTGGCAGGGGGCGAAAGACATTCCGGAGGGCTGAACGGAAAGCCTCTCCAGTTTGCCTGACGAACCGGTTTCAGGCTCTGTCTCAGGCTGATACTGATCTTCGGCCTGACATGGCTGTTTATCCTGTTCCAGAGGTTGCCCCTCAGTCTGCAAGATCCGGGCAGTCGCAGAGGGTTGGCTTACTGGTGGTTGGGAGCTCCAACGTCAGGCGCGTAATGGGGCCCCTTAGGGAAATGGCAGCAAGAGAGGGGAAGAAAACCAATGTGCACTCCGTGTGCATACCGGGGGGAGTCATTCCAGATGTGGAAAGGGTCCTTCCGGATGCCATGAAGGGTACAGGGTGCACCCATCTGCAGGTGGTCGCTCATGTCGGCACCAATGATGTGTGTCGCTATGGATCGGAGGAAATCCTCTCTGGCTTCCGGCGGCTATCTGATTTGGTGAAGACTGCCAGTCTCGCTAGCGGGATGAAAGCAGAGCTCACCATCTGCAGCATCGTCGACAGGACTGACTGCGGACCTTTGGTACAGAGCCGAGTGGAGTGTCTGAATCAGAGGCTGAGACGGTTCTACGACCGTGTGGGCTGCAGATTCCTCGACTTGCGCCATAGGGTGGTGGGGTTTCGGGTTCCGCTGGATAGGTCAGGAGTCCACTACACGCAACAAGCGGCTACACGGGTAGCAGGGGTTGTGTGGCGTGGGCTGGGCGGTTTTTTAGGTTAGATGGCCTTGGGCAAGTACAGAAAGGGCAACAGCCTCAACGGGTGCCGGGCAAAGTCAGGACATGCGGGGACCAAGCAGCAATCGGTATTGTAATTGTTAACTGTCGAAGCTGCGTTGGTAAAGTACCAGAACTTCAAGCGCTGATAGAAAGCACCGAAGCTGAAATCGTTATAGGTACAGGAAGCTGGCTTAAGCCAGAGATAAATTCTGCCGAAATTTTTACAAAGGTACAGACGGTGTTTAGAAAGGATAGATTGCATGCAACCGGTGGTGGAGTGTTCGTCACTGTTAGTAGTAGTTTATCCTGTAGTGAAGTAGAAGTGGATAGTTCCTGTGAATTATTATGGGTGGAGGTTACACTCAACAACCGAACTAGGTTAATAATTGGCTCCTTTTACCGACCTCCCGACTCAGCAGCATTAGTGGCAGAACAACTGAGAGAAAATTTGGAATACATTTCACATAAATTTTCTCAGCATGTTATAGTCTTAGGTGGAGATTTCAATTTACCAGATATACACTGGGACACTCAGATGTTTAGGACGGGTGGTAGGGACAGAGCATCGAGTGACATTATACTGAGTGCACTATCCGAAAATTACCTCGAGCAATTAAACAGAGAACCGACTCGTGGAGATAACATCTTGGACCTACTGATAACAAACAGACCCGAACTTTTCGACTCTGTATGTACAGAACAGGGAATCAGTGATCATAAGGCCGTTGCAGCATCCCTGAATATGGAAGTTAATAGGAATATAAAAAAAGGGAGGAAGGTTTATCTGTTTAGCAAGAGTAATAGAAGGCAGATTTCAGACTACCTAACAGATCAAAACGAAAATTTATGTTCCGACACTGACAATGTTGAGTGTTTATGGAAAAAGTTCAAGGCAATCGTAAAATGCGTTTTAGACAGGTACGTGCCGAGTAAAACTGTGAGGGACGGGAAAAACCCACCGTGGTACAACAACAAAGTTAGGAAACTACTGCGAAAGCAAAGAGAGCTTCACTCCAAGTTTAAACGCACCCAAAACCTCTCAGACAAACAGAAGCTAAACGATGTCAAAGTTAGCGTAAGGAGGGCTATGCGTGAAGCGTTCAGTGAATTCGAAAGTAAAATTCTATGTACCGACTTGACAGAAAATTCTAGGAAGTTCTGGTCTTACGTTAAATCAGTAAGTGGCTCGAAACAGCATATCCAGACACTACGGGATGATGATGGCATTGAAACAGAGGATGACACGCGTAAAGCTGAAATACTAAACACCTTTTTCCAAAGCTGTTTCACAGAGGAAGACCGCACTGCAGTTCCTTCTCTAAATCCTTGCACAAACGAAAAAATGGCTGACATCGAAATAAGTGTCCAAGGAATAGAAAAGCAACTGGAATCACTCAATAGAGGAAAGTCCACTGGACCTGACGGTATACCAATTCGATTCTACACAGAGTACGCGAAAGAACTTGCCCCCCTTCTAACAGCCGTGTACCGCAAGTCTCTAGAGGAACGGAGGGTTCCAAATGATTGGAAAAGAGCACAGATAGTCCCAGTCTTCCAGAAGGGTCGTCGAGCAGATGCGCAAAACTATAGACCTAGATCTCTGACGTCGATCTGTTGTAGAATTTTAGAACATGTTTTTTGCTCGAGTATCATGTCGTTTTTGGAAACCCAGAATCTACTATGTAGGAATCAACATGGATTCCGGAAACAGCGATCGTGTGAGACCCAACTCGCTTTATTTGTTCATGAGACCCAGAAAATATTAGATACAGGCTCCCAGGTAGATGCCATTTTTCTTGACTTCCGGAAGGCGTTCAGTACAGTTCCGCACTGTCGCCTGATAAACAAAGTAAGAACCTACGGAATATCAGACCAGCTGTGTGGCTGGATTGAAGAGTTTTTAGCAAACAGAACACACATGTTGTTATCAATGGAGAGACGTCTACAGACGTTAAAGTAACCTCTGGCGTGCCACAGGGGAGTGTTATGGGACCATTGCTTTTCACAATATATATAAATGACCTAGTAGATAGTGTCGGAAATTCCATGCGGCTTTTCGCGGATGATGCTGTAGTATACAGAGAAGTTGCAGCATTAGAAAATTGTAGCGAAATGCAGGAAGATCTGCAGCGGATAGGCACTTGGTGCAGGGAGTGGCAACTGACCCTTAACATAGACAAATGTAATGTATTGCGAATACATAGAAAGAAGGATCCTTTATTGTATGATTATATGATAGCGGAACAAACACTGGTAGCAGTTACTTCTGTAAAATATCTGGGAGTATGCGTGCGGAACGATTTGAAGTGGAATGATCATATAAAATTAATTGTTGGTAAGGCGGGTATCAGGTTGAGATTCATTGGGAGAGTGCTTAGAAAATGTAGTCCATCAACAAAGGAGGTGGCTTACAAAACACTCGTTCGACCTATACTTGAGTATTGCTCATCAGTGTGGGATCTGTACCAGATCGGGTTGACGGAGGAGATAGAGAAGATCCAAAGAAGAGCGGCGCGTTTCGTCACAGAGTTATTTGGTAACCGTGATAGCGTTACGGAGATGTTTAACGAACTCAAGTGGCAGACTCAGCAAGAGAGGCGCTCTGCATCGCGGTGTAGCTTGCTCGCCAGGTTTCGAGAGGGTGCGTTTCTGGATGAGGTATCGAATATATTGCTTCCCCCTACTTATACCTTCCGAGGAGATCACGAATGTAAAATTAGAGAGATTAGAGCGCGCACGGAGGCTTTCATACAGTCGTTCTTCCCGCGAACCATACGCGACTGGAACAGGAAAGGGAGGTAATGACAGTGGCACGTAAAGTGTCCTCCGCCACACACCGTTGGGTGGCTTGCGGAGTATAAATGTAGATGTAGATGTAGACACTCAGTGATATATGAAGATTTGAGTTGATCCTGGAGGCGTGCCCGGATACCCAGAGTGGTTAAGGAGATCACTGGCGCAAAGCGGGAAATGCGAGTTCGAGTCCCGGTCCGGCATAAATTTTCATTTGTCACTAAAAAATTGTGCATAAGCAGTCTAATAGCATTCGAAATTCCGTCAGTATTTCATCAGCCGTTTGCTTTACCTGTTTGAATACCGCAGAATGAATGTGTTGTTGTTACCGCTGCCTCAATGATTCCACGACAGCCGGAGAAGAGGTTCTTTGTACCTCCTGCCTAACCAACCATCCTGTAATGTCATCTTGACATGTTACGGGATCCAGAAGGCTCAAATCTCTCTGGTCCGTAACGGAAAGTGTCAGAAGTGATCTTTAACTTCGAGAAATGTCGTGGGCCATCATACATCATCTGCGCAGTGGGGTGAGTGGAAAATCTGCGGGTCTTAAGTCGTCTTAGTGTGCGGCGGCTTGTACTCCTGAGAGGGCCTCTGCCTAGTTGCAGCTGCTTCTTTACGGTCAAATCGGTGGGGTGGTTTCTGGATTCGGTCTTCAACCTAGACGTCTTAACTATTACCGTTGCTCTTCCTGAAGGACGCCGTACGCAGTAGTTGCAGAGTCGTCTCTGAGGTCTCAATCGGTGACAGTGACGGCTACCGTAAGACATTAATGCTATTTGGTACTAATTGGCGCCGACGATTAAGAACGCTTGCATGCTGGTACCTGAATTTGTTGGGCGTCATGCACGGCTTGGCTGATGTTTCCGTTCCGCCGTTGTGTTTTGCTACTGTACATAAATAGGGGTCGACGGCATCTTAGCACAAGCCATGTCGACTAGGTTGCAGCTGTCTGAAGTTACTAGGGAGTAATCCATTTCGAAAACTGAGAACGGTGCCGAATTGTAATATTCAGATGAGTAACGTTATCAGCGTTGCTAACAGAACTAGTTATTCCAGGCATGAATCACGGCACGTAATTCGTTAGTTGAACGTATTGCAATAAACTGTTCAGTTAAAATAAAATCATTTATGTTATGTTTTTAGCTTGGATAACCAAGTCATAAGAATTTTAGCATACTTATCAATTGCAAATAAGAATTTCAAAATTTGGTGGTATTATAACCGTGTGAGAAATCACTGTAATTAATATGTAATGGAAATTTTGATATTTGATAACTGTAGTAAAGAAATTGTTAGGAGAATGTTTAAAATTATTGTGAAGATACGTGTTTGTTGGATGCTGAAACTGTAATGAAGGCACTGTGTTTTAAAGGAATATGTCACACGCACTCCAGCTTAGCCGTTCCACTCACTAGGAGCTGCAAGTGGTTTGAATCATGAGTCTGCTGATTGGTTTGATGCGGCCCACCATTAATTCCTCTTCTGCTCCAATCTCTTCATTCAGAGTAGCACTTGCAGCCAACGTCAACAATTATTCGCTAGATATATTCCAATTTCTGTCTTCCTCTACATTTTTTACCATCTGTAGCTCCCTCTGGTCTCATGGAAGATGTTCCTTGATATCTCAACTGATGTCCTGTTATATTGTCCTTTCTTCATGTCAGTGTTTTCCACATATTCCGTTCCTCGCCGATTCTGCGTAAAACCTCCTCATTCCTTACCTTGTCAGTCCACTTAATCTTCAACATCTCAAATGCTTCTATTCGCTTGTGTTTCGGTTTTTCCACAGTTAATGTTTCACTATCATACAATGCTCTGCTCCAAATGTAGTCTTAGAAATTTCTTCCTCAAATTAAGGCCCATGTTTGATACTAGTAGGTTTCTCTTGGACAGAAATGCTCTTCTTGCCAGTGTTTGTCTGTTTTGAATGTCCTCCTTGCTCCTACCTTCATTGTTTATTTTGCTGCATAGGTAGCAGAAATCCTTAACTTTGTCTACTTCGTGATCCCCAGTTATGATATTAAGTTTCTCGCTGTTCTCATTTCTGCTGCTTCTCATTATTTTCGTCTGTCTTCAAGGTACTCTCAGTCCATGTTTTGTATTCATTATACTGTTCATTCCATTCAGCAGATCCTGCAATTGTTCTTCAGTTTCACTGAGAATCGAAAGGTCATCAGCGAATTTTATCATTTAGCCATGAATTTTAATTCCACACTTAAATCATTCTGTTACTTCCATCACGGCTTCTTTAGTTTGTAGATTGACTAGTAAGGGCGAAAAACTACATCCCTGTCTTACATTCGAGCATTTCATCCTTGGTCTTCCACTCTTATTGTTCCCCCTTGGGACCTGTACATGTCTCAACACAGGATTATACAGCCAAACGGTTGCAAAAATGACCACAGCTGCTCTAATTTCTGACCATTGCTTGTTCGCAATGTAATTTTACGGTTTGTCAAAATTTCATTCTGATGAAGACGCCCTTAGTAGGAGTCGAAACCTAGGTCAATGTACCAAACAGTTATCTGGAACCAGTTGGCTGTATAATCCCATGTTGAAACTAGTAAACGGTTGTTGAGTAACAGCCATGTTTAAAACTGTCTCGCACATGTTGTATATTACCCATATATAGCTTACCCCTATTTTCCTCAGAACCGCGAACATCATGTAACATTTGACACTATCGAACGCTTTTTCCAGGTCGACAGATCCTATGACGTGTCTAGGTTCAAATGGTTCAAATGGCTCTGAGCACTATGGGACTTAACATCTGTGGTCATCAGTCCCCTAGAACTTAGAACTACTTAAACCTAACTAACCTAAGGACATCACACACATCCATGCCCGAGGCAGGATTCGAACCTGCGACCGTAGCAGTCGCGCGGTTCCGGACTGCGCGCCTAGAACCGCTAGACTACCGCGGCCGGCTGACCGTGTCTTGGTTTCTATTGCCTTCTGCATCCTCATGGCGTTGACCATTACTGACAGTTTGTCATCCCAAGGGCAAGAGAGTGTCCTGAACCTCTCTGCATCCTTCCGCCGTCTTTGTCAATGCCGTTGGTGGATGACTTCTTATGCCACAAGTCTTTTCCCACCAAGGCTGATGATTTTTATTCAGAACGTAAGCGAGGGCAGGTTTCGTTACCTGGATCGAGGAAGTTTTGATTGCTAATCAAAGACGGTACACATTGTCCACGGGTACCATTTTGCGTGCAGTGTTACAGAAATAACTTGGTTTTGTTTGACTGTTCCACCCACACTTATTGTAAAGTCAGAATGGAAGGCTAGGTTTATAGTGAAATTTGTGAAGGTTAACAAGGGCGCAGATCACAGTAATTTCAGAGGTAATAACAGAGGGGCTTTCGTCGGCATCCAGTTCGTTAGATGCACGCAATGTAATTTACTTTAGGCATAGTGCCCCCTATAACAGGATATGGGCATTAGACCAGAAAGTGTGGCAAGTGTAGATGATTACCTCTCAGCTGAAGGATTTCAGCTGTGTCAAGAGATGTTACAGTAGCATCAAGTATCCATGTTTTTATCCTGCTATGTTCATCCTAGTGTGTTAGGCAAAGGTTTAATAATGAATGAATTAAGGGCAGAGGTGGTAAAACTAGGGAATTGGTTCAGTCTTTATTAGAACTGGTAGTTCTGCTTAGGGCATATAACACATAGCAACATGTTCTTGTTGTTATGGTTTGACAGAAATGAGCTACAGCGTTTCAGCAACTATTGTTGTCCAGTGTTTTGAACACTATATACACTCAGCGAAAGAAAGTCGCCTCCACTGCACGAAGGCGTTTCCGTCCTTCATCCGACACCTCAGTGCTGCACTTACCTGACGGTATGCGACATAGTTGAAGGTGAAGACGCAGACGTAGGTGAAGAGGAAGGTGGCGGCGCCCAGGATGGCGCTGTAGATGACGAACTGCCGGACACCGTGCAGGAAGACACGCACCGCCACGTCGGGCACCTGCTCGCCCGCGGCCGTGGCGTTGACCAACGCGGACCCGAAGTCCACCATGACGCCCGTCAGGTCTCCAAACAGCAGGTTGCTGAGAGGTGCGCCTGCGCCGGCGCCCGCCGCCGCCAAAACTCCGAGGGCCAGCAGCCAGCGCTCCCATGCGGTCGAGAAGCGGAACTAAACAGCAAGTGAGGCGAAAGCGTCAGGGATTAGCGCCATATCGACAGCGGAGTCAGGAACTGTAAAGGATTTCATGTTCTAACACGTATACATTTTTTACGTATCACTCCAGTAGTTCGATTTAAGGCAGCTGAAAACTGACAGACAGTCGGCTGGACTACTCGTCCCACCAACGCACCAATGGCAGCCTGGAGTTGCTGACAAGATAAAACGTAGCTACAGCTCTAATTACAAATAAGAACTGGTTTTTGACATGGTCAGACCAAGTATGGAGATCTATAACATAAGTGATTTTCAGGTACTTTACGTGATTTTTGTAGGAGAGAGAAACTTTAAAGTGATTACCTATTCCACGGAGAGAGACACGCTGTGGCTGTTACCTGCAGAGAATACTTGACGATACGAAGTCGCAACTTCAGACCTTAAATGTCAGAGGCCAATTATTTTGAATCTGACTACAGGGCAGCACACTAACGACTTTCAAATCTATGGACCCTAAAGTTAATACTACACTACTTTAACAACATCAGTCTGTTAAATGGATTTCAGATAGAGAAAAACGTCAAAAATCAAGTGAATGTAATAAGTACGAAGTGAAATGATCTTCAAAAGAGCTTTATTTGCAGAATAACTGAAATACTGCTACAAGTCGATTACCCTTATTTTACTTTTTGTAGCCTCTTTTTAAGAGTGTACCAAGCCCATTGCCCTTTCTGCCAGAATTAGAATGTCGTCAGCAAACTTCAAGCCTTTTATTTCTTTTTCCAGAAATTTACTTCACTTTCCAAATATCTCTTTGGTTGCCTTAACTGGTTTGTCAATGTGCTATTTGAATAACTTCAAAAATATACACCAGATCTAATCGATTACCAGATAATAGAACCCACAAATAAGAAAAGGTAAACACAAAGTAATACATCACCAAGTTGCTAATCAACTCAACACAGGGATAGGGGAGTGGTGTTGAATGGTGACGCTAGGTATATACTAAATACCACTTCATAAAACTCCTATATGGAATGCAAGAACGACAACAGAATATATACACACAGAGGCGTTAAAACAATCATTGTTTCATTTATGTTGAATTTATTATGGAACTCTTGTTAGTTGTAATGTTTCCTTCTCTATTTTAGCTCACAATCGGATTTATTTAATCAAAATCGAAACAGAACTACCGAAGTATGGTGAAACTCAACAGTTTGATCTCTAAAAACAAATTGCTCATTTCTAATTCAAAAATTGTGTTGTTCAGCTGCTTGGATTTATTTCATTTCCTCAGACTTTATATGTTAAACAAATACGTAATAACTATTTGGAGTGGCCTTTACAAAACTGAATTGTCTTTTCTTATGTTTTTGTGACGTGGCAGCTTACCACTTCCAGCTTCATTCATGAAATATTATTTCAGTGGCAGCAGAGCGTAGTTGTGGAGGTGAGTGAGCTGTCATATCAGAAAAGACATAAAAAGCAAAATTGAATTTTGTAAAGCTGTTTTTTCCATGCTGTGTACTGTTCAAGTGTTTTTGTTTACATCTGATTCTGGTTTCACTCATGGCACAAAACGTGTACTCCGTTAATCCTATCTGGTATGGATCCCATACCGCGCAATAGTACTCCAATAGAGTACGGACAAACGTAGTATAGGCAATCTCTTTAGCAAATCTGTTGCATTTTCTAAGTGTTCTGCCAACAAATCGCGGCCGTTTTCTCTCCTCCCCCACAACATTTTCCATATGTTCTTTCCAATTTGAGTTGTTCTTAATTGCAATTCCTAGGTATTTAATTGAATTTATGACCTTTAGATTTGATTGGTTTATCGTGTAACCAGAGTTCAGCGGATTTCTTTCAGCAATCACATGGATGACCTCAGTATACGAGGAACAACAATTTTCTCACATTTGAAGTGACTTAGCTCCGACATAATATATTTACTACTACACAGAACACTGTTGTGACCATGACTGACTCTTTGTGTCACATTGAGGATATTTCACCGGTGATGTTCGAGGTGAAATACAGCAACTCAACCTGCAGACTAGGCTAGCATTGGCACTTATGTTCAAGAACGCATTTCTGGTGGTGTTTCCATGTTTTCGTCCACCCCGTTTAGGTCGATACAGTGATACACACTGCCGAGTGACTCGTGACAAATAATCATGCTTGACTTACGTCGTCGAGTATAGCGGGGCTCAGCTGCAAAGGGCACTCCAGCGCTCCTCAGAGACGTTGCCTTCGATATCCCGGTTGCTGATTTTTATCTCAGAGCTCAAGTGATCCTTTTTGAGATATCCCATCTCTGTAGTACATCTCTTACATTTCCCCTGAATGCAGTATAGCTGTTCCATATGATGGCTCTTCCAACGCACAGGACGACCTTCACAATAATTCTCCGTTATTCCACTCTCGAACAGTACGTGGAAAAAACGAACACCTATATCTTTCTGTGCGAGCACTAATTTTCCTTATTTTATTATGATCCTCATTTCTTCGTTTGTAGGTCGGCATTAACAAAATATTTTCGTTTTCGGAGGAGAAAGTTGGTGATCGAAATTTTGTGAGAAGATCCAGCAGCAACGACAAACGCCTTACTTTTAATAATATCCGCCCAAAATCCTGTGCATGCCCGTGACTCTCTATTTCCTGTTTCTCGACAATATAAAACGATAATTAACAACGCAGACAGTCACTGGAGAGGATTTTGCCGAAAAGTAAGGGGACGAAAGTTGGAAAAGTTGCTGCAGAACTCAATGTCGCAGTTGCGAACCTTGTTTATACCAAAACACTGTAAAAACAGCCATACAAATGCCCATGAAAGCAAAGCTTGATGTCAAAGCCATATAACCCGGAATGTAGAGAAATGGAAGGAAGTCATTTGGCCGGCCATTGTGGCCGAGCGGTTCTAGGCGCTTCAGTCTCGAACCGCGCGACCGCTATGGTCACAGGTTCGAATCCTGCCTCGGGCATGGATGTGTGTGATGTCCTTGGGTTAGTTAGGTTTAAGTAGTTCTAAGGTCTAGGGGACTGATGACCTCAGATGTTAAGTCCCATAGTGCTCAGAGCCATTTGAACCATTTTTGAAGCCATTTGGTCAGATGAATCTAGTTTCAGACTGTGTGTACCTTCTGGCGGAGTTCACGTCCCAGGAGTGAAGCGGAGTAGGTTTCGATGATGATTTGGACAGCGATTTCGTGGTATTCCATGAACTCCATGTTTACTCTGCAATGCTGCATTGCCTCTCAGAATTATGTGACCGTTTTGGCTCATTAGGTCCATCCTTTGGCACAAGGTTTCTTCCCCAAGGATGATGTTGTGTTCGAGGATTACAGAGCTCGTGTTTACGAAGCTTGGGTGGTCCAGGACCAGTTTCGTGGACACGAGTATGAATAATCGCATCTCCCCTGGCCACCACAGTGATCAGATCTCAATATTATTGAGCTTTTGTCGGCTGCGTTACTTTGGGAAGAATAGTGCGTGATCACTATCCACCTCCATCGTCGTTACCTAAACTTTCCACTATTTTCCGGGAAGAGTGGTATAAGATTCCCTGGAAAATCATACTGGATCTGTATATATATACTCCGAGACGACTGGAAGATGTATTGAATGCCAATGTATTTCCTACACCGAATGAGGCATGGTAATGTGTTACTTTTGCAGTGTTTCCGTATTTTTGTTTTCCCCCTGTATTTCAGGATAGTTGTCCCTCGCGGTCTGAGTTATTTTGGATATAAACTCATCTCAGTCATTCAAGTGATCGATCCAGGATTTGCGCAAAATTAACACGGATGTAAATCTGGGTGTAAAAATCGAAGAGCTACAAGAAAAATGAAAGGGAACTCTATTGCAATGGAAAGAATGTATTTTTATTTTTATGAGTTATCAGTCTTCTGACTGGTTTGATGCATCTCGCCACGAGTTCCTCTCTTGTGCCAGTCTTTTCATTTCAGAGTAGCACTTGCAACCTAAGTCGTCAATTATTTGCTGGATGTATTCTAGTAGCTATCTTCCTCTACAGTTTTTACTCTTATAGCTCTCCCCAGTACGATGTAGGTTCTTCCGTGATGTCTTAAGAGATGTTGAGCTGTGGCGAGCTGCCGCCAGTGTTATTTTTTTCATGTATCGTTGAGATCGAGTGTGGTTGAGCTAAGCTATCTTTGCTTTTCGCCTGTCTTATCTTCCGTGTTGGCGGTTGAAGGAATTGGGTTGTTAGCCTTCGACGGGTAACCCTCGAGATCTCTTGACATTCGCTGGGAGACGAGTGTCAACGGCTGCCGAAATAGCGTGATAACCGTTATATGTTGTGGTGTGAAATTGGTCGGGCGTTTTGGCAACATGGGCAGCTTGGGGATACAAGTTCTGTGACTTCTCTGGGAATAAATTTGAAGTGAAGGGGTGAAGTTGTGGAACCCTCTCCTTCGTATTGTGTACGTGATATGAAGTAAGTGCTCGTAATTGTGTTTTGTTGACCGACGTACTCAGAGGCATTTAAATTTTATTATCGGTGCGACTTTCACAGTCGATCTTTAAGATGGTATGGAAGAGTTCAATTGGCCTAGTTAAATGGTGGCCGTTATTTGAAAGTTTTACTAGTGCTCTGAGTTCAAAGCCTGCACACTATTAATACAGTTGTCCGTGTGTAAAATGCTTAAAGTCAAAGTTGCGAATTTGTCAGTAGTGTAACGTGTTCCTTTACACGCTTACCCATATATCGAGTCAAAGGTTCTAACGAGTGTTTCTATGTTTCAGCGTTACTGGAACGTCTTTGTCATTCGCGCAAAAAACCTTTGATTGTGCCAGCGCCTTGGCGGGGAGTGAAATGTCATCCTAGGTCTAGGCCTGGCAGTGTTTAAGAACCTAGCCTCAACCGGGAGTTGTTCATACAGCCTTCCAAAGTTTAGTATTTATCTTCCTTCCACCAAGGCGAATTAAGCTGGTAGATCTATAAATATATATTGTATGTAACCTGTTCTTATACGAACCTGTTCCCTTAAATATTAGCGACTGGCTACTGACTAAGCTCGAAATTGCATAGCATCTGCTGAGTTCCTTGCGCAGCTCTTTCTAGTAGTATTTTATTAACGCGTTTGAGCACGTGAACATTCATTTTTAAAAATCAGTGTTTCTGCTGTAGTTTTTTTATGTAAGTGGATCTGTAATGTTATGTAATTGGATCTTAGCTTAGCACTGGTGTTGAAGTGTCATTGTCTCCCTTTGTTGGTAGCTGTTTTCATTATATGTATTTTGAAGGAAATCCTGTACGGGAGTTTGAATTTCTGAAGCTTGTCAATAGTTCTGTTTTCTTAACACTAGAACCGCTGATATTTGGACATCCCTAGAACCGCAGCTGGGCCACTAATGACCTGCGATCTTTTCCTTTATTTCCCCTGTGTCAATGGGTTATTGTTACTGCCAACGAATCTATTGTTAGAAGCACTAGGAAATTTAGAATGAAATTAACAAAAATAAAAAAGGCTTACACAAATTATAATTTTATATTTTAAAACTTACATGTATTTGCTGACTGTTTTTACTGGCTGCCGTTACAGAATGAACACAAATAATAGTCTTTTGATGTTCATTTGTTGCACACAGTTTTCTTGCAGATGTGACACTTTACAAATGATTTGTTTCCTTCACAGTTAGACTCTACAAGGCAACGTGTTCGCTCTTTTTGTCTGTCAGGAATATCTTCAGGTCTGACAGGGACGCTAGTCTTTCTAGTTGCTGCGTGCTTCTCAGCAAGCTCCTCCCCCAGCTGCAGGATGAAATCCCTGCGATTCGATTTTTTATCATTTAGAGAATTGAACAATACCCACGCATTTATCCCAGCCAAATCCAGCAAGTTGTAAAATGTACGAACAGGCCAACGTCTCGATGGTGCTTTGACAGAGTATTTGGGAGCCATTTGGTCGACCTTGTCCACTCCATATTTAGAGCAGTTATAAAACGTAACTGTATCTGGCTTCTTTTTCATACAATCCTCAATCGTCACATAAGGATGCATAGTGCTCAGAATCAGGACATTCTTGTTGCTCTTACCCTGATAAACAGTCAGTGTGATATCATCTTTTTTCAACAATACTGTGCTGTATAACTGTTCTCTTGCCTTCTTGATACAGTCTGGTATTTCCCTGCGAGATCGATTTATTGTGCCCACAGTGTCTCAAAGAGCGATAAGGAGGTGAAAAAATTGTCACATGTGACATTTATTCCATTGCTGAGGTAAGGTTGCATCGATTTTTTTTACAACAAAGTCACCAAGACGCTCAACACTCCGCCTAGTGTCAGCCTTTCCTAGATAAGGGATAGCATTGACAATATATTTTGAGTCTTTATCTACCGCCATCCAACACTTTTGCCTGTATTTGTCCAGTTTTGACGCCATAAATTGCGTGAATCTGCAACGGCACTTTGAAGGAAAAAGATGTTCATCGATTGTTATATATGGACCCGGTATGTAGCTAGCCTGTGCATTTACAATGAACTCATCCCAGATTTCTGATACCAAAGCGAACTTGTCTTCTCTTAGTCGTTCTGATCTTGTGGATCTAATGTCAAATCTGAGATAACGCATTATCTCTCTGAATCTGTCACGACCCATTGTTGATTTCACAAAATTATTTCCCCACTTCATTGACCACAATGTGTCTAGTTCTAAGCTCTTAGCTCCAATGGCACCACGGACGTACAATATAGCTATGAAAACTTCCAGTTCTTCAATTTTATAGTCCACTCATCTGAGCTCAGTACACGACGTGCTTCAGTTTCTATACATTTTACAATATGTTTCAAAATTTTGTCCGTTATCATTAGATGTCATGCACTGTAACAGGTCTCATTAACGTTTCGTTTTGCATGCGGAGATGGTCCCGTCCTGTCTTTGAAAACATTCTGTTGTCCATATCTTCCAGCTGAACAGTCACCTATTACTCCAACTTTTCAGGTTGTTCCATCAGGTGCTACTATATCGCTACCTGAAGGAAACTGAAGTAGTCCAAAATCCTGGGCATTTTGTTGTCCACGCCGACCTTGAGGACGTCCACTTCCTCGATTTGACTTAGTCTTTGTGGCAGCTGTTCCTGTAATAGTAGTTATACGTATTAGAACGCGATTTAATATTGAATATATTGTGTGATATTAGAAAAAAAACACCTTCATAAATATAATACATAAGTTGTAAAAATTCAACACGAAACAAAGTATAAAAATAAGTGTTGCAATTAAAATTAGTGTTGAAACGTCCCCTTAGAAAAATTTGTGAAAGGCTGTGCTGATAAACCTCTTACGTTATTTGATTTTCAAACAGCTGAGCAGAACTGAACGTACTCAGACATTTCTCTCTTTACTTATTCTGATCAACACGAAACTGACACACAATATTTTTACAGCAACGCAATCTGACTTTCAATAATCCCTACAAACGAAAGGCCCTGACTAACAATAACCTATGCCTTTCATGAATAACTTACCTCACAGAAATCTTCGTTACTCGAACTACTGCAATATAGCGAGCGCCAGTACTGCAAGCTAAATAAAAGATTCTAACTACTGAAGGCACTAACTACTGATAGGCATAGTTAGCAAATGAAAGATTTTGATAGAGAATAAACAATGTATTTACATTAATAATGTTCCAAAGTCATCATATATATATATATATATATATATATATATATATATATATATATATATCATCATTTATTGCCTTATCGGGCCTTTAAGGCCTACAGCAAGAAGAACAAAAGGAAAAGTAAAGACAAAAAGACTTACAAAAGTACTCTATACAGTAGTAAAAGTTACATATGTACATTACAGCTTAAAGAAAAACGAAAAAATAAACAGGGCATTCAATCAAAGGTTTAAAAGGCAAGAGGGATACATTACAGAAACAAAAAACAAAAAAAACACACACGCAGTGTCTGTCAATTACACGAGAGGAGGGAGCTGTTGCAGATGGCAGTCCATCTCATCCGGTCGTTGGCGTCCTCCTCCACGGCTGCTGGTTCCACTTCTTTCAGGATCGTTGTTATCCTATCCTTCCATCGAGTTCTTGGGCGTCCTCTAGGGCGTTTTCCTGTGGGTTGAGAGTGGAGGACTCTGTTTGGAAGGGATATATATATATATGTTCATGACATCCAGTCTTACAAATATACTCTCTCTGATGGACACACGTCCAGATCATCCGCTCTCAAAACTCCGCCATCTCACTCCCCACATCCACCACTGCTGGCGGCTCACCTCCAACTGCGCAACGCTACGCGCTGTTAACATCCAACTGCCCAACACTACAATGGCGAATATTCCAATAATGCCAACCAGCCACAGACTGCATACAGCACAGCCAGTGATTTTCACACAGAGCGCTAGGTGACGTTACCAACATAAAAACCTAAACAGCCTACTTACAGTGTCTACGCAACATATACATAAACAAAAATTGTTATAAAACAAACACATAAACAAGCATACCTCTCTCATCAGCATTCAGTAGAACCTTCTCAGGAGTAACATCGTCTTCTGATGAAGAATCCGGAACTATTGGCGATGGAAATTCTTCCTCAGATAAAGAGTCCAGTGTTTCGCCCTCAGATTCGTTATCTAAAATCTCATTTAGAGTACTTATAATGTCCTCTTCTGTGTGTAGAAATTTCGCCATAATATATTCGTAAGTTACAAGCACTATCTACACAGACAGAATGCACTGCTAAACCCGTTTCCGTGGTACAAAACTCTGGGTGCGCAATATCTGCATACAAGGTCAGACTTGTTTGAACCTCTCTCCCTCTCGTCCCCTGCTGAAAACTGGAACGTCAGTCGGAAGTGAAGTAAATACGAGTTTTGTGATTGTTGACCAAACACACACTAACAATACGCATGAAGCTACATGAAAAATGCGATTGTCATAGCGACTGCGCCGGGCGAGATAGAACTGATCCTTCTGCAGGTCTAGGTGAATCTTCATATTTCTCTTTTATGTTTTCGCCATAAAATGTGAAATGAAGTATAATCACTAATTGCCTTATTTCATAAAAAGTCAGAGAAATGTAACACTCTAGGCAATAATACAAAAGAGTGACAAACAAAAGAATTATCAAGTGGGTCACGAGTGACCCAGCCGCGGTTCTAGTGTTAATAAGAGAAAATAAAGCGAGGGGCAAAGTTAAGTTTGCAATTGACCTATTAAAAAGTGCCTCTTTAACGGATTGAAGTAGTAAGTTTATAAGGTTATTTTAGTGACGCAAGTTAAGTGTGGCCATCTTAATGTAAAAATGATTTTATGAAGTTTGATGAAGTGGCTATGTGAAGTAATTGATAACTGCTATGCTTAAAGATTCTATAAATGCCTGGAACATTAAGTTTTTATAACTTTCTCTTAAAGGACTGTTCATTTGAGTACTGAGTACGTTGGATTTCTAACTGTATTTCCAAAGCTTTATCTAATGACTCGTCCACAATTTGTAATTGTCAAATTCCTTAAAAGGCCTAATGTCAATAAACTGTCTTAATTATAAATTGTGACTACCAGCCACGATTCCATCCCGCTTCCTCTTTAGTGGTATCTAAGATATGGTGGGTAAGTGTGGTACGAAAAGGGACCCACGTACCACTTGTGGAATTCGCATGCTTTCTCGTGTGCGTTCCTGACGTTCCGTCCTAATGGACGCAGCAGTCCATCAGTTTTAGCACGCTTCTCATTGCCCGACAACTCTTCACAACATGTCCATTCTTAAGTAAAGAGAGGGTGTCTGTCCAGCTGCCCCCTGTGTGGCTGCAGAATGGTTCCAGCGGGCCCGGGACGTTGGCGGTATGAAGCGGCGAAGATGCCACTAGCGGAGGTATTACACCGCAGATACTGCGACAAGGAATACTTCAATAGGCAGTTTCGTTTAAGAAGAATTCCGTTGATGAGGAATGGGCATCTCTAAAAAGGGCAATCACTGAAGTTGGAAAGAAACCTATGTGGTCAGATAAAGGTAGAGGGCGATCGTGAGTTCAAGGCTATATCGCATAATGGTGATAGTATTGAAACATAGAACCATTCTAATTGTGTACGTAACTCTACCATAGCTATTATACAAGGTATCGCTAACTTGTCAATTGCTGAATTTTTGTATTTGTCCTCTAAGTTACGACAGCACCCTAATGCCCATCGGATTCCCGATCTTGTAGGTCTTCGCATGATTTACCCAGAAACTAATATGATTGATTAGGTTGACTAGTATGATTGATTAGATTATTCGAGAAGGAGGTATTTTCGGGGGTTTACATGGTAGGATTCTTAAACAAATAGGCTGAGAAATGAATTAGTTAACAAACGTTATTTCTGGGTAAAAGATCAACAAGAGGACCTTGTGAATTATACTAAGAATATTGGATGGGATCACTAAACATCATGTGTTGAGGTCAGTGAGAAACAAGTAGTCGGTAATATTTCTTGACAGGGATGAAGTTGTCAGAGATACAGAGGACATGAGTTTTGCTGGTCAGAGAGTCGTTGAGCAAGGGAGCAACTTGCCCGGAATAGCTTTCTCTCCATATAACAGGAGTAGCCAACGTGGACGATTTAGTGGGTACTGTTTCATGTGTATGAAGCCAGAACGTTTTGCTCAGCAGCGTCAGGCAGAACGCGGAAAAGATAACAGCAGTCGACGTTTTAGGAAATGGGGTTGGGGTACGCGAACAGGATGGCCACGCAAGAGGCGTAGCCAGTTGAGTGGAATCAGCAGGTTCTTCCTACGCTTTATCTGCGCTGCTCTTATTCATGAACCAGACAGTTGACTGCTATATTGTGTCAGCAATATTTTATTATTTCATTACGCTTGATATCTCAAGAATAGCAGCGTTTTTAATATTTTCACTTCAAGACGACTGGATACACAGGTTACGACTGTTAATTGTGTAGAGTAGATTAGGGGGCGGGGTGGGGGGGGGAGGGGGGACACAAGTGTTAATTTAAAAATTCAGCAAGTCTCATGGCCTCTTAAAATCTTAATATCTGTTGATCTTTCATGATACGGGACTACGGCTTGTCAGATATTTACTAAAAAATAAAAACGCAGCCTATGTTTTCAGAAGTTGTTATTTTATTTACACTACCAGTTTCGACATCTTATTAATGCCATCTTCAGGCACTTACACTATCCATGTATAGAGAATCACATACAAATTTGTATGTACAACCAGACCCATCAATAACTGGATCCGTGATTTCTTTGTGGAGTGTATACATCGAAGACTTGACAACAATTGTTATTGTCCAGTCTTCCAAGTACACAACCGAAAAAAGTTTACGGAACCAAGGTATGTATGCCTCCTGTTACGCATTTTCATTGATGTATCTATTTCTTGATGCATAGGAGCCTGAAGACTACGTTAATGAGATGCCGAAACTGGTCATGAAAATAAAATAACAACTTCTGGAAACATACAATTGTTTGGTGAGCTTGGTTTGGTAAACATTAATATCTTTGCTGCCGAACTGTCTACTAACTGTCTACTAACTCACTACTGCGGTGTGATTTTAGAGACAAAATGGGTTGCGTCGTTGACAACTTCGTAAATAAGTTTTTCATCAAGTTTCATCGGGGTAAGGACTAGTTACATAGTCATGGTCCAACTGCTGTTGGTTCGAGTGATTTTCAAATTTTCTGTCCTCCATTTGGGGGAAGATGAAGCTTGACAGTTATTAAGTTTATTAAATTAATTTCCAGATGTCCTGTCCGAACAGCTGGTTTTAACCAACAAAGTCAATTATCAGATCCAACTCTGACCCTATTCCGGTGTGTCATTCTCCTTAGTGGTCATCACCGTTAAACTGCAGGAGTTAAGGAAGACTTTTGATAAGTTGCATACGCAGAGGGTGATTATCCCTTCTACGTCTGTCTGTGCCTCGACAACACCTGTGTTTATGAATCCCAATGGCGAAAATTGTAGGCCCATCGTGAACTACCGAGAGCTTGACGAGAAGGTAATTTTGGAGTCTGTACCCTTACCTGATCTTCACATGTGCTTTACTTGGTTTGCTGGAGCGCGCTGTTTTGTATGGGAATCAAGTCTGCCACCAGATGTCCCCTAGCTGAAGAATTGGAGCCTCTGACTGCTTTATTCATGGGTTCTAACTTTTTTTGAGTTCAACGGAGTCCCCTTCAGGTTATCAACTTGTGTAGCAGTCCTGTCACGTTTGTTAGTTTCTCTTTTGGGTGTATAAAATTACCTCGATGACGTGGTTGTTTACAGCAAGACTGTTGGTAAGCACCTTCAACAGCTTAGGCAGGCACGTTTTAGGAAGGCGGGCTTAATAGTCAAACCTACTAAGGTTAATTTAGCCCAATCCAAGACTTCTTTTCTGAGTCATCTAGTTTCAGCTAATGGGATTAAGAGTGATAATGCGCCCACCGTTGTCCATCTATAATTTTCCATACATAACTTTCTTTTCTGGATCATCTAGTTTCAGCTAAGGAACTAACACTGATAATTTTGACTATAATTTTGAGCCTCCCAAGACATCACGTGAATGGCGATTTGTCTCAGGAAGTCCATTCCGAACTTCGCTCAGCTTGCCCACAAACCAACTTCGTCATCAGGAACAGCCATTTAAGTGGTTGGATATCAACAATCATCATTTGATGCCTTGAATTAGTGTCTCAGTAACGTGTCTGCACTAACCATTCAGGGGTGTCAGCGTCAATTTAGCCTCCAGAACGACGCCTCCAAGCTGGGAGTCACTGCCGTCCTATTGCAAGAATTTACAGGAGATCGTCACCCACTGAAGTATGCATCGATAGCTATATCAGCACTAAACGTTACACACTCTGCGTACAAGTTGGAGGCATTGGCAGTTTTGTTTGGTCTGGAAAAATATAAGTTCTATTTGGGTCATAGGCATTTCCTGTTAGAAACTGACAACCTGGCGCTAAGTGGGTACTGGCTTGACCCTGGCTTCGCGCCGTAGGCCCCTTAGAACTGAATGAATAGCGCGCTGGGCAGCTTGAATTTCAGCAATTCGGTTTGTTGTAAAACACATAAAGGGTTCTGACAACCAGCTGGCTGATGCCCTGAGTCGCATCTTAAGTGGCGATCACAAGCCCACAGAGGTCATACAAACGGATGATAATCGGGAATGTAGCGTAGCTATACTGACAGAGCTTCTTTAACTTTTCTGGAATTTGTAGGAGCAACAGGATCGGGAACAGGGGCTCCAAAGTATTAAGGATCAACTCCTCAGTGGGAATCAAGTAGTTGGGTACCACGTTAAAAAAAGATTTCCTGTATTACTGTACGCACTGCTACAGGACGTTTGAGATTTGTCTACCCCAGAAGTTGATCTCGGCTATATTTAAATATTTTCTTCATTGGGGTAATTTGGGTAGTTTTAAGACCATTATGAAGATTAAAGAGCAGCTTACGTGTCCATCCCTTAATTCAGTTGTTTGAAAGTTGATCACACAATGTAAGAAATGTCAGTCTGCGTAGCCCAATCCCAATTCTTGTCGCAGTTTGTTGAACTGTAGTCAGGAAAAGGGACCGATGTACAAATACGAGGGCGTTCTGAAGAGTAATGCTTCCGAGTTCTTTATGTGAAAGCTCTTCAATCGTTTTAAATAAGGCAAACTTCATTACACTCTACATCTTTATTCTGCATTTAAAATATTAGAAAGTATTCTTTTTGGAGAATGAACAGCGATCGGTGTAAAATGTTAAAATTCAGTAAAACGGTCTCTGTCGCAACAAAAGTTTATTTTGGTTGAGGTCCGTGTTCTTAACTTCATGAACCATCTACATCTTTATTCTTCATTTACAGTTTTAGAAAGTATTCTTTCATGGAGAGTGAACACGATCGGTGTAAAATACTAAAATTCAGTAAAACACGCTCTATCTCAACAAATGTTTATTTTGGCTGAAGTTCGTGTTCGTACGGATCTTGCTCCGTCCACCACCACCAGCCGCCATCATGGTGCATACCGCCTGAAGATGGTCTAAATTATACGCCGAAGCCAACCAAAATACACATCTGCCGCAATCGAGACTGTTTCACTGAATTTTGATTTTTATTCTTCATGTCTATATATTTATTTCCCAACATAGTCACTCTGGTGACGAATACACTGCTACCAAAGATAGACCAATTTGTTAATACCATCATTGTAGAATGTTTGAATTCGTTGATAGACACCCAACCTTACCTTTGCTTGCACCGCTTCGTCACTATCAAAGTGAAGTCCTCGAATGTGTTCTTATAGTGTTGGGAACAGATGAAAATTGGATGGGCCCAAGTCGGTACCGTATGGAGGATGATCAGTGGCATTGAACCCAAGACATCGGACTGTTGCAGATGTGGCTGGCGCTGTCATGCTGAAGGAGAGGGCACTCTATTTGTGAACAAACTGTTCGAATTCGGAACTCTGCTACAACATCCCGTTTCTCCCGCATCGATGTGATTGCGTTACATACCATCATATTACACGCTGTAATTCAGAGTTCTCGAGGGGATGAAAATAGGTAGACATGGAGAATGAAGACGGTGCTTGTTAATAACGTTTGTTTTATTTAAAAAACTTTAGTAGTTTTCATATAAAAGATTCGAAGTCATCACTTTTCAGCACTGTCTCGCAGTTTGTCGGTTATTCAATGTCGTTTCCATGCTCTAAGAGGGCAGAATGTATATTTTGTCTTGGTGGATGCTTTCACCCGGTTTGTGTGTTTCTCCAAAGTAGGGAGTGGCTACATGTGTCACAGTTCATTAGAGCGATGAAATAGAACACGACAAAAGTCAGATTGTTAAAAAGTGGAAGAGTTAAGAGACTTTTGTCGTGTTCTATTTCATCGCTTTTTGTTACTGTAACGCCTTTTATACGTTATAAGCTCATTACACGTTTCAACTATTGTATCCCCCTTTTTTTACGCTGTTTAGTTAATTATTGAAAACTAGTGTATGCCGACATTAGCGACATCTGGTGAACTTACAACACAAACATCTTGTGGGTACTGTACGGCAGCTTGTTTTGAACAGTAGTGCTACTGACAACATGACTCGTGCATATTATGTTATATATAACGATGCTGGTGCTGATTTTGCATTTAACATTTGACGATGCCACTATAGCTGCAGTACATTAGGACTTCGTTTTTATAAACAGATATGCCTCTTCATACTTAAAGCGCACAAATGCATATGTTTGTCAGTAGTACTTTTCATTATGGTCTATTTATTGTTTTTAAGCTGTAGACAATCTGCGAGTGTATTTATGTTTTTTCCCATTTTTGCTGCAGATCTGATGATGGTCATTATAGACCGAAACCGGTTATCTGTTAACAAAATGTTTGTGACCATAGACGTAAATTAAAGGAAACTACCTGTAAAATTTGTGTTCCGTTCTGCAGTTGACGAACCGTGCTTCAAATCTTCCGTATTTATAGAAACAGATAAATCCGTAACGACAAACAAAAATCGAAAAAATTAAAATTGTCCAGAATGAAAAACATTTCTCCTAAAATATCTCAAACTCACCAAGAATGAAAATAAGTACCGAATTAATTGGAACGAGCAAATGATGTAATTTAAGCGACACAAATAGCACACGCTGTCTAGCCCGGTCTTTCCAAAAACACATTCATTTATTTCAGTTTACAGTGATGACGCTACGTCACAGAAGATAACCGATTTATTATCTAAGGCTCGAAAATAAAGACATTAATATCTACGAGTAAACTATTATGTCGTTGGTAAAAGCTGACAGGTTGTAACAGTCCTTCAGCTGTCCCGTTTTGCTAATCTGTCGGTTTACATGTCTGAGAGAAGACAGCCCTGGTATTGTGTCTACTGTTTGGTGTCTGCAGAAATCATGGGCATGTGAAAAGGCTGATCAGTAAGAACTTGTTTGGTGAGGACTTTGATGCGTAGACTCTACAAGCTGCTATTACGAGCCACCCACTGTTCTTTACGCTGTGTTTTAGGCTTGGGTTCATCCCTTCATCCCGGTGTTATTTACAAAGAGTTTTCCGTTCGCACAATCTGACACTGGTAATTTTAATAGTGTTAGTGTTATTTCTGTCTTTCGGCTTTGGAACTTGCCGATAACTCATCAGTATTATATGAATTGCTGCTGTAACCTATTGCGTAGTCAGCATAAATGCCAGTTCAAGTTTTAAAGTGGATAATTGCCTTTCGTGATCTAATAATTAAATTTTTATTCATGTGCGATATATTAGTATGAAGCACTTGTTAATTCCAATGTTTCTTGTTTCTTTTCTCTGTTTTAGGTCACACTGTGGTTCATTTAATGTATGATGAAACAGAACCAACGGAGTGTGGTGAAACTCAACGGTTTGATATCTCAAGCTAAATTATTTAGTTTCTAATTCAAAATTGTACTGTTCATGTGCTTACATTTATTTTAGTTTCTAAGACTTTACATGTTGACGAAATACATTACAAATATTTGGAGTACCCTTTAAAAAAAGAAATTATATTTTTTGGTTTGAATATTGTTTTCGTTCCCCATCACCTTACCACTCTCAGCTGATTGCTTGCAGTAGTATTTCAGTACGCTCTTCTACGTCTTCGTGTACGCCTACGTGATTAATCTGCTATTCACAATAAAGTGCCTGGCAGTGGGTGCAATAAACCACCTTCAAGCTGTCTCTCTACAGACCCACTCCAAAACGACGCGCGGGAAAAACGAGCACTTAAATTTTTCTGTACGAGCCCTGAATTCTCTTATTTTATCTTGATGATCATTCTCCCTATGTAGGAGGATGCCAACAGAATGTTTCCGCTATCGGAGGAGAAAACTGGTGATTGAAATTTCATGAGCAGATCCCTACGCATAGAAACACGCCTTTGTCTTAATGATTGCCACTCCAATTCACGTATCATGTCTGTGACACCATCTCCCCTACTTTGCGATAGTACAATACGAGCTGCCCTTCTTTGAACTTTTTCGATGTAATCCGTCAGTCCCACCTGATGCGGATACCACACAGCACAGCAATACTCCAGAATAGGGCGGACAAGCGTGGTGTAAGCAGTCTCTTTAGTAGACCTGTTGCACCTCCTAAGTGTTTTGCGAATGAATCGCAGTCTTTGGTTTGCTCTACCCGCAACATTATCTATGTGATCGTTCCAATTTAGTTTATTAGTAATTTAGCTGAATTTACAGCCTTCAGATTTGTGTGACTTACCGCGTAATCGAAATTTAGCTGATTTCTTTTAGTACTCATGTGAATAACTTCACACTCTTCTTTATTCAGGGTCAATTGCCACTTTTCGCACCATACAGATATCTTATCTAAATCATTTTGCAAGTTGTTTTGATCATCTGATGACTTTAAAAGACGGTAAATGACAGCATCATCTGCACATAATCTAAGACGTCTACTCAGATTGTCTCCTATGTCGTTGATATAGATCAGGAACAATAGAGGGCCTATAACACTTCCTTGGGGAACGCCGGATATTACTCCTGTTTTACTCGATGACTTTCCGTCTATTACTACGAACTGTGACCTTCCTGACAGGACATCACGAATCCAGTCGCACAACTGAGACGATACTGCGTAGGCATGCAGTTTGGTAAGAAGACGCTTGTGAGGAAAGGCTTCGAAAGCCTTCTGGAAATCTAAAAATATGGAATGAATTTGACATCGCCTGTCTATAGCACTCATTACTTAGTTCAAATGTCTCTGAGCACTATGGGACTTAACTGCTGAGGTCATCAGTCCCCTAGAACTTAGAACTACTTAAACATAACTAAGGACATCACACACATCCATGCCCGAGGCAGGATACGAACCTGCGACCGTAGCGGTCGCGCGGTTCCAGACTGTAGCGCCTAGAACCGCTTGGCCAGCATTCATTACTTCATGAGTATAAAGAGCTAACTTGTTTCACAAGAACGATATTTTCTGAATCCATGCTGACTGTATGTCACTAAATCGTTACATTCGAGATACTTCATAGTGTTCGAATACAGTATATGTTCCTAAACGCTACTGAAAATCAACTTTAGTGATATGGGCCTGTAATTCAGCGGATTACTCCTATTTACCTTTTTGGGTATTGGTGTGACTTGAGCAATTTTCCAGTCTTTAGGTACGGATCTTTCTGTGAGCGAGCGGTTGCATATCACTGCTGAATATGGAGCTATTGTATCAGCATACTCTGGGAGGAAACTGACTGGTATACAATCTGGACCGGGGCCTTGGTTTTATTAAGTGATTTAAGCTGTTTTGTTACACCGAGGTTATCTACTTCTTTGTTTCTCATCTTGGCAGTCGTTCTTGATAGGAATTCAGTAATATTTACTTCGTCTCCTTTGGTGAAGGAGTTTCGTAAAACCGTGTTTAATAACTCTGCTTTAGTGGCACTGTTATCAGTGACTTCACCGTTGTTATCGCGCAGTGAAGGTATTGATTTTGTCTTGCCACTGGTTTTCTTTATGCATGAACAGAATCTCTTTGGGTTTTCTGTCGTATACACGACGGCAGCTAATAGCCCGGTTACATGAAATCCACACTTCTATAAACTATACAAATATCCTAGGTCCCAAAGACATGTTCTCGAAAATACTGTGCATTTTGAGCCGATGATCGTGACACATTCTTTGGTGCTTCCTGTTGACCTGGAAGACTAAAATCCGCAAGAGGTTCGTGAACAATGAAGTCACCGTGCCTCCAGATGACTTATTATGCGCCACTACAGGAGACACGCAACGGCAAGAACCTCATATGGAAGATCTGGAGGAGCCTGAAACACATAAGAACGGGCGTATAACCAATGAAGGAAAACATGGTCAAGTGGAACATGACAACAGATGTGATTGTGGCATATTTCAGAATATGAAATATGTCCTTGCCTGTCCTAAGAGTCCCAGTAATTTCACCGTCAATGGCTTCGCAGGGAAGCAAGGAAGCATTTCACGCACTCCAGTTTTGGGCTAAAATTCTTCGGACCGAAAACTCAAATTCAGTGCTTTCTTGTTCTGGCCGCCTCCGGTATTGTGTGGATAACAACTTCCTGAAAGTCTCATCGTATGTCTTCATTCTCATTAAGTCTCCACCAGAAACGAAATAGTCATTTAACTGCAGCATACTCGAATCCGAAAACATGCTATTTATCCCTTTTTGCCTTATATGATCGCATGTCTTTCAGATGTCTTTCTGTTTCTAATGTAGGATCCCCAATGTCTTCCACATCGACTCCCATTTCTTCTTCTACCGCATCACCAGACATATCCTCTCATATGAGGCAACAATGTAAACATTGCATCTGTCCAATCCTTCTTCTGCGTTTAACAGTGGAATTTCCACTGCACTCATAATGTCGATGGCATTGCTTTTAATTTCACCGAAGGTTATTTTGACTTTTCCACGAGGGAGTTCTGAAAAGTAATGAATCCGGCTTTTTTTACGCAAGTTGCAACCCTCTGCCGCTAGAGCGCTCCGAACTGTAGCGTGCAACAGGCGGTGTATAACATACTGTATCTACGTCGGTGCGTGAAAAACAGCGTGATGTAATCGAATTTCTGACAGCAGAAAACTTCGTCCACACATAGAATACCGTCTCAGTCAGCAAGAAAATTTCAGATCACACCCGAGGGCTGAGACATCTGCAACAGTCCGACGCCTCAGGTTCACAGTCATCGATCATCCTCCCTACAGTTCCGAATTGACCTCATGCGATTTTTTTCTGTTCCTGAAACTTAAAGAACATCTTCGAGGATTTCACTTTGATAGCGGTGTAGCGGTGCAAGCAGATGTGAGTTTGTGTCTCCCAACAAAGTCAAACGATGTACAGTGATGGCATCAACAAACTGGTGTTCTCGATTTTGGTGACATCACTTCGCACCGCTTGGACACTGACCAGCCAGAATATTATGACCACCGACCTACTATCGAAGTAAGCCTGTCCAAGCAATAGCACTGTCACCTTGAGAGGAATGACTGTTAGTCAGACACGCACCGTGCATGTAGTATCAGTGAGCGATCTACTCGTGTGCATAATGGGGAAAGCGCGCGGTCTATCTGAATTTGACCATTGGCAGATTCTAATGGCCCGGGGGCTCGGCACTAGCATATCGGAAACTACACGGCTAGTCGGGTGTTCGAGGTGCGCTGTGGTTAATGTCTTCAACACGTGATGTAACCAAGATGAAACAACGTTCACACGTCTTGAGGTTGGGTGGCCAACACCTATTACAGACGTCGGACGTCGGAGTATTTACAGATTGGTAAAACAGGACAGGTGGTGAACTGTGACTGAACTAACATCAGGCTCTAATGCGGGGCAGAGTACTCGTATCTGAACACATAGTGTAACGAACGCTCGTAACGATGGGCCTTCGCAGCCAACGACCCATTCATGTGTCAGTGTTAACACCACGACAGCGGCAACTACGACTGAAATGAGCACGTGACCATCGCCGCTGGATGTTGACGCAGTGGCAGAACGTTGCTTAGTCCGATGAATCCCGGTAGCTTCTTGATCATGCCGATGGGATTGCGCAAATCCGTCGTCTTCCATGGGAAAAGCTCTTTGATACCTGTACTGCAGAACGGAGACAAGCTGGCACCGACTCAGTTATGCTCTGGGAAACATTCAGGATGGCATCCATCGGTTCACTGGAGCTTGTGTAAGGCATCATGATGGCAAAGGAGTATCGTATACTTGCTGCAGGTCACGTACGCTCCTTCAAGGCGATCATTTTTCCCGACGTCCGTGGCATTTTTCAACAAAATAATGCGCCATCTCACAACGCCAGGATTGTGAATGAGTGGTGAGAGAAATACAATGGCGAGTTCCAGTTCATGTGCTGGTCCCCCAACTAGCCAGATGTGAACTCGATCGAACACATATAGTATGTGACTGAACGTGATGGAATTTACGGAATTTGTGACTTTTGTGTGCAGATGTGGTGCCAACTCCCTCTAGCGACCTACCAAGACGTCTCTGCTGCTATCCGTGAAAAAAAAAAAGGTTCAAATGTGTGTGAAATCTTATGGGACTTAACTGCTAAGGTCATCAGTCCATAAGCTTACACACTACTTAACCTAAATTATCCTAAGGGCAAACACACCCACCCATGCCCGAGGGAGGACTCGAACCTCCGCCGGGACGAGCCGCACAGTCCATCTGTCCATGACTGCAGCGCCATAGACCGTTCGGCTAATGCCGCTCGGCTATCCGTGAAAAAGGGAGACAATCAGCAGTTGGGTAGGTGGTTATAATGTTCTGGCTGATCTGTATACGTCGCGTTCTACGATACTTTCGTGCTATCTTTGGTAACACCGCAGTCGCTCGGATTTTCTCCCTCATAGCTGCGACGCTTTCAGACTGGTTTTGTAGTCCTGCTTCCAAATTGGTCTCAGTTCCTCGTATTCGGCTACACGTGCTTCCTGTCTACGAAATACTGACGAAAAAATAAGTTCTTCCTCATTAATTCTTTAACATCTCCCTTCCGTTCTTTCCTCCATTCTTGAAGTTCTTTGTTATTTTCTTTAATTAATGTCTTGGGTTGGTATAGTTTTGCCAGTTCATTAATAGTCGTTTCTTTCTTTTTGTTGATCTTAATGCGATCCTGCGTAAGGCGTGTTACTTTATGTATGAGGGCGTGCTGAGAAGTATTGCCTCCAAATTTGAAATAAAACAAACGTTATTAATGTTCTACATCTTTATTATACATGTCTAGATATTACCGAGCGAGGTGGCGCAGTGGTTAGACACTGGACTCGCATTCTGGAGGACGACGGTTCAATCCCGCGTCCGGCCATCCTGATTTAGGTTTTCCGTGATTTCCCGAAATCGCTCCAGGCAAATGCCGGGATGGTTCCTTTGAAAGGGCACGGCCGACTTCCTTCCCCATCCTTCCCCAATCCGATGAGACCGATGACCTCTCCGTGTGGTCTCCTTCCCCAAAACAACCCCCCCTAGATATTTATTTCTCAGCATACTCACGTTGACGACGAACGCATTTCTCCTAACGGGAGAACAGTTTGTTGATACCTTCACTGTAGATGTCTGACTTCGTTCACGGAGCTACAATCTCACTTCTGCTTGCAACGCTTCGTTAAAGCGAAGTCCTCAATAGTGCTCTTTAAGTTTTGGGAACAGATGAAAATCGGATGGAGAACGACACGTGACAGTGAACCCAAAGCTTCGGCTTGTTGCGGACGTTGCAGCAGTCATGTGTGTTCTAACATTGTCATGCTGCTGGAGAGGGTGCTCCATAAGTGGACGAACCCTTTGAATTCGAAAGTCGATTACAGCACGCTGTTCCTCACACACCGCCATGTCATACGGAAGGTACAATTCAGTCCTCTGGGGGCAGAGGGCTGCAAATAGGTTGACATGCAGATTAAATACGTAGAATGTTACGAACGTGTGTTTCACATAGTAAATTCAGAGGCATTACTGTTTGGCACTCCCTGGTAATAATATATCATAGTCTAATTTCGCTATCATCAAAAAGTCCTTAATCAGTAGATGCATCGCCTTGTTCCATTTTGCTGTCATTCTGGTCTTAATTTCTCTCTCTAAATAATTCTCTTGTTTTGTTTGGATCATAACGATACTATTACGAACAGTACAACCTTAAGAACGAACTCAACTCGTTTAAATATGTAACGCACAGTTCCGACACAATTCACTATAAATTTTCGCACGCTGTGCCACACTCAAAGATACATCTGTTACTTCCAAAAATTCTACTGCAGCAATTTTAGACAAAACTACGGCATTGTTACTTCTGATACTTATATTTCGTCATCTTTAATAGTTGGGAGTGTGTAATGTAGCATGTTCTGCAATCTCAGATCCATACAACTTCTAGTAGACCACAGTCAAACCAGGATGTATTATTTCCTATGGCAAATTATTGATACACGCATTCTTATTTACTCATCACACTGGCTGCTTTTCTGACTTCAACAATCACACATTACTCTACACAACGTGCTAGCTTTCAGGTCCACTCTAATCAGTTTAATCCGAAGAGCTTCAAGGACACGCTTTTCTTACTACCGTAACCTTTCACTACATTCGCCTTCGCAACTTCTTCGATTGCTCCTTTCAGTCTTCAACTTAACAGCCTACTGTGGCACTCATTAGTGCTTTATTTACAGCCTTAGAGAACTTCAAACGCACATCATTATTCACCAGCACTACAGTATCCCACTTTTTGCCATTCTTCAGGAAAATTCTCTTAAACCTCAGTCTACTGTTCAACACAACTTAATTGTGATCCGGGTCTATAGCTGCTCCTTGGTATACCTTACAACTCAATATCTGATTTCGGAACCTCTGTCTAACCTTGCTGTAAACCAGTTTGATTCTTCCCGTGTCTTGCGCCTTTTGTAAGGGCACCTCCTCCTTTATGCTATTTTTGAACAGTGTACCGTGTTTACTAGCTGAAATTTATTACATAACTCCATTAGTAATTCTCATCTCCCATTAATACTATGGAGGCCTTATTCTACTGTAACTCTTTCTATTCCTTTACCTATTACCAATTTAAAACCCCAAAGATTATTAGATTGTCATCTCCGTTTACAGCTAAATTACACCTGCAGCATCCTCACATACTTTCTTTATAAATTTATCTTTATTTGTGACGTCGACATGTATACCTGAACTATTGTTGTTAGAGTTCGTTTGCTCTTGATTCCGATGAGAATAACCCTATCAACGAACTGTTCACAGCATTTCACTCTTTGCCCTATTTTCCTATCCATAATGAATTCTCTTCCATTTATACAATTTTCCACTACTATTGATATCACCCTTCATACCTCTGAGCAGTATCCTTACCTTACTTCCACTCCACTTCGCTGACCACCACTATATCTACAATGGACCTTTCTGTTTCCATTTTCAGATCTTCTAGCTTCCCTACGACGTTGAGACTTCTGGAAATGAAGAGAGACTGAATATAACTGCACTGCAAAGAAATTTAGGGTGCAATTTGATCACAAAATGATGGTTGACTCAACTCATCGAAGAATCGTCGGTTAGGTAACAAAGGGAAACGTGGAGGGGAAACATTTTGGAGGGAGACAAGGGCTTGACCGAAGTATTCGAGTTCAAGTGAATGTTTGTTGCAGAAGTAATACAAAACAGGATAGACTAGCGTGGAGAGCTGTATGAGACAAGGTTTCTTACTGAAGACCATACCAACTAGAAAAACTCAAAACAGTAGATAGAGAAAGAAAACTGTGGAAGACCCTAACAGAAGGAGATACAGGTTAATGGGACATCTGCTAAGGTTTACAACACCGGCGCCGGGAGAACAGCAGAGTGGCTGGTTGTTACACGAGGACTAGAATATGGCAAATAGATGACCAAATCTTGTGTGAGAGATCAAAATATTAACACAAGGGAGATAAAGGTGCTTAGAACAGCATCGGAACAGTCGAAACACTAATGAATTCAAAAATGTTGCGGTGCTATACCTGAATAAAACGACTGCCAACTAATTGTTTAAAGGACGTCTTCAATAGCAACATCCAATCAGGGAATATGTTTAGTCGCTCCTTCTCTGCTGTTCGTCGTCGTCACATCGCTGTGGTACCTCATTCGCAGATTACAGTCAGTTAAGGCTGAAAACTGGGGTGAGCAACGTGACTGCCGAGGATCGTTTTCGCAAAGTTCGTTTCTCTGCTTTTGGCGCAGCCATGTCGTTTGCGCTTGCAATAGCGAACCCAAAACATTGTCTCTTCCACATTCAACTCCCCCCAAGTTTCAGTCACTTTATTCTTGTGAGCTACATACAAACTACTGATTGAGCTCTACAGCGATATCCCATCGAGGGACCTCCTTCTACATTTAATTACGTGGAAATAGTTTTAGGTTCCTCACTCATTAATGTGACTCGATGTAAGGAAAAAACAAGCTATTGTGTGGTAAAAGACTTGAAATTTTGCAGTAGATTAATGAGAAATGGTTTGGACACAGCACAGGGTAAAATTTGCTCTGTTATGGTTTCACTCCACAGGAGAAGCCAAAGAGTGAATAACTATGTACAAAACCTTTAATGTACGATGTGGGTAGACGAGAATTACAGACAAGCCACACGAATTGCTGGATATATCTTTGCACTCACTGTATTGAACTACGCGGAAATAGAAACATCGGTTTGGTTCAAATGCCTCTGAGCACTATGGGACTTAACATCTGAGGTCATCAGTCCTCTAGAACTTAGAACTACTTAAACCTAACTTACCTAAGGACATCGCACACATCCATGCCCGAGGCAGGATTCGAACCTGCGACCGTAGCAGTCGCGCAGTTCCATACTGAAGCGCCTAGAACCGCTCGGCCACTCCGGCCGGCAAACATCGCTTTCTTCTTTTGTGATGTTTGCTACGCTGACTGCGTGATACCTCGTAATAAAGCTATCGCACAGCTTCAAAGTAGTACTGACAATAAGTTTCCATTGCCTTAACCACGGCTCGATTGGCGATACGTCTACAAAATCACTGTTGAAGTGAGATTCATTTATTAACTGTACCATTCATGGTAACAAAGGTGTAAGATAAAGTCACATAGGAGGCTAGTAACCATTCTAGTAAATATGCGTAGATCTGTAGTTTAACTGGCTAGTTCACATAAAAAGTCACACAGTAGTTAAGGAATGACTTTATTGATTGCAAAGTATGCACGGCATGTTTCGGAATTATTTCTCTCTTCAGAAACCCAAGTGAAAGGTAGCACAAGGACAAGAATTGCGTGCGTAACGTTTCGTCTCAACTGATAACGCTCTTGTCCTTGTTCTACTTTCCACTGGGATTTCTAACGAAAAACAGAATTCCGAAACCTGATATGCATACTTTATGCTCAGTAAAGTCATTCTTGAACTGCCGTGTGACCTATTTTGCGACCTAGCCAGCTTAACTACACATATTAACTCCATTAATGTTGATTAACTGTAGGACTACAAAAGTTTGCTGTTTCACATCGCCGAGATTTTCTGGTATAATAACTGAATCCTATAATCTAAGACTCGGTGCTCCTGAACTATCAACCATTTTGCTTACTTATCGGATCTGTCACTTCTCATGTAGATCTTTTACCTCTGTATCTTGATATAAATCGCTATTTTTCAGGGAAAGAATCATGCACAGATAATTTCAAAGCAAGAGTAGCCACAACTGAAGTAGTGTTCGACCACGTGACGATTTCGCTAGTGCTGCCAGAATCGGAGCCAATCGGCACTACTTGAAAGATACTGTCTCCGAGCCCTTCCAACGTCAAGCTGATTCTAGACACGAAGAATTACGAAAGGTGTGTATCCACTAACAAGTAATTTCTGTAGGCACTTGTTAAGGTGTTTACTTACTCAATCTGATTTCTTCAGATCACCAGCGGAAGTTTATTTCATGAACATTCTGCGAGTACTTGTTGCAGAAGTACAGTTTTATTAGTAACCACAGCAGTCGCCATTGTTGTTGCTTTATTATTAATGAATAAAAATCGTGACGAAACATAAATATAAAACGATAGAAAAATTTTTAAAGAGTACATATTTATGTTACCAAGAAATACTATTTATTTGATTAAAATCAGAGGACTAAACTTAGATTAAATACTTTGAGAATGTCACGCATATTTCGAACCTCTCTTGTCTAATATATAATCAAATATTCGATAGCAGGAACCAAAAGTGCGGCGCGATACCTCACCAAGATACTTTTAGTTACTCTTCGACTTTTGCAAGCAATCTTTACTACTTTTATCAAAAAAGTAATGCATTTATGTTTATGGTAATATTTAAAAAATGAGCTAAAATGTCAAGTCGTCTGTACTGCCATTTTATGTTTATCTTCTGTTGAAAGAAACTGATTGGAAAATTCATTTCGCATTTCCTTGACTGGTGGTGCCAGTTACATGTGTTTAGGGTTTCCAGTGGTACATTTGTTCTGACCCATCTCTGTAAGTGCCATTCTGCTTTTGGATACTGGTATTTCCGCACCGGTACTGAACGCACACAAATTCTGCAAGTTTGAGAAAACTTCCATGAAATGACAAATTCGGCAAGTACTTGCAGGATGATGCAAGAAACTAGAACGGATTACCACCTTGCAGTGGAGTATGCGCTGATTTGAAACTTCTTGTCGAATTAAACTGTGTGCCGAACCGGGACGCTAACCTGGAAACGCGATCTAGGACACAGTTTTAATTTCACAGGACGTTTCATGCAAAAAATTGTTTCCACTACTATGTAAACTTCTTGGAATGTACGAAACTGACGGGCGTTGACCCAAGGGGAGGGGGGAAGGAGTTTGGGGGGAGGGGGGAGAGGGACAGGTATGGTGGTTCCTAATACTCTACCCAATTGTGTGATCGTGTGGATAATGCGATATACCCAGTGGCGGATGCATATCCTTTGCCCTTGCGGGGCCGTCCGCATTGCCACTCGCGCCGCCTCCGCCAGTCAGCCCGCACGCTATTCTTTCGTTTTCTTCGTCAGTCGACTTGACTGAATCGAGTTATCGAGCAGTTGCACTTGATATGTAGCAAGAGCGTAAACGCCCTTAATGAGCGTGATTCTGTTATGCAAGCGTTGTCTGTTGACCTAGATCTTACTATACTAAATATTTGCTTGTCTACCTGCATATAATGCTACAGTAGAAAGAAGTTTCTCAGCATTGCGGGGTACAGAGACATGACTGAGGTCGACAATGAAGAACTGGAAGCGAGGTGTAGCAAAGCTAATGCAGTGAGCGCCCAGCTACGATCTACTCTCTTCCGCAAAAAGGAAGTCAATACCAAGACTAAGTTATCTGTGCACTATTCAGTCTTTCGACCAACTTTGTTGTATGGGAGCGAAAGATGGGTGGATTCAGGTTACCTTATCAACAAGGTTGAGGTTACGGATATGAAAGTAGCTAGGATGATTGCAGGTACTAGTAGATGGGAACAATGGCAGGAAGGTGTCCATAATAAGGAAATCAAAGAAAAACTGGGAATGAACTCTATAGATGTAGCAGTCAGGGCGAACAGGCTTCGATGGTGGGGTCATGTTACACGCATGGGAGAAGCAAGGTTACCCAAGAGACTCATAGGTTCAGCAGTAGAGGGTAGGAGGAGTCGTGGCAGACCAAGGAGAAGGTACCTGGATTCGGTTAAGAATGATTTTGAAGTAATAGGTTTAACATCAGAAGAGCCACCAATGTTAGCACTGAATAGGGGATCATGGAAGAATTTTATAAGAGGGGGGGGGGGGGGGGCTATGCTCCAGACTGAACGCTGAAAGGCATAATCAATCTTAAATGATGATGATGATGATGATGGAACAGAATCACAATTGTAACTTTTTTATATCATAAGATGGCATTGTCTTCTGTATGTGTATAATCAGTTTAAATTAAACTTCCTTAAGCTTTGCATCTGACTTGATTATTTTTTATCACGGTAAAAGTAAAGGTAGCTCAAGATATCTTTAGCTCTCCCTCCTTGAGGTTTATCTGTATCCGCCCCTGGCCATACCACAGCAGGAACTTCGACAGAATGCTTAATGAATATGATTTCAGGATTACGGTGTTAGTGTCATTGTAAGACAGACAAATAAATTGCAACGAGTCAATGAGAAGGGCTGAATTGTTATCTAAAATAAAGGAAAACAAACTAGACGTAAATGTGTAAGTCGTGGATAAAATCGCTGAGAGCGGAGGCCACAAAGAAGTCCATTTACCGCCCTACAACTCTGACCTAAATCCGATAGAACTGGAATGGACCAAAATAAAACACAGTTTCAGGGAGAATAATGTCACTGGTGACACGTCGAAGAAAGACTGCAAAATCTTGTTAATGCTGCTTTCCTTTCAGTTACGGAATTGGCAAGATTACTGCAGGAAAGTGCAGCAGCTGGAGCAAGAGTATTAGACTCGAGATGGAATAATGTAAATGGCCATCAATGAACTTATCGTCAATACCACGCCCTCAAGCGATGATGGTGATGATATTGAATCAAACGGAAATGACATTGATCTTTAGTGAACATCTTTTGACAATTCCTTCAGACACAGTTAAGTACACCTTTATAAGTGTTACTGCCGTGCTGTGTTTGATAAGTGTAATGTGCTAACAGATTCCAAAAAACAATTTTTGACTGTCAATTCATAGTGTCGTAAGTTGTACATTCTCTGTTTTCATTTTTCATTACTGTAGATAAATAGTGCGTAAGTTGTAGGGAAAACTCTCCAGCTTGAATATGTCAACAAATCAGGTGATTTCCGATCCGACGAAAGTATCACTGAAGTGAATAATATATCCGCGAATGCCGCGTCCGATTTCGTGTTAAGCACAAAACGCAGATGGTGCACTGCTACAAGCTGCCGATGCTGCCTTCCTCTTACCTCTCCTCTCCCCGCGACAACCGTAATGCGGTGGAACGCCCGTTCCCAGCCACCGCGCCAATTCTCAAATTATCGTGGACTAACAGTAATATACGTAACTGATCAACCTGTTCATACAGTATAACAGGTGAAACTTCCTGGCAGATTAAAACTGTGTGCCCGACCGAGACTCGAACTCGGGACCTTTGCCTGGCAGAAGTAAAACTGTGAGTACCGGGCGTGAGTCATGCTTCGGTAGCTCAGTTGGTAGAGCACTTGCCCACGAAAGGCAAAGGTCCCGAGTTCGAGTCTCGGTCGGACACACAGTTTTAATCTGCCAGGAAGTTTCATATCAGCGCACACTCCGCTGCAGAGTGAAAATCTTATTCAGTATAACAGGTGTTTCTACACTGATATTAAAACTATTAAAATATAAAACAATGAAAAGTCTAACAGTCCGCTTTAGCTGTATTTATTTAAGCCGATTAGAGACACACAACGGGTTTTGCAGTTCGTAAGTTGCATCTTCTGGTGTACATAATGCTATGTCATGTGGTTCAGGGAGTTACTACCGAATGCTGCAGAGTAACGGCGAGGCTAGGCAAAGTTCTCAACCTTCATCAATTCAGTTTTATATTCATCAATGATGAATATCCAGTCTGTGTCAAAATCACGAACGGTCATCATCTTACCGATTAAAAATATGTTCCTTTGGGTCTATGTCAAGCAACAGACTTTTCATTCAGTTTTATATTTTAATGGTTGTAACAAAAAAAAAATGGTTCAAATGGCTCTGAGCGCTATGGGACTTAACTTCTGAGGTCATCAGTCCCCAATAACTTAGAACTACTTGAACCTAACTAACCTAAGGATAGCACACACATCCATGCCGTAGCGGTCGCGCGGTTCCTGATTGTAGCGCCTAGAACCGCTCGGCCACTCCGGCCGGCATGGTTGTAACACCTGTATGCAAACACCTGTTGTAATAAATGAATTGGTCAATCAGTTGTGTATAAACATAGCGGACGTCAGTAACTTTCTATTTTCAAAATGCTTGTACGAAAATCTATACAGCCAGTCTCTCTCTTCCTTAGTTATAAAACGAATGTACATGACTTAAAATCGTGAATAAGACATACGTTCTGCCACTGCAAAGTCACTTTCACTGCTAATTCTTGTGTCTTGTTGCTCGTTGGCATTTCCTTCACATTACTCGCCTTAGCTTGGTGTGTTTCGCTGTTCTACATAAAATCAGTCTTTCGAGATTATGGAAATTCTAAACATAATCATGAATGATGAAATATAGATCAAATTTGAACCTAAATTCCTAGATATTATGAGTTACAAGAACGTGCCCCAAATTAGTATTTTGTGAGACCAACAAGCACTATAATTTTTAAGACCTTATAAGTGCACCTGTGGATCAGAATTCGAAATAACGTATCCGAAGTACAACGTTCAAGCTCGCAAACGATTCGCTGAAATGTGATAACCATACCAGTTCAGTTAAAAGCGTGTCAAAGGAGTGGGAAAGCCAGGTAAGGTCCAGTTGTTTGTCGTGTAAGTAGATGTCTTGAACACCTATTCGACAATGGCCCGCTGCTTGTTGAGTACACTATTTAAAATCTACACTACCGTGACGAAGACACAGAGTACTATCCAGGATGAGCGTTACTTAAAGTTCAACAATTTTCCTATCTGTACATCAACGTCGCTGATTTTTATGAATTCCTAGGTTAGGCACTTGTTGATCCATTTGTTTTTGAAAAGATATGGGTTGTATAAACGACTAGACGTCTCTCTGTTTTACTCAATACTAATTTTCTCGGTACATTATCAGTGGCAAATTGAAATTTACTCTCCTGCCTTTCAAAAGGAATATTTTACCGACTTAACGGCATTATTGTAGTCGTCAGTTAGAACAGTGAACACAATTTCACACTATGTACATTCTTTCTTTTATTCATCGTTAACTTTTCCCGTGATACTATAATCATCATACAAACACAGCTAAAATTTTCACACCTTTTACAGGCTATTTGTTTACAGCAGATTGATACAAGAGTTAATTTCTAAATGAATTTGTGCTCAATTTCAGGGCTGAAATCAAAATGTAATTTCATCATTGGTTACTTGAAACTATCCTCACACTCACTACACGATATATCGTGTTAGCAATCAATGAGCAGTATTGGCCAGCGCCAGGTTGCAGATTATAGGCTACACAGGTAGATTCCAGACGAAGAAAGAAAGCTAGGAAGAAAAATGAGAACAAATAAAAACATCAATAAGATGATTAAAATGAAGCGGCAAAATATTTGAAACGAAAAATTACGTTTTAACCGATTAACTGAATAAAAATAATAATCAGTCATTTAGCTGGATTTGGAAATAAAAGAAATTCACTGCATTTGAAGGGATTCGAACCTGCTACTCACTACACGGCAGTTACAGCTAGGCCACTACTATACATATATTATTGACTCGGGTGACTCAATCGCAACGATGAATTGGAGCCTTTAGAAAAACAGCTTTACACAGTGAGATGCGAAGCTTACCTAATGTAAGTTGGTATCGGTGATTATAATAACTGTATGTCTAACACTGAATCGTGTTTGTGTGGAAGTAATCAGTAATGATTAGTTAGTGCTGTATATGAAACGTATGTATTCCGATAGCATCGTTGTGTGGGTGTGTTATTTTTGGTGTTGTTATAATGTATGATAAAATATGAAACAAACGGGTCAGACCCAGGATTCGGGATCTCAACACATCATGACAGAAAGTCGGACAAGGAACTGAAAGAGAACTAACTGCTGGCCGGCCGCTGTGTCCGAGCGGTTCTAGGCGCTTCAGTCCGGAACCACGCGGCTACTACTGTCGCAGGTTCGAATCCTGCCTTGGGCATGGATGTGTGTGATGTCCTTAGGTTAGTTAGGTTTAAGTAGTTCTAAGTTCTAGGGGACTGATGACCTCAGATGTTAAATCCCATAGTGCTTAGAGCCATTTGAACCATTTTTGAACTAACTGCTGTGGCAACGATGGCGAACGGTTCGGTCGTGACGTTGAGCGCTCTGACTTGAAGAAACCAGCTACAACGCGTGAAGTGTCAACTATCAGTCAGTTTTAATCGGACTTGAAATGACTACATTACAGCGCAGAAAGCAGTTCTAAGTGATAACTGTTGTTTAAGATAGCTATTCAGATACATAAATGTAGTCGTTTAATCGCTGAAATCATTTGTTCCTACTTGTCCATAGAACTCAGTTCACAATTGTTTCATTTAATAAATTCATTTGTAACATCCCGCTATGAATAAAGCCGGATACCCGTCCTATTTGTCACATCAATTGTCTTGCAACATTTTGCAGATGACGCATCGTCAGGACTGATGTTAGTGGGAGCCAAATATTACATTCCTGTCTTACTTCCTCTTTTTAGTCCGAGAACTTTGTTCTTGGTCTTCCAGTCTTAGTGTTCCCTCTTGATTGTTGTGCTCATTGTATGTCATCCGTCTTTTCCTGTATTGTAAAATGACAAGAAACAAACAGTCTTCATGTTTCTTATATTATTTCCAGCCATCACTGTGGAATTGCTGAAGTGTAAAATGCGAGGGACAATAACATCTATCATCAGAAACTACTAAAAGATTCCTGTGGCTCAGCTACATTAAAATAAACCGGAAAAACAATAGTCGTCAACTGTCTGATAATGGCCTTGTAAGCCGCAAACCGGTTAACACAATAAATTCAGACTGTAGAACAAAAGCAAACTAGGGCTTTTCATTTATTATAATTCAGTTAACATGAAAGAAGTACCTTTTACTGACACTCATGTTCCGACAATTTCATTCACGTAGTCATTTATTTACCACTGTCAAACTTAATTTTCTGTTCTATTACATGGAATGTTCGTGTCTCATGAACTAGAATCGCCATTTGTTGACATCTGCGCAGAGAAAACAAAACAGAAACGTTGAGAATGATGGAGGAACGCGTTATTTCGTGCTTTGCCCGTTCTCCACACAGAACAGACAAAAACGGAAAACAAGTGAAAACGTTTCAAAATTACAAATACTGTCACAGAGTACTGTAATTGATCTTCGTTAATAATATGAGGCAAGCGTTGCACTAAAGATATGATTTGGTGAGATACTGCCTTACCAGTTGAAAGAAGGAAACTGGAGAGGGAGATTCCTCTGACTGCGGTTGAACAGGTTGCGTGAAGTTCCTGGAGTTCAGAAATGAACGTTATTACTAGTGCAGATAGGTTGCAAATACTGATGGAAAAATTGTATGTGGCAATATCAGCAGTTGAATGCTGATAGCTTACCCGTCAATGGAAGCGGATTTACTTCGTGGCGATTTTTCCTCGACGGACTGCATACGGAATATCGTTCCTTGAACTTCCTCATTACTTTCTTCTGTCAAATTTGGTTGAGAACTATGTAACCCGTACCTGGAGGGAAAAATACAATTAACGTATATTTTATTTATGCCATACCGCCTGTTAAGTCAACAGATTAATACTAGTACTTGATAAAAGTCTTTTATTGTCGGCTTTACGTTATCTTTCACATACAGTGCAACCAACATCATCGCTTGGAAACAAATAAACGTCTTAGGAATTTCTTATGTGGAAGATGCACCTCACTTCCAAATAAAGAAACGTCTCTTCTTATTCTTATTGTTACTATTCCTGACAATAAAGCTGTTTGAAACATATATAACATGATTCACATGAATCCATTAGTTTTTTTAGTCACCACTGAATCATCAGTCTTCCGACTGGTTTGATCAGTCCCTCCAAGAATTCCTCATCCGCGCCAACACCTTCATTTCAGAGTATCCCTTGCACCATACGTCGTCAATTATTTCTTGGATGTATTACAAGCTCTGTCTTCCCCGATAATTTTTTTAATTTTCAATAGTTTCCTCTAGTACCATGGATGTTACTCCCTCGTGCCTTAGCATATGTCCTATCAAACTGTCCTTTCTTTTCCTACAGTTTTCCATATGTTCCTTTCTTCGACGATTCTGCGGAGAACCTCCTCATTCCTTATCGTCAGTCCACTTGACAACAGTTGTCTGTAACACCACATTTCTGGTCCGGTTTCCCCATTGTGACTACCATACAACGCTGTGCTCCAAATATATACTCTCAGAAATTTCTTCCTCGAGGCTTATATTTGAAACTAGCGCACTTCTCTTGGCAAGAAGTGCGCTCTTTGCTTGTGCTAATCTGCTTCTTATGTCTTTCTTGCTACATCCAGCCTGGGTTACTTTGCTTCCATAGTAGCAGAATTCCTTAATGTCGTCTCCTTCATTACCTCCAATTCTGATGTTAAGTTTCTCGCTGTTCTCATTTCTGCTGCATCTAACTACTTTTATCGTTTTTCAGTTTACTCTCAATCCATTTTCTATACTCATTAGCCTGTTCATTCCATTCAACATATCCTGTAATTCTTCTGAACTTTCAAAAAAAAAAAAAATGGCTCTGAGCACTATGGGACTTAACATCTGAGGTCATCAGTCTCCTAGAACTTAGAACTACTTAAACCTAACTAACCTAAGGACATCACACACACCCATGCCCGACGCAGGATTCGAACCTGCGACCGTAGCATCGCGCGGTTCCGGACTGAAGCGCCTAGAACCGCTCGGACACCACGGCCGGCTCTTCACTTTCACTGAGGATAGCAGTGTCATCAGCGAATCTCATCTTTCGCCCTGAATTTCAATTCCACTGTGGAACCTCTCTTGTAATTCTATCGTTGTGTCTTCGATCCGAACACTTCGTTCTTGATCTTCCAATATTATTGTTCCCTCTGAGTTCTTGTGCATACTACATATCCCTCGTCTTTCCTTGTAGCTTGTTCCTATTTTTTCTCAGAATTTCGAACATCTTGCACCATTTCGCACTGTGGAAAGCTTCCTCATATCGACAAATCCTTTGAGTGAATATTTATTTTTCTTCAGTCTGGCTCCCATTATCAAGCACCAAGTCAGACCTACCTCGCTGGTGCCATTACCTTCCCTAAAGTCAAACTGATCGTCTAACAGATCTTCAGTTTTGTTTCCCATTCTTCTGTATATTATTTTGTCTACAGCTTGGATAAGCGAGGTGTTAATGTGGTTGTGTGATAGTTTCCGCACCTCTTTGCCCTTTCTGTCTTAAGAACTGTGTGGATGATATTTTTCCGAAAGTGTGATGGTACGTCTCCAGTCTCATACACTTTCACACCAACTTCAGTAGTCGTTAGGTTACCAATTCACTGAATGATTTTAGAAATTCCGATGGAATCTCGTCGACCGATTCTGCTTTATTTTCAGTGTTCCGGAGCTCCTTTAAATTCTGATTTTACTATTAAATTCCCTGTGTCTTCCTTATCGATTCTAGTTTCTTCTTCTATCCAGTCATCAAAACTCTCCTACACTGAGGACTCGAATGCATTCTTTTTACGTATCCTCGCTTTCGTGTGTGTTTCACAGTGGAATTACCATAGCGGTCTTAATACTACCACCCACGCTTTTAATTCACCAAAGGATGTTTTGATTTTTCTGTATGCTCAGTTAGCTCTTCCGACAGTAGCATAAGTTTTTGTTCGATTTCTTCACATTTTTCCTGCAGTCATTTTGCCTTGACTGTCCTGCACTTCCTATTTAATTGATTCCTGGTTTATATTTCTGTATTCTTTACTTTCTCTGAAAATTTTTGTACTTTCTCCTTTCGTCAATCAGTCAACTATTTCCTGTGTCACCCAAGGCTTCTCAGAAGTTATCTGTCTTTTACCTGCATCTGACTGTTCAATGTTTGTGACTGTCCTTTTTAGAGACAGCCATTCCTCTTCAACTGAATTGCTAAGTATGATATTCTTCATGGCAGCATCCACATTCTTAGCGAATTTCAAATGAGTATTAACGTTCTTCGGTATCCATCCACACTTATTCTTCGGTACGACTGTCTTAAACTTCAACCTACTCATCATCATCACTAAATTGTGATCAGAGGCTATATCTGCTGCTGGGTATGGCTTACAAATCAATATCTGATTTCGGAGTCTCTTTCTCACCATGATGTTGGGTGGGGTTGTTTGAGGATGGAGACCAGACAGCGAGGTGATCGGTCTCATCGGATTAGGGAAGGACGGGGAAGGAAGACGGCCGTGCCCTTTCAAAGGAACTATCCCGGCATTTGCCTGGAGCGATTTAGGGAACTCACGGAAAAACCAAAATCAAGATGGCCGGACGCGGGATTCAACTGTCGTCCTCCCGAATGCGAATCCAGTGTGCTAACCACTGTCACCATGATGTAATCCAGCTAGAATCTTCTTGGGTTTTTCCAAGCTACAATCTGAAATTTTGTCTTTCTCTTTTCCTTTTCCTTCTAACCAGCCCATATTCTCTCGGAACCCTTTCTTCTATTCCTTCCCCTACAATTTCGTTCAGATTCCCCATGATTACTAGTTTTCATCTCCCTTTAGATACTGAATTTTCCATTCAACTTCCTCGTACATTCGACTCTAACGATGATTAATGAAACGCAAGACATTTCCTACCTTCATGGTACGAACGTTAACACAGAAACTCTGCTGTCACCCTGAATTTTGTGAAATACTTTGCATGTTTTGTCTGTAGTTTCTGGTAATATCTCATGGTCTGGTTTCGATATACTTGTTTTCGTACTGGTTAGACAAAGTTTACCTTATGGCAGGGAACTAGTTATAGCTAAAGCAGATAGATCCATGAAACTGAGTTTCTTTGTACGGTTTCTCTCTGTTCGTTGAAATCGTAAAATTATATAGAGTTTCTTTACTGTTTGCAACATTGACATAATGTATTTATCGAATACTTAAGTATAGAACGTAGGTCAAGTTAGATTAAAAATCATAAATTATCAAGCGTTTGTTCGAAAGTGCGCAGAGCTTACAATGTTGAGAATTTGTGAATTGGAATCTCTGCTTGTCTTTAACGTTGCGATGTATTTCGACACTCACGTTCTTATCGCGGCAGACATATTTTTCCTTGTGTTCCACACCAGAGGAAATTTCAGCTGAGAATATCTTTCTGTCCTTCTTCAATATGTGCCTTGAAGAGCTGCTTATTGGGCGTCAGCGGCGGCTGTACTGTAACGAGAAGAATTAAATCAAAATTATGTTCAGAAGCTTCAATCGAGGATATTAATACCAGTTGAGAGAGCTTTCTCAACCGTTACTGAACATGGTGACTATACAAAAATTTAGCAGTGATTTCTTAGTAACGTAATAGCGGAGATGGTTATTATTGACCCTGTGTCAAACAACTGTGATGAGACCGTGAGAAGAGCTGCTACGTATTATGGATAAATGCAGAAATGAAAGTAATTTTGAGGTTTCACCAAAGAGCTGTTACATATTCTATTATTCTTCAATGCCACGAAGGTGGTCGCTGGGCAGCCCAATGGACGTGTAGATAACATCAGTTTCAGGTTAAAATAAACAGTGGAGATCGCAAAAATATTTGTTTATTTACCAGTTTCGACTTACGATAAAGCCATCTTCAGAATTTTTGGCCCTGCAAGGGTAGGAACAGCAAAGATACTAACAGTACTATTACAAACGGCTTTAAAATGCGTGAAAATAAGATAGAGAAAAGTAGTAGCAAAATTTACAAACAGTACTTACTTATAACGCATGGCATCAAAAAAATAGAGAAATATTGTAGCGTTTACCGCTATGGCTGGTGCTGGAGGCTCCTGAGTTTTCTCCTGATACCGCGATCGCACTCTGTGACTGATAGCGTGTACCCCTATGGCTGGTGCTGGAGACTCCTCAGTTTTTCCTGATACCACCATCGCACACTGTGACTGATGGCTCCGCAGATGTGGACAGATTTGAAATTTTTACCATCACGATGCTGCGCTGTTGGTTGTTAATTAGCCGTTCGCCATTACCTCTCCTTCTCTTACCAGACAAGTACTGGTAATAACGATTTATTCCGCATGAAGATCCGAAGGAGCTACTTCTGTACCTACACCGCTGTATCGTCTTGAGCTGACGACCACGATATCAGAGGTGGGTGTCTGAAGCAGTAGTATTTACAAACATAATGTTACGTTATCCATAGCTCGTACCACAGTATTGTAAAAGCTTCAGGAAATCCCATTACAGTCTCAGCAACGTATGTCTTAGATCTTTAATATCCAAGTAAACGCATTCTTGGAATTGTCCACAGCGATTTAATTTCGAAAGTTTACTTAGACCATTCAGCCGTTTACTTCTTATCGAAGTATCGGTTTGTCTTTGTTTCCGCTAACGTTATTCTGCTACGGAATGGGTCTTTGTTGTTTCAGTTACTCTCGGATACGAGAAACGTATTTTGTATGAACGATCCGTATGAGCCATTTGGTAGCGAAAGTACTACCACAGTCGAGTTTTCGTAAATACCGAAAATGAAAAACTGTTTCTGCTATTCAGAGACACGAAATAGGTAGCTTCTAACTATGAACGCGGATAGTGGACTTTGAAAAGAGATGACTGCTAAATTTTCTTCGTAAGTAAGCGATGAATTCCGTCGCGCTCGATCATCCGATAAATCACCCTAAAGAACAGCGCTGAAGACAATACTTAATGTGCTTAGAAACATACCACTACAGAACAATGGATAAACGAAGCCGGGTAGTTGTAGCAGGGCAAACTGATTCTCAGTTTTTCGTGACCACTGAACTAAAGTTTAAGTCACCAGTCAATGAACACTCTTTAATCTCGTTTAGCTAATTTCTTTTATCGTTCAGCATTACACAGCGAGACTGACCGGGAAAAGAAAAGTATTTTGTGAGACAGGAGATATATCGCCAAGTTAACCTGCAAGTGTTCGTTGCAGTATCACAGCTGGTGATATGTTTTATTGTAAACCGGAACATTGGCTAGTACGTTCAAGGACGTTGTATACAAGAACTCTTCATCCTTAAGCATGCTGCAGAAACTTTCGTTTGGATTGACATTTTTCGTGTCGTGAACTTAATTTGTTGCTGTGCAACACAACAGGGCGATTAAATGCAGTGTTTTTCTCTCAGATGACGATTTGTTTCTTTTTATTTAGCTTTGTGCCATAGCTGCGTACGTTACGTTATACTTCTGTAAGAATGAGAAGCGTAAAATGGATCATCATCATCATCATTTAAGATTGATTACGCCTTTCAGCGTTCAGTCTGGAGCATAGCCCCCTTATAAAATTCCTCCGTGATCCCCTATTCAGTGCTAACATTGGTGTCTCTTCTGATGTTAAACCTATTACTTCAAAATCATTCTTAACCGAATCCAGGTACCTTCTCCTTGGTCTGCCACGACTCCTCCTACCCTCTACTGCTGAACCCATGAGTCTCTTGGGTAACCTTGCTTCTCCCATGCGTGTAACATGATCTCACTATCTAAGCCTGTTCGCCCTGACTGCTACATCTATAAAGTTCATTCCCAGTTTTTCTTTGATTTCCTCATTGTGGACACCCTCCTGCCATTGTTCCCATCTACTAGTACCTGCAATCATCCTGGCTACTTTCATATCCGTAACCTCAACCTTGTTGATAAGGTAACCTGAATCCACCCATCTTTCGCTCCCATACAACAAAGTTGGTCGAAAGATTGAACGGTGCACAGATAACTTAGTCTTGGTACTGACACACCGTTGGGTGGCTTGCGGAGTATCAATGTAGATGTAGATGTAGACTTCCTTCTTGCAGAAGAGAGTAGATCGTAGCTGAGCGCTCACTGCATTAGCTTTGCTACTCCTCGCTTCCAGTTCTTTCACTATGTTGCCATCCTGTGAGAATATGCATCCTAAGTACTTGAAACCGTCCACCTGTTCAAACTTTGTTCCTCCTATTTGGCACTCAATCCGTTTATATTTCTTTGCCACTGACATTACTTTCGTTTTGGAGATGCTAATCTTCATACCATAGTCCTTACATTTCTGATCTAGCTCTGAAATATTACTTTGCAAACTTTCAATCGAATCTGCCATCACAACTAAGTCATCCGCATATGCAAGACTGCTTATTTCGTGTTCACATATCTTAATCTCACCCAGCCAGTCTATTGTTTTCAACATATGATCCATAAATAATATGAACAACAGTGGAGAGAGGTTGCAGCCTTGTCTTACCCCTGAAACTACTCTGAACCATGAACTCAATTTACCGTCAACTCTAACTGCTGCCTGACTATCTATGGTGCTGGACGTTTTAGCTGTTAGTGACATTCGGGTAAGGGGTGAGAAAGAAGAGGAAGTGGGAGAGTACAAGGTCTACCTGTCAGGAGTCAAAGCAGGAATAGCACAATGGGGTGTAGGGCTTTACATCAGGAAAGAAATGGAACCCAGCGTAGTTGCAATAAGGTATGTAAACGAACGACTGATGTGGATAGATTTGACAGTGTCTAGCAAGAAAATTAGGATTGTGTCAGTATATTCGCATTGTGAAGGGAGAGATCAAGACAAGATGGATGTGTGATACAAATATATTCGAAAGTTGTTACAGACGAATGAAAATCTCTCCACGCCTATAACATAAATATAAAAGTTTCTGTGCGCTACAGAATATTGCACAAACACAGTTACAGTATACGCACAGTCAGATAAATACACCATGAAATAGGAGGGCCTGCATAGCAGCAACATGTCGTCTACGCATTTAATTAATTGTAACAGCGGCCACGCACATTAGATAAACAGATACTGCATAGAAGTCGAATTAAGGATAGTTCATGTCACTAAATGCGCCATATTAATCGAAATTTTCACGAAGAGCACTACAAACGACAGTGAGACGTAATTATTAATACTCAGAATGACTAAATGTCTAGAATTTACTCTGTACAGATCAAGAGGAGAAACTGAGTGAAAGAATATTATGTCTGTAATTCCAGAACACTCACAGTAATCCAGTTATAGACATATGACTGGATGGTGCAGAACCACCGAAGGCCAAATAACGAAAACTGTTAGCATATCTTTGCATGTATCGGATCTTTGAGGTAAAAAAAAGAGAGGTATCATTACGTCACAAACTTGGAGCCGATGTCCATCATCTTAAATAGCAGATTAGGTTCACCGCATTCATACCTCCATGTTTCACTGCGGCGATACTTCCCCGTGGAGTCACTGTGACGTACCAATGTCTGGTTTCCACACTCATCCGTGCTTTGAGTGGAAACGTAGATGATTCATCAGAAATGCCAGCTTGCGCTGTTTACTGGTGTGCGAATCGATCCGATCGTAATCTGAAGTTTAAAGGAATCACATTTCATTCTTAAGTGGAACAATTCAAACAATTTTTGTTTTAGATACATAAATTATTGCTGCATTGTTTACTTTTATCGTAGTGGTTTCATTTCTGTCATTTGACTTAAGATTTGCTTGACTTTACTCGCTGTCCGTTCGTTCTCTTCTTTCCGTGTTTTTCATTGCCTTCCAGATCGAAAATGCTGCGATACCCGAGCCGCGCTTTATCAACGATCTCGTCCCCACAAAACACATGGCTACGTAACCGCAATGATCGCTGGGGCAGCATCTGGTGTCCTAAATTCATCTCGCCGATAATTATTATTCACTGTTCACATTTTCTCCCGTTAGTACGTATGTTGGCTGTGCCTCCTTTCTGAAGAAGGCTTTGGCTGGAAAATAAGTGAACTCTCCTTTCGTCGTGCCTGCTTTGTGTTCGGTGTGTGAGGGGCAATCTATCTGTTTCACAGAATAGTGTTCAGTTTCACAGTACATTCCTCAAGAAATTCTTTGTAAATAATCCGCTGCACTTCAGCAGGAACGATGATGTACGTAATTACAACACCAGAAGGAAAAAATTAAACTCATTTCGCCACATTCAGATTATCTGTAGCACAAGTAGGGGTTCATAATGCTGCAATCAAAAGTGTTGATCAAAATGCCTAGCACACAACAAAATGAAATTTGAAACTAAACTGAAAACGTTTCTCTTTGATAACTCCTCCTGTTCCACCGAAGATTTATTCCTGAATGTGTAAATGGTGATAGGTAGGAGTTACTAACATCTGTCAGCCTTTAATTAAAAAATGTAAAAACTAATACGTTATCAGCGCATATTTACAAAAATTATGATGGACTCATTCCATATCATTACGATTTATCGTGCTAATGATACATGGAACAAGAAACTAAGTAACTAACTATTGGTATATCACAAAGCATGGTATAGACCTATATACTTTGAGTACCTGAAAATGAAATTCAAAAGTAATAGCAAGCAGATGATCAAAGTGGACGTACATTCTAATTGTGCTATGTTTGGTTATACCTGAAAAACTGAAAAATTTACTGACGGGAAATATTCTGGGAAAAAGGGCAAATACCAGGAAAAAAACCAACAGACTACTGTTGGAGAGGCAGGCCTCCATCTTGCACAGGTTTGGCTATTGTTACTAAAAAGTTACTCATATACATGTTAAAGCAAAATATCCATTTAAGGGGTCTTAAGCATTTGCGACCGTTCTCTTAATCACATTTATAGCATTCCAAAATGTTGGAAGACGTTTAAAAAATTACTTTTTTTTTACCCTGTAAGGTGCTATTATTGGCCACACGCTGAATGACACATCATAGATAACATTTCAAAGTGAGAATATGGGTAAACTACAGTGAGACTAATGCATTGACAATCTAATAAAACAAGAACTCTGTTCTGCATGGAGGTATAACTCTATGCAGTTCTCTTTCTTTGACACTTCGATAATCATTCACTGTATCGACATGCACGAGATAACGATAGCATGCCTTGCTTCTTTCCGCATTACACCAGTTTAAGGGCTAGCAAAGAACACGTAAGTAATTTTTTGCAAACGTGAACACTAAAAACGTAGTGGATACGAGGTACGAGTCTGAAGCTTAAAATGTAACGAACAAGAGGCTGTACCGATACCAGTAAGCAAAGAATCATTAGTTTCGGAGTTCCATCTTCATTTGCTATCGATACAAATACAGTAAAAGTGGAATTAGATGGATAACCAAATCATGCTTTTCACATCACTGTCTTCTGTTTCTGGTTATCCGAAATATAGCAGCAAAAAATAAGTTACGTCAACGAGGCCTAATGTGTTATATTACTAGAGAAAATGCACATTCAAGAACAAAAAACCGCTTTTGCCTTCCTGACACTACGTTATTCATGTAAGCTCTATAATTTTTCGTATTTAAAACAGTTGTTGTGCGCACACGAGAGAGATAATGAACGAGAAGCTATCGTAAACAGTAGTCTGCTAATGTTTTGGGCTACTTAAAATGGCGGCAGACCGCGCCCTCTCGTTTCAAAACAACGACGGCATTTAAGTCTTTAGTGTCAACTCCCATTTTTTTACCTCTATGTATCGAATATGGCGATTGTTTGTAATCTCTGGACCCCGGAATATAAACAATCGAATGATGCATCCGTGTCTAAGAGTTGTGTGTGTTGCTGAGTTCTCCACAGAAGTAAGTATCAGACATTAACATCCATATGAAGTTAAACTAAAATTAGTTTAATCAAATTACAATAATTTTTACGCCTAATATAAACTCTCTAAGCAATATACCAGAACAGATCTGGAAGTTCTCCTTTTTTAAATTCGTACTGTTTTTCGCTATCCCCGCTACATCTACAGGGCTTTTTCTACGGCAATCGCTTCGTGTTCTCTCCAATAAATAGTTGACGCTCTTGTGTAATTATCATTCCGATTTACGAGTACTACTGATACATACATGTACTGTTGTTGTCTCCACGTGAGCTGTGTAGCTAAATCCATTTTCCGATATTAGCTCGCGGTTCTAGGCGCGCAGTCCGGAACCGTGCGACTGCTAGGGTTGCAGGTTCGAATCCTGCCTCGGGCATGGATGTGTGTGATGTCCTTAGGTTAGTTAGGTTTAAGTAGTTCTAAGTTCTAGGGGACTGATGACCACAGCTGTTAAGTCCCATAGTGCTCAGAGCCATTTGAACCGATATTAGCTTCGACTTCTTTAAACAAAATATCACAACACGTATTCATTGGGGTTGGTTCATACCATGTGTCGTGGTCTCTAGTACATTTGTAGAGCAGTTCTTATGATTTTCTTACGGTTTCCTTCCGACAAACAGCTGGAGTTCTTCTTGTCAAACCCTTTTCACATTTTCCACTGAAAAGTACATACATCCTACACTTCGTATTGCAATCTCCACTTGAGCTGTATAACTGAAGCGTGGCCGGCCGGAGTGGCCGAGCGGTTCTAGGCGCTACAGTCTGGCACCGCGCGACCGCTACGGTCGCAGGTTCGAATCCTGCCTCAGGCATGGATGTGTGTGATGTCCTTAGGTTAGTTAGGTTTAAGTAGTTCTAAGTTCTAGGGGACTGATGACCTCAGAAGTTACGTCCCATCGTGCTCAGAGCCATTTGAACCATTTTTTGAAATGAAGTTGTTTTTTCGGACAATATGCCATGATTAATATAAGTAATTTTTTAGTTCGTACTGTGTGTGTATTGATGCCAATTTCAACGGCTGATCTTGCTATTTACGATACTCGATTCATTTTATTTACATGAAATGAGCCTCTTATCTGCTTGTGACTAATGATAATTGTAATTCGAACAATTTTTTCCCGACGTACTAAATTTTCGTAACATACATAAAATTCTCGTAGATCTCTTTAATGAAACTTGAAAAAGATCTAGAACTTAATTTGGAAAACTATGCAGATCCACAGGAATGTCACTATGTATATCTTACTGTCGCTGAACTCGGTTCCATACAGAATGATAGTCACATCTCTCTGTGCAATTGATTATTAACTGTGACAGATAGATCTGGCTTCAAGTACAATTCGCATTGTAGGGTCTGAAGTACGAAGCTGCCGTCGTCGTAGAAGCGATGACTGACGACTAAGCTGAACGGCGCTACGCTCTGACGTAAGCATCCAGCAGCGGTGGCGTATGGGCGTGTCTACGCCGCCGTCTCTCATTCGTTGTGTATTTTTTGGCAATATGCCAAGATTTATTTCATATAAATAATTTTCCAGTTCTTACTATGTGTATTCATGCCCATTTCAACGGTTGACCTTGTTTTTTACGACCCTGTCCTCACTTGTGGTTGCGTCGTCAGGAACCAACTTTGACATGGAACCCCGTTCTTCGGACGACACCACAAAAACTGTGTTATATGTGTTTAATAATATCACCAATGTTATTCACATACTGTGAGGTTTTCACATCGTTACTGATCAAAGTATCGCCATTTCCTCTTTATCCATAATTTGTTGCAAAAATTGTAATGTTTTCTAGCATCTAGCAAATTTTCGAAGTAGTAACTACTAGATACAGTCCGAATTAACACACTCCCCACCAAGCAGGGTAACGCTTAGCCTGTCACGTAACTTTTTAACACAGATGCGTTTAACAGAATTGCCGGCCGGTGTGGCCGTGCGGTTAAAGGCGCTTCAGTCTGGAACCGCGTGACCGCCACGGTCGCAGGTTCGAGTCCTGCCTCGGGCATGGATGTGTGTGATGTCCTTAGGTTAGTTAGGTTTAATTAGTTCTAAGTTCTAGGCGACTGATGACCTTAGAAGTTAACTCGCATAGTGCTCAGAGCCATTTGAACCATTTTTTTTGTTTAACAGAATTACTTTGTAGTTTCGGAAATCATGGTAAAACAGTGCATCCATGCAGGCCGGTTACACAGTGCTTTCGTGTTTGGAATCCACTCTCTAAACATATGGTAGTCGAAGAGACGTTATCTCTAATCTTCCTTTCTTGCTATATTCAACAATGACAGTTGTACAGAATGTGTTTTAAGTTTCCCATTATCCTCCCGAACAGTACGATTATAGATCTTGGAAATGTGTTTGAGTAATAGTGCATGTATCCCTTGTCACCCGTGCTGCAATTTCTTGTGGATAAATTTCACGTTTCCAGAATGAGATTGTCACTCTGCAGCGGAGTGTGCGCTGATATGAAACTTCCTGGCAGATTAAAACTGTGTGCCCGACCGAGACTCGAACTCGGGACCTTTACCTTTCGCGGGCAAGTGCTCTACCAACTGAGTTACCGAAGCACGACTCACTTCCGGCACTCACAGCTTTACTTCTGCGAGTACCTCGTCTCCTACCTTCCAAACTTTACAGAAGCTCTCCTGTGAACCTTGCAGAACTAGCACTCCTGAAAGAAAGGATATAGCGGAGACATGGCTAGCCACAGCCTGGGGGATGTTTCCAGAATGAGATTTTCACTCTGCAGCGGAGTGTGCGCTGATATGAAACTTCCTGGCAAATTAAAACTGTGTGCCCGACCGAGACTCGAACTCGGGACCTTTGCCTTTCGCGGGCAAGTGCTCTACCAACTGAGCTACCGAAGCACGACTCACAGCTTTACTTCTGCCAGTACCTCGTCTCCTACCTTCCAAACTTTACAGAAGCTCTCCTACGAACCTTGCAGAACTAGCACTCCTGAAAGAAAGGATATAGCGGAGACTCGGTCGGGCACACAGTTTTAATCTGCCAGGAAGTTTCAAATTTCACGTTATTAATCAAAAATATTTCATTTACGCTTTGAAAATGATGATTTTGGTTTACCAGACTTCTGTAAGTACACAATTTTGTGCACACGTCTACCTAAGTCGGAGGCAAACATATTTACCTGTGTAACCCAGCTGTTCTGCTCAGTTTTACTATACAAATGTACTGTTCGGGTCAATATGGCCCGACATAATTAAATGCTGAAAAAAACTTGTACTCACACGTATTTTTCGTACAGTTGTAAGCTATCGACATTGTTGCTATATTACAGTATGTTGTTAATGATCATAGCGATATTAATAAATGTAACAATAATGATGATGATGATAATATGATAATAATAATAATACACAGAACGTCAGTAAAGAAAATTTATTAATTCAATATTCATGCAGGGTATATTAGGAACAACAGAAATTTCCACCAAAAACTCATTCTCATCAACCATCTGTCCATCCGCCCATATCCCTTTCTTTCCTTCTTACTGCAGTTCGGACACAACACAAGTAGGTGACGTGTGTTTTGCATTCATGTTTATTTCACTTTCCCCACATGATTGTTTTATTATCATTGTTTGAAGGACAGAACATACTGCGTGCATGTTTAGTAGAGTTTCTTGTTGTTACTGATTTAGCCACACCTGCCACTCCTTCAGGATCTTGGATGCTGCTGAGCATTCCCAAAGAGTATTCTGTTCTTGGAAAATGCTTCCTGTATGCAATGTGCTCTGCAACCAGTGACTTCCCAAGTGCCTCCAAAAATATTCTTCTTCTAGTCAATTTTCTTTCATTTCAGTTAGGGTGCATTATAAGCAGCAACATCAAGAATAGTGTAGAAAACTATCATGGGCCATCTATCGGATTTTCGTTTACATGTATATGTACCTGTTTACTGATCGAATGTGTCTGCAGCCACTTTAGTTGAATTATAATCTAAACTCATTTTTGGCTGCTTATCAGCTCTGTTACTCATTTCCCCAACATGGTGGAGAGTACTCAATAGTACAACACGCTTATTTCTCTTAGGAATATAACTGACCACCGTAATGTCATTTGTGAAGTAAAATGAAGAGCTATGAACCTCCTTGTGGGTCATATTTTGTGGAAGCTCTGGCTTATTTTTACATATGGTTCCGAACATTATTAGTTTCCTTTTCAGGAGCAGTTGTCCCAAATTGTTATGATGTAAAAAGATTTTCATATATTATATTATAACCTCTCAAATCAGATGTAAGATCAGCAATTACTCTCATTCCCTGATTTTTTTTTCAGGTGCCGCTCCATTGGGTTTTCAGTACGTACCAAGATTTGCTGTCAGACGAGTCCATATCTTGATCCCATATTTTGCCGGTTTGTTTGGGTATGTACTGCTTGAATGGACAGCGTCCTCTAAATGCTACCAGCTTCTCGTCGACGGTCATATTTTACCCTGGATTATACAGTTTAAGACGGACTTCTAATCAATTCTCCCAGATACATCGAATTTCGGCGAGTATATCAGTACGTCGTCTTTCTTCTCTGTGGATTTCATATCAAATCGCAAGACGTGCGAGATTTTACAGAACGTTTCTAGGGACATGGCTGTATGTTCCACCCAGTATCATTATCCCACAAACCTTCTGTAGATTCCCCATGTGATCGATATACACCTGCAATGAATAGAAGTCCTAGGTATGCATAAAAAAGAGAAACATCAGTGTTTGTCCATTGTTTACTATAAACTCGTTGTCCATCAATATTTGACATCTCTATTATTTAATTCTGAGGTGCTGTAGAAAATGAACGTTTTACATCACTTATTCTGCTACGTGGTACCTGATAACTCCAGGGGTACTCTTGATGACATTCAAAGCGCTTAGGCAGCCGTATTGGGCTGATTGTTGCAGCTGCCGTTCTGTGTTCCCGATCATAGAAATAGAAGTCCTTATATTACTTTGAACAGGCTGTGGACTGTCGTCTGTGGCGTCAGAACACTCGTATTCCGATGAACTATTAACATGAACTTCAAACTCGGAAAGTGCTCCTTCGTCTGTTAAGCTAATTCTTCCCACTCAGCGTCAGGCAATGATGTAATCACCATGATGTCACAATTCAGACTGATGACAAACGATAGAGAAACAATGCATAATTCGAACAGCTGACAAGTCGCAATGACAAGTCCATTGTTGTAAACGGAGCTCCTTTGTTGACTTGTTGAATGTTGAGAGTAGTATGAACAATGAGAGTCATTACTACTGTAAAATATGAGACAACCAGAAGGTATCTAAAGTAATCAGATTAATGCCGAATCACAATGAGCCGCATGTTAGGCATGTATCTCTACGGTTTGAGACCAGATGATATTTTAAAAATTTTTTAACCACATATTGCCCTCGCATTTTCAGACAACGTCACCAAATTTCGTAAAGTTATTTTGAGATTTAAATAATAAGAAACGAAATTTATAACCAATTCGGGTCATACAGACCCGAACAGAACAGCAGGGTTAACATCAACTGTCTCTTGTAAATGGAGTACAGTCAGAAGCTGACTGCGATATTAGTGTGCCTCGCTACTTGCAAATATGCAATTAAACTGCTGGAACTCAGCTGTGCGGACCAACTACTACGATTCTTGATGTGTTATTCACGGCTCGCTCAGTGTACTGCAACAAATAGTTCCAACAGTTTTTTTTTTCGCTTCGTTATTTATTAGCCGGCCGGCGCTTCAGTCTGGAACCGCGCGACCGCTACGGCCGCAGGTTCATGGATGTGTGTGATGTCCTTAGGTTAGTTAGGTTTAAGTAGTTCTAAGTTCTAGGGGACTGATGATCTCAGTGCTCAGAGCCATTTGAACCGTTTGAACCTTATTTACTCAGTTCGATAGGCAGTTGTCACCCAACCTAAGCCGTCAACAGTTAGTAATATTCGACATTGCATTTCTCTATCAGATTTAATAGTGTATTCATTCTACAAACAACTTTTACTTTACTACGTGAGTACTTAATAATCAACTATCATTAATAGAGGAACTCAGATCTAGATTTTTATCTTATTTCCATATTTGCTGTAGCTGCATCGTTTTGGTTAAAACATGTAATGACTGCGTAATCGATGTGGCTTTCTGTCTTAAGATTACTTCCATATTACACATAGTAAGTTGACTATAACAGACAATTTTTGGTTTATTTAGGTTTTTGCAGATTATCCGGCGTCCTATGGATTGTTTTTGAAAGATAATTTCCAGATGGTCTGTGTTCTGCGAACGTAACCTTCGCTTCAGTTACGATGAGACCATCTTTAATGTGTTGAAAAACTGTAAACTATCAAACTAACTAGTGACGTATTGACATTCCCGTTCGCTGTCCTAGAATGGAAGCAGATACCGTTTGAGGTCTACTTCCTGCTATCCTCCTAGGAAGTTCCACTGACTACTGCTTGTTTTCCTGGCGTTTCACCAGTACCAGATACTGTCATTGTTGAAGACGTGCTCTCCATTCGTGGTGGACGGTTAGTCTTTGACAATATCAGATGCTCTTGCTTGAAAGAGACAAGGAAGTTGAACAACTGTTGGATGAAGCTTACGAGAAGACTCAATATGCAGCATATCAAGAGACAGGCACAAGAATTTGGCTTTACATCTTTAATGTTTATACTGGACAAGCAGTAAGTTAAGAAAGTTCATATTAATCATACGTACTGTAGTATCACCGTATTTAACTCTAACAGCTTCTTGCAGGTGTCGATAATTGTGTAAGACCTGTAATTAGTAGATGTTCACGCTAAAAATATCCTAATAGAATTTCGTCAATCCTGTCCACAACTTGTCGTAATAATCACCAAATAACGAAACTGGATTTGGTTTTCTACAGAATGACATATCAAGAAGTCACAATGACAGCTGGTAATGAAATTATGGTAACCTATAGAAATAAGAGCCAGCACACAGCGATGCAGACGAATACGTTAGAAGGATAAACATTGAGCTACCCAAACGAGGGATGTATTTAAGAAGGAAAAGAAGCATTTTGGTGGTACCTATCGATTACTATGCTCACAATGGCTTCAATAACTATTCACTTGTGTTAATTTTCTAAAGAGGAGTTAGGTGCCCACTATAGAATGCTGTGCTTTGTATTCAGGTTTTCTTTAACACTGTTTGGAAACATAGTTCTCTCTTTCCCATCATAAGCGGAATACAACATATTGCTGCCCTCCTCGCCGGGAGCAAATTTGTTTGGTAGGAATTCATGTAAAACTTAGCTATAGCAACAGGAAAAAATGGCACTGCCTGGGGAAAATAATCTGTACATCACAATTATTGCTACTTTGAATTAATCACATAGCTTAATAATTGCGGCATCGCAGAATTAGGTTCAGAAAACGACTCTCATATGCAAATTATATATTCCTATTGACAATGGAAAAGACATATGTTTCTTTACTTTTCCGTAGATAACTTCGAAAGACAATAAGGTTATTCTCTAGGGACTTAAGAACAGAGGGTCTGTTACTTGTAATGGGCGGCATATCAGGTATTTACTTGTCACGTTACTCTCTATAGTTAATCTAATATTGTCCTCGAGATACCTGGGGAAACGATATGTAGGGCATTGTAGTGTATTTCTAGTTTCATCACTTGAAGGTGGTTCTTGAAACTTTCTAAGGAGGCTTTATCGGAATTGTTTACATCTATCTTCAGGCAGCTTCCGGTTCAGTTTTTTCAGCAGCTCCATGATTTTCCCATGGGTCAGTTTACATGCGAGAATTCGTGCTGTTCTTCCCCGTGTGCGTTCAATATCGCCTTTTAGTTCTGTTGGGTACGGGTCCCAAACCATTGAGAAATATTGTGGGATGGGTCACACGTGTGTTTTGTAAGCAATCTCCACTTTAAACTATTTGCTGAATATTAAACTGTGTCACATAAATGCCATCAAGTCTCCTTTTTTATGACGACACACAACTACACAGATCACAATAAAGAGCAACTGCTAGCTGGGCAATAGGGAACAAGGTCATTATTACTCAGCAAAGTCAATAAACTGGGTCGCATGACAACGAGGATAGGCGTGCTAACTGGTGGTGCGTGTTATTGTTGTGGGGTGTAAGCATAGCACGTTAACACACACTGCGTTAAAGGACAAATGAGACGACTTACTGTCAGGCTTACAAAGATTTCAGGCGACCAGAAGAATAGAATTCCGATATAAAAGACGACAGAATACACTTAAATAAAAAAAAAAAACTGAGTACATCGTTTGTAAAATATGGAGTGGGGAGTGCCACGCCGTGATCGTGGAATTTCATTTTCTCCAGTTTTATCTTTACTGGAATCCGAAAGAGCTTAGCCGAATTTTCAAGACGATGCTACATACCTCTCCCTTTCATGAATTAAAAATATCGCTAGCATTTGCTGTGGTAACAGATGAATAATGGACGGCGAATATTAATATTTCATTATAACAGATGCCATGTATTAAACGATGACTTCACTATGATTCGCTTCCGGATCTGCAGAAGGCAATTGCGCGATTATTGATGCTGAACTTCGTGTTACTGTCATAATTGACCAGACACTGCCAGCGAAATAATGTGAGTAGCAGAATAAAAGTGTGTCCAAATATTTTTCTTGTAGCAGTTTGGCTTTCTCGTGATAACAGTGGGATGTATGCGGTTTACCGCCAGCTCTCTCTTTCTAGGATGTGAATGCGGCGGTGTGGTCTGTTTGGCAGTGCGACACATTTCCTAAACGGCTAACATAAACGTAAGGGTAATTATCACAATGATATTTTCACGGAAAAAGGAATGTTTAAAAGAACTATTTCCCTCCAGTCCGATGACAGGTTAGCATTCTTCTGGTGAAGGAGGCACTCACTCTCTTCGTGTGACAAAGTAATGAACATGTATAGCGTATTGTTAGCTGCAGTTCACAGTGACTAATATTAATAGTACCTCGTAAAACAACCGAATCATGTGGTCCTATAACGATTCCATCAGCGGGCTTCTATTAGAAAACCTTCGGAACCTTGCCACTTATCCAGCAATGGCGATTCAGTTTGCACGAAAAGTGAGGTCTGTCTTGACTACTACAATGAACAATGAAGCCATCCTGTACAAACATATCTATACATTTTAAAGGACAACATTGCACTTTGCTTTCAGACATCAAATGCTTATAGGAGTTTGCAGTTGTTTATACAGAAGGGACCATAAATCTGATGTATACAGCAACTGAAGGTGACGTCTAATACATGATTTTTAAATTTACAAAGGTGCAAGAGTACTATATTGTTTCGCCTAAAAACGGCCTGAAGGCTGAAATTGTGATCGTGAAATCTGTGGTTTTTACAACGGCAACAGTGGCTTCCTTTACAAAGATTGATGTAATTATGAAACGTACTTAGGAAAAGAAAATCAGTATTTGCATTGTCCAAATCGACTTCTTTCACCCATTTTTGATTATTTTTTGTGAGGGTTTAAGATAGGATGGAAAATCTAGATAGAAGCCTATGCTCAGATGATTTTTCGCTGGAATTGCTCCTTGACAACTCCGTTCTTTAATAGCCTGAGGGCTTTTTGTAGAAACGTGAATCTATTGTTTACCGTAAAAATCTTTGTTTGACATATTCCTTTCGTCAATGAACAGAACGTTTTCGGTCCTTTAACAAACAAAAGCAAACTTTGTAATGTCTTACGTATGATAGTAATTCCTTAATAAGAATCCTTTATTTCCTCAGAATTGCTGCCCTCTCCATTGTTATGTAGCGCGAATGACCAGTCTCTCCTCGTCTGTAGTATAGATAATTTTGCATTACCATCTGTTTTCAGCATATCTCTAAGAACGTATCACTAAATACGTTCTTTATACTTGGTCAACACTTCCGTCTGTTGTACACGGGTAGAGTGCACTGCTACGTTTAACGATCACAGTTTCAGTCTTCAGGCCGTTTCTAGGCGAAACAATATAGTACGTAGTCGTCGCTCGAGAAAGATTGCGTTGCACTGTTATCGACTCGTGCAGAGCAGCAGGTCCGCCACGCCCACTTTGTGTCAAAGGTCAAGCAGAACAGCCTATGGAGGCGTAGGACATTTTGTGCTTCCAAACTTAATACATTGTTTTCAGTCTTCATTAAATGGTCACACATTTTGCTAGCAACGTAAGTCGTTCTAACCTCGCAGTTCCATAAATTGTTCATACAGTATATCACTTATTTAGTTTGTGATTCTTCAGATTTGTCTCCAAAATTTCCATCTAGCAGTTATTTTGTGTCTAGGAAAGTGAGACAGATTGGTAATTATTAGTTCAAGTACAAATTGTTCAAAACTATTCGATACATTCCAATGTTTTCAACCCTACATTTGCAATGAAACCATATTACAGGCTGTCTCAAGGCTTTATGGCGAAGACTAAAAGGACAACAGCGGATCCTAACTTATTTTTAGTTCAGAAATCAACAGTCGGAAATGTTTATTTCAGGTTGTATGAGATGCCGAATCAGCAATGTGTGAGAGTCAAGTGTTCGTAAAATACTTACGCTTCGTAATAAACAGTTAACAGCCATTGGTGGGATACCTTGAAAATAATACCCATTCGTCAGCGATGTGTATACGGTAGACTTAATGCACTGTTTGAGGTGTAAGACTCGTTGTTGGAGATGAAACATTAATTATTACAGGAAGTTGCAGGCAAGCATTTACTTACGGCGCAGCAAATGGAAAGTATCCAGAAAGCCGAATAACTGTGAAAAGCGTCTGCAAATTTTGGGCAGTCTGCTTTCGTTAGATTAAAGGTTACATTTCCGATTGTTTCAGACAACGTAAGAGTTTTTAAGGATAAAGAAATGACTGACGTCTACTGGCAGCCCCGGATCTACAATATTTCCGAACCGGGCACAAACTTGACAATAGCCAAAAATAAAATCGATTTTTCAATAATATGTTCATTTTGTAGCGCAAATCTTTCTGAAGAGTTTCATATGTAAAACATGTATGGCCGAGGAAATGTGAGACATGTTATTTGGTCATAAGTACGAAAAAGTTCAGTGCCACGCCCCTACACAGCATTCTTCTATCTCACATCACTGTGTTTCGCTCTGTGGAATTCAGATGTGCGTATTTTGTAGGGGAGCCCACCAAACCTATATGCAGGACAGTGGAAATTAAAATGACCTGTGATGCCTCTCCTGATCCGAGTCGGCCGGTCTGGCATCATACCCCTCTTAAAAAAACTCAAATACTGGGTGGGATTATTTGTGGCCCGGAGAAAAAGAATTCTTCAGAAAGTTTGCACTCTTTATTGCTTATTAGCTAATAACTTAATCTTTTGTGTGACATAAAATTAAATATAGGAAACATAGAACCAGCGAAGACAAGAGACAAACGAGACAGTACACATTTCTTCAATTCTAAGGTCTCAGCATTTTTTCCTCTCTAATCTTGCTACAACTTTACACGACGTGGCTTTCCTTTCTGCAAATGGATCTATTAGCTCTTCGAAGTTCGTGAAACGTTTTGCTACATTAAAACTCAAAATATCGTTGCCTAATACTGAAAAAGCTGTTAATATGAATAGTAAGCAAGACTGGTGTGGTTGCTCGATTTGATTACGTCTATTTTGTCACTTTCTGTTACATAAAACGAAATATGCCTTTCTAACATTGGAGCAATTGGGGCCCAGTCCAAATAAGAGAGACTGTTTTAGCACAGACGGTCATCGTTATCTACCTCATTCACATAAATAATACGACACAATATAATTCACGAAGTACCAATATCAAATGCTTTTTAGGCCTACTACAAGCAAAAAGTTTTATGTTAGGAAATAGTTTCAGTTTCCATTCATATACCCCAGTTTCTCTAGCATGAGATCCAAAAGTACTATTAGTACGAAACTTTTGTACAAATTTGGAATCGTCCTATTCTTCCATATAGTTTGTGTCATGTCCCCGTATCTTCTCCTTTCTCGTTCTAACGAACTATCTTTTTAATTCTATAACTGTTCCTGCATTTATCAAAACGTATTCTCAGGTTAACTTCGCTAACCCTGCCAGAATCACCGGCACGGTTACCCTGCGTTTATATCCCGGTTTGGCGTTAATACGTATTCGTACAACGCGTTTTCCGCACTGTTCTGAGTAGAGATGGGCAAACTGGTTCATCCTTTGCAAATAGGTCACTGGTGATCGCCTTTTTTTTGGGAACTGTTCATTTTTACTCGTTCACCCTTCCTTTGTGGATTGTATATGGTTGTTAGGAAAGATTTAAAATTAGTAGCATATATGACTGAAGGATGGAAGGCGCCAAAGTGGGGGCGGGTATTTGCCTCCCCCTGGCGTACAGAGTTCTTATTCATTACATAACTCTCACACACTCGTAGAAGTAATTTCCGTGATTCTGCAAAACCTCTCGTTTAGCCAACTGTGGCGTTATGCGGCTGATCGCAGTGAAATAATATAACATGGTGCACGAAAAACCGGCCCCAAGTACAGACTGCCCGCTAATTACACACGATTTGTTGACCACTACGAGCATAATAGATAAACATGTAATAATTAGGTAGTAAAGAAATAACAAATAAGCTAATGCAAACAGCAACTTCGAAACAATAGATAACGATTGGTGGGCGACAGTGATCAGTTTAGTACTCGGGTCGATTTTTCGTGCCCACCCTGCACCACTGAAATAATATTGTAGACGTTACAATATTCTCTTTACAAGATATGAGACCAAACACTCGATTATGGAGCGTGGACTTCATCCGTTGTTAAATCGGTCTGCCTTCCATAACAGTGAACATGCTGTTTTACCTTAGATTAAAAAAAGAAGAAGGGAAATGGCCACTCGTGTGTGCAGTGCCGACTTCCCTTGCATGTGTCATAACAACAGTATGTCTTGTATAGTTAATCGAGAAAATGAAGTACGCTGATATGCCCTTTTGTTACCTGGAAAGATGTATGTATTACTCACAACGTATTTTTATGTAATTTACGTAATTATGAAATACATTTTAATAACCGGTCGTGGACGCTGAGGCCGGCCGGAGTGGCCGTGCGGTTCTAGGCGCTACAGTCTGGAACCGAGCGACCGCTACGGTCGCAGGTTCGAATCCTGCCTCGGGCATCGATGTGTGTGATGTCCTTAGGTTAGTTAGGCTTAATTAGTTCTAAGTTCTAGGCGACTGATGACCTCAGAAGTTAAGTCGCATAGTGCTCAGAGCCATTTGAACCATTTCATGTTTTGTGGACGCTGAATAGAATACGAAAAGAACCAGAAGTACAGAGTTCAAGGAAGGTTTGCAACAGATCTAGAATGGGCGTGCGCAGCGAACTATACGAACAACCACTCGATAGTTAACTAAATAGGAGCAGTCCACGAGTGGCCATTCGAAGGAGTAGTCAGGCCGAGGGAGACCGAGGCAGAGACAGGGGTGAGATCGAGGCAGGAACGAGACCGGCCGACGTGCCGTTGCGGGAACGAGACCGACCCCTTTTCCCGTTCCTGGGCACTATAAGTAGAAAGCCGCGACCGAAGTGAACTATGAAATACCGTTCCTTACAATTCGTTCCTCGCTCCTTCCGTTCATCTTGGGACCCGTTATTTCGCGAACGACCCATCTCTACTTCTGAGAACAGAAATTAAGCGGCTGCTAACTGGTGACAGTACAAGCACTCTGAAAAAAGTTTTCTGTCAAAATTTCACTTTTTGGATTCATCGAGAATCTTTCTAACCTGTTATTCCCATTAATCGTTTGTTTTCACTCTGGTACTCTGAATCTGTGGATTTCGCTAATAATCATAACAACGCTTATCATCTCCTTTTGTCTGCCGGAAAGTTATTTTTATTTCTAGTTGCGACTCGGATTCCACTGGCACAGACGTTTACATACACTATGGACGCGTTCAAAACTCAACTTACGATTCGTTCAAAAATCAACTTAGAATGTGTTCAAAAATTTCCAAGTACCAATAGGGAAGTATTTCAAAGTCACATGAATAATTTATAAACCAACACGGACTGGATGCTAGGCACTTTGTGAAACAAGGTATTTTTCTAGAATATGGTTTTGGCGCCCACATGAAATTTCCTCCCTTGGCAGGTACTCCGGTTTGCCCCCCCCCCTCTCTCTACCCCCTCCCCCCCTAGTCGCGGGCCTGTCTATTGGTAGACGGTGTTCGTAAACGGGAAGCTTATCGCACCTCTTTTTTGTCTCTAAGAGATCCTAGTAGTTATGGGAATCGGCAAGCTGCCTTCAAAATCCCGTCACTTAGCATTCAGCGTAAAACGAGATATCTTTGATTCTCTGAACACACACAGCATACTCTTCAACTTTTCATACACAGCATACTCTTCAGCTGTATAACATTTGGCCAGAGAAGCCAAAGGTTGTTTAGTTGAAGAGTGGACGTTGGTAGGGGGTCATGTGATTCACGCTAACCGTTGAGAAATTGGCGCGCTGTAGACGCAGGAGTGACAGCCATTAAGAGAAAACCCATGCACTCTCTCTCAAGATCCATCAGAGGCGGAGGGAGGTTGGTATGTTATTGTGCACTATGTTTAGAGGCAAGGTTAGATAGGAACAGTTGAGATGTTCTGTTCTTTTACCTGTTAATATTGCTCAGTGTTTCTACATCATTTTTCTCGTTTTCCTATTTTGATATCTTTGAATCAGACTACGATATTTTTCGTGTCTACCAAGTGTGTTTAGGTGGCCCTTAGTGAATTTCTGTAGCGTTACTCTGATTTCTATAGCGCTTTCTTCGGTTCATTTGTTACAATTTGGATGCAACATATGGTCTCCACCACATGACAGAATAAGATATGACAGATGACGATCAGTTTGTACCGCAAGATAAAGTTAATATCGCTACAATGTGCGTGCGTCTTTGGAAATTAATTACAAGTGATTAGGTAAAAGGATAGAAATTCTCGTTTCTTAATTATACGAATGTGTATTGCTGTTTTTCAATATGCTGTTTCAATTAAGTGTCATGTATTTTCCACTGGGTGACAGCATTAAGTCAGTCATGCACATTTGCACTTTAATTCGTAAATTAGATCAGCAGGCCTATGAGTGTTCTTATGAATAATACAGACAATTTTTGGTTTCTTTGAAGTATAATACAAAGCTCAAACTATTGTCAAAAAGTGCATTTGCTGCTTCCCCTCCAAAATGGTGCTTGGTGAGGTGAAGCTTTACGGAAAAATTTCTAAAACTGTCAGGTGAAGTATGTTAGATCTTCGTGACTACCAGTAACATAGCTTCCAGCGGATTCAAAGTCGAAATACTGGTATCTTTACATCTTTTGGCTGATGTTACAACTTAGACATGTCAGGTGAGATGAGGTAATAACATCGTAGTAATTGACTCACCAGTTGTGAGTTTCTGAAATATTTTTTGACATACATTTTAGACGTTCAAACACTGCCAGTGTGACCGAGCGGTTCTAGGCGCTTCAGTCTGGAACCGCGCAACTTCGAATCCTGCCTCTGGCATCGATGTGCGTGATGTTCTTAGGGTAGTTAGGTTTAAGTAGTTATGAGTTCTAGGGGACTGATGACCTCAGATTTTAAGTCCCATAGTGCTCAGAGCCATTTGAATTTGAAACAATATAAGTTACTTCCTCTATGTATCTTGACAGACGTTTTAGATGTGTGTGTGTGTGTGTGTGTGTGTGTGTGTGTGTGTGTGTGTACGTACGCGTGTGTGCGTGTGTTGCTGATGTATTTTCGACATGTATTTTAGACTTAATATCTTTGATGTACTTGTGATAAATAATTGAATACTACTGAACACGATTCCAATTTGTGCAAACTTCATGTAACGCTTATCTATTTTTGGTAAATAATAGAGACTTTTTAGACTTGGAAATGTTACAGTATTGTCAATATCTTTATATATTTCTGACAAATTATTCAGGTCGTTCAGATACTTTTGAACATGCCGCTAAATTCAGATCATTTTCATCTTTTTGAACGTGGCGCTTCTTGGATGTTAACGTCAATGGCGTTGAAAACCGTAACCGGGCTTGTAATGCCATCTTGGTTATTTAAAAAAATCATTTCCGATCATATTTTTAGTTTCCTGCCCCATCCATATTGCATTTTTTTAATTCTGGCCACCACCATCCGTTATTTATGGAATTTCACAACAATGCCATCTTTGATGTTTCGGCAGCTGCTTCTACTGTTTTCTTGAATGCGTATAGACAAGGAGTTTCCAAACTTTTCCTCTGACAGAACGTTTTGGGAATCCATGTACTTTCATGGAACACTTTGTTTAATTTTGAGGTTAATAAAAGTTATTTTATTCAGTGATTACATCAGTTTTAAATCATAACTAGTAACACAGAAACAGTAATAAAATTTAAAAAGTCGAAAGAAACGCCATGTTATTTACAGTTATTCCCGTCCACTGGAACAGATTGTCCTGCGGAAGACAATTTGCGGAACCATGCTATAGATATACTACTTTAATGCTTATGGAGGGATAGAATGACATTCCAGCTAGCTCTGTAAAAACACACACACGTACGTATGTGTCCCTACAAACACTTCATTCGGCTCACTGCATCCTGGGCATCTTCACCATTAAATACGTTACAGGTACAGCATTTGGCCGAAAGATTCAGACAAGCGGTGATATCTTACATCGCCTCTAAGGTAATTACTTGACATTTACTTCTAGAGACCCATTCGTGGTGTCCCAGACGGAATGACCAATATTCAGTGATATGGCAGGAACCATCATTTGAAGTAATAAAGTGAAAATGCATACATTAAGAGCTAAGAGAGTGCTTCATCTTCGATACTGTGAAACAAATCGCTTCTGTTGGACGCTCTTTGCTTTCCGTATTTTGGGAGGAGGTAGTATGGATCAAAAAAAGGGAAGAATACTGTCTGGTAAACATGGGCTCTAAAATTCATACCATAAGTGCCATGAGGACTTGTTCGGTAGAAAAAATGTGTTTCACAGTAGCGAAGATGAACAAGTGCTCATAGCCATTAAGGTACGCGCTTCAGTACCTAGGTTTACTGGACTTTTTTCCTGTTTTGGTCCGAACTACGAGCTCTCAGGATGTGGAAAGCAAAGAAAACAGATTTGTTTCCCAGTAGCGGAGATAAAGAAGTGCCTTAAATTTGAATGCATGCGCTCTAGAGCCACCGTTCACATACATCAAATTTTAGTGCTGGTGGTTGTGTTGTCTGCTGGACGAATATGTGCCGTATATCAGGCCACAGATGGAGCAATATTTGAAGAGGACGCCAAACTCGACTAAAGTAATAGTTACCAACCGTAGGAACATGTCCTTAGCCGTACGGAGTTTTGGCTATTTTTTCCAAAATGTAGGAACGTGGAGACTGCTTTCCGATTACTCTGCAAAAAGTTGGCCTATAAGGGCCTACTTCAGCGGCGAAAAGACGTTCCGAAGGAACGTATTTTAGTCACTGTCTGGAGAGAGTACGTGACAGGGCAATACTGACGTGTTTGTTGTTTAGTGCTCCTCGTGCCGTTGAGATGCTGCTTGCTAAGGTACAAATTTCTCACGGAAGTAACATTGATTCGCGAATGCGCTTTACAAGACAATCATTTTCAAAATCGATACTTATTTGTAACAAAAAACGTAAATCAAACTAAAGTTGTTGCCATACAACGCAGTGATTAGAAAGAAATGGTCACTGTTGAGGAAACCTTGACGGTAGCAGCAGTCGTGAATAGAAGACAATCAACGCGAAGTGTCCCTGTGACCCGAAACGGGGACGACATGCAACGACCGAAACCAGGGACCCATCTGGCCACTTTTAATTCCTCTACTGTAATCTCCACACCATTGTTACTTTCACAGTTACTTTCTGAAATCCCACGGCGGCAACTGTGTTGTGTGTTCACATGTTCACAATAATGGAACAGATCAATTCCTTTAGCCTTAACATACGAAATATAAAGTAAAAAATTAAAAATAAAAACCGAAAATGAGTCTTTTCTTTTCAGATACCTCCAGTGGAGGAGGACTGGAAATAATGCAACATTTCTAAAAGAAAGACCTCAATTGGCTGTGTCCGTTGGCGCCTTTAATAGGAAGCACAAAATGTTGCACTGCCGCGCATGGTGTAGAGACTCACAGCAGCAAGTTACCCAAATAACAAAATAACGTTATGGGATACGGGTTCCGCCTTTTTGCAAACACTGATTTCTTATTACTCAAACATGTTTAGCACCTCTGTGCCATCATTAGTGGATTTTGTAATGTAATATAAAATCATGTTTTCAATAAACATAAGACCACTGATGATGGCACAGAGGTGCTGAAACATGTCTGAGTAAAAAGAAAAACAGTGTTTTTGCAAAAATTTGGAACCCATATCCTATATTTTAACTGCATATGTCGAAAGAAAGCACAGGAGCTGGAAATTCAAAAGATGAATAACAAAACAACACTGTGAATATTTTGTTTGAAAACAGCGACCGTCCAATATACAAACTTGTTCATAAAGAACAAATATTACAGCCCAATACGCGATTAGCTTTTTATTTTCGTCAGCCTACATGTTTTTGCTTCTGTAGGGACTTTCAAGGTAAACTTAGGAGCTTTTCACATGTGTTGGGGCATCGAAAATGTGTTGGCAACACTGACTAAGGTAGCTCAGCCAGCAGCTGTCTTTGCGCATGCGTCACGTCCTCAGTTTTTGGAATACAGTTAGCGACGTGAACTCACGAAACGAGGTCTAGAAACCTTCAGAACTCAACGAGTGTGGAGCTATCTCCAGTGCAAAACACTCACTTGAAGATGGCTGAATGGTTATCAGCCTAAATATCGTGGCAAAAAGTCGATGTTATCCGGCTACAGTCCCGTTGTGTGGTCTCCAGTGGCTCGCTACAGAGTAACTGTACGTCGTTTGATTTCTTATTCTATTTATTTTTTTTACCAGTATTGCACGAAAATATCTGCACAACAATTTAATTATCGACAGTTTGCGTTGTATGTCTTCCTTCATTCATTCACGGTACTTGCTGTTGGCGACTATAACGACCACTTCACTCATCGCCCTCAAGCTTGTTTTTAGTACTGCTCGTAGTTTTCTTCTTTTTTTGTCCGTAATTGTTAGTCGTACGTGAATAGTTAAGCGTAGCAGTATAAGTTAATTTACTGATGTGCACTTCATGTCTGGGTTAACAGAATGCAATGGAAAAGCGGCATAACAAAGCTATGCTGAGCTGTACCCTCATCGCCGGCAACCGCATCTTAGAACTTCGGCATCTGTAAATGGGCAATTAAGGACACTGGAAAATGTGAGTAGTGTTTTTTTCTTCTTCTGATTCAGATAACGTCTTCTCTAGTCGAAAGTAAAACTGTATATTGATTTCATTAACTTACGATACGAAATTCTTTTCGAAACGTTCATTTTAATTTATTAGTCATGCAGAAATTTTAATTTTATGAAAATCTTGTAAATTTGATACTGTAATGTGTGAAAGATAACTGGTATACGAACAGTGGGAACGAGAGTCCAATCGATAGTCAGAGACTCAAGTGCATGAGTAAAACGTATGATAAATACCCGTACTGCCGACACTTAGTTTCCGAATACGGCATAAACTTAGTACTGACGTGGACAATGAGGAAAGGAAGTGTTAAAATGTTTTCAACTGTGCGACTGCGCGACCCCCGATTAATGCTGCAAGCCGAAACGACTGTGCACACTAGAACAGTTGATAAAATAGTGATACATCGATAATTTTTTCAAAAAATTATCGTTATATTTCGGTGATATTTTGTCACCGATTTATCGACATCTAAATGGCAAAATCGGAGTGGCGATACTTTTATTTTATACTACATTTTTCACAACTTTAGGTAAAAATTTGAAATTGTTCTTTTGAAATTATTGAAGGAGCCGTAGTACTTTTTGAGCTTTAATCACGCCAAGTCTTTCTCTTTGGCTATGTGAAACAGTTATAGGTGGCACAATGAAGAGACCGATTATCCTTGGTGGTGGAAATGACGAGATTGGTCTTTCCGGTGGGCGGAGACGTGTGAGCAAAAATGGTGACGTAATCGGCGCTCAGCGGTCAAGCAATTTGACAGTACAACCGCTAGTTCTCTGCCGTTTACAGAAATGAAAAAATCCGGGTAGTCGACATGAACTGTTCCTACAAATTCGATATGTGACGAAACCGAACGGCTGATCAATTGGACATCTTTTATTGTGTCACTTACATGCAGTTACAATTGTTAGCAAAGTGGTTATCACCAAGCGTGAACGTGCATCTTTTACCTTTCAGTTTTTGCTCTAAGGTGGATAAGGAGGCTGCTAGTTTGTTGATGCGCAGAATATCTAATAATAAATCAATAATTAAATATACAGCTGCAAAGATGGCAGTATATTTACAACTTGCAGCCGATATTTTGATAGGCCGGTACGTCGATATGTTTCACATCTGTGTAACAATGCATTTTTTTCGATGTATCAGTGGCCGATAATGATCTCCGTTTATATATTTGTCTATCGGATTCCTAATATTTTTAAAAATATCCGTAGCCCTAATGCACACTCAAGCGAAAAGTTTGTTGTCTGCTGGATTACATTGTTAGCTGTGGGTGAGCTGCAAAACTAATGAATTCTGAGGTTTTGCATTTGCAGCCTAATGTGATTTCGTGCGCATTGACATTAACAGTCGCTATAAAAACAATTTAAAATTTTCTAATCGACTTTGACTTCGCCACACCTCCGGTAAGCTGCTAATATCGCACATCACCTGGTGTGCAGGAGTGCCTTTGGATAAATGTTATTTTATGAAGAGTGTATTCAAAATTTCACGTTATCGTTGTTCAGTATATTATTACTTCTCTATCGATACTTTTTGCTAAATTCGCATCTCTATTTTTCATTTTCTTTGTCTTCGTGTGTGTCTCTTGAGAGATGTGGGTCGACTTACTTTTTAGATGGCGACATACTTTTGAGGTGATTTTACTTATTTAAATGTTGCGTGATCTGTGGTGTGCGCCATTAGTTTCTGTGAAACGTGAAGCAGGTCATTTCTTATTGCTGCACGGTATAAAAATAATTGGAATTTCGAATTTGACAGCTGTCCTTCGACAGCATTCTCGAAGCCATTAGTGAGCTTAGATGTTTTGTGGATACCACTGAGTGATATTACAATTTGTTTGACCATTATGTTCAAAGGCATTCACGGGATTTTTTGCACTTCGTATATTTTCAGGGTTCAGTTTACTACATTCTAAAGTGTATTTCATACTAACTTTGGTAGTAAAGACAGTTCCCCCAAGTCTAAAATTATTAAATTATACTGCATTACGATTTCTAGTTAAATACTTTAGGCGCATTCACGATCAGAAATCGAAGAAGGAGGAGGAGATTACTGTTTAACGTCCCGTCGACAACGAGGTCATTAGAGACGGAGCACAAGCTCGGATTAGGGAAGGATGGGGAAGGAAATCGGCCGTGCCCTTTCTAAGGAACCATCCCGGCATTTGCCTGAAGCGATTTAGGGAAATCACGGAAAACCTAAATCAGGATGGCTGGACCTGGGATTAAACCATCGTCCTCCCGAATGCGAGTCCAGTGTGATCAAAAATCGAAATTTGAGTGTTTTTAGGGCTTGTTTCGAGACAGCGTCTTCCGTGTTAGAATGATGGCCTAGTAAAGGCTCTTTCACTGTCGCAAAGATATTTTGATAGAAGCAAAGAGGTAACTGGAGTAAAAAAACGAATAAATCATGGTTACATTGTTACCCTGCAACGAGCCAACACAGACCACGAGTCACTTATACCTAAATATTCACAACATATCCACGAATTACCCCTGAAATTTTGTCGTTGGAGTTGTCTTTCACTCGGTATAGTAGCCGAGTCACAGCTATGGCATGTACAGCCGCTCTCTTAACAGGAAAGCTGCGTCAGAAGAACTGAGATAACCTGCCAGTTGTCTCCGTCGGTCGCTCCGTCGCGTCTCTTCCGCAACCTCCCGTTGCCGGCAAGCGGATTTTCCTTCCACAATCTTTCAGGCAGCGTCACGTGGTCGCCGTAAAGTGGACCAATTTCACAACATCCCACCTTCACTACACATGACAATAGCTGCTCAACGCGGACGATACGATATTCCACACACTGTATAACACATGGAACACAATCGCCGATTTGCTCCCACGAAAGTAGCCGGTACCGCTGTCGCGGCTGGTTATGAACAGTTTAGCAGACTTTCACATCCGGAGCGTCACCACCGCACACCGCACGACGAACACTACGGCACCTGTTTGGCCGGGCCGCCGTAGACAGAAATAGCCACTCACTGAATTTGAGATCTACGATACGATAAAAAGATAGGATATATTGCGGAAACGTCGCGGAGCTGTGAATATGACTCACCGTTGAGGCTAAAAGACACAGCGCAGGCCACGAGGTTCAGCGTCCGACGCTAACAGTCTTTACACGGAAGCGAGGGCCGCAGCTCATAGGCGGCGAGAGAACTGCGTGGCGGCGGCCAGCTGACTCGACAGCTCCCGCCTCCTCCCCCACTCTGCCACCCGTCCTCCCACCACAATACCCGGCGCCACGCTCGGAAGCACGCGGAAGAGCCGCTTTTCGCGGGACGTAATGCTCTTACTAGGAAGGCTGTTCTCACAGGAACAACCGGTTTCGATGATTTTTTTTCCGCACCAATTTAAGCTGGCTATTAAAACCGCTGAAAGTAACCGATGTTTGCATTTTATTTCTCTTATGTTTCGTAACAAAGATTCATAAATTTCGGCTGTTTCAGTTTCAAGATACAAAGGATTAAAGAATATTAAATTTAATAGGCAAATAAGTAATACGTGGGTGAAGACTGCCAAAAATGAGACTGCCAAAAATAACCAATTTTCAGATTCTAGTGTTTTGAAACTGCTCAATAATCATGATGTAACCGGGGAGCATACCTCTATTTGACTATTCGGGCATTACGAATACTCGATGCGAAAGGGTGAAAACTAAGGTTGAAGAGCTCTGTTTTTGGTGTTAATTCGTCCGTTTTCAAAGCCTGCAAACAGATAAAGACATATTATGTACATATAACTGCAAATCAGCTACTTTCTATTTTTTTGTATTGTTGTTGTTGTTGTCTTCAGTCCTGAGACTGGTTTGATGCAGCTTTCCATGCTACTCTATCCTGTGCAAGCTTCTTCATCTCCCAGTACTTACTGCAACCTACATCCTTCTGAATCTGCTTAGTGTATTCATCTCTTGGTCTTCCTCTACGATTTTTACCCTCCACGCTGGCCTCCAATGCTAAATTTGTGATCCCTTGATACCTCAGAACATGTCCTACCAACCGGTCCCTTCTTCTTGTCAAGTTGTGCCACAAACTCCTCTTCTCTCCAATTCTATTCAATACCTCCTCATTAGTTATGTGATCTACCCCATCTAATCTTCAGCATTCTTCTGTAGCACCACATTTCGAAAGCTTCTATTCTCTTCTTGTCCAAACTATTTATCGTCCATGTTTCACTTCCATACATGGCTACACTCCGTACAAATACTTTCAGAAACGACTTCCTGACACTTAAATCTATACTCGATTTTAACAAATTTCTCTTCTTCAGAAACGCTTTCCTTGCCATTGCCAGTCTACATTTTATATCCTCTCTACTTCGACAATCATCAGTTATTTTGCTCCCCAAATAGCAAAACTCCTTTACTACTTTAAGCGTCTCATTTCCTAATCTAATTCCCTCAGCATCACCCGACTACATCCCATTATCCTCGTTTTGCTTTTGTTGATGTTCATCTTTATCCTACTTTCAAGACACTGTCCAATCCGTTCAACTGCTCTCCCAAGTCCTTCGCTGTCTCTGACAAAATTACAATGTCATCGGTAAACCTCAAAGTTTTTGTTTCTTCTCCATGGATTTTAATACCTACTCCGAATTTTTCTTTTATTTCCTTCACTGCTTGCTCAATATAGAGATTGAATAACATCGGGGATAGGCTACAACCCTGTCTCACTCCCTTCCCAACCACTGCTTCCCTTTTGTGCCCCTCGACTCTTATAACTGCCATCTGGTTCCTGTACAATTTGTAAATAGCCTTTCGCTCCCTGTATTTTACCCCTGCCACCATTAGAATTTGAAAGAGAGTATTCCAGTCAACATTGCCAAAAGCTTTCTCTAAGTCTACAAATGCTTGAAATGTAGGTTTGCCTTTCCTTAACCTTTCTTCTAAGATAAATCGTAGGGTCAGTATTGCCCCACGTGTTCCAACATTTCTACGGAATCCAAACTGATCTTCTCCGAGGTCGGCTTCTATCAGTTTTTCCATTCGTCTGTAAAGAATTCGCGTTAGTATTTTGCAGCTGTGGCTTATTAAACTGATAGTTCGGTAATTTTCACATCTGACAACACCTGCTTTCTTTAGGATTGGAATTATTATATTCTTCTTGAAGTCTGAGGGTATTTCGCCTGTCTCCATACATCTTACTCAGCAGAATTGTTCGTTTTATTATATTATTGTTGCAAAATTTCCTTCCTCTTCTATTATTACGTGAAAATGACAGACCAATCTCTAGTCTTTTAAAGCAAATGAAGTACTGTACTTCATTGCTACGTCTCTTCGTCAAAACATTTCCGGACCAGGGCTGGTGCTATTCTACAATGTAACGGCTGTCCGGCGACGATAGCGAAAAGCTCGCGTCGCGTAAGACAGCACTTCCGCGCAGGGTGCGGGGGGGGGGGGGGAAGGGTGGGAGGGGGGGGGGGGAGAACTGCGCATACGCGTCTGAACAGAGCGGGCAATCGAAGTCCACGTTGCGGAACTGCGCTGCTGCGTACAACAGTCAGGCCATTTGCCTACGGTACATCGTGTTATAAGTTCAAATCTATGAGGAGCATAGTGAATATCAAAACCAATTTCGATCAGTCGCCATGAGAGGAATATTAATTCGCGTCTTGACGATGTTGCGTCCACTGCGCTACAGATTTACTCTACGTGAAGTCGGGAGGCGAAAACAGCTGACACATCTTTGTTAAAATGTTAAGTACAATTTTTTTCCAAATGACAAATGCCTAACGACCAAATCATTGAAACTGCTTGCAATAATTATCATATATTGTGAGTTGAACTGTATTATAAGTAAAAATTTAATACGCCACAAAATTTACTTCAAGCACAAACCAAAATCATTATTCACTATTTGCTTGACAACTTCTTCTACACAATAGGATTTTTAAAAATGTGTATAAGGTGTGTGAGTTCATGCGTTTGACTGTACTTAAGTGTAATCAAAAAAGTGGTTCAAATGGCTCTGAGCACTATGGGACTTAACATCTGTGGTCATCAGCCCCCTAGAACTTAGAACTACTTAAACCTAACTAACCTAAGGACATCACACACATCCATGCCCGAGGCAGGATTCGAACCTGCGACCGTAGCGGACACGCGGTTCCACACTGAAGCGCTTAGAACCGCACGGCCACAACGGCCGGCTAAGTGTAATCACTGCGCATAAAAAAGAATTAGTGGTAGAAGTGATTAATGAAAAGACTATCGTAAAAATGCTCGGTTAGTTGTCACATTTTTCGTTGTTAACGGTCATTGTGAGTGTAAACTAACTCGTTCGAAGTTACAGTGAGAGACCGCATTTATAATCAGTTGAGTAAGTAAACAATTAACCATCACCTGCGAATAACCCAAGGGAATGAAGACCGATAACATCTAAAACCACCGATATCTGTCATTTTAAAGCCTTATCCAGTTCGTGTTCAGGAGATCTTCGTGTCAGGAGATCTTTATGTGTGGAAACATCGGACTTTTGACGAATTTATCCAGCTGCATTCTCGCGTGTTATCAGAGCATACAACATGGTGGGAGAAGCTTAACTTCTCCTTGGGCAATAGTTAAACATTATAGTCTGCGTAATTCAAAGGATGCAAACTCCTACTCAAAACGGCTTGGAAGTTCTCATTATTATGTACGCAACTGGTATATTGAGAAAGATATGTTTTTAAACCACGAGTCGTTAAAACTAAGAAATACTATTACTTTGTTCCAAAGTTTACATCGCCATACCACCAACACTTCTATTTGAAAATGTTTCCGAACAATCTGATTGTAAATTTACGATGATAAGTTCAAGGCTTATATCCATCATCACTTCCCCGTCAAATTATTCTTTTTGAAGCTTTTCAGCATACCGCACAGACTGCGCTCATGCTCAAGGTGGGATGTTACCTATTGCCTCATTCACAAGCGACTCAGTGTATTTTGAACTTTTTTTCCCTCCCATATAGCCGTATCATTTGTCCAAATTACTTCGATAGGGATAAACTGACAATGACCGTGGGTAAACGAAAACTCTGTGACCCACTCACGTTCAAGGAAGTCAAGTTTGTACGTTCTGTCACGTGGCTTGTATAAATTAACGAACTGCAGGAGATCGCAAGAGTCTGGTTTATACTGTGCTTAATATTTTTATTTTTAATCCAGCGAAAATTATCCGTTTTTCCGGTGTTCATACTTGGTGTTTTCTCTGTAGCACTTGAATTATAACTCCCAATGACCGACTTCGAAGCAAGGTATGACAAGAATTGTGAACCACGTCACGAAACTGACAGCGTTCATTTCCAAATGGTATTCACTGCTGTTTTTCTTACACGTAAATACAAGTTTACTCTCAGAAACAAAACAAGAAGGAAGAAGAGTCAATATGCAGAATAATTATCCGAGAACCTATTCCTATGAAAACTTTAAAACTGCTAGTACCGCCACTCATCTTCCTGCAGATCTTCCTGGAATGATTCTAATTGACCCATGTTTCATCAAGGTAATGCACTGTTGAACGACCTCCTCTTGTGTCGTGAATCTTTATATGGGATGTAGTTCGTGCTGTAGCTATGTCACCTCTGATCTAAAAGCTCTCTTGTTAACATATCAGGAACCAACGTCTTTTAAAATTCTTTACATTGACGAAGAACTCACCATTGAGGCTCATTTTCTCCTGCATAAGTGTAACACGTTTTTGTGATGTCAGTCAGTCGTAATTTACATGGAGCACTTTAAAACATCCTTGTTAAAACCATCCATTTGTGTTTCAGGTTCCTTGCGATTTCGACGATTTCGATGCTCTCCAGGCGACACGAAACCGATTTTTTCTACTGTTCCTAGAGCTCCGACAATTTCGTTTACAATTCCCTTTACAGTTCTCTTGCCGACACCACACGATTCTGGAGTCTGTTCTTGTGTCTTCAAATGTCAACTGTAGGAGACCTGCTTCCAAATTTACTTTTGAAAAAGTTATAAATGCGGTAAATAATCCCCCTCGCCTGCTTGTGAAACACTTGATATTAATTGCCGTCACCTGGCTCTTTTTCTTACTCTCACTTTAGCATTTACAGATACACATTCACACCTATACTGCTACAAGGAAAAAATACAAAAAAACTGACAGTTCACCTCGGAAAGAGAATGAATATTATTGGCTGCTAGTGGCTAGTGGAGGGGGATGCGCAAAACGGCTGAAAACTGGGCCGCCTCTCAATGTCACGCGGACTTAAGTTTCTGTCAGTATTGTTACTGAAACAGCACTTATCTCTTTTCCCATTTTCTGTAGCAAGAAATATTTCAAAACAATGCAAAACGACGAAGACGAGGAGACAATGGCGTATCTGCTGTACGCCGTCAAGGTATCGATCAAAATCGGCAGAATCCTGGCTCGACGTAGGCCCAATATTAAATGCGTCTTCCGTCCACCTCCGAAAACGCATGCGCTATTAGGCACTTGGGGCTCCATAAACCACGTGTTCATCGTATTCTGTGCAAATACGGTATGGCTTATATCGGGAAAACCGCACAAATAATCGAAGAAAGATGCAAGTAACACAGAAGACACGCCGAACTCAAGCAGACAACAAAATCTGCATTTGCAGAACACTGCATGGCTATAGGGAACTCCAAGGAGAAGGAACAGATGGAATTGCTAAGACAAACCTCGTCATTTTGGGTCTGTGTTCTGAAGGAGGCTATTGAAATACGAGGAGCTGAAGGGCTAGTCAACAGAGTTCCTGGGTTCACTCTCAGCAAAACTTGTGACCCAGCACTTTGCCAACTAAAATAAAATCACAGCCGACAACGACTTCCACTCCCGAGGAGGGTCACAAGAGTACTGAGGGACCAGAGTTCGCGCCGCATGCGACGGTGTCTCCCACTGTCCCCTCCCCCTACTCACAACCACTCCAAACGCCACGGCCTGCGACCGCCAGTAGTGTAAGGGTGGGAGGGCCGTGAAACTCTAAAGTAGGCAAGATGTAGCAAAGACCCTCATTTTACAGTATAACAGTATCACCTGAAGGTACACTCTCGAAATATAAATGGTTCAAATGGTTCTGATCACTGTGGGACTTAACTGCTGTGGCCATCAGTCCCCTAGAACTTAGAACTACTTAAACCTAACTAAACTACGGACATCTCACACATCCATGCCCGAGGCAGGATTCGCAGACTGTAGCGCCTAGAGGCCGGCCGGTGTGGCCGTGCGGTTCTAGGCGCTTCAGTCTGGAACCGCGTGACCGCTACGGTCGCGGGTTCGAATCCTGCCTCCGGCATGGATGTGTGTGATGTCCTTAGGTTAGTTAGGTTTAAGTAGTTCTAAGTTCTAGGGGACTGATGACCACGTATGTTAAGTCCCATAGTGCTCAGAGCCCTTTGAACCATTTTTTTGTAGCGCCTAGAACCTCTCGGTCACTACGGCCGGCCTCGAAATATAGTGTTAGGATAATGACTGGACCTGACAACAGTACATCCGATAGCCAAGCTGTATCATTACAATAAAGGCCATGAAATTTTATGATGGAATTCAGTTATATATGGACATAAGAAAAGATCGTCAAATTTTGAAGTTCCCTGTTATGAAGACGAATAAACAGCAGATACCAGGGCTATCCAGAATGTAGCCAACTTTTTATTCTAATGTCATCAAGCAATAGTCGTATGTTAGAGCTCAATAGTAATCGCTGCTTCAAACTTTTCTCCAAGGCAGGCATTCAATTAAATTCAAATAAGATTAAATACTTTTCCAAATAAATGAAAGAATCATGAAGTGAAACTAGAACAAACTTAGAAAATTAGGAGGATTTGCCAACACACACTTGACAGCTGCCCCAAAATTTACATCAACTTGTACTTAAAGAAATTATTAACATAGTAACTAGTAGCAAAAGATTTTCTATCTGAATGAACAACATCAAAATGTCTTAATGAACAGTATGGAGACGCTCTGTGAAAGTAAGTTTTGGCAGCAACAGCTGCTTCAGGCTTAACAGCTCACAACAAGAGCTTATACTCATTAGGTTTTTCAGGTAACTTAGCCAAGACAATTAGTCCAAGTACCTGAAATCACATGAACGTTGCAGTGCTCAGTCCTAGAGACAATTTCAAGTTTCAATTCAGTATCCAGATTCATGACAATCCATTCACTTTTAACTGGCGTATTATTAGCTCAATTTATTGTTTAACATAGAGACGTGCTTAACAATGGGAAGGCTCCACCAAAACATATCAGATGGGTATGCCATGAGGCCAGAAGTCTCAACAACAATTTATCTTGAGCCCAGAACAAAGTGAAACAATCTGCTGATACAGAGATTGAAATAGTGGACCAATAAATAAGTAGAGCTGGTTTTTGTGCAATTTTGTTCTCAAATTAATTACACAAACTAATTAATTGATCAATTAATTACCCCAACCTCTGATGACATCATGGGCTTTACCCAGCTGTCATTTGAGTCTCCCTCAGGGAACTCCCAGCACGCTCTCCTCCCCTCCCCTTCCCCATCCCTATAAATGGTGGGGAACTGAAACTTTGGCCGTAAATTTAAATTTATTGGTGGGAATATCAAATTTTGTGTGTGTTCAGCTTGAGACCAACTGTCCTAATTCACAACACCACCACCAGAAGACACTTTTAACTCTTTCCTCCTGTGACATCCAAGATCCAGCAAAACAAGGGCAGGAACCAATAGGAATGCTGAATGTGGTCACATGATAAGCTTTGGCCAATAGCATAGCAGTGTCTAGTAATGTCATCAGACGAGATATAAGGTGAGCTCAGCAGCTCCCCAGCCTCAGTCAGCCAGCAGCAGCAGCTGAAGAGGAACCATGAACCATCAGCAGCAGCAGTCAAGATCCCAGGAACAAGTGGAAAAGAATGCATATTACATCTTAGTTTGTAGTTAGCAGTATTATTGGTTTGTTTCATGTCTTGCTCTGTATGTGACACTTAATCCTCCACCTCTGCTGCATCCTGCCCAGCAGCAACCTCAGTCGCCTTCTTCTTGAAACCGGCACTGACCTCTGGACCTGCAACAGCAGCAACCTCCAACATTTCCAAACCTGTAGCGACCACATGGGATCCTGTAATGCACATTACCCATTTTCTGGAGCAGGAAAAGTAGCTGTTATTGTCTGTCCTGCTCATCGATTTGAGAGATGAGGATGCCTGGCCTGTTCCTGACACCCCTGATGTTGCTGGTATCCTAAGCAACAGCAAGATGGAGGTCCACACTGGTCATTGACATACGATCCATCCCGCTAGAAAGTTCTTGTGGTAGCACAGAGTTAGAGTGCAGATACTGTGGATAAGATGGTTCCACACATAGACCACTTGCTGGAGCAGGACAAGGAGCTGTTACTGTCTGTCCCAGTCATCGATTGTGTAATGAGGATTCTGGTCTCTTTCCAGTGCCTTGAGTGCTTCTGGTGGTCTTAAGCAACAACAAGATGGAAGACACCACTGATCACCACCGTATGACCCATGCCATCAGAACATCCCTGTGGCAGTGCAAAGGCAGAGTGTAGATGTTGTGGATAAGAAGGTACCAAGGTGGTCATGCTTTTCAGTTCAATATACAATTTAACTCCTAGTGGAATGAAGTGCGTAAATGTGGGTATAGAAGCACTTCATGACTGAGACTTGCATGTGAAAAGAGAAACTGAAAATGTATCGCTGGTGTTAATATGACTATTTCTAAGTTAGACTGGAACAAAATATGTCGTGCATAGCACTACATCAACCAGCAAATGACCACAGAGTATTATCCAACTTGTGCCCCACCAAGCATTCGCCTTACTGTTGTGACACTATCTATTACAACAGTGTTTGGTGACTGCACTATATGTGAAATCAGTTGACAATTGTGTTCATCTACGACATGCCTGATGATGAACTTATACAACGTAGCTGCTGTGCTACACCATGCATAGGAGAGGCCGAGTACGTGTTTACCAAGCATAGAATCCACATACATTTATGTTGTAAACTTCTTATGGGTGCATAGTGTACATGTTGATGGTCTGGGATACTACCTTGGTTTCTGGGTTAACAAAGAGCCAAAAGAGAAACAGTTTAAATGTTCCCAGGAAAAACCAGAGTACCATGAGCTGCCAATCAGTTTGAAGGAGATACACAGAGAATTTACTGTATGTTGAAAAGCTTTGTGTGGGAAATACCGCACAGGTGTGAAGAAGATAAAGAAGAGTCTGAAGTTTTTTTTGAAATATTGCATCCAACATACTATTTTTTTTAAATATAGAATATGTATATAAAATTTCACACTTCTCTCATTATAGTCCAAGTGTTGCACTTACTAATATGATTATTTTCGATGCCACACCTATGATTATGCAGTAGACAATTGACTCAAACACCTCCTCACCAGTCATTGTCAAACTGAATGATGAAGTTTCTTTTCATGGGCCAGTATCTATATATAGCTGATTTCTCTCTGTAGCCATTCTAACTCAGTTGCTTGATAAACTTGCAAACAGGACACCGTACTGTCTTCCCAGGTGCACATGGAAGAGAAATACATTGCATACAAATAAATGAATGCAAATATATTCAAAAATACATCACATGGGAATGCTGTTTACATTTTATTTAGCGTATGGCTAATGCAGACATATCATGAAATTACATATACATATGTACATATTGACACACAAGAGACTTAAGTTTGTCTTTACAACTGAATATCCAGTCCTTCAATCCAGCGCACTGCATCTGGAGTTGCTAGCGGGAAATCCTCTTTGGCACCATGATAGGCTCGAATCCTGCATTCACTGACAATGTGGTGAACAGTCTGGTATGGAGCCTCGCAGTCACAAGCTGGGTCAGGCAGCTTCTTCCACTTAAAGAGAGCATCCATGCATCGCCCATAGCTGGTACGGATTCTGTTGAGAGAAGACCAGGTCTTGCGTGGTAAGTCGAATCCACTTGGAAGTTTAGCACCTGAGAAGATGTTATGCAGGTGCACATCTGTCACTGCTTCCCACCGACCTTTCCATTCTTCAAGAGGTTTGAAATTCTTAGCAACCATGTCAGCAGCATCGCACAGAGTTGGATCACGTGATTTCAGTCTCTTGCGATTTAAAAGTGGCAGGTCGCTATGCACAGGTAGGTTAGAATTCCTGGAGATCTTGTGAAATTCTCTCATAAGGGCAGTACATCTGCATAGATCAGGAGGCATTATACCGGTTAACAGTGGAAGCCAATAAACTGGAGTAGATCTGATTGTGCCAGATATTATGCGCATTGTCGTATTCAGCTGGGTATCAACTAGCCTTGTATGATGACTATTCATCCAAACAGGTGCACAATACTCAGCACTTGAGTATACCAAGCCCAGAGCTGTTTACAAATCGAGATGAGCACAAATACACTACTTCAGAACTCTGGAGACAATAGTAAAATATTGTTAAATACACTATACCATAGTTTGCTACATGAGGCGCAGTCACAACCCAGGATGCATGAAGTCACACATCCATCAGCAGCTGCAGCTCACCACAGAGTGAACCGGCGATAAGAAGTGGGTTCTCTGGCCAGATCAAGAAGCACATCCAGCACAAAGAACAAATCAGTGGAACACATGGGTATTTACAGAATGTACCAGAAACTGCATACAAAAGCTGGCAGACTAGCACCAACTTGTCCTGCATGCTAACACCAACATTCATCAGCAGGTGTGGAGGAATGCTGCACTCATATCGGCTCCCTGGTTGAAAAGGTAGGTGGAGGGGTTAGAGTTTATATAAAGCACAGTCATGGTGCAGTAACTCTCAATCTGCCATCATCATTTCGCCTGTGTGGCTGATTGTGAGTTCTAGTACCAGTTTTTTTCGGGTGGTTGAGAGGGGGGGGGGTTGGGGGGGAGAAACAGCAGTAGCAGCAGCATACGCCTTCGCCAGGGCAATATGACATGCAAGTTAATTTTCCAAATCATTCCATGTACCTGTGTGCCCTGTGATATTGGCATCCCTCACCTGTGTAATTTTAGTATGCGGCGAATTTCTATTTCGTACCTGGTATTACATTCCTGAGATGTTGGCCGATCTAGTTCGACAGCTGGAAGCTGAGAGACTACTGAACAACAGCATCCAGTGCAGCAAGAACGTAGGTGCATTTTTTTGTATCAAGTAGTTGTTAGAGAAAATATCTTTTTTCTTCATCTAATGTATTGTGTTTCTAATGATGAGGGCTGGTGAGTAGGGCTACGTGTCGAGGCTGAGAGAGAGGAGCTATTGATTCAGTCTTGTAAGTAGCAGAATACGATTTTCAAATTCAGTGTGTTTTATATATAAGAAGTTTCAGTGAACTAGAGAATATGATGTTCTCTTTATATTTCAGTGAGCTGATGAATACAGTTTTCTGTGTGTATGTCTCTAACATTTTCAAGAAATAATTATGTTCAATATTTTATTGTTGTAGGCAACTTCAGAGAGTAAGATAGATGGCTCCAAGTTGAGGGTAAAATACTAGAGTGAGTTCATGAGATGGCGCCTGCTGCAGAAGCTGAAAGGCAGTGCCATCTCGCCCTTTCTGAGGAGAATGAGGAAATATTGAGTAGGATGGGAGAACTACGGGAAAGCTGTACTGTACTGCTTAATCCTTGGACCAAGAGTGGAAAAGGTGATTATAATGCAACCGTTGTCATTGCAGCATATAATTATTGCTATTCTGGAATGTTGTTATTTGTTTACTGCATATATTTTTATATAAAATCTTGAGCATTGTACGTAATTTTTTTCATTCGTCATGTTTTACAGTGGTACCACGGTCGCCAACAGCTCCACAACAGTTAGCTGTGGCACAAATGCCTAGAGCGGTGGTTGCAGTGGCAGGAATGGAACACGTGTCCGAGCAGCATACACCCCCGGGCAAAGCACCACTCGTGGTTGTGCGAGAGGCGGCGGAATCAATTGCAGTCGCTGTAGTGCTCACCCCCGCACTATCATATACCCTCTGGCGTCCGTAGGTGATTCAGTCGGAGGAGGAAGAAGAAGAAACAAAAGACCAACGATCTCCCACCCTCCAGGCTCCAAATGGTGAAGGCTCCAGCATGCAGCAGCATCACTGCAACCAGTATAGTCCCACTGGATTTCACTGCGCCACCTCGTCCTACTCCAGCTCCGACTGTTCGCCCTCGCCGGCAATGGAAGACATGCGTGCGTCGGCGCATACTCCTCAACCCAGCATGTGCCTCATCCCTAACGCCATCATCCACGAAGTGGAGGTAGTCATCACCTAGTTGTAGTGTCAATGCTGCTAGCAGTAGTGCCCTCTCCCCGCCTGATAGTGAAGGACATCAGATTAGAGGTGTCATGACTCAGCGGCTGGTAGGTCCCTTGAGGGCGTATCTCTTTCATTAAAATTTATCTGGCCGGGGGTACCGCAACCCGGTCAAGTTTCTAGAAGCATGGCTCCCAGTGCTGGAGACAGAACACATAAAAAGGGTTAGATGATCTGTTAGTTTTTTTTTTTTTTTTACTCATCTATCTTCTGACTAGTTTGATGCGATTCACCACGAATTCCTCTCCTGTACCAACCTCTTCATCTCAGAGTAGCAATTGAAATCTACGTCCTCAATTATTTGCTGGATGTATTCCAATCTGTGTCTTCCTCTACAGTTTTTACCCTCTACAGCTCCCTCTAGTACCATGGAAGTCATTCCCTGAAGTCTTAACAGATGTCCTATCATCCTGTTCCTTCTCCTTGTCGGTGTTTTCCACATATTCCTTTCCTCTCCGGTTCCGCGCAGAGCTTCCTCATTCGTTACCTTATCAATCCACCCAATTTTCGACATTCATCTATAGCACTACGTCTCAAATCCATCGACTCTCTTCTGTTCTGGTTTTCCTACAGCCCATATTTCACTACCATACAATGCTGTGCTCCAAACGTATATTGTCAGAAATTTCTTCCTCAAATTGAGGCCTATGCTTGATAATAGTAGACTTTTCTTGGACAGGAATGCCCTTTTCGCCAGTGTTAGTCTACTTTTGATGCCCTCCTTGCTCCACCCATCACTGGTTATTTTGTTGCCTAGGTAGCAGAATTCCTTAACTTCATCTACCTCGTGATCATCGATCCTAGTGTTACGTTTCTCGCTGTTCTCTTTTCTGCTGCTTCTCATTCCTTTCACTTTTTTTCGATTTACTCTCAATCCACAATCTGCACTCACTAGACTGTCCATTTCATTCACCAGATCATGTAATTCTTCTTCACTTTCACTCAGGTTAGCAACGTCATCAGCGAATCGTGTCATTGATATCCTTTCACCTCGAATTTTAAACCCACTCCTGAAACTTTCATTTATTTCCCTCATCGCTTTTTCGATGTACAGATTGAACAATAGGGGGAAAGTCTACATCACTATGGTAGACCCTTTTTAATTCGAACACCTCGTTCTTGGTTGTACACTCTTGTTATTTCCCTCTTGGCGCTTGTACATATTGTATATTGCTTGCTCTCCCTACAGCTTACCCCTATTTTTGTCAAAATTTCGAACACTTTGCGCCATTTTACATCATCGAACGTTTTTTCCAGGTCAACAAATCCTATGAATGTGTCTTGTTCTTTTTTCTGTAGTCTTGCTTCCATTATCAACAGCAACGTCAAAATTGCCTGTCTTGTGCCTTTATCTTTCCTAAAGCCAAACTGGTTGCCGTGTACCACAACCACAATTTTCTTTTCCATTCTTCTGTATATTATTCTTGCAAGCGTCTTGGAAGGATGAGCTGTTAACCTGATTGCGTTACTGTTCTCGCACTTGCCAGCTCTTCCAGTCTTCGGATTTGTGTGGATGATATTTTTCCGAAAGTGAGATGGTATGTTGTCAGAATCATACATTCAACACACCAGTGTGAATACTTTTTTGTTGTCACTTCCCTCAATGACTTTAGAAATTCTGAAGGAATATTATCTGTTCCTTCTGCGTTATTTGATCTTAAGTCCTCATAAGCTCTTTTAAATTATAATATAGTACTGGATACCCTATCTCTTCTAAATCGACTCCTGTTCTTCTTCTATCACTCCAGACAAATCTTCCCACTCATAGAGGCCTTCAGTCTATTTTTTCCATCTTACCTCTTCCTCCTCTGTGTTTCACTCTTGCTTTCAATTTCACCGAAGGTTTTATTGACTTTCCGATATCATGAAACAGTCCTTCAGACAATCATTTCTTTTTAGATTTCTTCACAAATTTCACGCAGCCATTTGTTATTAACTTCACTGCAGTTCCTTTGTATGTCATTCCTCAGCGACTTATATTTCTGTTGTCCTGAATTTCACAGAACTGCCCTGTTTCATCGATCAACCGAAGTACTTCTTCTGATCCCATGGTTTCTTCGCAGTTACCTTCTTTGTACCTATTGTTTTCTTTCCAACTTCTGCGATTGCCCGTTTTGGAAACTGTACTACCTACTGAGCTATTCCTTATTGCTGTATCTATAACCTTAGGGAACTTCAAGCGAATCTCGTCATTCCTAAGTACTTCCGTATCCCACTTCTTCACGCATTGATTCTTCCTGACTAATCTCTTAAATTCAGCCTATTCTTCATCGCTACTACATCGTGGTGTGAGTCAATATCTGTTCCTGGGCACCCTTAGAATCCAGTATCTCATTTTGGAATTTCTGCCTGACCCTGACATAATCTAGCTGAAATCTTCCGTGTCACCTAACCTTTCCCAAGTTCACGTACTCTCCTTGTGATTTTTGAACAGATATTTGCAATTATCAGCTGAAACTTATTACACAACTCAGTTAGTTTTTCTCCTCTCTCATTCTCTGTCCCAAGCCCATATTCGCCTGTAACCATTTATTTTATTCCTTCCCCTACAACTGTATTCCATTTCCCCGTGATTATTAGTTTTTACCTCACTTTACGTATTGTATTACCCTTTCAATATTCTCATGTACTTTGTCTATCTATTCATCTTCATCTGAGATATAATGCCATTATATGTAACACAGTACTCTGCTGCAAGTTGACTCACTCTCCGAAACAGCACGGTGCTGCTGGAGAGAAAAACCTCCACTACATCTAGGGTGATAATGGCGTTATATCTTGTAGCACATCAATAGTTGAGTGGTATCGTGATTCCACGTTGGCGCGGTTTTCCGAGATGGAAGTAAGAGCGTCAGCTAAAGCACTCAGCCAAATTCGACACCTCGACATCCATATTGATGTCTGCGGTCCGTTGAAAGGAGGGTCCAGCTACATCAAGGTCCCTAAGGATATAGCTGGTAAGAATACATGTATTAACGTTCAAAATAAAGAGGACAATGCTTCTTTGGCAAGGTCAATCCTGGCCTGCGAAAGAGAAATTAAACAGAATCCGGAGTGCACATCTCGATACGGAATAGGTATTACCATTCGTGGCTGATACAGCTTTGACGTTATCGAGTTCCCCGTAAAGATTCAGGACATACATGAACTTGCACAAAATCTTGGAATATCGTTTCGTGATTATGGGCTGGAGAAGATGAGCAGGAAAAGCATAGTGTAGTTGGACCACTCCATTTTTTGAAATATGCGGGTGAGTGTGATCTTCATGTAAACATGCTGCTCTTGTTTGAAGGTGATAATCAGCATCACTTATTGGTCAAAGACATGTCCCGCCTTCTTCCCTCCCTGATGAGTAGACACAAGGGTAAAGATCATATCCTTCAGGTGTCTAAATACCTTTTCCGAAGAAAAATATTTATAAAGTCATCTGAAGGACTGTGAATCCAAGCAAATGGTACGTGTTGTTATGCCTTGAAAAGAAAACAAATTCGCTGACCGCTGGTGGCCGAGCGGTTCTAGGCGCTACAGTCTGGGACCGCGCGACCGCTACGGTCGCAGGTTCGAATCCTGCCTTGGGCATGGATGTGTATAATGTCCTTAGGTTAGTTAGGTTTAAGTAGTTCTAAGTTCTAGGGGACTGATGACCTCAGAAGTTAAGTCCCATAGTGCTCAGAGCTATTTGAACCATTTTTTTTAAACAAATTCATTACATTCAAGAATGCTCACCACCAGGGGAGATATCCATTTGTTGTATACGCTGAGTTCGAATATCTCCTTGTCCCTGTCACACGCTCTGAAGGGAGTCCCTTAGCCTCACATACCACCTTCATGCAAAAACACTTACCAAATTAAAACGTACCAAATTGCATGCTCATATGATTCAAGTCTTAACTGCTGCGAATCTTATGTCGGGGATAATTCTGTGGTTTGGTTACTCACTGAGCTTGAGAAACTCTCATGGGATGTTGGTAGGCTTTACAGCACCAATATACCCATGAGCGAATCGGAGGAGGATAAAAAATTATACTACTATGCAGTTAACTGTCATATTTGTAGGGTACCATTAGATAGAAAAGTTGAAATTCCCCGTAGAGTTCATTGTTATTTTACGAGAAAGTTCCGTGGTGCAGCTGACAACGCAGGAAATTTGAAGTATAAGTTATCTGGGCACACACCTGTTTTCTTCCATAATTTAAGCGGGTATGATGCTCACTTTCTAGTTGAGCAGTTGGCTAATTTCGGTTTGAAGACAGATCAAGTCAGCGTCCTTCCTGAGAGTGTAGAGAAGTATATTTGTATATTTCTTCCTCGAGAGGAACGACGCCATAAACTACGGTCGCTGGCCGGGGTGGCCGAGCGGTTATAGGCGCTACAGCCTGGAACCGCGTGACCGCTACGGTCGCAGTTTCGAATCCTGCCTCGGGCACGAATGTGTGTGATCTCCTCTTAGGTTAGTTAGGATTAAGTAGTTCTAAGTTCTAGCGGGCTGATGACCTTAGAAGTTAAGTCCCATAGCGTTCAGAGCCAATTTTTTGAAATCACGGTCAGCTTCCTTGACTCTTCATGTTTCATGCAGACTTCACTCCAGAAACTTGTTGACACTCTACCTCAGGAGGATATGTACATCACCCGATCTGCGTACCCCGACGGGGAAAAGTTTCAAAATGTGACTAAGAAGGAAGATTTCTTTTATGAGTATCTGGATAGTAAGGCGAAACTCGACTAAACCAGGCTACCCGATATATCTGCATTTATCAATACTCTCACAGGCGATGCTAACACTAGTACAGATTATGAACATGCCGTGAATGTCTGGCGGTTATTCAACATCCTCAATTTGGGTGAATATGCAAGACTATACATGGACACCGATGTGCGCTTGCTTGTGGATGTTTTTGAAAAAGTTCCGGACTGTGTTCAAGGCCACATACTTTCTGGACTACGCCTTTTGTTACACGACACCTCGGTTGTCGTGGAAGGCAGTGCTCAAGTAAATGATCCGCAGCATCTAGCTTATGAGTGATGCTGATACGCTTCTTTTCTTTGACCATGAGATTCATGGGGCAGCGTGTCCATAGAAACGCCAAGGCAAATAGGCCTAACCCACATATGGATGTTGGGTTCAATCCATCCCTCGATTCATGTTTTATATTTGGATGTGAATAACTTGTATGGAGACGCCATGATGCTGCCACTGCTGTTTGGTGTGTTTTCGAAAACGAAGGCTTAGGGGGAAAAATAATGGATCTGGTCGCTGATTCTGATGTAGGGTATGTGTTGGATTCAGACCTCATGTATCCTGTTACTATGCGTGAAATGACAAGCGAATTGCTGTTATGTCCAGAGCAACAACTTCCGCGAGGGAGCACTGTCCCTGAACTGATGGCCACTGTTAGTCACAAACAGAGGCATGTAATCCATTATCATAATCTCCATCAGTGCCTCGGCTTAGCGATGGAGCTAGGTAGAATCACTGGGCTATCTCCTTCAAGTAGTCCCCCTGGTTGAAAGAGTATATTGAATTAAATACCGAAAAGAGGGCGGGCGCGACTAGTGATTTCGAAAAATATTTTTATAAATTAATGAATAATTCCATTTGCAGTAAAACCGTGCAGAATGTAGGAAATGAACGCGATATTTTGATTAGGAGTGAATTGGAGGGGCGTTATGGCGTAAGGAATTGCATTGCGAGACCAAATTTTAAGGGGTCCATTGGTTTCAATAAGAACTTCGCTGCTCTAGAGATGTCAAATGTTTCAGTAGAGTTGACAAAACCTGTCTATTTGGGGATGTGTATACTGGACACCTCCAAACTCCACATGTAGCAATTCCACTATCAGTTTACTAAAACTCGTTTCGTGGAACCAAAGTTACCTTATATGGATGCAGGTAGCTTCGTCTGTTGAGTAAAGAACTGCAATCCATATGAAGCAATGAGGTATCACAGCAATGAATTCGACACATCTGGATACACAGCCGATAATCCTTTGGTACTGTTCCTCAGAACAAGAAGGTTTTCGGCTTAATGAAATATGAACCGAAAGGATTGGCGATTGTAGAGTTTGTGGGTCTAAGATCTAAAATGTATGCATATCGTACAATAGATGGGGCCACCCACTAAGGGAGTGTGGTGTGTAGCATCACGTATTCTGACAGTCGAAGACTACTTGCAGTGCCTGTGCAGTGCTGTTCGTGGTGCTCCACCGCAACCTCCGCATGTGGGATGGCAAACAAGTATTCGATCAGGAGGAGTTTACTGTGCTGCAATCTAAAGTCGGACTGTCACCTCATAACGATAAAAGAGCCATTTGTAATGATGATCTCGAAACTCTCTCGTATTCACATTATTTACTTGAATCACGAGAGGGGTGGAGGATTCCGACGGCGTGGATGAGAGAGAGAGAGAGAGAGAGTGAGTGACTGGCTGAGTTAGAGCTTATGCTGAACAGAACCATATTGTAAATTTTGTATGTGTGTGATGTATGGTGTACTTGCATGTAGCCGGCCATTGTGGCCGAGCGGTTCGAGGCGATTCAGTCCGGAACAGCGCTGCAGCTACGTTCGCATGTTCGAATCCTGCCTCGGGAATGGATGTGTGTGATGTCCTTAGGTTAGGTTTAGTTAGTTCTAAGTATAGGGAACTGATGACCTCAGATGTTTAGTCCCATAGTGCTCAGAGCCATTTAAACCATTTGAACTTGCATGTAAGAGTGTTTCTGTGTCCGTGTATGTATGCATTTGAGTGTGTTAAAGTATAGATGCCTGCGTGAAAACACTTTCACCTCACTTTTTAAATAGGTAGCATACTATGTATGCATGAATATGTATAACAACCATGTGCTGGAAAACGTTATAAAAACATAAAAAGAGTTAAGTAATGTACAAAGAATATATAAAAAATACAAAATTGTAGAAAAATTATAATAAAATTTAAGAAATTTAAAATAGAGAAAAAGTATAGCTTTACTGTATTTGTCTCTTCTGCACTTCATGTGCATGTGTAAATACAGTAGTTTTTAAGTTTCATCTACCACTAGCTGTCCAAGTCCTACTAGTTTTAAGTGTGAGTTTCACCAGTTCATTTTAGTATATCTGTTTGGGATGGACGTTTTAGAGCCATCTACTTCATTGTGTTATTACATTATTTCAGCTGCTTGAGGTGGAAAACGTTTAGAAACATCCACTTCAACGTATAAATTCACTTTTCTGTTTGGGTGGTATTTCACTAGTAATAGTAACAGTAATAGTATTAGAGTAAGAGAAACTTAGAACAGCTGCAATCAGCACTGCAGTAGCTGTACTGCAATAGCTGTAATCAGTACTGCGATATAATGTAGAAATTTTCACACAGTACTGTTAGTGATGTAGTAATGTTCAGTCGGTAATGTAATGTAAAATAAAAAATTCCTTCAACTGTTACTATTATTTGTAAAACCAAGAACTGTGAATGTGTGGGTAAAAAAAATTAAAACAGTAACAAAAACTGTGAATTTTAAGGGAGTATTAATTCGTATATTGTAAAGACAATAAGATTTGTGAATGTGAAGCAGTATTACTACTGTGTCTGAATAAAAATATTGTTATTCGCAACCATACGACTTTGTTATTATTTCACAAATCCATACCATCACAAATGTATATAGAGACTGTGCAAGAAGCGTGAGGGAGGTAACATTTAAGATGGGGGAAAAAAAATACATAAAATGGTGACATGCGGCTTTGCTGTCGGTATTGGGTTATGCGAGCAGACAGCAGATAATTGTGTCTGCTTCCAGAGACATATAGCAAACGTGTCTAATATGTATTGCCTGGGCTTGAGGAAAACCACAGGCGCGGTATCTTGGCTAAACTAGATGGATCAGAGTGAAATCCGTAAAAAAAGTACGCATATCTTATGAAGTAAAAGTTCATTTAGTACTTATCCAACTTAAAAGTAATTTTACATTTTCATAAGAAGACACAGCAACACTGTTATCATAAGTCTTATTCTTGAATCGATGGAGGGCAGGGCACCCGCAATATTCCAGGTCTTAAATCGCAGCAAACCAGAAGATTCGACGCATACATCAGATTTTCTCCTTCCTTTTCTCGTAGATGATGGTATCAGTCTGGTCGAATAACTGAAGCGACGTCACCATATCTTTACTAGGTATGCCATAGTCATCCCAGTAAATTCCATGGTAGAAATGTGTTAACCACTCTCCGTTCTTCCGTTCAAAAAATGGCTCTGAGCACTATGGGACTCAACTGCTGTGGTCATAAGTCCCCTAGAACTTAGAACTACTTAAACCTAACTAACCTAAGGACATCACACACATCCATGCCCGAGGCAGGATTCGAACCTGCGACCGTAGCGGTCGTGCGGTTCCTGACTGTAGCGCCTTTAACCGCTCGGCCACTCCGGCCGGCCGTTCTTCCGTGTTTTAGCACACTTCACATCTTTGAAAGACCTTGGTGATATAATATTTGTAGAAAATGTCTCTGTTGTTCCGGCATCTTCTGTGTAAGCTACAAATGCAACATCTGTGTTCCAGGAAATTTGCCCAAGATTCAAATTTAGTTCCTACATCTATAGTTTCTGATTCAATTATCTTGCTCTGATTTGAGCAGTCTGTTACGACGGTTGGCGATAGCTCGATGAATTTCTGTGGACTGATTAGGCATCGTCCTCTTTCTTCTTCAGTACTTTCATAGAAAAAAACACAGAACCTCGAATACGTGTCATATGCTAGACTGTATAAATATTTATCCCACTGCAGGTGTAAATTATCAAATGTGTAGATTTCAGTATTTAGGTAGACTCTGGCGTCAGTTAACATGCAGTTGTCGAATACAGTGGAATCATTTGCTGTATTACCTCTTCTATCACTCTGAAACGCAAGTATATGAATCTTGGCGTCTCCAGCAGGTAGGAGGGTTTAATAGTCCATGTTTGCTTGCAGTCCATAACACTGGATATTTGAAAAAACCCCAAGAGTGGGATGTTAGTCATAGATATGTACCAGCATTCAGAACTTTTAAAAGCTCAAACGCTCCTAGTCTGATACACTGATGTGAGGCATTTTCCATATTATCTCGCTGATTGTCATCCTGAGCTCCTTGAATGTATGAGTTAGTATCCGTCGCATTTCGTACCGTAATAGTTCCTGTTTAGCATTCATAATAGCGTGCTTCATGTAAACATTTTTAGAGGTATCCATGCAATTATACCTTGCACATTTTTTACCCTTAAATAATGACAGAGATTATATTACAACAAGACGCACAGTTTAGCGCTACTGTAAACGTATTTGAGTGATTAATTTTGTACTTAAAACATTTATTTTTAAAGATTTTTGAATTACAAAGATACAAAGGTTTTCCGTGATACATTTCATTCCATTGCTGTAATCTGTAACACCTGAGGGTATAATTACATTAATCCTCAGGGGGGTACACGCTTACTTTGTGTACCATGTGTTTGGCAAGCACAAGGAGCCCTAGCTAATACGGTATTTGCTTATGCAACTTTACACATCGGTACCATATTTCTCTAATACAGAATTACACAGCTATCTGATTATTTAATAGAGAAACAAACTTTTTTTTCTACGTCAGTGACACATGTTTACGCAATTACACAGTTGGATAACTTCACACTTATGAAATTGTTTTTTGTCTGTACTTTGTGAACTCTTCATACTTTTTCGGAACCATTTAATACTATGAGAGCTTTGAATGATGTATTTGGTATGGGATCATGAGTTTTAAAGTGCATTTGAGGTAGATGACACTATTGAAATGAGCAGAGAATTTTTTTAGGTTTTGAAATTATTGCAGAAAGCTATGACGTTTTTGAGATTTGCCTGATGTGTTATGATGTTATTATTACGACGACGATGTGTATTATGCTGTTGAGGTACGTTTATGATCAATAAGCTGATGCTATATGAGGAATTTGATTATGCTACGTATTTATTATGACGAAATATTGAAGAAGTGTCGACGAATATGTATATGTGGAATAAGATAAAGAATAATGAGCAGTGGTTAGGGTCTCTGATTTGTGAAAAAGGATGTTGGAAACCAAGAATCGTACTTTAAGAGTTATGGAATGTGTGTATATGCGTGAATGTATCACAATGCTGGCGAAAATTTTTTGGACACTTATATTTATAGGATTTTGTTTCTACACATTTATAACGCAAATTCTCGACCTGTGAATTTTTTTGTATGAGACTGTCAATGTAGCGGAAACTGCTGTCGTAAATATTTCGGTAAGAAAGCTAAGTTACCTTGACGTAATGCGTTGTGGGTGCAGTCGCCCGGAGAAAAAGCCATTAGGTGGAGAAAAAAGAGGCCATTAACCTCGCTAGTGACAGCCCTTTGTAGAAAGCATCGCAAATAGGACACGCTCATTACTTGGAAACATATGATTATACTGTGAAGCTCGTTCTTTGTGCTACGTACTGAAATGCTTATGAATTGATGGGAAATATTCTTACATCTGCACACCTTATTATGACGAGTGTCTTTCTACAAGAGTTGAGAGAATTTCTACTAACTTATGAAATTGCACATAACTATTGAATTATATTTTTATGCTTTGCTTTACGTAGTTATTATTTTATTTGATATCTGGTTTCCAGCTGTGTTGCAGCATTGGTTTTATAAAATAAAATTAAATGCATTTGCTAATGTGAACACTTACTGTCAACAGATCTATTAAATAATAATTTTATGATCCACATTCTTCGAAAAAGGAGCACTTGGAAAGAAATGAACAATAAGGAGGGACTAATAATAGTAACTGCATACATAATTTTCTTTACAATTACTTGGTATTTTCTTTTCTTTTCTTTTCTTTTTTTTTTTGTAGAATAAGTTTTGGTGCACCACTTTAATGACATAGACACTAAGATGTGAATAGACGTTTCTCTTATCTGCATTGTTGTCTTTAGTGTACTATTTTTTCTGCTTGAGCTATGTCATGATTAGATATAAGTTATTACATTTGCTGCTGCTGTTTGCCGGGCATAGTGCTACTGAATTTCACTTTGTATTACTCTGTTAAGCCAGTTTTACTACTGATTTATTTTTCTTGTTTGCTGCACATTGCTTTGTATTAGTTGTAATGTTGCATTTGCTTTGCTAATTTAGATATACTGCTGATTGCTTTGCAAATTTGCATTTTTTTGTCATTGCTGTTTGTGTTAATTGTTTTGTACTACTGCTTTGCCTCGTCCCTTAGTATATATATCTGAGCTCAGTAGATTTAAGTTAGCTTAAGAGGGGGTAGACTATATAAGAAACTAACTATGAAGAATAGGGAAAGAATGCATTGAGAAGTTATATGAAAAAGATTTGGGCAAAAATGAGTATTCTACAATGAGAAATAATCACTTAGAAAGAGGATATGAACCAAACAGTAGGCCTTAGGGACAACAGGTTTAGGTAGGATTTCCTTGGAAATAAATGATGAGGTAAGATAATGGAAAATAAATAATGAGGTAAGAAATAAGTGAACATATAAATACAGAAAGCATACTTGAATAGGATTTTTTTGATGGAAACAAGTGTTGAAATAAGAGGAAAGATCTACGGAATGAAGTTTTCGGTTGGACTGCAGTACCAAATGTTACACGGAAAACAAACCCTGTCCTTTCCTTTTGTGTTATTCCGCTATGTGTTTGTGTACCCTTGTGTATTTGTTCTCTTCCTGTCTTTATGTGTTTATCTGATAACAGTTATGTTGTAGAATTTTTCTAATAATATGTTATTTACTTTGTAAAGATGTTTAGACATTATTTTTTCTGATTTGTTTTAATGCTCATGTGTGAAGTTGATGTTTCGAAAGTTATTCTGATCTTTTATGTATGTACTTATGTCATAATTCCTGTAACACTGATGTATATGTTATTTCGATTCTTTCATAAAGCCCATATTACTACAAATGTTATCTGTATTTTTATGTTCTTTAATGATGTATTTTGTACCTTTGTTATTGTATTCTCATGTTATAAAATTGTAATGAACACCAGTTCATCAAATTAAGTAACTTGTAAGCATTCATTTCACTGCACACGTTTCTGTTGGTCGTAGTATATGCACAATATGTGAGAAGTTGGGACTGTTAGTGTTTGGACGTGTTAATAATTCAGCAAGAGACTGGTTAACAGCATTGCTGGTTCTAAGGACATTTCAAAAAAAAATTTTGTGAGTGCGCAAGTGGTGGTTCATGGACTTGCTAGATTGTCCACAAGACTCTTCGATGGTGATTGTGCACCTGCACAGTCGCAACAGATAGCTGCTGGCCGTCTCTACAAGGACTACAGTGGGTCTGTACCTCTGATGGCGCACCAATACCGTAATCTCTACCAGGACTACAGTGGGTCTGCTCTGCGATTCTGTACCTCTGATGGCGCACCAATACCGTAATCTCTACCAGGACTACAGTGGGTCTGCTCTGTGATGACCAACCTACCAATATTCTTCAAAACTTCGACTGCCTCTGTGGTGGGTTTGCTCTGTTGTGGCCCATTACCTGTCTGCACGTCAAGAGACAGCACTGTCTTCCCATTGGAAGGACAATACTACTTCTTCAATACTGCATGGAAATCAACTAAATTTTCTTTTACTTCTCAGACTTTGAGAAAAACACTGCAATTTTACTGTGATGAACGATCAGCACTGTCTTTATGGACTGTGAGAAAATCTTTGCTTTTGGCCAACATTGTATCAATAAGTGTGTGCATTTGATTTCTTTGTTATTGTAATTATGAAAATTTTTTTTCAAATCTGTATTGGCCACTGTCCAAAACAATTTGTAAAAATTTTTGTGGGGAACATGGGGGCTATGTAAGTAGGCTGTTTAGGTTTTTTTGCTGGTAACGCCACGTAGCGCTCTATATGAAAATCACTGACTGTGCTGTGTGCAGTCTGTGGCTGGTTTGCATTGTTGGAATTTGCTATTGTAGTGTCGGGCAGTTGGATGTGAACAACGCATAGTGCTGCGCAGTTGGAGGTGAGCCGCCAGCAGTGATGGACGTGGGGAATGAGATGGCGGAGTTTTGAGAGTGGATGATCTGGATGTGTGTCTGTCACAGACAGTTAATTTGTAAGACTGGATGTCATGAACTGAGATATATATATATATATATATATACTTTTGAACACTATTAAGGTAAATACATTGATTGTTCTCTATCAAAATCTTTCATTGGCTAACTATGCCTATCAGTAGTTAGTGCCTTCAGTAGTTAGAATCTTTTATTTAGCTGGCAGTATTGGTGCTCGCTGTATTGCAGTAGTTCGAGGAACGAAGATTTTTGTGAGGTAAGTGATTCATGAAAGGTATAGGTTATTGTTAGTCAGGGCAATTCTTTTGTAGAGATTATTGAAAATCAGATTGCGTTGCGCTAAAAATATTGTGTGTCAGTTTAGTGTTGATCACAATAGGTAAAGAGCGAAATGTCTGACTACGTTCAATTCCGCTCAGCTTTTTGAAAATCAAACAATGTAAGAGCTTTATCAGCACAGTAATTCATAAATTTTTCTAAGGGGATGTTTCATATTATCCGCAAGACTCTTCAGTGGTGATTGTGCACCCACACAGTCACTACGGATGGCTGCTAGCCATCTCTACAGGGACTACAGTGGGTCTACACCTTTGATGACTCACGAATACCATTATTTCTACAAGGAATGCAGTGGGTCTGCACCTCTGGTAGCCCACCAATACCATAATCTCTACCAGGACTACAGTGGATCTGCACTGTGACGACCTACCTATCAATACTGACTCTGCTCTGGGTGTTTTCTGTTGTGGTCCATTACCTGTCTGCATGTCAAGAGTCAGCACTGTCTTCCCGTTGGAAGGACAACACTAATTCTTCAAGACTGCATGGAAATGCACTACTTCCGTGTGCGTTTTCTTTTACTGCTCAGATTTTGAGAAAAACACTGCAATTTTACCGTCTTTATGGACTGTGAGAAAATCTTTGCTTTTGACCAACATTGTATCAATAAGTGTGTGCATTTGATCTTTGTTATTGTAATTATGAACAATTTTATCAAATCATTATTGGCCAACGCCCAAAACAATTTTTAAAATTTTTTGTGGGGATCATGGGGGCTATGTAAGTAGGCTGTTTATGTTTTTATGCTGGTAATGCCACGTAGGGCTCTTAATGAAAATCACTGACTGTGCTGTGTGCAGTCTGTGGCTGGTTTGCATTGTTGGAATTTGCTATTGTAGTGTCGGGCAGTTGGATGTGAACAGCACATAGCGGTGCGCAGTTGGAGGTGAGCCGCCAGCAGTGGTGGATGTGGGGAGTGAGATGGCGGAGTTTTGAGAGCGGATGATCTGGACGTGTGTCCGTCAGAGACAGTAAATTCGAAAGACTGGATGTCATGAACTGATATATATATATTATGACTTTTGAACACTATTAAGGTAAATACATTGTTTGTTCTCTATCAAAATCTCTCATTTGCTAAGTATGCCTATCAGTAGTTACTGCCTTCAGTAGTTAGAATCTTTTATTTAGCTGGCAGTATTGGCGCTCGCTGTATTGCAGTAGTTCGAGGAACGAAGATTTTTGTGAGGTATGTGATTCATGAAAGGTATAGGTTATTGTTAGTCAGGGCCATTCTTTTGTAGAGATTATTGAAAGTCAGACTGCGTAGCGCTAAAAATATTGTGTGTTAGTTTAGTGTTGATCAGAATAGATACAGAGCGAAATGTCTGAGTACGTTCAGTTTTGATCGGCAGTTTGAAAATCAAATAACGTAAGGGGTTTACCAGCACAGTAATTCATAAATTTTTCTAAGGGGACGTTTCACAGTTAAGTCCCATAAGATTTTTCACACATTTGAACATTTTTGAATTTCCTCGCAGCGAAAGTCAAGAAGTTGATTATAATGTTACACAATATGCAACGTAAATTAGTACAGTGTCTGAACTGTCACTGGAAGGTATATTGCGCTGGTAGGAGTCTCTTAGGCCCTGTTGCAACTGAGGGGAAGAATCCGTGAATAGTGTGAATCACACTGTCGTTGACATAGGCCTTTGTTGCAATGTTACGCTCATTACCGATTGTACTGACTAGGAGAATATCCTTTGTCTGATCAGATTTACAACATTTACTGGGATCGGTTTTCAAAATCTGTCCCTTTGTGAAATCTAGTTGTGGGCCTATTGAACCTTTCTGCTTAAGGTCAATCGCGCGGGATTAGCCGAGCGGTCTGGGGCGCTGCAGTCAGGGACTGTGCGGCTGGTCCCGGCGGAGGTTCGAGTCCTCCCTCGGGCATGTGTATGTGTGTGAGACCTTAACTTTTCCCGGCGAATTGAATGTGCAAATAACTTACGGGTTTGCTGCCGGGTGACGTCGTCGAACACCGCCGAAATTTACAGGAGCACACCCTGCCATTCTCATGGCATCAATGCAAGGAAGACGAAATGTGCAAGGAAATTTAATGCCTCGAACATTGCCCTCACACCGGTCATCCTATGGAATACAACAACACGGAGATTATGGCTTGCACGTCTAGCTATTGCGATAGTGTCATTAAGGAACTATCTAGCAACCTTATAAACAGAGATGGTGAATTCTGTTTAAATGCTGCTTGGAATCCGGCTCTGTCTCTCATCAAAAAACATCGGGACAGAATCAGTGCTACCTCACCTGTTGATTAATAGTAACTATTGATATTTCTGATGTTGATAATCTTTGTTTGTGTTGACACTTGTTCTCTGTGTGGTGTCTTCCTTGTTTCTACTCTGTGAACCGAGGTATTAAATTTCCTCGCACATTTCGTCTTCCTTGCATTTGTGCCTTGAGAATGGCAGGGTGTGGTCCTGTCGAAATATCTGCGGTGTTCGACGACGTCACCCGGCAGCAAACCCGTAAGTTATTTGAACATGTGTATGTGTGTCTGTCCTTAGGATAATTTAGGTTAAGTAGTGTGTAAGCTTAGGGACTGATGACCTTAGCAGTTAAGTCCCATAAGATTTCACACACATCAGAACATTTTTTTAACGTCAATCAATGTATTCACAGTCCTTATTTCAGATTTTGGAGTACTGATGTTTGTACGGAGCTCAATCCCTTTTCCAGACTGTTTTAACACTTCCTTTAAATGTTCAATATCGTATGCACCAGGTTCAATTTCCACAATTTCGGTTTTACCATTAATTTCCAGACGCAGTTCATTCTTAGTCTCTGTGATATCTGGGATGCTGTTGTACGTCTCCAGTCCAATCATTGCAACTCCATTCACAAATACTCAAATCAATTGGCGGGAAGTAATTTGCACGTAATACAGGTGATCGTTCTTTTAAAGTGAAAGTGCATGACATTGCATCTCAACTTTAACTGATGAAGGATTGTTTAAAGCTTTTCGTTACATATACTTTTTCTTCGTAAACGTCAAGAAAAACATGACTTACAGATGCCCACAGAGGTGTACATTAAAGTCCTGAATGCGTTGAAAATGTAGAACACACGTCTTCTGCGCGTGAAGTATCGTAATTCTTCTAGCGGTTCCAGATCATCAAATGAGTCGGAATAGTAGACGGTGTTTGCACTTTTCGTAACATATGACAACCAGTGGGAGCCGGCGACCTGCAACATCTAAATTAACAGTACCATATTCACCAGTTTTCCACGTAGTCTTCGGTAATGTATCCCGCATAAATACACCACGGAATCTGAAATATTGATTTTTTTTTCTAACAGCCTTAAGTTGCCATTTTTGTTTCCAGGACTGCTAGCAGTCTTTTATTTTATTGATGAACAGACCAAGCCCTTTCCTGTACGGTTTCAAGTATAGTCGTTTAACGATGGGTGTGGCTTCCATCATGCGGTTATGTCTTTTTACTTCTTCTGACTGCGCCTGGGAGTTTCGCGCGGTCTTGACTGTTCTAGAAATAGCTGCAGCACCCTTAGCGAGGGACCCTACCGCCGAGAGAGTGGAGAGGCCTGGCATGAGAAATGGAAGAAAATCACCAGACGCCTCAGGTATTGGTAGAACTCGAGGTGCTTTAAGCGATCTTCTTCTTATTCCAGCTGCTTTCTGTTTCAGAGCGTTTTTAGCGGCATATATCGCTGTCAGGACACAGTTCTTCAAATATCTTTGCTTCCCATTCTTCTTCTACTTTAGTGAACAACGTGCAACATTCATAACTCGCTTGAAGTTCATCACTCCTAAATCCAACTTAAGTTTTCCACGCATGGTTTTATCAGCGGCAAATGCTGCAATGCGTTGACCTATACCAATATCCCTTCTTCTGCATATCACGTTGACCTTATTAGCTAAAATCAGGTCTACAATGTGACGACTTTGAAGGTTCTTATTTGCAGCGTATGCATTTCGTGTTCCATACACGCTTCGTCGAGCAGATTAATCCGCTTATCACCAAGTGGTTTCTGAAGCTTCTTTCCAGGTTCACAGCGGTTATATCCCTGAATGTGCAATTCCGCTGGAAGTTTGCATAGAATCCGATCATCTCCTGTAACCCTTCTCCTACTACGCATGTTACGTTATTGCGGTGGTTGTGGACTGCGCACCCCATTATAAAGCAGATCGTTAGCATAAATCCAACTGTTTTGTGTAGCAGGAAAGCCAAGCATTTGACTAGCGCTATATTACCTTTACGTCTTACACCTCTCTCCACCAGAAACACAGTGTGTTATGAGCTTTCTGAAACTCTTTAATGTAGAGGAAACCTGCAATTTCTACGCCTTTACTATCCTTCAAGAAGTTCTAGGATTCGTTCTTTGCACGTTGGAAACTGTAAATAACTCTGTTAACCAGTTTGTCAGATATGACTTTCAAATTCTGTCTTGTATTTTGAGATACGTACCAAATCACCTACATTAAATTTATGTTTACATGGCTCCATAATCCAGGAGTCTATTATCACTAACATCAATTGGTATCGTTTTTATTGTGATATGTTTGGTTCGATTATACTGAGCAATTATTTCTGGGACGATATCTGTCCATTTGTGTGAGACACGAAGATTAAAACGCATCCACGTTTGACCTTTTATTGTTCTGTTCAGACGCTTCACGATTCTCGCCTTGAGGTGGGTGAACGTTGAGTAGTTGGCTCAAATGGCTCTGAGCACTATGCGACTTAACTTCTGAGGTCATCAGTCGCCTAGAACTTAGAACTAATTAAACCTAACTGACCTAAGGACATCGCACACATCCATGCCCGAGGCAGGATTCGAACCTGCGACCGTAGCGGTCGCTCGGTTTCAGACTGTAGCGCCTAGAACCGCACGGCCACTCCGGCCGGCGTTGAGTAGTGATGTGTTCCATACCGCTGCAGCACTGTCTTGAAACACCTAATTTAAAACTCCCCGCCGTGATCGGTTTGAAGGTTGTCCAGGCATCGATTCGTCTTTGTGTGCAACAACCGCTCAAACACATCCACAACACTTCTCTCCGTTTGTGCTTTAACAAGTAATGTGCAGGTAGATTTGGAGTACGTATTAACAACCATTAAATATATATTTGAATCCATTATTCTCAAGTGAATATTCCCTCCTACAAGATCAGCCTGCTATAAGTCATACAAACCTTTAATCATGACATGCCTAAGAAGGTATGTTTTGCGTGCTGGTTTGTGCAGTTCTCGAATTATTGTCTCCATACTTATTCAATGAAACCTCTCTCTCTCTAAATTCGGAGGTTACTGAAACAACCTCATTCGAATCAGGTGTATTACCTGCAGCAGCTGATGTCATGAGCAGACGTAGTCGATCTATTAGCTCGTTGGGGTCTTCATAATATATGTACTGCGGAATTCGACTGTTTGCTGCTTTATGCTCAATGTCAACATCATCGCCGCTGCTGTTGGTGTTGTTTTCATCATCTAGTATTGGTTTTACACTATAATGGTTTTATGCGATCTTATGAACATCAGTCAAATGCAGTATTCCACGGTACATTTCCCTATGATTAACTAAATAATTTATGCTTTTTCCGTGGGTCTGAAGGAAAACATGAATCCAAACCGACCACGGTGGAGAGTTTTACAACAGATATTTCAAGACCCTGATGCAACGGTATGGAATACATCACTACTCAACTCACCTAAAAGTGAGTATCGAGAAAAGTCTGAACAGAACAATAAAAGATCAAAAGTGATGCGCTTTAATCTTCGTATCCTCTGAAACTGCCTGTCACCAATCTGTATTGTGTCATCAGTTACAGTTATAGGTTATGTGCCTAGGGTGTACGGTCTTCCCCCGCTGAAGCCGATTGTTCTGTCTACCTGTCCAGGAACGTGACGAATGATGAATTCGTCAATAACGACAGTATCGTTATCTTGTGCTTTTGTTTCTGCTGTGAGCTGCCTGAAAGATCCAGTAACCGTCTTAAAGGTCTCTCTTAGTGTTTACTGTCGATCCATACACCCTAACCTTAGCAACCGTAATTTCTCTCGGCGCCTGAGTGACTTACCGCTTCGTCGACATCTCAAGTATACTAATCAGACTTCTCTGCAGCGTGAGGCTTTGTATATCCGCTCTTCTTCCTCTTATTATGTGACTACTTCCCGTTCTCGATAACAAGTGATTCTACATATATATTCTCCTCAATAGCCTCAACCTTTTCAGTTATGTCTTTATCGGTTTAATTAACTCACACATTCAATGATTTGATAATTCTCAGAAGAGTCCCATAATACCTCTCTAGCTCCCAGCGGATACCTCCAAATTTATGAATAATAGCCTGAATTTTCGCATCCATGTACAGGCGAATGTTCTGTCTGTGTACACCCATTCTCTCGGGTTGAGAGCTGGACATGCGTGCGAATTTGTCCATAGCGCAGTGTATATTGATGTACTAACCTCTCTTACCAGGCTATATATACAGAAACTCTTGAAAGTTTCGCCTTTACCTACCATCATTCAGTCTTCTTGTTTTATCAATAACGAGAAACCCGTACTGTGAATGATTCCAGCAATTGGCACATATCTTTACAAAATCATTGAACCACATGTCAGTTCCTACATGTACCTGGCAAATGTGTTTTAAATTCATATTGACTAGTTTAAAGACTATAATAAGGTCTGCATTATCTCTAACCAACTGTTTCGGGATTCTGGAATATGTTTGGCTTAGATAAAATACATTAGCACCCATATTACGACTGAAACAGAAATATTTTCTAATTTGGTCTTGGTTTTCCACAGCAACATCGTCAAATATGAAGACAGTGTTTGGCTTAGCTTTTTTGGGTGGAGGGGATATCACCGCTTTCACTGTATGTCGTGTATGTAACACCATCTACACCGCGCAGTATCTCCTGCAATAGCTGATATTTGGGCTGAAACAATGTTTTTGAGAATACACAAAGGTGTTCAAATCGGACTCCACCTACATGTGTTATCAGCGTCATGAGGACATTAGTGTTGCCACAACTGGATGGACCTGCAATAATTGCTCGTATATTAGCAAGAAGAAGTACTGGATTCTTATTTTTCTTCAGGTCTTCTTTTACATCTTCACAGGACCAGTCACCTACAACAAAGTCCTTGTGACGAGAATGTTTCACCCACCCTAACATGATACCGACTGCGTACACACACACGCATACACCCTTGTAAGGATGGTAATAATATGTGCAGCCCCTATAGCTACATCATTTAGCCAACTGAGCTACAATGGCTACACAGAGAATTCAGCTATATACATATTTACCCATGAAAAGTAACTTCATCATTCAGTTTGATAATAACTGGTGAGGAGGTATTTGAGGCAATTGTCTACTGCTGCCTGATTATGAGTGCAGCGAAAATAATGATACTAACAAATGTAATACTTGGACTGTAATGAGAGACGTATGAAATAAAACTGAAGCGCAGTCTGAGATTGTATATACTCATTATTTATTTAAAAGTCATATGGCGTGACGCACGCGCCGCTACCGAGTATAATATAGAAACCATAACAAGCACACAGTCTGCCTACAACAGAGGTAGACAGAACACGAAATTTCAGCATAATAAAATACAAATCCGAATTTACAGGAAGAAAAGAATTATATGTGAACTGCCACTGATATAATTCGGCCCACACGGTTTCGAAGTAACATCGGCACAAGGAGCAAGACAATTTTAAACGTTAACTACTCTCTTCACTTAACAGAAAATTTTTGTATCACAGTACTAACAAAACACAAATCTGAAAGCGCATGGCAAAAAGAGTTACATGTGAACTACTACTGACATAAACAAGCCCACAGGGTAAAGACAAATTTAAACGTTAACTACTATTTCCAGTTAACAGGAAATTTATGTATCACAATAATTACAAAATACAAATCCGAACGCTCATCGGATGGGATTATAACACTTGGTCGTGCCGAAACATTCATTCAGATCGCACTGTATAAAAGCTCAGAAGGCCTGTGGTAATTTAACAGGCGTGGCCAGTGGCCTACATGCACTTGGTTTAACTCACAGCCAAACGAACGCACCTCAACACAAATGCCTCAGCAACAGAAATATCAAAATCTGCTAAGTCAGCAGATGCTGTGTTGCTCACCATGGAGCCCAGCCTATACGATGATTGACAAATTAACGCTCAGACGCCTTCTACGGAATTTCAGACGGCTGTCCTAAGTGATTGCCACGACACGACAACCACCTATTCTAGTGTCTGCCGCCTCCTTACGACCTTGCTTGGCCGCTATCAATGGCGCCACGTCCGCCCAGCATACTACAAATGTCCTCTACACTGTCTGCAGACGTAAACACAATCCCCCTATGCTCACACGGGGCGAGCCTGTACATTCGCTCACGGCCTTCACAACTCTGCAAATTCCCAGGCCAAAATCAGTAAAAGGCACTCGATCGACTGATCTCTGGCGCCTTGCCACAAAACTTGTGTGCACTGCACTGAAATTGAAGGAAATTATCTTTGAGATTCCATACCTTTAACAGTCAGACGATTTGCGGTTTAAAACAATAAAGGAAGAAGTGAACTCAGTCTCGTCACTTCATGTTTGCATTGTCAACGTTTACCATTATACAATGAACAGATACATCAGTACAACAGATCGAGCGAAGGACAACACCCTTCACAAACTTCTGCTTCCTACAGTATTGCCAGATTATTCACATGGCAGGACTTAGAATTCTGAGGAGTGGCCAGTTTATTGGCAACTCATATTGACCACTCTGACTTATACTATGGAGCAGCTAGCTGTTAGTCAGGTCTTATGTCAAAGACTGTGAGTCAAGACACCAGCAAAGTATTGTGTTTGAGTTAGCCATGACTATCGCTGGTGCTAATACATTACACAATGTTTCCACTCGGTTGTTTTGGTTGTAACTGATCCGATTTTTCTATTGTACGTTATCTTCACGTATGACGAATAAACTGTCACTGACTGTAGGGCATAATTTTTTTCAAAAGCAGTTCATGTATGTGAGTTACAGTTAAAGCTCAGATAATACACATAGAACTAAGGGAATTCAGGCTCGAAATTTCTGATAGTAAGAAACATAGCTTAGTCCTTAAGTTACCACAGCCAACTACTATGACAACTAAACCACTTTCGCTACCCTGGCACATTATATACTTCATTTGATATTTTCCCTCAAAAGATTGATCGTAACGTATTTTGGCAAACTTGTAAATCATGTCCGAACTAATTTCTGAATACTCTGTAACGAGCAAGCCAAGCTCTTTCCTATCGACACGCTTTAAACTCCTAACAGTGATAGCGGCTAGAATCATGGAAATTTCGGGATCTATTTCCGAATAGACACTTCTAAGTGAACTAGTATATTTTAAACCGAAATATTTAGCGTGTAATATTACGTGATCAAATCCCACCAATGGTAATCTCCTGTTGCAACAGCTCCAGAGCAAATTGTTTCAAGAAAGAGACAATAGCAAATCAGTCACGTTTATAAACTGACTATTGCATTCATATCTGAATGAGTGCCGCATCTATTTGATGGGATATGTTCCAGCCCCATTGCCTAATCATCTTAATGCAACCTCACAGTTGTTAAATATGGGTGTCTCTCAGCAGCCGTAAGTAAGTTTCAACATAGGAATCACTCAACCAAATGGTTGGGAATAACTGTTGGGTACATTCACCGACGATTCGACACAGACTGCAGTCTGATATTGTTCCTACCAAGGCGTATTTGCCAAAGGCTGGAACGTGTTTAATTTTAAGTTTTGATTTGATCATATCTGCTCGAAACTTTGACTATTGCCTTCTCGCAATATAAGTTTACGGTTTCTCAAAATTTCATTCTTATGAAGACACCTTAGAGGTGTCGAAAACTAGTTCAATGATTGGAAACAGTGAAAACTGGTAGCCGTTTTCCATAGTAGTTTACGGTGCTAGAACCAGGTTCTAGATCAACTTCAGTGCTCATATATGGATCACTTCTAGTAAGTCTAGCTGCGACAGCTTCAAATCTACAAATCCTAAACTAAAAAGTCAAATATTAGAACGGTATATAACATAGCTGTCTCCGTCTTTTTGTAGATTATATGCGAGTGTTCGACGTTACCGTAACCTTCTTTGCAGAATCGAAAGAATCGGTAACAGATTTGGTGGAGCTATGGCTTTGGAATTTACTAATGGTACGACAATAATTCTTTCAGCTTAACCAAACAGTCTGGGCTGCAAACGGTTACCTCGCTCCTGCATTAAAAATGCTACACATAACTGAGAACCATTGAGAAATATTACTGAATTCTCGAACTGGAACGCTCCGTCAGTGTGACACTACACGCGCTAGATCATTTGGGTTCAGGACGTGGCGCGAGGCTTGTTAGTAAAGGAAACAGTTTTACTGACTAATGGTAGTCACTTTGAGAACACCTTTAAATGCCCTCTCGTCTTTCCAGTACCTGGGCTCGGGTTCATATACAGACCACAGGGTCCTGTATACTGGAATAGATAATGAAAGAGTAATATAATACAAAGAGTACCTCAACCGTGTAACTCAATCCACCTCAGCAGCTGCGAGGCCAGCGTGGCACATTGCTAACCGAAGAGCTACAGGTTCGATTCATAGCAAAGTTGGTGACTTTTCTGCACTCGGGTACTGGGCGTTGTGTTGCCTTACGTTGGTACCATCATAACTGACAAGCCAACAGTTTACAATACGCTGTCGTATTGTCTTTCCATTATTGAGATGACTAAATGTGCACCAACTAACTGAAAAAAACAAGTCACCGTACAATAGCGTCCTGTTTCTATAAAGGTTGATATTCAAAATATCGAACTCCTCGAACATGACTGATCAGTGCAGATGCCCATTCTGGACTGTTATGCACATAAGACCGACACGCAGCTTAACCCCCGGATGAACATCGGAACAGCCACATCCATACTGGTGTGTAGGGGAGTCAAATAAATTCAGTTCTTCTTGGTATCAATGTTTCCGCAACGGTTCCACACGTAAGGATATTAAGCAAAAAATGTTCATGGTACTTTCAAAGTTTGTCAGAAGAGTTTAGACTGAGCATCATATATAATAGGAGGTCTGTCGAAATGCGACATCAGTTAGCTCAAAGTTGGCGCACAACCCTCATATTGTTACTTTTACTATGAACATGGTCATCCTTATAAAAATTTATTTTATAAATTCTAAGATTTATGCAAGATCTTGCCAGCTAATCCTATTATTAAAATACCATGAAATTTCTAGGATCACTCTGAACTATAAGAACAGATTTCGTAGGAAAAGAATGTGCTGGTTAACTATTCTGTCTTTTTTTGTGCAAGTAAGGCTGCAACAGTTACTAAGAATTGAATCATTAACACCCTAATTACACTGCGCAACAGGATTAAAGGATGACTTTTTCGAAGCCCAGTAACCGTTTCCCATTGCGACACAGAAGTTTGAAAGTTGATTCAAAGATGCCTACAACCTTTCTCTGTAATGGTGAAAAAGCGTAGCGCCCTGAAATGTCAAGCTCGGGCTCGACGACGCTTCAGACAGCAAGGTGTTGACACGCGAAAAGAACACCGGAGCCCAGAAATTCATATCGATTCGTGCAGGCGTCTACTGATATTGTTTGCCGACAATAGCCATTGTCTTCGGCTGAAAACCACCCCAGGGACACCAGGGGGCATTGTTGAACAGAGGGTTCTTGGGGGGGGGGGGGGTGTATTGGAGCTGCCAGTTGGGTAGTCGTGTATTGACGGCCCTGCTAGGCACCAGGGAGTGAGCCGACACAGCGAGGCAGGGTCGGTTGTTCCCGACTGACTGGGAGACTGGATTCTGGATGGCTAGCCACCGAGGATCACACACTCATACATCAAGTCACTTACATGGTTATTGAGATGTGATGTGTGGCTCTGGTCGGTGGAACTCCTTGCCCTGAGTTTCATACACGTCGGTACCCACTGCCTATGCTGGAAATGCGCACCTATTAATCAGAAATGTGCATGTATGAACCCAAGTGATCATTTTGTCAAGACTATAATTATTCTGGTGAGCTTTCTGTTGCTTCTGTAGTGTGGCGCTCCAGTACTTGTGTGGTGTGCAGCGCATGTCTCAGTTTTTAGATTGACTGTAAATTCTGCGGAAGTGTATTGTTCAATTGTATTACAGGAAGTGCTATAAATTTAAATGGTAATTGATTCTGCTCGTATTTGCACTCTGGCGGAAGTTGTCAGATTGGATAAATGCGATGCAAGGCATATGCATGGTAGCTTTACATATTTTGTATTTTGTAACCAACGCTTGAATATGAACTGAGTCCAAGCTGTCTAGCGAACTTCCTTAGTGTTTGTTTTCAGATTTCATTACGCTTAATTAAAACAGTCAAAATATATTGGACTACATCATTTTGGAAAGAAAAGCTGCTTCAATCTTTGGTTATTGTCAATTTTAAGAATTCTGTAGCTTCCCAATATTGGGCAAATTGACTAGAAGGCCCTATTAGCGTTGTACAGTTTATATACTCCTCACACTGTGCAGTTGCTTAGCAGTCTGAATCAGGTTTTCAAAAATGGCTCTGAGCACTATGGGACTTAACATCGGTGGTCATCAGTCCCCTAGAACTTAGAACTACTTAAACCTAACTAACCTAAGAACATCACACACATCCATGCCCGAGGCAGGATTCGAACCCGCGACCGTAGCAGTCACGCGGTTCCGGACTGAGCGCCTAGAACCGCGAGACCACCGCGGCCGGCTCAGGTTTTCAGTCTGGTGGTTTAATACCTGTTGCATTAGGTAGTTTGATGCACAGACGGCAGCTTGCTGTATGACTCATATATGCATTTGTCTTGAATTATGTTTAATCAATTCCGTAAATGTTTTATAGCATGGATGGATGTTGCTGTTCTGATATCCTTGCAGTTATTAAACTTCAAAGAGGCATTTATTCTAGTGTTATTGGTTTTTAATTATTTGTGATACATTCATTATTTCAGTGCCATTTCAGATAGGGTCCTCCTGGAACTATATTGGAGTTTACTCAAGAAAGAGATTAAGTTTTAAAATTTTCAAAGTTTAAATTGTTTATTGACGTTTAGCTCAGGCCAAATTTATTAAATTCGAGTAGTTTAATATTTACGTGACTTTTCTAAAGCGCCACGATTTAAATCTTTAAAGCGTTTCAGTTTTCTGGTTAAAAAAATAAAAAAAAGATGGGCTCCGTTTATATTTGAAATTTAGTCTTAGTTTTTAGTCTGTTGTAGTGATTTGATTGTAACTGCCCTTCTCTCTGTGTCCGCGGGTCATGCTGGGTGATCCTGTAGTCGCTGCTGGGTTCGCCGGACTGTGACCATCTGTTATGGCGCCCGTTTAAAGATTCTCGTCCAGAACTTTATATTGTATTCTTTTCAAAATGTTTAAAATCAAGGTGCAGATAATTTGATTATTAATGTGTAAAATGGCCTTTAAAATAAATATTTGTTGAAATTTGTTATTTAACTATGAATGGTGTTTGAAAAATTATTTCCGCTACTTGTTGCGGCGTGAAACTCGGGCCAAACAGCTAATTGTGCTGACGCAAAGGTTACGTGACATACCACGTAATCCATATAAGGTGGCCTAATGATGTCACAGTGGCACCAAATTTCACCACAATCCTGCCCAACGCTACCGTGGTAGTATCCCAGAATGGGAAGGTCGTCGCAGCCCCTCTTACCCACATTTCAACCCTTCTTTTGACGCCTCTGCAATGGAGGTCAGAACCGCGATGTCCAACGTTAAAATCACGCAACCTGTAGTTCGGCAACTGGCACTGGATGTGTGTCAAGGAGTTGCCTGACACATGGGTGAAAATAACATCAAAGCGTCACTCTAAAACAAGGGGTGAAATGTGGGTAAGAAGTACCTTGACGACCTTCATATCCTGTGACACGATCATGGTGGCGCTGGGAAGAATCGTGGTGCGATTTCGTGCCAATGTAACGTCATTAACCCATCTTACACGTCACATGAGCTTCTGAGCTCTGACCTTTTTCTTTTTTCTTCTTTTGCGACTTGTCGACAACTTGCTGTCTAAAGCATCGCGGAGCCAGAGGATGACGTTACAGAGCGCCACGCTTTTGCACCATTACAAACGCATGTTGTAGGCACCTTAGAGCCACATTTCAAACTTTGTGTCACAGTGGAAGGCAATTACAGCGTTTCGAAAAAGTGATCCTTTAATTCCGTTGCACAGGGTAGATAACTGCAGCTATACGCCTCAGCAAACTAAACTGCAAGCAGACAAGTGTGGCTGGTTGCCTGACTGCTTAGTTGCAGGCGTTATTTCATAACTGTTATGGCGTGAGCTGCACCGCACTTGTCAGTGGCAACTGCTAATATCCAAGGAATTTCGAATGTACCATCGCACGCTTGAGCTCCACTAACGCTTGCTTCGTAAACCATGCGCACTGTATAGGCCTCACACCATTCACTCTTATATGCGTTGCAGTCACCAACTATATGATCTTCGATTGCTCTAATAGCTGTGATTTCATATATGCCTTACCTCAAAATCTATAAAAATTGAACAGATAAACTTGGAAATCTGTTTATAATACTTAAATGGCTACAGTGGCATGTGAAACTGATAACAAGTTGTAAATTATATATTACGTTGTATTTTATTCCTAATTACAATACAAAGGTGCTGGCTGAGTGAGATATTCTCAGACGTAAAAGCAAAAGAAAGTTAGCCACATATTCCTGTTGATTAAGCTATATGCCAATAGGAAATGTAAAAGCAGATAGCGATAGGCAATACAGAAACAATTGGAAGGGCCGTGTCACATGAATGGAAGACGAAAGAAAACCAAAATTAATGACGAATTATTATCACACTGACAGAATATCTTTAGGGAGACCTAGGAAAAGGTGGAAACATCAACAGTTTCAGTCAAGAAGGCGCAGCAGGAAAATGCCTTAGACATGCAGAAACAAGAAGAAGAAGAAACGTGTAAGTTCTTTCTTAATCAAATACCAGAACCTGGAAGACTTAGATAAATCTGTTATGCTCCTCTACTCTTTGAGAAATCCCGTCTCAATGATGTTATAGGCTCCCTACCAGCATTTATTGTAATATATCATAAAAATTTAGACATCGAAATGATTGTCTACGAGTAGAGCTTGGATCCGACGATCGCCTTTGTTCCTGATAAAGATTATATGCCCTAACAAATACTAGATCGGTCAAATTTTCAAACAAAATTTTATAAAACTAGCTGAGAAGCGACTGCTGCACTTGGTCTTAAGTTACCCTTTGTTGCATGATTTGAAAAACAATGTGCGATTCTCATGGTATCTAACTCATTTAGAGTATATTGCTACAAACTACACTTGGTGGTTTGCATTAGGGTTTAAATAGGAGTGTTTTGTGGTCCTCTAATAAGCGAACAGGCAACGTAAAGTTGTCTGTGTGAGAAACACGAGTCTTTTAAAATCACTATGCAACACTGGAACGTTTGCCAATGTGCTTTATTCAATGTCATGCTGTACGCAGATCTTACCAGGAATTGGAGAGGTGCAGGCAGTAGAAACCAAGGAGAAATTAGGAAAAAGGAATTAAAATAAAATAAAAAATGAGTTACATAAGAAGAACTAAAAATAATAATGTGATCATTAATGTCTACACTAATCATGTAAACATTTCTAGTAAACTAACTCGTTCCACGTCAGTTCCATAAAAGAAGCGTTCAAATAATCTATGGCACATGTAACTAATTAACTAACTAAAAAAAGGAAATAAAACCTTTCAATTTGCAGATGACAACGAAACGCTGTGAGAGACGTCAGAGGATTTGGAAGCTCTATTGAACGGAATGGGTATCTTGAAAAGAGGTTCTACGACGATTATCAACAAAAGTAAACCAAGAATAATCGTATGCAGCAAAATTAAATCGAGCAGTACTAAGAGAATTATGTTAGGAAACAAATCACTAGAAGCAGCTGCTTACGCAGCAAAGTAACTGAGCTGGCAAAATTAAAGATGATATAAAACTCAGAGTAGTTGGTTTCGTTTGAGATCCAAGACAGCAGCCAGAATGGTCAGTATTCAAGCTGCAGTGTTAGAACGTAACTGAAATCGGCGTCATGTGAAGTTTAGGAACCTTGTGACCAATTGAGAGTTGTTTCATAGCCGTAGTCATGATCTTACAGTGAACCTTGAGTTTCCGTTAAGTAGCTCGTTATCTAGTCTGGTGCACATACTAATTCCGGTGCTTGTATAACCTCTCCTTAATACCACAGATAACGCAGTTATTTCTGCCACATCATTCAAGACCTATCTCGGCGATCCTTGCAAATAGTGCCTCTTTTACACCATCTTTCCCAGTACCCCGCAGACGTACCATATGCCCCCGTTAACTTTAACTGAGACAGTGTAAGGCCTCACGTATTTCTTGTTATTTCTGAACGAAGATGTTCGCCATTTTTAGCTTCTCCGATGTGTCTACACACAAGGGAACTGCATTTAATGTAAGTCAGATAGTTTAATGCTTCATATAGTTCTCTTTGTTTCTAGCGGTGTTCGCCATATTTAGCTTTTCCGATGTGCCAATAATGTGTTTAATTATCAGACTCTGTTTGGTATCATTTGGATAGTTTATTGATACAGTGTAATTTCAAACAAAATTAACCAAGGCCATCAGCCATACCTATGGGTGAAGGACATTGTTTCTGATGACAATTCTGTGGTGCAAACCTTCTTTAAAATAACACATAGCTTCCGATCAGCCTGCAGGTCGTAAGCTATATTTCTTTGCTTTGTATTATTCATTGGTGCTCAGGCTTCTGGTGACCCTTGTATTGGCTCATTAGTAGAATGTAGCAGCAACAGGTTACTTAGTAACTCCCTACATATAGGTTAATAGTAGACGTCTTTCACACGTGCTGAAGATACTTTTAATACACTCCTGGAAATTGAAATAAGAACACCGTGAATTCATTGTCCCAGGAAGGGGAAACTTTATTGACACATTCCTGGGGTCAGATACATCACATGATCACACTGACAGAACCACAGGCACATAGACACAGGCAACAGAGCATGCACAATGTCGGCACTAGTACAGTGTATATCCACCTTTCGCAGCAATGCAGGCTGCTATTCTCCCATGGAGACGATCGTAGAGATGCTGGATGTAGTCCTGTGGAACGGCTTGCCATGCCATTTCCACCTGGCGCCTCAGTTGGACCAGCGTTCGTGCTGGTCGTGCAGACCGCGTGAGACGACGCTTCATCCAGTCCCAAACATGCTCAATGGGGGACAGATCCGGAGATCTTGCTGGCCAGGGTAGTTGACTTACACCTTCTAGAGCACGTTGGGTGGCACGGGATACATGCGGACGTGCATTGTCCTGTTGGAACAGCAAGTACCCTTGCCGGTCTAGGAATGGTAGAACGATGGGTTCGATGACGGTTTGGATGTACTGTGCACTATTCAGTGTCCCCTCGACGATCACCAGTGGTGTACGGCCAGTGTAGGAGATCGCTCCCCACACCATGATGCCGTGTGTTGGCCCTGTGTGCCTCGGTCGTATGCAGTCCTGATTTTGGCGCTCACCTGCACGGCGCCAAACACGCATACGACCATCATTGGCACCAAGGCAGAAGCGACTCTCATCGCTGAAGACGACACGTCTCCATTCGTCCCTCCATTCACGCCTGTCGCGACACCACTGGAGGCGGGCTGCACGATGTTGGGGCGTGAGCGGAAGACGGCCTAACGGTGTGCGGGACCGTAGCCCAGCTTCATGGAGACGGTTGCGAATGGTCCTCGCCGATACCCCAGGAGCAACAGTGTCCCTAATTTGCTGGGAAGTGGCGGTGCGGTCCCCTACGGCACTGCGTAGGATCCAACGGTCTTGGCGTGCATCCGTGCGTCGCTGCGGTCCGGTCCCAGGTCGACGGGCACGTGCATCTTCCGCCGACCACTGGCGACAACATCGATGCACTGTGGAGACCTCACGCCCCACGTGTTGAGCAATTCGGCGGTACGTCCACCCGGCCTCCCGCATGCCCACTATACGCCCTCGCTCAAAGTCCGTCAACTGCACATACGGCTCACGTCCACGCTGTCGCGGCGTGCTACCAGTGTTAAAGACTGCGATGGAGCTCCGTATGCCACGGCAAACGGGCTGACACTGACGGCGGCGGTGCACAAATGCTGCGCAGCTAGCGCCATTCGACGGCCAACACCGCGGTTCCTGGTGTGTCCGCTGTGCCGTGCGTGTGATCATTGCTTGTACAGCCCTCTCGCAGTGTCCGGAGCAAGTATGGTGGGTCTGACACACCGGTGTCAACGTGTTCATTTTTCCATTTCCAGGAGTGTATGATTGAACCATCTGCTACGGTATATCTATAGCTTCTGTAGCAAATTCATTTCATTATTAACAACTCATAATCGATTATTAACAACTTATAATCTAAGAGCTTCGCATGCTGCTTCACAAAATGGTCAATGCTTACCACTAGGTACGACCAATAAGAAGAAACTTGCCACCTCATGATGGCAATCCATCTAAACTCGTAGCAGATACAATATAATTTCGTGATTGACGCAGAATAATATTTTTTTCAACGGTCCTGAAGTCACCGTTCAACGCATTCGGCTTACTCAGGACATATAAAAGGGGGGACTGGAAAACTGAAGCAGATCTGTTGTTGTTGTTGTCGTCTTCAGTCCTGAGACTGGTTTGATGCAACTCTCCATGCTACCCTATCCTGTGCAAGCTTCTTCATCTCCCAGTACATACTGCAACCCACATCCTTCTGAATCTGCTTAGTGTATTCATCTCATGGTCTTCCTCTACGATTTTTACTCTCCACGCTGCCCTCCAATGCTAAATTTGTGATCCCTTGATGCCTCAGAACATGTCCTACTAACCGGTCCCTTCCTTTTTGTCAAGTTGTGCCACATACTCCTCTTCTCCCCAATTCTATTCAATACCTCATCATCAGTTATGTGATCTACCCATCTCATCTTCAGCATTCTTCTGTAGCACCACAATTCGAAATCTTCTATTCTCTTCTTGCCCAAACTATTTATCGTCCATGTTTCACTTCCATGCATGGCTACACTCCAAACAAATACTTTCAGAAATAACTTCCTGACACTTAAATCTATACACGATGTTAACAAATTTCTCTTCTTCAGAAACGCTTTCCTTCCCATTGCCAGTCTACATTTTATATCTTCTCTACTTTGACCATCATCAGTCATTTTGCTCCCCAAATAGCAAAACTCCTTTACTACTTTAAGTTTCTCATTTCCTAATCTAATTCCCTCAGCATCACCCGACTTAATTCGACTACATTCCATTATCCTCGTTTTGCTTTTGTTGATGTTCATCTTATATCCTCCTTTCAAGACACTATCCATTCCATTCAACTGCTCTTCCAAGTGCTTTGCTGTCTCTGATAGAATTACAATGTCATCGGCGAACCTCAAAGCTTTTATTTCTTCTCCATGGATTTTAATTCCTATTCTGAATTTTTCTTTTGTTTCCTTTACTGCTTGCTCAATATACAGATTGAATAACATTGGGGACAGGCTACAACCCTGTCTCACTACCTTCCCAACCGCTGCTTCCGTTTCATGCCCCTCGACTCTTATAACTGCCATCTAGTTGCTGTACAAATTGTAAATAGCCTTTCGTTCCCTGTATTTTACTCCTGCCACCTTTAGAATTTGAAAGAGAGTATTCTAGTCAACATTGTCAAAAGCTTTCTCTAAGTCTACGAATGCTAGAAACGTGATTTGCCTTTCCTTAATCTTTCTTCTAAGATAAGTCGTAAGGTCAGTATTGCCTCACGTGTTTCAACATTTCCACGGAATCCAAACTGATCTTCACCAAGGTCAGCTTCTACCAGTTTTTCCATTCGTCTGTAAAGAATTCACGTTAGTATTTTGCAGCTGTGACTTATTAAACTGATAGTTCGGTAATTTTCATAGCTGTCAAGAGCTGCTTTCTTTGGGATTGGAATTATTATATTCTTCTTGAAGTCTGAGGGTATTTCGCCTGTCTCATACATTTTGCTCACCACATGGTAGAGTTTTGTCAGGACTGGCTCTCCCAAGGCCGTCAGTAGTTCTAATGGAATGTTGTCTACTCCCGGGGCCTTGTTTCGACTCAGGTCTTTCAGTGCTCTGTCAAACTCTTCACGCAGTATCGTATATCCCATTTCATCTTCATGTACAACCTCTTCCATTTCCATAATATTGTCCTCAAGTACATCGCCCTTGTATAGACCCTCTATATACTCCTTCCACCTTTCTGCTTTCTCTTCTTTGCTTAGAACTGGGTTTCCATCTGAGCTCTTGATATTCGTACAAGTGGTCCTCTCTTCTCCAAAGGTCTCTTTAATTTTCCTGTAGGCAGTATCTATCTTACCCCTACTGAGATAAGCCTCTACATCCTTACATTTGTCCTCTAGCCATCCCTGCTTAGCCATTTTGCACTCCCTGTCGATCTCATTTTTGAGACGTCTGTATCCCTTTTTGCGTGCTTGATTTACTGCATTTTTATATTTTCTCCTTTTATCAATTAAGTTCAATATTTCTTCTGTTACCCAAGGAGTTCTACTAGCCCTCGTCTTTTTACCTACTTGATCCTCTGCTGCCTTCACTACTTCATCCCTCAGAGCTACCCATTCTTCTTCTACTGTACTTCTTTCCCCCATTCCTGTCAATTGTTCGCTTATGCTCTCCCTGAAACTCTGTACAACCTCTGGTTCTTTCAGCTTATCCAGAACCCATCTCCTTAAATTTCCACCTTTTTGCAGTTTCTTCAGTTTTAATCCACAGTTAGTAACCAATAGATTGTGGTCAGAGTCCACATCTGCCCCTGGAAATATCTTACAATTTAAAACCTGGTTCCTAAATCTCTGTCTTACCATTATACTAGCCCTCGTCTTTTTACCTACTTGATCCTCTGCTGCCTTCACTACTTCATCCCTCAGAGCTACCCATTCTTCTTCTACTGTACTTCTTTCCCCCATTCCTGTCAATTGTTCGCTTATGCTCTCCCTGAAACTCTGTACAACCTCTGGTTCTTTCAGCTTATCCAGAACCCATCTCCTTAAATTTCCACCTTTTTGCAGTTTCTTCAGTTTTAATCCACCTGATACCTTCTAGTATCTACAGAATTCTTCCATGTATACAATCTTCTTTCATGATTCTTGAATCAAGTGTTAGCTATAATTAAGTTATGCTCTGCGCAAAATTCTACCAGGCGGCGTCCTCTTTCATTTCTTAGCCCCAATCCATATTCACCTACTATGTTTCCTTCTCTCCCTTTTCCTACTCTAGAATTCCAGTCACCCATGACTATTAAATTTTCGTCTCCCTTCACTACCTGAATAATTTCTTTTATCTCCTCATACATTTCTTCAATTTCTTCATCATCTGCAGAGCTAGTTGGCATATAGACTTGTACTACTGTAGTAGGCGTGGGCTTCGTGTCTATCTTGGCCACAATAATGCGTTCACTATGCTGTTTGTAGTAGCTTACCCGCACTCCTATTTTTTTTATTAATTATTAAACCTACTCCTGCATTACCCCTATTTGATTTTGTGTGGTGGTGGTGGTTATTGGGATGTTTAAGGGGGACTAAACAGCGAAAGTCATCAGTCCCCCAGATTTTGTGTTTATAACCCTGTATTCACCTGACCAAAAGTCTTCTTCCTCCTGCCACCGAACTTCACTAATTCCCACTATATCTAATTTTAACCTATCCATTTCCCTTTTTAAATTTTCTAATCTACCTGCCCGCTTAAGGGATCTGACGTTCCACGCTCCGATCCGTAGAACGCCAGTTTTCTTTTTCCTGATAGCGACGTCCTCTTGAGTAGTCCCCGCCCGGAGATCCGAATGGGGGACTATTTTACTTCCGGAATATTTTACCCAAGAGGACGCCATCATCATTTATCCATACAGTAAAGCTGCATGCCCTCGGGAAAAATTACGGCCGTAGTTTCTCCTTGCTTTCAGCCGTTCGCAGTACCAGCACAGAAAGGCCGTTTTGGTTAATGTTGCAAGGCCAGGTCAGTCAATCATCCAGACTGTTGCCCCTGCAACTACTGAAAAGGCTGCTGCCCCTCTTCAAGAACCACACGTTTGTCTGGCCTTTCAACAGATACCTCTCTGTTGTGGTTGCACCTACGGTACGGCCATCTGTATCGCTGAGGCACGCAAGCATCCCCAACAACGGCAAGGTCCATGGTTCATGGGGGCAGGGAAGCAAATCTAACAAAAGTAAAAAAAAAAAAAAAAAAAATTGCAAATTTTACTGTCGAAAGCTAACGATAAATTATATGCAGTTAAGCGTGGTGTCAAATAAAATACTTTCTAAGTATGGACGATGATGTAAATTCATGTGTATGCATTCCTGGAAGGAAGTACTGAGATTTTGCAAGGTGGTATGAAACACGTCCATGGGAACTGAAATGACTTTTTCACGAACCCTTGTTATAACTCTGCGACTGTTGTTCTGCAAATGGCGAGCTTACCAAAGAAATGTCGAGCCGCTGCAATTGTCATTCTGGCTGTATGAGCCTTGGGTCCGGTTGTGCTGAAATCAAGGATTATGAACATCTGAAGAGTTCTGAAGTTATTCTACTACAAAAGTATCGAGCATACCCACATATCGTTCAGACATTACTATCGTTGCATTTCATGTAACATTTTCAAAGAAGAGAGGGGCAGTCTTATGTCTTAGCGTATCACACCGAAGTGTAAAATTTATATTGTGTAATGCTCTTTCGTGCGACTTACGAATGTTTTCCAGGTGCCCCAAATCTGGAATTCTACTTGTTTCTCTACCCACTAATATGCCAATGAGCCTCATCCAGCATGAAACGAATGTCAACAAAATTGTTGTCAATCTTTTCCATAGTTTTTGCACATTTTTACTGCCGTTCCATGTCTGATGATTTCTGTCCCTGAATAATTTCAATTTTGCTAAAGCATTCCACGGACAGGATTGTCCGACTTAGGTTTAATGTTGCTACGTGTATTCTTACCACATTTCTTCAATGTTTCCTGGTGTCCGTTGAGTGGGTTACCTCCTGGTCGATTCTTTTTAAGAACAGAATTCACTTCTTCGAAATTCTGAATCCATGTCTTTATCGCCTGATAAGGTGGAGCGCATGTTGTCGAAACTCACGTCGATTACCAAGCAGACTCATCATCGTCATTATCATCAGCCAGTTTGATCACTCGGTGATGTGCCCCGTTTGAGTCGGCGCCCTACGTAGGATCTCTCCAGGTTCTTCCATTTATGCCGATCTTGAGCTTCCCGTTGCCAAATCAGTTCGGTTGTCTTTCTTAAATCTCTGTTCAATATATCCAGTGGTCTTTCCCTTCGCGTTTTATGTAAATCTGGTTCCAGTATTGGGCTTACTTTGACCACCCACTATCTTCTCTTCGAGTGACATGACCAGTTCAGTGCCATCTCTAGGTATTCACACTTTCCATTATGTCGTTCTTTCAATTATTGCTGACATCAACTGATTTCTTTACAGAAAGAAAGACTGTCAGCATCGTTGTAAAATGCTTTCAGGGTGAATGCGCGTTCTAAATCGATCCACTGTTCCCTGATACGGTTATTACTAAAGGAAAAGGAGTTACGCGTAACGAGATGTACGCAATTTCCACCTTTTAATCAACGTCTTAGGATTACTAATACATTAATAATTTCTGGCTTGTACGCAATAACTATTTCGTTCGTTCTTCAGAGATGTCATAGAACCAGCACCAAAGCCGGTACTATAAACCTTAAGGACGTTTGGAATTGGATTTCTAATAACAGCAGTCATGAAGTTTCATTTCAGTCTTGTTCATTCATCTTATGCCAAGGTTTAGTCCCCCCTTAAACATCCCAACAACCACCACTACCACCACCAAGGTCTTGGAGGCCTCTTGTCCTTCTTCTGGACCATTCTTGAGGATTAACAAGCGGTACGAATGTGATCTGTGACAGCAGTAAAGTTTCTCTAGGAACACTGAGATATAATTTTTCGCGCATATAACAGCAAGACATCCAATATCAAACATTTTCAAATTTACAGCCGGCTGCTGTGGCCGAGCGGTTCTAGGCGCTTTCGTCTGGAATCGCGTGACCGCTACGATCGCATGTTCTAATCCAGCCTCGGTCATGGATGTGTGTGATGTCCTTAGGTTAGTTAGGTTTAAGTAGTTTTGAGTTCTAGGGGACTGTTGACCTCAGATGTTAAGTCCCTTTGTGCTCACAGCCATTTGAACCATTTTCTCAAATTTACATTGTGCTTTAGGACTTATGCTTTTATTTCTCATCTTTAATTAGTGTTTTAGGGTCCGGTAGCACTATTTACACGGCAGCTCTGGATGTTTTAATAAATAAAAGTATATATTACAAAATAAATTTTAATAAATGATCTAACTAAGAAAATAAATACAATCAAATATTTTCACACTATACATACAATCACATACAATATTATTTATAACTTATATTACATTTATGGTTTTTTGAGCACTTACTGCCATGTAGATTACACTTAGAAGTGAGAAAATACACCAAAATTGTCAACACAGAAACAAATAATTAACTACTGCTGGAATCCATGTAAAATAATGAATAAAAAATTTGTAAATTTAATAAAACTCAAAATCTGTGCGTGATTAGTGGAAGAAACACAGTGGTTGAGAGTCTTTGGTTACATTGGGTGTTTTTGGCTGCCCTTGCTGCTGGGACATCTTGATCCCTTCCCAGAATATATACTTTAAAATTTCCCAATGTTCAGTACCCATGGAATAGCAAGTTGATTTAAATAACTGCAGATCATTTTCATACAGCTTATTTATTAGGAACTATAGTTTCAAACTCGGTCTTTATTTGTAAAATCTGCTTGAAGTTTTTGAGTAAATTTAGACAAAACTTTGTACTATCTCCTTTGATAGTAAGGGGAAAACACGACCGAAATACAACGAAAACTCAGATGATAATGTAACTGGACGGTCAGCAGTACACTTGTCAAGAAAATATGAGCATTATTCATACGTATCACTTGTTCAGTAGGCTTGATTTGGAATGTAGCGGGTAAAATGAGACACTGATGTTTACTACAAGTGGGTGATCAAGGAAGACTTTTTCCGCTGTCTTTCATCTGTTGAGAACTTTTTCCGTTTTTAATGGCCACGTTGTCGACAAGCCGACAAACAATCATCTTCCTGTTAAAATAAAATGCTTTCCTTAGTTTTCAGTGCACATCGAACATTAAACACTCAACTTCGACAGTGGGAAAGAGGGTGATCTTGGAAAAAATTTCTGAAACGAAGAAAGAAATTAAATTTTTGAAAGAATACCTAGAGCAATGGTAGTCCACTTGGTCCCTACCCTTCACCAGAGGGAGTTTCAGCTTTCGTGATGGACGTTAGGTGCAAGGGTTTTATAAAATTTTGGCGTAGAATGTCTGGTACGTTAACTATTACTATATGCTCTGATTTCCTATAACTCTGCTTTACAGATTTTGTAAAGTACGTAACTTCCCTACTTTATACATCACCATTACTGAGGAAACGAAGGTCGGTTAGAAAATTTTAGTACTGACACTGATACAAAAGTTGGTGGTAAGTAAAAACGTTGAGCATCCCTGACCTGGAGGAAGTAAATGCGGAAGAAAAAGTGCACGTATAAAATAAATAGGGGTAAGAAGGCTAATGATAAGAAAAGATAATAAAGGATCAGTGTTCAATAGTATTCTTAACATATAGCATGGAACTGACACCACATCAGGGCTAAAAAAAATTTTAACGACTGGAATTCGCAAGCAAACGACACAAAAATTGTGTTGTCACTAATGACAACGACTAAATGAAAATACAGTATTGAACATAGTGTTTCTTGCAGCTGCCTTTTTGCAGCCGTCGAGTGCCAGTGCACCCTTTCCTCGCTAGAGACAGTAGACAAGTGCCGGCTACCGGCGGCCCGACTGCAGGCTGTGCAGCTTGTGGTAGATGCCCCGTCGCTCCAGCAGCTCTGTGTGTTTCCCGAGCTCAGCGACGCGACCTTCGTTGATGACGCAGATGACGTCCGCGTCCTGGATGGTTGACAGTCGGTGCGCGATGGTGATGCACGTGCGCCCCTCCTTCGCCTTGTCGAGGGCCTCCTGTACCACCTGTTGGACGATCACACGTCATTGAAGAAGTATACTGAAGATAAATGTGGCAGTGATAGCAAGTATAAATCGTCTAAAGCGAGTGAGGTGGTATACATTAGTGAGCACACTGGACTTGATTTCGGTGGGGGGGGGGCGGGGGGGCGGGGCGGGGGATGTAGAATGACTCAGATTCTTCTCCCACTATTCAAATTTAGGTCTTCGGCGATTTCCCTAAATGGTTTAAGGCAAATGACCAATTTCTTTCTGCATCGTGCCCTAATACGAGCCTGTGCTTCACCCCAAATGACATCGTTGTCGACGGAACGTTAAACCCCAATCTTCCTTCTTCCTCGATTCGTTCGTCTCAAGAACTATTTCCTAAACTAACTGCTTGATGGAAGTAACGTAGTGAAGTAGTTATACTGAACATATTTACAAGTGTGTTGGTTTAATAGCCGGCCGCGGTGGCCATGCGGTTCTAGGCGCTCCAGTCCGGAGCCGCGCTGCTGCTACGGTCGCAGGTTCGAATCCTGCCTCGGGCATGGGTGTGTGTGATGTCCTTAGGTTCGTTAGGTTTAAGTAGTTCTAAGTTCTAGGGGACTAATGACCACAGCAGTTGAGTCCCATAGTGCTCAGCCATTTGAACCATTTTTTTGTTGGTTTGATGTTATTTATGGAGAATATGAGATCTCTCTTACGTACTCATCCTATGAACGTGATGGTATGTGTATGGCAGATTTTTTTTTTTTTTTAAACTTACATTTGCTTGCAGCATAAAATTTTCCAAATACTCCACTTGAATGTGGCCACATGTCCTAAGCTAAACACATCAAAAAAAGTTTTGTATCACCCCGGTTCGCAGAAATCCTGAAGACAGACTGACTGTGGATATTGTATCACAGACACAATCCCTTTGGCTGTTCAGAGATGTCACTAAACCAGCCCAAAGATGTAAACAACCATGGATGAGCAGTGTCCGACAGCCGACAGCCGATCAGTTCCAGTTATTCCACAAGGAAGGAGGTACACGTCTTGTGTTGTCTGTAGTTCAACCATGCCTAGACGGTCAATACCACGGTTTTGATCGCCTACGCAATGTTGCTATGTACCAGGAAGGGCTCTCAACAAGGGAAGTGTCTAGATGTCTCGGAGTGAACCAAAGCGATGTTGTTTGGACATGGAGCAGATACAGAGACTGGAACTGTTGATGACATGCCTCCAAGGGCTACTACTGCAGTGGATGACCGCTGGTTACAGATTGTGGCTCGGAGGAACCCTGAGAGCAACGCCACCATGTTGAGTCATGCTTTTCGTGTTACGACTCAAACTGTGCGCAATAGGCTGCATGTTGCGCAACTTCACTCCTGATGTCCATGGCGAGGTCCATCTTTGCAACCACGACACCATGCACCGCGGTACAGATGGGCCCAACAACATGCCGAATGGACCGCTCAGGATTGGCATCACGTACTCTTCATCGATGAGTGTCGCATATGTCTTGAACCAGACAATCGTCGGAAACCTGTTTGGAGGCAACCCGGTCCAGCAAGTGCAGCAAGGTGGAGGTTACCTGCTGTTTTGGGGTGGCATTATGTGTGGCCGACGTAAGCCGCTGGTGGTCATGGAAGGCGCCGTAACGGCTGTACGACACGTGAATGCCACCCTCCGACCGATAGTGCAACCATATCGGCAGCATACTGGCGAGGCATTCGTCTTCGTCGACGTCAATAATTCGCGCCGCCATCGTGCACATCTTGTGAATGACTGCCTTCAGGATAACGACATAGTTCGACTAGAGTGGCCAGCATTTTCTCCTGACATAAACGATATCGAACATGCCTGGGATCGATTGAAAACGGCTGTTTATGGACGACGTGACCCACCAATCACTCAGGGATCTACGCCGAATCGCCGTTGAGGAGTGGGACAATCTGGACCAACAGTGCTTTGATGAACTTGTGGTTAGTATGCCACGACGAATACAGGCATGCATCAGTGGAAGAGGACAAGCTACTGGGTATTAGAGGTACCGGTGTGTACAGAGGTGTGTACAGAAATCTGAAGGTCTCGTTGTATGGTGGTACAACATACAATGTGTGGTTTTCATGAGCAATGAAAAGGGCGGAAATGATTTTTACGTTGATCTCTATTCCAATATTCTGCACAAGTTCCGGAACTCTCGGAACCGACGTTATACAAAACTGTTTTTGGTGTGTGTAATATGGTGGGTTTCTTGAATGAATATTTTTCACAGTTAAAGATGAACAGGAGCTCTTTCAAAAAAATTTTGGTTCTACTGTGTTTTCCGAGTAATGCCACTGATGACAGCATATTTTCTCCGTAATGCTTTTCATTGTATGTAACGGATCGTAGTCATCAACTGATTTCTATTTCCTGTGTGCCCTTACTGCATATACAGGAGTATGTATAAAGAACTGAAGTGGATGAGGTGAACTGCTCGTAGTGTTGGTACGTTTGCTGCTCGGTAATGGCACAGTGTCTTTAATCTTTCCGCAAAAATCAGGCGGAAAATATGAAATTTATGTCAAATTTATTAATATTAAATCTAGTAGACAATGTAGACTTTTTGAGATTTGTTTGGAGGACTTTGAAAAGAAATAATTTTGATGTATTCACGTGCAACATACAACAGCAACTGGTGTGCGTGTAAAAATTGTGTTATTTATAATCCACTTGTCACACCACTGGAATAGAATCAGATGACTAATTTGGACGCCTGTGAGCTCCACCGAAATGCTCAGTGAAGTATGTTGTGTAGGGCTATTAACATACTTAACGCTGCAGGTGATGTAAAGTTATGTACGGCACACATGTTAGAAGCTGTATGAAGTTTTTTAGGTTTTATTGTCCGAATTTCTCAATAATCTGACGCATCCTGACACTCTCAGTTACGTAATACGATTATTCGAACGTTTTTCAGTCTTTGTTTTTTTCAAAAGACTGCTTATTGTCAGACGAACACAGCGAAGACCATGGTTACATGCTACATTTTCAGCATAGGCAGTCCTTAGGCGATCTTGTCACACAGCAGCTGCGCTCTACCAAAAAGCGATTCTGTAGATGTGTGTTTTTCGTTTCTTTGTTTCTTTCTCACATAATTAAAACCACACTTCGTTCAATGTTAGTCCATAATGTATTTTACGTCCTTACAAAATATAAATTGCAAAATAAGTCATAAAATTAGCCACTCTTATAACTTCAGCGTGTCTATGCAAAAAAAGCAGTTACTTTCGATGGAAGTACAGTTTGTACGCCTAAACATAAAAAATCTGTATACTTATTCTTGTTATTTTGTATTCAGTGGAACGTTCTTCAACATGATCAATGACAGTTTTCTGACATTGTCGATAGGGGCGAATATTGTTTGTGACTAATAGAAAGATGTTTTATGTAGGCGCAACGATGTATTGAAGCGATTTTTGATATGTTTTTGTTTTGCAGTTTTTTTTAATTTTACTTTTTTTAGGAAATTGTGTTTTGTTGCACTATATGGTAAGCCTGTAACTTTTTATTATGCTTTTATTTTCACTACAACATTCCTCTGTCTCACATTACAGATCAACAATTTTTGAATAAATCCAGAATTAAACCTTGAAAATTTGATTTTTCTTAAAAATACTGATTATTTATAAGTAACAGACAGGAGGTTAACTGAGTGGAGCAGATATGTCTCGCAGTTTATGCAGACTATTATATACCCTCACATATTTTCTAGACGGTTCACTGCTTCTGGTTTCTAGGGTAATCTGGTTAAGACAACAATCGCAAAAGCAAATAAAGCCTTCGAAACGAGGTAACGTCCGATAGGTATGCAGCACACCTGATGTACAGGTAATGCGGTTACAATCTTAAATGTCCAAGACTACCAAGAAAACTACCGTAGTCTGCACTTGCTCGTGATAGCCTACGGTAGTTTTATAGCTGTACCTATTGCATACACGGAGGCAAGAAACTGCACATACACTGTAGTAAAACCGATTTTTGGTACCTACCTTCTCACTCTCGGCATCGAGTGCAGATGTAGCCTCGTCGAGCAGCAGTATCTTGGGGTTCCGGACGAGCGCCCTCGCGATGGCCACGCGCTGCTTCTGCCCTCCAGACAGCTGCGTGCCCTTCTCCCCCATGCGCGTGTCGTAGCCCTGCAAAAACACACCAAGTGCGACACGTCCCGTCAGGCTCACCATCGAAACTGTGAGAAGCTAATTTTCTTCTGTTCATTTTTGCACCCATTATTACTCATTTCGTATTTGTGTTGTGTTTATAATGCAGATGACAGTAAGTATCATTCGTGTTTTGCAGATGAATATTTATTTCCTTTCCAACCAACATGTTTCACCACCGCATGAGGATAAAAAGAAATACGGCTGTCTTACACTACTGTCTGTATTGTTAAACGGCAAAAGACGATCATCCAGTGCAGGCTGCAGATCGTCTATCTGACGGCTTCAAAAAAAAAAAAAAAAAAAAAAAAATTAGTACTTCATGTAACTATTAACTATTGACTGTATTTAAAATTTTGAATTGCTGTAATGTTATACTCATTAAGACATAAGATCCCATATTAAAGGTTTAACACAGTAAGCCCAGTGTTAAAGTTAGAAACTGCTTTGACGCAGCGTAACTCACGACGCGTAAGTTACACTACATTCATTCAGTGTTTGATAATGAAATCACTTCCATCAAACTTTAAACATAATATCAATCGTTTTTTTCAACTTTTTCTCTCTGACATCTCCCACAAACTGCACGTACAGTCACATTAGTGTGACCACCCATCGAAAGTTTGAAAAACCACCTTTTCTAGTGCAGAAAGAGAGTTAATGAAGTATTGCAAGGCACCAACATTGATTCGGAGCAATCCCGACTCCACTGCTGTGACCGGCTGCGCTAGGTTTCTCGGCTGAGGATCCTGGTGCGAACAGTCAAATTGAATTGGTCCTACAGATTTTCCATTGGGTTTAAATCCGGGGAATTTGATGGCCATGGAAGAACATATCCTGATGCTCTTCAGACTATACACGTACACTGTGAGTTCTGTAACACTCTGCCTCGTCCTGCTGGTAGATGCCATCATGCCGAGGTAAAACAAAGTGCATCCAGGGTGTTGTTCCTCAACCATAGAGGCATAGTTGTGTTGATCCCTTATGGCTTCCAGAATGCCAAGATTATTGAGGGAATGCCACGTAAACATTCCACTGGCCAGATCGCTCCCTTCTCTGATGTGGACCCTTCGGATGATTCTTGCAGGGTGTCTGTTTTCAGACATTTTACTCCGTACATGCCAAAGGCCATGTGTCCAATGGTGAATAAAACGTGATTCGTCTGAAAAGGCCACTTGTCGCCACACAGTGGCCGTCTAGTAGCGGTACTGGTGTGCAAATTCCAGCCTACGGCGCCAATGGAAATGGAAATGAGCGTTTGGCTTCATTGGCCGGGAGGCCCGTTACAGAGCAGGTCAGGCCGCCTTGGTGCATTCGACGCCACATTGGGCGGCCTGTGCGCCGTATGGGGATGAAATAATGATGAAGACAACACAACATCCAGTCCCTGATCGGAGAAAATCTCCGACCCTGCCTGGAATCGAACCCGGGCCCCTTAGGACGGCAGTCCGTCACGTTGACCATTCAGCTATCGGGGCAGACTACGTCGCCAATGAACAGCAGTCAGCATGGATGCCTGAACCAGGCACTTCGGAGGCCCATACGTGGCAACGTTCGCTGAACAGTTGTTGGAGAGACAGTGTTGGTCGCTCCTTGGTTCATCAGGGCGGTCAGTTGCTTAGCAACTGCGTCTACTCGCCCGTAATCTCCGCAGCCGTTGTCCACCATCTTCATCTATGGCCCGTTGTGCACCACAGTAATTTCCTCATCGGTTTCGTACAGGGCCATTTTCCTACTCACGGTGTAATTAACCACAGCGGCATGCGATCAGTTTACAAACTCAGACGTTTCGGAAATGCTTCCAATCTTGGTCTAAAATCCAATGATCACGCGCTTTTGGAAGGTCTGATAAATCGCTCGGTTCCCTCCTAACGACCAGTTTACAAACTTACACGTTTCGGAAATGCTTCCAATCTTGGTCTAAAATCCAATGATCACGCGCTTTTGAAGGTCTGATAAATCGCTCCGTTCCCTCCTAACGACAAAGACTGCGCTGAGTTCCTCATCCCTCTGACACGCTTCATATACCCCCTACTGCTAGTACTGCGACGTTCCACCTGCGAGCGGTTACAGTACTTTGACGTCTAACATAGGCGGTGGCCACATTAATTTGACTGCGCTGTGTAATAATATGAAAAGTTTATCTCTTGCTACATTTTTGCTGTTGATGTAAATCTTCGGCATCACGTATGACATTTTAATTTACTCCTCTACTGCTAACTTAATTTACAACACGATTTGCAGAGTTTAACCACATATGCTACTGGATGTACCTGCAAAATTAAGTCATCGTACGACGGATTTCGTTTGAAGCTGTTTTATAAATGAGAGTTCGATTCTTGAAAGAATGGTACGTGGTAAAGGGGCAGTGGCGGTGGGGGCGCGGGGCATTACTCTGAAGAAAAGAAAGGGTCTGCTCACTCAGAAGGTCTATTTTACACAAGGAGGCATCAACAAAAATGAGAGGTTGCTCAATGACCAAATAAGAAATAATTGAAGGACAATAACCCAACTAATTCACAGATTAGCGTAAAGTTATTAAAAATGAAAGTAAAAATCGGATTAAGATAATAGCGTGCAAGCACGTGCGCGCGCGCGCACACACACACACACACACAGAGAGAGAGAGAGAGAAAGAGAGAGTGGTACCACCCTATCCACACACCATCCCTCCCCACTCCAACATCTTACTGCACTGGATCCCTAAGTTAATCCTGCAGCAGGAAGCACGGTGTGAAGTGTACAGTGGGGGGCACACTTATATCACATGCAATTACTACAGATGAGCCAATACACTTATGAAAAGAATAGTACACAAAATAATAAATGATTAATCACAACCTTATCATCGTAAACACACTCTAAGGGAAAAAAACGATGTACCACGAAGGAATTATCCGCGTGGGACGGAAATCGATATGTGTAACGCACGTATAGAGATAAACAAATTATTACAATTTCGGAAAAAATGGATGATTTATTCAAGAGAAAATGCATCACAAGGCACCGACATTGATTCGGAGCAATGCCGACTCCACTGCTGTGACCGGCTGCGCTAGGTTTCTCGGCTGAGGATCCTGATGCGAACAGCCAAATCTGGCCTCTATGAAAACAGTTATTCGGCTTGGCATTGGTTGATAGAGTTGTTGGAGTTTCTCGTGGTGGACATCGTGCCAAGTTGTATCAACTGGCGCGTTCGATGGTCAAAATCCCAAGCTGGCTGGAGGGCCCTACCCATAGAGCTTCAAAGTTCTCAATTGGAGAGAGATCTGGTGACCTTGCAGGCCAAGTCAGGGTTTAGCAAGCACGAAGACAAGCAGGAGAAACTTACGCCGTATTCGGACGGGCATTATCTTGCTGAAATGTTAGACCAGAATAGCTTGGCACGAAGAGCAACAGGACGTACGGTATCGTCGACGGACCGCTGTGCTGTTAGGACAGCCAAACGGGTTCTGCTGTGAAAGGAAATAGCACCCCAGACCATCACTGCTCGTTGTCACGCCGTACGACGGGCGACCGTCTAGTTTGTATTCCCCCCGCTGACCAGGGCGTCTCCAGATACACCTTCGGCCTGGAATGTCATTGACAGGAGTAGAATTGTCTTCAGTGACGGGTGCTGCTTCGACTTCAGCTCCGATCCGACTATCGCCCACCATACGACCCCATAACCAGGAGTCATGGTCCAGGGTGCCATTTCCTTTCTTTGGTTGTCATCCGTGGCGCCCTTACAGCACAGTGGTACGTCGATGACATTCTATACCCAGTTTTGTTGTCCTTGATGGCAAGCCATCTTGGGCTTACATTCCAGCAAGATAATACCCACCCGCACATGGTGAGCGTTTCTAATGCTTGCATTTGTGCTTCTTAAACTCTACCTTGGCCAGAAAGGTCGCCGAATCTTTCCTCGGTAGAGAACGTTTGGAGTATTACGGACAGGGGCCTCCAACCAGCTCAGTATTCTGACGATCTAACGTGCAAATTGTACAGAATCTGGCACGATATTCCCCAGGACATCCATCAACTATCAATCAATGCCAAACCAAATAACTGCCTCCATAAATGCCAGAGGTAACCCAACGCGTTGTTGACCTACTTAGTTTGTGATGCTCTTTCTCTTGAATAAATCATCCATTTTTTTCTAAAATAGTAATCATTTGTTTATCTTTACATGTGCATCACATCTACCGATTTCAGTCCTGCCGGCCGCTGGTGGCCGAGCGGTTCTGGCGCTACAGTCTGGAACCGCGCGACTGCTACGGTCGCAGGTTCGAATCCTGCCTCGGGCATGGATGTGTGTGTTGTCCTTAGGTTAGTTAGGTTTAAGTAGTTCTACGTTCTAGGGGACTTATGACCTCAGCAGTTGAGTCCCATAGTGCTCAGAGCCATTTGATTTCAGTCCTATTCAGGTAAGTGCTTCGTGGGTCACCTTTTTTGTTTTAGAGTGTATTACGATACCCTAAACCTGCCTCCAGAAAATGTTTCTCGTCTCTCGTCTCACAAGAAAATATGTACATTTGAACAATTACATTTTATTTTGTAGACCATTGATAGTGCCTAATATGAATAAGTGAAACGTGTTCGGTTGAAAACATAATAAACATTCAGCTGGGGAACAAATAATATTTATTCACATCTACATCATAAATGTACCACATCTTATTCGTTCTAACTGTGTAATACCCTTAATTAGTGTTTGTTCCCGAATACTGTTTATCAAAATCGGTATCATTTTGGACGACTTTAATTCTAGGATTACTTATGACAATATAACTGTGCACGGTGAAGAATGACCACTATGGCAGTGAAATATCGTGTTTTGGCGTTAGAAAAGCATAGTTTTCGACGTGTCGATCTTTCAGGTCAAGTGTTTTATCAACCGCTTTTCATTGGATAGAATCCGTCTCTAAACCGTGGTTCTGGAAGGTCTCACAAGGCCCTGTTTTACAGCTGCCATATTCTATTCATCCAATTTAAAGATTTTTTCTAGACGCAAATGTCTTTAGATGTAGGGCCTATTATATCTTGTGAATGATAATGATCTGCTGCCAGTCTAGCTCTCATGATGTAAATGTTTTCAGATGTCGGGAGTATTGTATCTTCCGAATGATAGCGATCTGCTAGCTCTCATTGGTTGTTTTAAAATAACCTTCATTTTGCATTTACACCCACTGAGCAGTATCATCTGTTTAGCCAGTTTGAGTGGTTGTGTAGTGTAAGATGCACTTACTTGGTTAGAGCTGGTGCTTCAGTAACAGAAACACTACGACTGCCTGGCAAGAATTATTATTGATGCCATGCAAAGCCAAACAATCTACGGAATGGAGAGATGCTGCAGAGAATGGGCAAGAATCGAAGTTTATAACTGTTTTTAACAGTTTCACAAAAAGTTTGCTAGTGTCATAGTGTCACCCTGTTAGAACTGCAGCTCGCTTTAAACAACGGTTGTCTTAGATTTTATTTTATTGAACAAAGAACATGAACTGAGAATGGTGAAAGAAAAGATCAGTAAAAAGGTCTTTGGTAAGAAATAGTCATAGACATGTTCCCTACATTTCTGTACATATAAATCACTTTTGGGTTATACAAGATTAGGCTGCTGTTAACTATGTCCAAGCAGTGGCGAGGGTCAACTAGGGAACATAAAAGGTATTTCTGAAATCAGCCTCGTTAATCAGATATCGGTAATTAGTTGATTGATACCCTATCTAATCTTTGGTCTGACGACATCTATCCTCTTCTACTTTCTGCAGTGAAAATGGCTGGATATTACAGTTTTCAGATTCGACGACCTTTCCTCCCCCTTACATATACCGTCAAAATTATTGAATTACTAAGAAGTATCAGTATCAAACATCTTTGCAGATTAAAAATGTATAGAATGTCGGCCTCTGGTAGGCATTTCATAATCCTCTTCACCTTGACGCCTCGCGTCGATCCATAAAATGTACAGATACACTGTGATGGTAGGTACGGTGAGTATGACGTCTAAGTATTGTTCACCGTATTGCTCTTCCTTTTTTTGCTCTTATGAAAGTGTAAGAGTACATGATGGAAGACATATAGCTTTTTCTAACATATACACATGACAGTCGCCACGTTATAATGAAAGATACAATAGTAAATGTCCTTAGTGTCCTAATGATAACCAAGAGCAACGAACATTTCATTATTACCTCAATTCGATGTTGAAGAAATAGATTTTGAAATTTTAGACTGTATTGTTGCAAAAAAAAAATCGTCAGGTTCCCATGAGTTGATGTTGCACGTAATCAAAACTACTATTAGACCTCTCAAATATTTGTATTTACGTATAAATTTTGCAATATTAAAACACCGATGTTTTGACACAATTTTTTAAATTCATAACAGAGTGAATATGCACACGTGATGTTACTGAATAGTTAAAAGATGTAATACAAATAATTATCCGTTAGTAAAGTGTTAAATGAAACATCTGTAACAACAGTGCTGACGACACTTTTCTGTGTTTACGCTAAGTTGCATCACTTGCCCGATATTGACATAAATTCTATATGTGATCCAATGCCATTGTGTCGCACTGTGACTGAAAAGGTATTTTACGTTTTCCATCTAATGTCATAGTACAACATCCTTAAAAGACTTCTGGGTGTTATCTTAGTTTAGAATATAAAGTACAAAACATAATAAAACAAGCAGCATTTAACCTGTACTGCAGCGATCATTTGTCAGAGCAAAGGCTTCTTTTAGTGAATTTGGGTGCTCCTATATATTGTATTTCAGGCAATCTCAAGCTGCGCATTAGTATGATTGGAAATCAACTAATCACCTACGATTACACCTTGCCTGCATTCGGTAAGTGAGAGACGCTTCTTGGCAGACGATTTGTCTGACGTGGCGGTTATTTTGTTTTCCAGGCCATTGTGTAAAGTTACTTCATATAATTTCAATGATTTAATCAACAAACGCCAGGAGAGTCCTCAGGAGGTATGAATGTTGCGTGTTATACATGCAGCTGACTTCCTGGAGTGACATGTCGTGGAGTGAACTACGGCCGCCGGCCGCGGTGGCCGTGCGGTTCTAGGCGCTCGCAGGTTCGAATCCTGCCTCGGGCATGGATGTGTGTTATGTCCTTAGGTTAGTTAGGTTTAAGTAGTTCTAAGTTCTAGGGGACTGATGACCTCAGATGTTAAGTCCCATAGTGCTTAGAGCCATTTGAACCATTTTTCTCAGCAGAACGTCCCTTCCAACTCCCTTACAAGCTTTACAGTCTGTTTCTGACCACCCTGCGGATCGCACCCAGACAAGAACAGCAACACAACTAAAAAAGCAATACTTGCGAAAACTCGACTTAAAGAATTAATTCTATAAAAGGTATATTAAAATAGTGTGACCTTCCTTTAAATTTCAAGTAAGTATTGTTGGCTGTCAATTCCATTGCACTTTTAGTGCGCGTTGGGACACTTCACGCGTATTTTTCAGCGACGTACTTAAATTGTCGGTTTTCGATTTTTGTCACTTTTCATGCCGAGTTGCAATATGTGTAGAAGTTAGAAGAAGAGGATGGATAGACAGATAATGCTGTTGCTAGTCTTACCACATCGTTGATACCATGCAATAAATAACCACATTCAGTACAAAACGCAGATTTCCTTAGGCCTTCACAATGGAGCTGAAATGTTGCTCATTTTAAGAATTTTGAGTTACGGTACAACAATAAAGAACTTTAACGCTACCAAAAGCGGAAGTTTAAGCGGTTATGTTATACGTAAGCTTACCCACGAATCTGTTTTAACAGCAGAGATTACAAGTACACCGGAACAAAAACTAGCCACCCAATTAGAGGCCCCTACCCTCGTTCATTACCTCATTTCCCTGAAAAACTGAGTCCATTAGACGAGATTGTCCTCAGCATACATACAGCATACTACATCATGATGGCGTACAGAGTCAACCAGAACTCCACGGACAAACTTTCAGAGGTTCTTCAGGGATATCTTCGTTGATACCATGCAATAAATAACCACATTCAGTACAAAACGCAGATTTCCTTAGGCCTTCACAATGGAGCTGAAATGTTGCTCATTTTAAGAATTTTGAGTTACGGTACAACAATAAAGAACTTTAACGCGACCAAAAGCGGAAGTATGGTTCATTTGGTTTGCTACAGCAATTACGCTAATTTCTGTGCATATACATTCGTAGCTTTGAAGAAACATGTAATCTTCAATAAACAAAACATACAACAGAAAACACAGAGTAATGAAGCAACCTCCGTCGGCAAAACTGCTGTGATGTGATTGCCAGACGTTGGGACCAGGTTCACTGCATTCAGCGGACCAACACAAAAGGTGCATATCGCCCAAACTTCAGTAAACCGTCCGTAGTGCTGCTGTGTGTCACTCTTAACGTACAACCAACACCGCTGGAAAAAAAAAATCTGGCCATATCCGAGCAGTACTGAATGCAAACTGAAGGGCAACGCGTTAAAGAGGGCATTACTGTTCTCAACAGCAGAAACCGTGAGTGAATGAGAGACAGGACACACAGCGCATTATGTCGACGTGTTCACTGTTGTCCACTCTCTTCAATGTGATACAGATTAAGAGCTAACTGGGGCAAGAATCCAAATGAACTGCAATAGCTCTATAACTATCCGCGGGAGGCCATGGATCCCTTGTACCAAATACCCAGGGCATATCACTGGACAATCTCTGAAAGTTTGTCGGTGAAGTTCTGGTTCATCCAGTAGAAGAAACGGTAACACGAATACTGAAATAAACATTATGGAGCATGTTCATACTAACGTGAATTAGTGCGCCCAAGTCATGGCACGAAACATACCACCAACCTCCAAGAACTAAGTCCGACCTGAACTACACCTTCCAAACAATGTGGTTTAGACACCACATTGGGTCATCGATACTCTCCTCGTATCACACTAGAGGCCCAAGTCAACTAATACCCAGTTTCTGTGTTGTTTGGCCAAATACAGACGCATAGCCTTATGTACCGCTGTGAACAATGCGAGTTACGCAACTCCCTTCACAATAATCCATCGGAAAATGGTGTAGGTGGATCTCCATTCGCTGATAGCAGCAACTGCTGTATGTTATGAAACAGATTGTCATTGACAAGGCACATTTCTGTCGCTCAGGATCTCTTTGAACTGCTGCTCTCAAGCTGTTTTACATAGCTACGACCGGTACACGATTCCTTGCAGAAACGCTGGACAATCCGCATTGATATATCTACAATTCTGGGATCGTGATTGACATTGTCGCCAAGGGCATACCCAAACACGATATCTTCTTTCTGTCACTTTGTCGCTTACCCACGTCGGCCGACTTTTCTGCGCTCATCCCATGCAATGGACACTCGTAATACTTTAGTATCATGACTTACTAGAGGATCACGTGACCGACTGGTACCATCTGTGCACCATCTACAGCTCTCCACAAAGACCGTGGGCTCTTTTAAGGGACTGATTAATATTTTGTGCGGAATGTTTATATTTTCCACAAATTTGACAACTGACGTGGTGAAAACCGATAGCCAATAAATTATTAATTAGTAATAGAAATTACAAATTCTTATATGTAAATTATTTGCCTAGTGTAGTGGAATTTGAGTTGTACTACATCTACATCTACATCTACATCGATACTCTGCAAATCACATTTAAGTGCCTGGCAGAGGGTTGATCGAACCACGATCACAATTCTCTATTATTCCAATCTCGTATAGCGCGCGGAAAGAATGAACACCTATATCTTTCCGTACGAGCTCTGATTTCCCTTATTTTACCGTGTTGATCGTTTCTCCCTATGTAGGTCGGTGTCAACAAAATATTTTCGCATTCGGAGGAGAAAGTTATGATTGGAATTTCGGGAGAAGATCCGTCGCAACAAAAAACGACTTTCTTTTAATGATGTCCAGCCCAAATCCAGTATCATTTGTGTGACACTCTCTCCCATATTTCACGATAATACAAAACGTGCTGCCTTTCTTTGAACTTTTTCGATGTACTCCGTCAGTCCTATCTGGTAAGGATCCCACACCGCGCAGCAGTATTCTAAAAGAGGAGGGACAAGCGTAGTGTAGGCAGTCTCCTCAGTAGGTCTGTTACATATTCTAAGTGTCCTGCCAATAAAACGCAGCCTTTGGTTAGCCAACCCCACAACATTTTCTATGTGTTCTTTCCAATTTAAGTTGTTCGTAATTGTAATACCTAGGTATCTAAATCTTTTTGCAGTTTGTCTGGTCTTCTGATGACTTTATTAGTCGATAAACGACAGCGTCATCTGCAAACAACCGAAGACGGCTGCTCGGATTGTCTCCCAAATCGTTCATATAGATAACGAACAGCAAAGGGCCTATAACACTACCTTGGGGAACGCCAGAAATTGCTTCTGTTTTACTCCACGTTAATTGATTGCTGTACCTGAGGCAGTGAGGCAATGAAGTTGTGGATGTTGGACTTCTTGGCAGCCTCAATGATTTCCGCCATGGGCACTGTTCTGGTGTTGTCTCCGTATGCGATGTTCTCTGCGACCGTCCTGTCGAAAAGAACGGGCTCCTGAGACACGATGCCGAGCGGAGCACGCAGCTCCGACGTCAGGATCGAGGACACGTCTCTTCCGTCCATGGACTGAAACAGAAAACCGAAGAGTTCTGAGAAATCACTTCGTGAATGTGCACTAATGGTTCAAATGGATTTGAGCAGTATGGGACTTAACTTCTGAGGTCATCAGTCACCTAGAACGTAGAACTACTTAAACCTAACAACCGAAGGACATCTCACACATCCATACCCGAGGCAGGATTCGAACTTGCGACCGTAGCGGTCGCGCGGTTCCAGACTGTAGCGCCTAGAACCGCTCGGCCGCTCCGGCTGGCTGTGCACTAATCTCAAAACTTCAGAAAATGAGTAACGTTCGCCACAAGAAGTTTATTCACATGAAATGCTGACAAGGAAATTAGTGGACGAAACAAAGACTAAAGACACATGAAAAGAAACAGGAAGGAGAGAAGTCTATGGCAGAGCAGAAGAAGAGTCTTTTCCACTAACGCAAGGGAATTTGGGATGTACTGTCAAATTGAGACCTCATACGAGAAGTAGAAATGGTTTCCACACAGACTATACGTTCCTATCCAGGGTTCTCTGTTGAATTTTAGATGATGGGCAAAAATAGATTTGAAATTTCTGGCATATTTCAAACAGGAAATTGGAAATGACAATCTTGTTGCCTCGGTGACAGTGTATAATGGGAGCTTTACCAATGAATTATTTTCTTTCGGAGCACTTAGTCTATTTTCAAACTAATGTCCATTCAGATGAGTAGGTTGTTTATTTTTTTTGCAATGGATTTCGAAGCTTTTGATGGCGTCATCTTAAATATTTACGTACAGTTATAGAAATTAAATACAATCACAAGTATATCTTATTGCTTTACCGCAACTCCTTTTAATGTGGTGAATACACTACCTGACAGAAAGTGAAGCATCCGGAATGAGACGGGGAAACGAAACATCTCTGGCTGAGAGGGTGTGTGGTGTTAGTTCGATGATTAGAAAATCATGTCGTATTCACAAAGAACTAGGTAGTATGAGCCCATATACCAGTATGATGTTGCACCACCTCTGTCGTGGATGCATCCACTGATTCAGTTGGGAAGAGCGTCATGATGCCGTTGTACGCTTTCCTGGAGCAATTGGCAATTGTTAACTGTTCCTTGGTATCGTGGATACTGGGACAGAGTTGACGTCCGAGGCTACCCCAGACATATTCTATCGGAGATAGATCTAAAGAATTGTGCTGCTCACGGGTGTACCTCAACATGACACAGAGAGTTGAGACACGTGCCATGTGTGGGCGAGAATGGCTGTTTTGAAAAATCGCACCACGATACTCTCACACGACAGGAAACACGTGAGAACGCAGCATGTCCATGCCACACCATTGTGCAGTCAGAACTCCCTTGGTCACAATCAGCTGTGACCGGAAGCTCCCCGCAACGTGTCGCCACGTGTAACACAGCTATGGCTGTCCAAAATATTGTAACAATGACGTACATCCATAGTAGTGCAGGTCCGATAGCCGTCGCGACGCCGTTCTTCAGCAGTCCATGCACCTCAGTCATGGCATCACTCTGCACGCAGTCGTTTATATTTTGTGTTTACGTATGGAACGATAACTCCCTAGTATAGCTGCTGCTGGTCTCCGACCAGTGTTGTAGAATGACACAGGATGTCGCGTGGAGTACATTACTTGTCCTTGGCGGCAGGAGCAGATGTGAAGAGCTGACGATGTCCTTGGTGTACAGTATGGCGAAGCTCCCTTGTGGTTGGACATACTTAGTCGGCCGGGACCCTGACGACAAGCATGCCTGCCCTCACGTTCCTATAGTCCAGTACTGGACCACTGTCACATCCGGAAGTCACACAAATCTGAATTGCTCGATTCGACCAGCCAGACGAGTGCAGACCGACAATAATTCGTCAGGTGTTGATAACGTTGTCTCATACGTATGCGCCGTGCCCGTGTCCTTCGCAGTGATCGCCCAACATCTGACGCTGTACACACTCCTTATATACCTTGCCTGGTCTCTGTTACAAAACAAACAGCATTAATAGATTTTGAAAAAAAAAACGGGACTTCTGTCGGATGTTCGCGTCGTTCTCGCACGGTATCTCGACGGCGTAACTCGCTGTCTTCTTCAGGTGCTACCCGAGAATGGTCCTTGGGCGGATCGAATGCAGTATTTATGCCTGTAAGGTGCTTGGCGCTCCCTAGCCGGTCCACGCCGCATCGCCTGCTCCCTCCGCGGTCCGCTTCCACCAGACGCGGCTCCTATGGTCCTCTCTGGCCGCTCGTGTTCCCACTGCCGACCGCGCCGCGGCCTAGTCGAGCGGTGCTTCGTCTCAAGAATTTACACCCCAAGCAGGAGTACCACAAGGAGGCATCTTGTCTCCGCTGCTGTACGCGCTTTGCACGGCTGACGTACCATCGACAACAACCCATACAGAAACGGTACGACTTTACGCTGACGACACCGCCTACTGGTGTACAGAATTGAAGGCGACAAACGTGCAATGTAAGACACAGACCTACCTACAACGGCTACAAACCTGGATGGCAAAATGGAGGATCCGTCCAAACCCATCCAAAACCCAAAAGGTTTTGTTTAGACACAAACACCTGACAAAAAACGAAAACAAAACACAGATGACATTCAACTGAAGCTCTGGAACACTCGACTAAGGCTTAATGACACTTCCAGGCACCTAGGTGTGTACATAGACAAATATATAAATTGGAAAACACACCTCACATACCTGCTAAACAAGACAAGAAAAAGACAAGGCCTAATCAGACGAATACAAGGACGATTTCACGGATCTGACGACCAAACTGCAATCCACACCTACTAAACATACATTAGACCTGTGATAGAATATTCTGCAGCCCTCTTAGGGGGCCTGCGTAAACCGGTAGCAGAACGACTTTATTCGACCAAGAGACGACTCTTACGCAGCATCTCAAGACTAAATGGCTCTAAGAACTATGGGACTTAAAATCTGAGGTCATCAGTCCCCTAGACTTAGAACTACTTAAACCTAACTACGTAAGGACATCGCACACGTCCATGCCCGAAGCAGGATTCGAACCTGCGACCGTAGCAGCAGCGCAGTTCCGGACTGAAGCGCCTAGAACCGCTCGGCCACTGCGGCCGGCTCATCTCAAGACTGCCAAGGTTCACGCCCAGTGACGACGTATATGACACCATTGGCGTGGAGCCGCTACAGGCCAGGCTAACTAAACTCAGAGCAAACTACGGGAGACACATATTATCGAAACGTCCAGACATGGAAGACATCCTGACAACAAGACCAAGTGTGAACAGGCGACCAAAATTCAAATACATCCAACCAGCGCGTACAGTAGCATACAACACCAGCCAGGCATACCCAGACCTCGCCATTACCATGGAACTCTTAACCCAAGACATTCCACTTCCCCCACACCTGAACCAAAGACAGAGAAACTAGCCCTATAAAACATACAAAGGCGCCTCCCCTCCCCAACACACACACACGCACGCATATAAAAAGTAGAATTAAGCTATACATAAAATGTTGCATAGATTTAAAAAAATTAAAGAAGTATATACAATATGTAAGTGTTCACCACTGCCACGAAAGTCATCCCCCTAAGGTGACTGGACGAGCTGATGTAAACAGAAGTGCACCTTAAACGCCCAACTGACAACAGCTCTCTAAATTCAATTCTATAATCAAATTAATTGTATGTCTTCAAATTATCCTCGCCTACCACCTATACCGGACAATATAAAGAAAAGTGGAATAAATTGCATAAGTAGTAGCATAAAACAACAACACCACCACTCACACATATAAAATGAAGCAACACTACAATTGTACTATATTTTTATTGTATTCTACTAACTTTATTGTATGTTAATGTGTTCCAATATGATACATGGAATAATCATGATGTAAAATATTCTACAATCTATAGCACTTGTACTGTATTTCAATATGACTTAAAATTTTATATTCTATATTGTAAAAATGATCAACTGCACAACTGCAAGAAAGCTGAACAAATAAATAAATGAAATGTTCCAGTACAACAAAAGGGTAATGCAAGCCCTCAAACACCCTGCCCAACCCCTTCAGGAAAGGGAATGAAAAGTGAAAAAAAAACGCCCAAGGACCATTCTCGGGTAGCAAATGAAGAAATCATCGAGTTACACCGTCAAAATATAGTGCGAGAACGACGCGAACGTCCGGTAGAAGTTCCGTTTTTTTTTCAGATCGCCAGGAAAGCCTGAAGAATTACAGCATTAATACACTTTGGTAGGCTTTCTAGGTGACACAGAGGATCTACCTGCCGACTGTGTGTACGCGTATGAAGCTACACTGACATCCGACCATGTCTTCTGTGTGCTTCAGTTTTTTTATAGGGTATAAAAATTACGTTCACAAAATTTTAGTGTCTAGAGGAGAAAAAAGAAATACTTGTTTATTTGATAAAGATGTTTCACAAGTGCGCCGTTTCCCCTCTAGGCATAGAGTCAGAGCTGGTGTTCGAAGTATCATGTGATGAATATTGTTTTAGAGACTTTACTTGACTTCTCTATCTTTCTTTTTGTGGAGGCAGATGAAGCGTTTTGTGTACGAGACTGAGATGGACACTCCAGAAGAGATAGTTGCCCATCTGGCTGAAGCTGCAGCCGTTATTTGAAAAACAGCTGGTTGATTTGAGCGTGTTGGACAGTTATTATTAGCACGCAAATTTCAGTTAAGCATTAATGTAAATGGTCGACATTTTTAGGAACATTTCTAAAATAATATCCACACGCTGTCACTCTGTCTCTGATTGTCATTAGCGTCAAAACTCTCATGCACTACTATAGAGATAAGGCAGCACCTGCGCAACTTTTGCCACATAAAAAGTGTTTCTTTTTATCTATTCTACTTTAAAGTTTTGTATCTGTAGTTTTTTTACACGCTGACTCAACGTTGCTGTGTCACAAATCGCAATGGGGAAACATCTCTAAATCACGTGTTAATTACATTCTCACAGTATTCTCAAGAAAAAGTGGGTTCAGTGTCTGACCTGCCTTCCGAACAGAAACAACGACTGTGATTGCCTGCCGCGACTTGACTGAAATGCAAAACGCGGACAATTCTTTTCTGTATAAAGTCATCACGGATGTTGAGACTTAGTATTGTCAATGCGAACCTAACACAACACGACGAAGTGCTGAAATTCGCATGAAGCCTCAACGCTTTGACCACATAACCGCCCACATTCACGCCAATGGGATGCACGAGTCGAACAACATCCCAGAGGAGGGCCTCTCAGACAGTTTCGCATGGCTGTGTGGGGCGGCCTGTGCATTGTACACAGTTTGGGAGAGGCTACGCGGAACACCACTATCTTACTTTTTCTTATTTTTTTAATTAATCAGGTCTTGAAACTATATGGACTGACGGAATGTATTTTATATTTATAAATAATGCCGTAAAAGTACTTTATGAAAACTGAAAGTGGGGTCCGTGATTTGCTTGCAAAGTTTAATTTGTTTGAAAATCATCCGAAATACCTAGTGAACTGCTTTCATATTGCCAATTTCTCCGGTGTGTGTTGTTTTTTCTATTCTTCTACTATGTTTAGGGCGTTCACTACTAGAGTGGAAGTCCAATGTGGGACTACTTAATTTAGTTGAGTTGGCGTTCGCGAACGAGGAATTATAAAAAGTGTGATATACTAGTGATGAGACAGTATTGACTTTTTGTTAAAATCGCAGTCGAATATCCTTGAAAATGATTGTCACTTTCAATTGCTTTAAGAATAGCTTCTGTAAGTTTTCCATCTGTTTATAATAGCCACATTCATGCGATAACATAATCTGGACGATTCTGCCTCTGTATTATTAGGTAATTATCTTACTAATAGTTTGTTTACATTAACTGTAAATTTATCACCAATGTTATTTGCGATGTCAATCAGTTTTTGGAACAGCTAGATTTCATGTCATAAAAGGAAATCAGAAAAACATCGGCAGCTATTTTTAAAAAGTTCCACATACTGTGAACTAGCAAACAAATAAACAGGGCGAGAGTACTTGGAAATTTTATGTAGAGACTGACATTTAAATTAAATAAACACGTGTAGTCACTATTCCACATTTAGTCGTAGTAAATAACTTACATATTGCCAAAATTGCATCACATCTGCAGAATTTTGCCTCGTATTCATGTATTTTCTACGGCACACGAATTGAACACCTTAGTACACAAATGAAACGTGTTCACTTTGGTCCGCCAGGGTTTAATATAAAAATTAGCATTCTTTCAATACATCTAAATTTACTTATTTGTTTTACATTTGGGAATGTTTCTAGCATTCTGTCCACTGTACAGCGCAGATAACTGCTAGGGCCACATTTTGGAACGTGATACGCAGCGTGTTCTACAGGTCAAGCATTGTTCTCCATTCAGCCGTCGCGGTAGCGTGAATGGGAGGATGATGTTAGTATAATACCACGCTACAAATACGGTCCGAATCTGCGTTAACGATTACGTGCAACCTTACCATGGAGATCAGCATCTTTCATTCTGAGAAGTTTTGTAAATTCATGATTACAAGTCGTCTAAGTATGGCCTAGAGGACGAGTGAAGCGGACGATATAATTATCCGTGTGGTAGTGGTCATATCAGGTTATGAAGAATTCTGAACACAGGTAGAAACCAGTGTCTATTACTCCCTATTCTCTTTGCAGGTACTATGTAAGACATGTTACTAAAAATGTCCCAGACAGGTCACGTACGTGCATTTCACATATCGCTTGTCGTGTGCTCGTAGCTGGATCGTAATCTACACATTGTAAGGCTCTGTAATTTTTTAGAACATTTCTCATGGAGAAAAACAGCGGTCTGGCTAGAATAAATTAGAAACAATTTTGGGCGCCATAAAATATTTATTTGCAGCGGTTACCGGTTTCGGTAAGAATGTGAGCAATTGACAATCGTGGAGTCACAACGCCTGCCCCGTTCATCCCACCGCTTTCATCTCGGTATAAAGGGTCTGAAGATGGTCACATTCTAACCGAACCCAGTAACCACTGCAAATAAATATTTTATTGCAGGCAAGATTTTTTAATCCATTTTTATTGTAAGGCTTGTTTGTCCAATAGTACTGGGTCTGTTTCATGCACGCAACAATGCTGTGCTACAGGTAGTAAGTTTCGTGTACAGAAATTGTTCCCGATGCAGGAATATTTTTTCACACCTTGCATGCCTACACATTAACATCGTGTCTCCATGTTCCATATTCAAATAATGTTCCATATTTTGCACATGTCATGTTACATGCCCTGTTGAACTGTACACTACTTGTCAACCTTTCACATGAATGACTGAAGATGCGCTAGGTGTATTACACATCGAAAAGCGTTTGTTTCGTACTGCCTGTTGTCTAGTACAGAAGTCTCTAGAACAAATAATCACTCCAAAACACTGTTCAGTAGATACGCACCGTACAACATTTTGTGTAAATACCAGTCCAGTACATATTTTAATTGGAATTTATTGAGTCGTCTTTTTCTCCTAGGAATCAGACCTCGTTCTCTGTGATAGCAGATTTAAACATCATGTTGTGTGCGACATGTTGCTGTTGAAAGAGTGTAATAACATTAGTGACGAAACCAGAATTGAATAAGAAAGCTTGCGGTATGTCGGAGGCGATTACTCACCACAATCCCAGAAATGGGGTCGTAGAACCTCTCGAGCAGCTGAATGCAGGTGGACTTGCCACAGCCAGAGGGCCCCACCAGCGCCACCGTCTGACCGGGCCGTACCTCCATTCTGAGCCCACGCAGCACCATTGTGGTGAGCCGTGTGGGATACGCGAACTCCACCAACTCGTACTGCACCTCTCCACGCGTCTCCTAAGCAGACGACCATCTGACTTTTAATTCGCTCATCGTATTAATCGTTACAATATTACTATATTTCTCAATAAATACTAAGCAATGGAATGAAATAATATGTGCAAAAACCAAAAATGAAAAATATAATTCCAAAAACGAGAAAATTATTTCTCATGTGGATACTATAAAGGGTACTGTTGCTTAAATTCAGTATCGAATGACAGTGAAGAAAACTAAACAAGATCTAATAACACAAATAAAAGTGTTAGTGGAACAGACACCACTAATATACTTCACAAAAGATGTTCTTCTTCACTGGAGCTGCCACTATCCTCAAATGTCTAGGAACAGGCGGAATGCCCAGACATTTTCAGTTGTAGTAAATGCAGATTGAGATTTACTTCCTGAATTTAAAGGAAATGTAAATTCATCCACGAAGGAGATGATTTAGTAAGCCCTCGTTCCACCGAGCCTTCTTCCTCGCCAGAATGACAAAACTGTTGCGTAGCGTAAATTACGGAGACAGAAGAAATTTAGTGAAGAATTAGATATTTTGTGCTCAGTTTATTCTGTAGGCGATAGAACACTTTCCATTTCATTGCAACGACGGACGTCACAAAAGAGGCGTCGCACATTGTTGTTATTTGTTAAGATCTAGAGATTACTTGTCCCAAGAAGAGTAAATAAAATTTCGTATGTTTCTCACGAAAACATATAATTTGAAAGAAAACGAGAGAGCGCTTACTTGGAGAACTGCAGTCACTCTTCTTTTCATTCCTCATTTGCGAATAAAACAGAAATGGAAAGCAATGACGTTCAGCACACAGCGTAAACTGTGCTACGACAAAATTTATAGATATATTTAGAAAGGAATGTTATAGACAAAACAATAGTAGGAAGCACATGAACATACGAGTCGGAGGTTTAGAAAATAAGAAAGACAGAAAAAGATCAACTGCTGTCCATGGAAAATGATTACAGGAGACGAAGTGCAATAGTTTCACTATTAAACGACAACTTAAATGAAGAAATAAAAAGAAAATGGTGGAACTAGAAGCGAACTTAATTGAAGTTGCTGATAGGAAGAGGTTATTGTCGTATGGCCATTTAGAATGAGTGGATTATAATATATAGGCAAAGAAGATGGGATTAGCTCCATCAGCGAAAAAGGAAACGAGAATATTAATGAGAGATCTCTAGAAAGCCATGCATTCTAGAAACGTCCAAGAGGGAGCATTGCGTAGAGCGAAAATAAGGAAGGTGAGAAGCGAGATACCATATAATCGTACAGATAAGCAGAAATACTAGGAATAAAGGGCGAGGACGTCTGATATACAGTCTTCTCAGAAGAAGCATCAGAGTTTCGGAGGACAAGATAAAACAATCAGAAACCGTAATTCAGCAGTATGAGGAGAAACTGAAAATAAAAATCGGAGCGTACGAATATTAGCGAACATCAGCATATGTAAAGATGATTACCAAAGACGTTGTGTGTGACAGCACACGGCGCGAAGAGATGGAGCAAGAAGACTTATGTTTCAAAAAAAATTGTTTTGCAGTTCATTCAACCCTTTAAGGGAACAACCTAAACACAGAAATAAGGGTGGACTTGCTTTGAAATCTCAGAAAAATGAACATAGTTTCAGTAAATCGCACTAAGAGATATGGTTAGAATGAAATGATCAGAGAGAACCAGTGAGAAAGTACCTGAACAAGAGCTTGCCTGTGCGAGTCACGATGGGCAAGAGCATGGCTGTTACTCACGCGCATTTCCTTGGAGGGATTTACTGGGTCCGTGATGCGGGGCTCCCGCCTCAGGAGGTGAAACACTTTGGCAGCTGCGTCGATGCCCTTCTGCAAGTTGGGTGCGAAGGACAGCGCGTTGGCCACGACCGTGGTGCCCATGATGAGCGACTGCGACACTCTAAACAGTGTGAGGGCATGCCATCAGATAGCGGCGAAGACACCTTTAATTTCTAAAATGCGTTACGGACCAGTATTGAGAAAGCCATTAATCTTCAACAAAGCTACTACAAAAGATATGCACTGCTAACAAAGAGGAAAAAGACTGTTACGTTATGACGACATTATCAGAAAGTAAGAAATTTAGAGCTTAATTGTGTAATATATTTTCCTTGAAGCAACATTCTCTATAGAAGTGAGCAATTAATTATTCATTATCAAGTATTTGTGGGATACAGTTGTGGTATTGCTATCTAATGTTATCATTCAGGTGCCACGTAGATGGGCGCCTACACGGTGAAGTCATTCCTTGGACTATCCAGAACGTCATACTATCCAGCATTATAACTGTATCCATCATGTTCAACCACGTGTACCACGGAAAGAAACTTCAACGATTGTTCCACTGATACTTTCCTTTAATATTGAGATACAGATTTTTCTTCAACTCTTTCGTGTGGTATATTTTTGTTTACAACTTAATACTTTCGTCACAATAAAATATGAAGCTGTATTAATGCCATACATCTACAGTGAGTTGACTAAGTCATTAGATAGCGATATTCACATATACAGATGAAGGTCGCATCGCTATCACAAGATAAATGGACAGTGTATTGACGGAGCTGTCATTTGTACTCAGGTGATTCATGTGAAAAGGTTTCCGACGAAATTACGGCCGTGCGATGGAAACTGATAGTTTTTCAACGCGGAATGGTAGTTGGAGACATAAGAATAGCATATTTCATTTCGGAAAGCGTGAGAGAATTCAACTGTCCGAGATCCACAGGCAAAGAGTGTGCTAAGAATTCCACATTTCAGGCATCACCTCTTACCACAGACGAGGCAGTGGCTGACGGCCTTCACTTAACGACCTAGAGCAGCGACGTTTGTGTAGAGTTTTCAGTGCTAACAGACAGCAACCCAGCATGAAATAACCGTAGAAATCAACGTGGAACGTACGACTAACGTATCTGTCACGAAAGTGCGGGAGAAATTAGGCATTAATGACTTATAGCAGCAGACGACCGACGTGAGTGCCTTTGGTAACAGCACGACATCGCCTGCAGTGCCTCTCCTGAGCGTGTGACCATATAGGTTGGACCCTAGACGACTGGAAAATCGTGGCCTGGTCGGATGAGTCACTATTTCAATTCATAAGAGATGATGGTACGGTTCGAGTGTGGCGCAGACCTCACGAAGCCATGTACCCAAGTTGTCAACAAGGCACTGTGTAAGTTGGTGGTGGCTCCATAATGGTGTGAGCTTTGCTTCCAAGAAATGAACTGGATCCTTGTTCCAACTGAACCAACCACTGACAGGAAATGGTTATGTTCTGCTACTTGGAGACCATTTGCAGCCATGCATGGACTTCATGTTCGCAAAAAACGATGAAACTATATGACGATGCGCCATGTTACCGGTCGACAGTTATTCGCTGTTGGTTTGAAGAATATTCTGGACAATTCGAGCGAATGAATTATCCACAAAGATCGACCGATATGAATCTCGTTGAACATTTATGGGGCACAATCGAGAGGTCAGTTCGTGCACAGATCCTGCACCAGCAACACTTGCACAAGTATGGATGGCTATAGAGGCAGGAAACTTCCAAAGACTTGTTGTCACCATAAAAAAAAAAAAAAACCGAGCTGATGTACTGCGCCGGGCAAAAGCATGCCCAGCACGATATTAGGAGGTACCCATGACTTTTGTCATCTAAATGTGTATGTATGCATATACCCCTCAAGACAACGTCCAGTGCTTGGTGCTGCGACTCCATAACAATATTAGCGACCCTCAGTACTTCCCTAATAATCGTGTGGGCCGAGGGAGAAACGACTCTATGTACAGTGAGTGCAGGCGTCGCCTGCAAGGAAAAAAGCGACCTTTAGAAATTAAAATTTTGCAGCAGCCACAAGTCGCATACATCTCACCTTTACTGACATGCTTCACTCGACAGACACGCGCATCTTCGGAAATTTAGTAGCTAAGAACCACGATTTAAATATATCTGGCTATAGCGCCATTGTCGTTGTTCGTATATGTGCGAGGTTTGTCCGGAAAATACGTATAAAAGTTGAATAATAACTTTATTTTACAATTATTCAGGTATTACAATTCGCCCTGAGACGCGATACACTTCTGCCAACGCCGTTTCCACTGTTGATATCATTGCTGAAAGTCTTGAGTTGTGATGTTGTTCAGTTGCCGTGTCGTTCCCGCCTTGATGGCTTCCACATCTCCCAAGTGCCGCCCCCGAAGCACCATTTTAGCATTTCGGGAACATGAAGAAGTCACACGGGGCTAAATCGGGTGAATAAGGCGGGTGGTCTGTCACGGTGATTGAGCTTCGGGCCAAAAACTCGCGCACAATGAGCGACGCGTGAGCGGGCGCATTGCCGTGATGAAGGATCCACCTGCCCCCTTTTGCCAACTCCGGTCGAAATCTGGCCACAAGAGCTCTGAGACGTGTCAGAACTTCAACGTAAAAATTTCCGTTCACTCTTTGGCCGGGAGGGACAAATTCCTTGTGAACAATGCCCCTAGAATCAAAGAAAACAATCAACATTGTCTTCACATTGGACCTTGATTTTCACGACGTTTTTGTTCTCGGTTCTCCTGCTAGTTTACATTCCTTGCTTTGAGATCTGATCTTCAGATCGAATTCGTAAAACCAGGACTCGTCTCCAGTGATGACTCGGTTGAGAAAGTCCCCTCGTTCCTCTGCTTCCAAGCGATCCTCACAGCACTCAACCCTCTTTGCTTTCTAAAAAATGGCTCTGAGCACTATGGGACTTAACATCTATGGTCATCAGTCCCCTAGAACTTTGAACTACTTAAACCTAACTAACCTAAGGACATAACTCAACACCCAGTCATCACGAGGCAGAGAATCTTTGCTTTCTGTTCTGGCGTCAAGAGCTTCGGTACGATTTTCGCACACAATTTCTTCATTTCAAGTTTTTGTGTCAGGATTTCGTGAACGATTGTTTCGGGGACTGACAGCTCGTCAGCAATCATTCTGACTGTCAATCTAGGGTCTTTACGAACACAAGCCCGAATTCGTTCAACATTTGCATCGGAACTCGATGTCGACGGGCATCCTCGGCGAGGGTGATCGTTCACTTCTTCTCGGCCATCCCGGAACCTTTTTAACCACTTGTTCACGGTTGGTTCCTTCAGAGAATTGTCTCAGTAAACCTGTTTCAAACACTCAAAAATCTCACGGGCATTCTTGCCTAGCTTTGCAAGAAACTTGATGTTGACACGCTGTTCGTCAATCTCAGAGAGTTCCATGCCGACGGCAGGTGAGAAAGGGTGACTGTCAACAAGCTGCCGCGCACTCCCACCTTCACGCAGAGTGCTCTGACTCGAACTGAGCGTTGATGGGATTGATTACAGCAGTAGTCCCACCTGGCGGTGATTGCAACTTGTAACACAAAGTCATTATTCAACTTTTATACGTATTTTCCGGACAAACGTCGTATATACAGACAGATGTATTTAAAGTGTGGTCCTTGGCTATTAAATTTCCGAATATTTGATTTTCGCGTCTGTCGAGTGAAACAAGTCAGTAAAGGAAAGCTACTCTATGTGGTCAAAAGTATCCGGACACCCCCAAAAACATACATTTTCATATCAGGTGCATGGTGCTGCCACCTACTGCCAGGGACGACATATCAGCGACCTCAGTAGTTATTAGACATAATGAGAGAGCAGAATGGGGTGCTCCGCGTAACTCTCCGAATTGGAAAGTGGTCAGGTGATTGGGTGTCACTGCTTTTCTACATGCCAGATTTCCACACTCCTAAAAATCCGTAGGTCCACAGTTTCCGATGTAGTAGTGAAGTGGAAACGTGAAGGGACAAGTACTGCACATAAGCGTGCTGGCCGACGTCGTCTGTTGACTGACAGAGACCGCCGACGGTTGAGGAGTGTCGTAATGTGTAATAGGCAGACATCAATTCAGACCTTCACACAGGAATTCCAGACTGCATCAGGATCTACTGCAAGTACTATGACACTTAGGAGGGACATGAGAAAGCTAGATTTCATGGTCGAGCGACTGGACATAAGCCACACATCACGCCAGTAAATGACAAACGATGTCTCGCTTGGTGTAAGGAGCTTAAACACTGGACGATTGAACAGTGGAAAAACGTTGTGTGGAGTGACGAATCACGGTACACAATGTGGTGATCCGATGGCGGGGTGTTGGTTTCGCGAAAGCTCGGTGAACGTCATCTGCCAGCGTGTGTAGTGCCAATAGTAAAATTCGGAGGCAGTGGTGTGTTTTTCATGGAAGGGTCTTGTACCCCTTGTTGTTTTGCGGCGCACTATCACAGCACAGGCCTACATTGACGTTTTAAGCACCTTCTCGCTTCCCACTGTTGAAGAGCAATTCGAGGATGGCGATTGCATCTTTCAACACGATCGAGCACCTGTTCATAATGCACGGCCTGTGGCGGAGTTGTTACATGACAATAGCATCCCTGTAATGGTCTGGCCTGCACAGAGTCCTGACTTGAATGCTACGGAACCCCTTTGGGATGGTTTGGAACGCCGACTTCGTGCCCGCCTCACCGACCGACATCGATATCTCTCCTCAGTGCAGCACTCTGTGAAGAATGGGTTGCCATTCCCTAAGAATCCTTTCAGCACCTGATTGAACGTATGCCTGCGACAGTGGAAGCTGTCATCAAGGCCAAACGTGGGCCAACACCTTATTGAATTCCAGCATTACCGAAGGAGGTCGTCAAGAACTTGTATGTCATTTTCAGCCAGGTGTCCGGATACTTTTGATTATATAGTGTATGTGGGACAAGTGACTGCTCCACGATTTACACTGACTGTATATAGCTTCTGGACTGTAACCACAATTTAGTGGTTTTCAAGTGTAGATTAAAACTGAATAAATTGCTTAAAAGTAGGAAATTAAGGAAAAAGTTACTTGGATAAGCTGAAAGAACCACAGGTTGATGACAGTTTCACAGGGAGTGTTAGGTAACGATTGGCTAAAACAGGGGAAAGAAATGCAATAGAAGATGAATGGATAGTTTTGAGAGTTGAAATAGTGAAGTCAACGAAGAATCAAGCAGTTAGAAAGACAGTGCTTAGCAGATCTTGGTTACCACAGGAGAAATTGAATTTAACTGAGGAAAGGAAAAATATAAAAATGCAGTAAATGAAGCAGGTGAGAGGGAATAAAAACCTCCAAAAAATGACAGTGACAGGAAGCGCAATATGGCTAAGCTTGAATGGCTATAGGACAAATGAAAGTCTATTGAAGCATGTTTAACTAAGATAAAGACAGATACGCCTTTGGAGAAAAGAAAAGCAGTCGTCTGAATACCAAGAGCACAGATGGAAAACCAGAACTAAGCAAAGAGGGGAAAACTGGAAGGTATAATGAATGTACATACGGAAATAATCTTGAAGACAATATTCCAAGTAGGGAATAGTAAATCGCTGAATATGAAATTAGATGTATAATGCTGCTAGAATCATGTGACAGGGCGCTGAAAGTCCTAAGACGAAACAAGGCCCCTAGAGTAGCCGGTATTCCCTCAGAAACGATGATATCTTTAAGACAACCAGCCGTGCTAAACCACTCCACTTGGTATGCAAGATACATGAGATAGGGAAAATACACTCAGACTTCAAAAAGAATGTAATAATTACAATTACAAAGAAAGTGGGTGCAGACTGTTACGAATTTTTTGCAGGAGAATGGAAAAACTAAGTAGAAACTGACCTCGGAGAGACCAGTTTGGATTTAGAGAAATGTAGGAACATGTGGCGCAATATTGACGGTACAAATTCCCTTAGAAGATAGGTTACGGAAAGGCAAACGCACTTTTATAACATTTGTAGACTTAAAGAAAGTTTTTAATAATGTTGACTGGGATACACTCTTTGAAATTGTAAATGCATCAGGCGTGAAATATAGGGAACGAATGGCTATTTGCAAGTTGTTCAGAAACCAGAAGGTATTTGTGAGTCGAGGAGCGTGAGAGGGAAGCAGTGGTTAAGAAGAGAGTGAGAAAGGGTTGTAGCTTATCCTCGATGTTATTTAATTTGTACATTGAGCTAGATGTAAAGTAAACCAAAGCAATATTTCGAGAAGAAATTAAAAGTTCAGGGAGAAGAAATAAAAACTTTGAGGATTGCTCTGGACATTGTAATTCTGTCAGAGAGCACAAAGGACTTGGAAGAGCCGTTGAATGAATTGGAGAGTTTCTTTTAAGGTTGATATAAGATAAACATCAATAAAACAAAAAGAAGGGTAATGGAATATAGCCAAATTTAACCGGATGATGGCTGAGGGAAATATATGGGAAGCGACACACTAAAAGTAGTAGATGAGTTCTCCTGTGTGGACGGTAAAGTAACTGATAATGGCCAAATTAGAGACTATGTAAAATGGCAAGAAAAATCTTTCTGAGAAAAAAGTAATTTGTTAACAACGAATATACATTTAACCGGTAGGAGATCTTTTTTGAAGTTAGTTGTCTGATGTGTAGCCTTTATGGAAGTGGAACGTTAACGATTAGCAGTTCAGACAATACGAGAATAAAAGCTTTTGAAATGTGGTGCTACAGAAGAATACTGAAGTTTAGATAGGTAGATCACGTAAACATTTGACAGAGAGCAAGAGACAGATGCGTGAAGTGGCTTCAAACGGATGAGCGTTGCAATAGTTATTCGGAGATGAAGACAATTGCCCAGGAGAGAACGACGTGGAGAACTGCATCAAAGCAGTCTTCGCACTGAAGACAACAATGTCTTCGGGTCGAGTGCCTTCACAGTGTGTTAGTGAATTACAGCATGGAAATGGGTTCCCGTCCCGGGGATTAGAGCGTCAAGTTATTATGTGAGAACATTAGAGTTCCTTCCTCCAGATTTGCAGGGAGCCTAATATATACACTATTCTTTGAACCTAAAACTATGGATTTCCTCCCTTCATACATTTTGCGAAGTAGGTAAAATATTGTGGGCACGTCATATACACTCCTGGAAATGGAAAAAAGAACACATTGACACCGGTGTGTCAGACCCACCATACTTGCTCCGGACACTGCGAGAGGGCTGTACAAGCAATGATCACACGCACGGCACAGCGGACACACCAGGAACCGCAGTGTTGGCCGTCGAATGGCGCTAGCTGCGCAGCATTTGTGCACCGCCGCCGTCAGTGTCAGCCAGTTTGCCGTGGCATACGGAGCTCCATCGCAGTCTTTAACACTGGTAGCATGCCGCGACAGCGTGGACGTGAACCGTATGTGCAGTTGACGGACTTTGAGCGAGGGCGTATAGTGGGCATGCGGGAGGCCGGGTGGACGTACCGCCGAATTGCTCAACACGTGGGGCGTGAGGTCTCCACAGTACATCGATGTTGTCGCCAGTGGTCGGCGGAAGGTGCACGTGCCCGTCGACCTGGGACCGGACCGCAGCGACGCACGGATGCACGCCAAGACCGTAGGATCCTACACAGTGCCGTAGGGGACCGCACCGCCACTTCCCAGCAAATTAGGGACACTGTTGCTCCTGGGGTATCGGCGAGGACCATTCGCAACCGTCTCCATGAAGCTGGGCTACGGTCCCGCACACCGTTAGGCCGTCTTCCGCTCACGCCCCAACGTCGTGCAGCCCGCCTCCAGTGGTGTCGCGACAGGCGTGAATGGAGGGACGAATGGAGACGTGTCGTCTTCAGCGATGAGAGTCGCTTCTGCCTTGGTGCCAATGATGTTCGTATGCGTGTTTGGCGCCGTGCAGGTGAGCGCCACAATCAGGACTGCATACGACCGAGGCACACAGGGCCAACACCCGGCATAATGGTGTGGGGAGCGATCTCCTACACTGGCCGTACACCACTGGTGATCGTCGAGGGGACACTGAATAGTGCACGGTACATCCAAACCGTCATCGAACCCATCGTTCTACCATTCCTAGACCGACAAGGGAACTTGCTGTTCCAACAGGACAATGCACGTCCGCATGTATCCCGTGCCACCCAACGTGCTCTAGAAGGTGTAAGTCAACTACCCTGGCCAGCAAGATCTCCGGATCTGTCCCCCATTGAGCATGTTTGGGACTGGATGAAGCGTCGTCTCACGCGGTCTGCACGTCCAGCACGAACGCTGGTCCAACTGAGGCGCCAGGCGGAAATGGTATGGCAAGCCGTTCCACAGGACTACATCCAGCATCTCTACGATCGTCTCCATGGGAGAATAGCAGCCTGCATTGCTGCGAAAGGTGGATATACACTGTACTAGTGCCGACATTGTGCATGCTCTGTTGCCTGTGTCTATGTGCCTGTGGTTCTGTCAGTGTGATCATGTGATGTATCTGACCCCAGGAATGTGTCAATAAAGTTTCCCCTTCCTGGGACAATGAATTCACGGTGTTCTTATTTCAATTTCCAGGAGTGTATAATGTAGGGTCAGCTTTTTCGGTCTGTCCTACTGACTCTTTCATCCTCCGAAGTATAGCTTTGTCTAGCAGATAATTGTATTTCGGAATGGATTCCTTAGTTTGCGTGGCATACGTACAGCTAGAGCCTGCACAGAATTTCGCGCATGCTCACTGCGATAACTGTTGGCTTGAAATTTAATACAGTTAAGCTAAGGAGGATACTATATCAGTATAACGCATAAAAATCTTTAATAGATAGATAAAAAGTCCCGGGACTGACATTTGCACCGAGCAAGGAAGGGCAGTGATTAGCACATTGGACTCGTTCTAGTGAGAGCGACGGTTCAAACCTTCTTGCGGCCATGCTGATTTAGGTTTTCCGTGATTTCCCTAAATCACTTCAGGCAGATGTTGGGATGGTTCCTTTGAAAGGGCGCGGCCGACTTTCTTCCCCAATCCGATGGGACTGACGACCTTTCTGTTTCTTCCCTCTCCCAATCAACCAACCAACTGACATTTGCACGAGAATCAAGTGTAACTGCTACTCGAACAAATATGAAACTGTGTAGAAAGTACTAATGTGCTAATTTTTTTTTTTCATTTTTACGACTGGCGACACTCTGCTTCTGGAGCACGAGATCAGCGAGGGGGCGTGTTTATTCGTGGGCAGGTGTTTGACAAAGGAATGCATGCATGTTGGAAATATACATTTTGCATTTTACACGGACTAGGCATACTGTCCTGCGGGTGCATAGCACCAGCTTCACTCGCAACGTGGACTCATACAAATTAATAATTCATATTGCCGTTTGAACTCATTAAGCTTCTACGTTGAGAGCTGAATCGTTCCACCCACTAAATCATGAGTGCAAAATGGAAACACCAAAGTACTTACAAATGCAATACCGATCCCATATAATGACGCAGCATAACCCAGTATTGAAAGTCTTCTCGGGTTTGCTGCCGGATCCTAAATTCACTTCATTCAATATTTCGGCGATCCAACAGTTCGCCATCTTCAGGAACACGCTGCTACTGTTGAGTCCTGCTGCAAATTGATGCCAAGTCTGCAAAACATTCTACTATGTAGGCCCCTGTACCGCACACGGCGCATACACTGTCCGACACAATTGCTGTCCTTCAAGACTGGGCAGGTGGTGCTGAACTTAGCAGAATACCGGAGGCAACAATATAGCGCACTCAAACATTTAGACTGGCCGCTTCGTAGAACGTTCTGTTTTTATGCGGGATAATACAGGGCTACACGTTTTGCTAAGAGAAAAGCCATTGTCTCTATTAATCAAATCGTCTGCGTACCATATTTCAATTGCTTCTTTGTAAATGCTGATCCAAAATCCGGCGGAGTTGGCAACTATCATAGTCTCGTCAAATTTCATCCCGTGTTCCTCGTTTAAGCAGTATTCTGCTACCACCGTTTTTTTCGTCTGTTGGAGACTCGTATAATGGCGATGTTCCAAGCACCTGCCCTGAACAGTGCGGGTCGAATGGTCGATGTAATCCTTCTCGCAGTCGCACGGAATTTTGTATATGCTATGCTCCCTAAGCCCTACATTACCTTCCAGAGCCGAATAGTGCCCCAGTACTGGAAGGCGGATGGAACACGCTCTTCATGTTAAAACTCCTTAAAATTCTTTCAGTCACAAGTCAAGGAATAAAGGCCATAGTTTTATGTTCCTCCTCATGCATTCTCCATATTCCGTAGCCCGATGAATCTGCTTCTCAGAGAACTCATTTTCCTTAAAACTGCCGACAAATGTGCAAGTTCTTGGGTTAAACTGTCCGTGTCGGAATTGGCATATGCTCTGCGAATAGAGTGTTAAAGACACCACTTGAATGGGATGGTGGATGGCAACTCTTAGGGTGCAGGTACGAATCGGTATATGTCGGCTTTCGATGAACACTATGTCCCTGAATATCATTTTGTTTTTTGTGAACCTTGACGTCCAAACATGGGAGCATCTCATTATTTTCAGCATCCATTTTAAATTTAATAGCCGGCCGCGGTGGCCGTGCGGTTCTGGCGCTGCAGTCCGGAACCGCGGGACTGCTACGGTCGCAGGTTCGAATCCTGCCTCGGGCATGGGTGTGTGTGATGTCCTTAGGTTGGTTAGGTTTAAGTAGTTCTGAGTTCTAGGGGACTTATGACCTAAGATGTTGAGTCCCATAGTGCTCAGAGCCATTTGAACCATAAATTTAATACTGCGCTGAAGTCAGCTGAAGTGGTCCAGAAATCTGTTGAGAGTATCACGTCCACGCGGCCAAAGGAAAAAGGTATCATCTATGTACCTCGAGAAGACCGTTGGTTGCAAAGTTGAACTCCTCAGTGCCGTATCCTCGAAGTTCTCCATAAATAAGTTAGCTACTATGGGCGATAAAGAATTACCCGTAACCAGTCCATTATTCTGTGCAAAAATATTTCAGTTAAATGAAAAATATGTGGATATCAGCACATGACGACAAAGCTCCATCAACTCTTCATGCAGTTTTTCACTAATCAAATTCAGGCACTTTTCCAGAAGGACTCATGTAAGCAGAGGTATCACATCAAAACTCACTAGTAAATCCGGAGGACGCAGCCTCAAAGATTTCAGTCATCGAATAAAATCCATCGAATTGGAGATACGATGTTCAAACTTGTGAAAATATGGGCTGAGAACAGACTTCGCCAGATTATAAGTGGGTGCACCCAGATTACTAACAACAGGGCGTAGAGAAACCACTTCTATATGTAACTTAGGCAGACCTTGCAAGGTAGGCTCCACAGCGGGACCAGGATGAAGTTTCCTAAGCAGATCTTCTGACGACGAAGCCTTTTAGAAAAGTTTTTTTTTCGCTCAATCCTTTCTGTGGTGCCCCTAAATAGTCTTCTGTAATTAGTGTCGTGGAGTAGTAAATCCATTTTAAGAACATAATCATCCGGTGTCAATACAACCATGTCATTCCCCTCTGAGTGCGAGTTGCCGTTGCTGCCGGTGCTCTGCTAAGGGCAGCGTCTTCTGCCCAGTCTTGGAGCACAGCAACTGTGATGGGCGGTGCAAGCGCCGTGTACGTTACGGAGCCTTATACAGGATGATTTTTTGCAGACTTGGTATCAGTTTGCATTGGGACTTAGCAGCAGAAAAGTGTTCCTGGAGATGGCGGACATTTGGATCGCTGAAATATTTAATCAAATTCATTTTAGGCTCAGGCAGCAAATCCGAAGATTCTTTCACGACTTATTACGCCATGAAAGCCTAGGAAGTCACATAGCCCAGTACCGTGGTAATGGACTTAGGCCAAGTGCCCTGTCTCTATTGTATTCTCTCTTTTCGTCTGCCTCTTTCTCCCTCGTAACTTACAATTGCCCTTTTCTCTGTTATTCAACATTCATCCCTGAACTATTACTGTTCCTTTCTAATATGTTTCAACCAACCACCGCTGTTGCCTATGATGCTGGTACGGTATTAGTGCATCCATCGCGGACGGTCCCTATGTAAACCCTCAGCTGCAGTAAACGCAGACAATTAATGATACCAATGACCCGTAACAAACAACCTCTTCAAATTGGTTCAAATGGCACTATGCGACTTAACTTCTGAGGTCATCAGTCGCGTAGAACTTAGAACTAATTAAACCTAACTAACCTAAGGACATCACACACATCCATGCCCGAGGCAGGATTCGAACCTGCGACCGTAGCGGTCGCTCGGCTCCGACCTGTAGCGCCTAGAACTGCACGGCCACTCCGGCCGGCACAACCTCTCCCATCCAGCCCACATCGCTCCCGTCGTCTTGTACACGGGAAGACAGTGACGAATTTTTTTAAAATTGTATTTTGTATTTTATTGTGAGCTAGTGCCGAAACTATGGAAACTACACTGTATGTACAGATCAGTTTCAGTCGCTATATGCGGTCTTCTTTAGGCGATACAGCAACTCGTCCCGGTTGTCAACCACTGGTAATAGGTGTAGTGATCAAGACATATTAAAAAGTTACATGTAGTGACCTGTCTCACTGTTTCCGACCGCCACTACATCTATTTTGGAAGGAAGAGAGTACGACATCCCCAGAATGAAAGGTTTTGAGGCCCGCATCTCGTGGTCGTGCGGTAGCGTTCTCGCTTCCCGCGCCCGGGTTCCCGGGTTCGATTCCCGGCGGGGTCAGGGATTTTCTCTGCCTCGTGATGGCTGGGTGTTGTGTGTTGTCCTTCTGTTAGTTAGGTTTAAGTAGTTCTAAGTTCTAGGGGACTGATGACCATAGATGTTAAGTCCCATAGTGCTCAGAGCCATTTGAACCATTTGAACAAAGGTTTTGAGGAAGGAATTTGCAGGCTCACAGTACTTACTTGAAGACGTTCTTGTAAGGCAAGCCCTCTGCTTCGACGAGCGAGCCTCCGTAGAACATGCAGGCGGAGTAGGCGAAGAAGCCGATGCTGCGAGACAGGCCGAAGACGACGCCCCGGACGTGCACGTTGCGCCGCGCCAGCCGGTAGCTGGGCCGCAGCTCCAGCATGTACTGCTGGTGGAAGTAGCGCTCCTTGCACAGGCCCGCCACCGTGCGGATGTTGCCCACCGCCTCGACTGCCAGCTGTAACAAACCAGAGTGTCACTGGCTGCACAATGCAAGCTGGTCGCTGTGCAGAATATCTACGTATGATCCATCTACTAGGAGTATACTTTTTTCTGAAAGCTGATTTGTTTTATTCAAGATTCCAATACACCATATTATTGCCAGCTCGTTTTGCCTACAATATGCTATTTTTGAACGTGAAGGCGATGACCTTACGCTGTCATACTAGGAGCGACTGTATCCACGCATGGTACCTCTCTAGTGGTCAACGTCGGAGACAATGTCCTGCTGCATCAATAACCAAATGGTTCAAATGGCTCTGAGCACTATGGGACTTAACTGCTGTGGTCATCAGTCCCCTAGAACTTAGAACTAGTTAAATCTAACTAACCTAAGGACGTCACCCACATCCATGCCCGAGGCAGGATTTGAACCTGCGACCGTAGCGGTCGCGCGGTTTCAGACTGTAGCAACCTAGAACCGCTCGGCCACTCATGCTGGCCACCAATAACCTCCTATCATCCAAACATCTGAAAGACTGAAGGTGCTAGATCCGGGCTGTAGGATGGAAGAGGAAAAACAGTCCAGTGAAGTCCTGTGCGCTCCTCCCGGGTTCGCAGACTTGTGTGACGCCTTGCGTTGTCGTGGAGAAGAAGATGTTCATTTGCATTTTTGTGGCGATGAACACGCTTAAATTCCAATACTGCGGAAGCCACAGCGGTGTGCGACCGGCCGGCGGCAAACAGGACAGGTTTGCGCGACGTTGTTACGATTATAACAGACAACACACCGTGCATTTCTTCACTGCCAAGTCTCCGTAGACACTATGCAAGTGCCTAAGAATATCTATGATGCTCTGGGTTTCCGCCAAAAGAAACTAAATGACAGCTGTCTGCCTGGAATACACCTCGTTACAGATGCCATTTAGAAGGCTACTTATTGGAACTTCACGAAACTATAGACGCTGAAGCGGGAGTTTTCCACGATGTCCCACAACAAATTCCGCATCATTTCAACCGAAACTGGCCGAGAATAAAATGTGATCCATTTCTTATGGATCGCCTCTCGTACGATAATAGTCCGCAAGTCACCTGATAGTGCGTGGCGGAGGGTACTCCTGATACTACTGTCTGTACCCCCGTTCCTTGATCCATTCACGAACGGCGCGTGGGGAGAATAACTGTCGATAAGTCTACATCTACATCTACATCCATACTCCGCAATCCACCTGACGGTGTGTGCCGCAGGGCACCCTGAGTACCTCTATCGGTTCTCCATTCTGTTCCAGTCTCGTATTGTTCGTGGAAAGAAGGATTGTCGGTATGCTTCTGTGTGGGCTCTAATCTCTCTGATTTTATCCTCATGGTCTCTTCGCGAGATATACGTAGGAGGGAGCAATATACTGCTTGACTCTTCGGTGAAGGTACGTTCTCGAAACTTTAACAAAAGCCCGTACCGAGCTACTGAGCGTCTCTCCTGCAGAGTCTTCCACTGGAGTTTATCTATCATCTCCGTAACGCTTTCGCGATTACTAAATGATCCTGTAACGAAGCGCGCTGCTCTCCGTTGGATCTTCTCTATCTCTTCTATCAACCCTATCTGGTACGGATCTCACACTGCTGAGCAGTATTCAAGCAGTGGGCGAACAAGCGTACTGTAACCTACTTCCTTTGTTTTCGGATTGCATTTCCTTAGGATTCTTCCAATGAATCTCAGTCTGGCATCTGCTTTACCGACGATCAACTTTATATGTTCTTTCCATTTTAAATCACTCCTAATGCGTACTCCCAGATAATTTATGGAATTAACTGCTTCCAGTTGCCGACGTGCTATTTTGTAGCTAAATGATAAGGGAATTACCTTTCTATGTATTCGCAGCACATTACACTTGTCTACATTGAGATTCAATAGCCAATCTCTGCACCATGCGTCAATTCGCTGCAGATCCTCCTGCATTTCAGTACAATTTTCCACTGTTATAACCTCTCGATACACCACAGAATCATGTGCAAAAAGCCTCAGTGAACTTCCGATGTCACCCACAAGGTCATTTATGTATATTGTGAATAGCAACGGTCCTACGACACTCCCCTGCGGCACACCTGAAATCACTCTTACTTCGGAAGACTTCTCTCCATTGAGAATGACATGCTGCGTTCTGTTATCTAGGAACTCTTCAATCCAATCACACAATTGGTCTGATAGTCCATATGCTCTTACTTTGTTCATTTAACGACTGTGGGGAACTGTATCGAACGCTTTGCGGAAGTCAAGAAACACGGCATCTACCTGTGAACCGGTGTCTATGGCCCTCTGAGTCTCGTGGACGAATAGCGCGAGCTGGGTTTCACACGACCGTCTTTTTCGAAACCCATGCTGATTCCTACAGAGTAGATTTCTAGTCTCCAGAAAAGTCATTGTACTCGAACATAATACGTGTTCCAAAATTCTACAACTAATCGACGTTAGAGATATAGGTCTATAGTTCTGCACATGTGTTCGACGTCCCTTCTTGAAAACGGGGATGACTTGTGCCCTCCCCCAATCCTTTGGAACGCTACGCTCGTCTAGAGACCTACGGTACACCGCTGCAAGAAGAGGGGCAAGTTCCTTCGCGTACTCTGTGTAAAATAGAACTGGTATCCCATCAGGTCCAGCGGTCTTTCCTCTTTTGAGCGATTTTAATTGTTTCTCTATCCCTCTGTCGTCTATTTCGATATCTACCATTTTGTCATCTGTGCGACAATCTAGAGAAGGAACTACAGTGCAGTCTTCCTCTGTGAAACAGCTTTGGAAAAAGACATTTAGTATTTGGACCTTTAGTCTGTCATCCTCTGTTTCAGTACCATTTTGGTCACAGAGTGTCTGGACATTTTGTTTTGAGCCACCTACCGCTTTGACATAAGACCAAAATTTCTTAGGATTTTCAGCCAAGTCAGTACATAGAACTTTACTTTCGAATTCATTGAACGCCTATCGCAGAGCCCTCCTCACACTACATTTCGCTTGGCGTAATTTTTGTTTGTCTGCAAGGCTTTGGCTATGTTTATGTTTGCTGTGAAGTTCCCTTTGCTTCCGCAGCAGTTTTCTAACTCGGTTGTTGTACCACGGTGGCTCTTTTCCACCTCTTACGATCTTGCTTGGCACATACTCATCTAACGCATATTGTACGATGGTTTTGAACTTTGTCCACTGACCCTCAACACTATCCGTACTTGAGACAAAACTTTTGTGTTGAGCCGTCAGGTAGTCTGTAATCTGCTTTTTGTCACTTTTGCTAAACAGAAAAATCTTCCTACCTTTTTTAATATTTCTATTTACGGCTGAAATCATCGATGCAGTAACCGCTTTATGATCGCTGATTCCCTGTTCTTTGTATTAACTCTAGTTAAACGAATTTTCTCGTCATCTTTTCGCAGGGCGTATTCGGGAGGAAGTAATATGTCATTTTTCATTTGAATGGATGGTGACTGTTCCTTCGAAAGAACAAACACCACGCAGATCCTGTACCTGTGAAACACTATATGTAAATTGAAGGGGGGTTCCCTGCTCTCAGCTGCAGTGGGATAGTCACCTGACTCTTCTCGGATAGTACTCTCTAGGAATTTCAATAGTAAACCATCCCGTGATGCAAACGCCTCTCTTGTAGGTTTGCCATCGGAGTTAGTTTAACATCTCTGCAAAGCTCCCGTGCCGACTAAACACCGCGTGACGAAACGCACTGCTCTTCGTTGGATGTACGCTATCTCTTCTATCCGTCCTGCCTTGTATGGGCCCCATACTGACGAACAATAACCAAGAATCTGTCAAACAAGTGTTTTATAAGCTACTTCTTTCTTGGATTGGTTACATTTCCTTAACATTCTTCCTGTGAATTTCAGTATAGTATCTGCTTCTCCTAGTATTTATTTTACGGTCCAGCAATTTGTCATCAATAGTGTGGTTGTGCAATAGTGTATTTCTTTCCCTAAGTATGCGCAATATGTTATATTTATTTACGTTCAGGGTCAACAGCCAGTCCCTGCACCATTCATCAATCCTTTAGCAAATTACTACAGCCTTCTGTCGTTGCTATATTCTTATAGAGAGACCCATCATCTGTGAATAGCCGTATGGGGCTTCCAAAGTTTTCTGCTAGATCATTTACATAGTTTGTAAACCGCAACGATCTAATCATATTTCCTCGGGGTCTTCCTGAAATTACCTTTACGTCTATCGATTTTGTTCCGTGAAGATGCGAAGTGTTGAGTTCTGTCTGGAACGTAGTGTTGAATCCAGTCGCAAATGTGCCCGATACTATGTGGCTCATATTTTTCACGAAACGGCAGTGTGGGAAGGTGTCAAATGCCTTCCTGAAGACAAGGATCACGGCATCAGCCTGAGTTCTGATGTCTACGGCACTATGGCTCTCAAGTATCAGCAGAGGGAGCTCGGTTTCGCAAGATCTGTGTTTGTGGATTCCATGTTAATGTCCATGGAGGAGATTTTCGTTCTCCTAAAACGTCATAATACGTGAGCATATATATGGTCCATAACTCTGCGAGGATTCACGTCAGCGACATGGGCTCATAATGATGTGCATCTGTCCTACGAATCTTTTTGGATGGCCTGGTCTTTTTTCCAGTCGCCAGGTACCCTTCGTTACTCAAACAACCTACCGTAAGCTGATACTAAAGCCCGCGTCATCTCGGACGGCGCTTCCGCGCATAGAGGTGAAGCAGGAAAGAGGTGGTGGGGGGGGGGGGAGGGGGAGGGGGCGATGAGACCTGCGCATGCGCGGCAGCAGAGAGCCGGCAAACAAAGTCCACGTTGCCGAACTGCATTGCTGCGGATAACGGTCAGGCTCGTTTGCCTACAGTACATCGTATTTTATACGTTAAAGTCTGTGAGGGGAATAATACACATGAAAACCAATTTCGATCAGTCATCATGAGAAAAATATTAATTCATCTCATTAATTCACGTCAACTGCTCCACAGATTTACCCTGCGTGACGTTGTGAGGCGAGAACAGCTGACACAGCTTTGTGAAGACGTGAAGTACAATTTTTCTCAAAACGACATTGAAACTGATTGTAATAATTACCATTTATTGTGATTTGAACTGCATTATAAGTAAAAATTAAATACACAACAGAATTAACTTCAGGCACAAACCGAAATCATTATATTTGGTTGACAACTGCTTCTGCACAATAGAATTTTTAAAAAAGTGTGTAAGGTGTGTGTATGTGTGTGTGTGTGTGTTTGACGGTAGTTAAGTGTAATCACTGCGTGTAAACAAGAATTAGTGGTAGAAAGGAATTAGTAGAAAACACTAATGTATAAAAGTATAAAACTATCGTAAAAATGGTCAGTAACTCGACATGTTTTTCATTCTTAACAGGCATTGTGGGTGTAAACTAGCATTTTCGATATTACTGTAAGAGACCGGATTTATAATCCAGTGAACAAGCAAACAATTAACCGTCATCTGCGAATAACTCCAGGGAATCTGACCGATAACAACGATAACCACCGATATCTCGACAAGTAACAGTGACTGTCGTTTTAGAGCCATATCCAGTTTGTGTCTTTAAAATGACAGAGGCTTACAACGTGGTTGAAGAAGCTTAACTTTTCCATAGGCGATATGTTGAACATTGTAGTCTGCGTAATTAAAAGGATACAAAGTCCTGTTCAAGAAGGCTAGGAAGCTCTCATTATTATATATGCAACTGATATGATGAGAAACACATTTTTTAAACCGTGAGTCTTTAAAACTAAGAAATATTATGACTTTGTTCCAAAGTCTACATTGTAATACCATCATCACTTCTATTTGAGTCTGTTTCTGAACAATATGATTTTAAATTTACGATGAGCGGTTCTAGGCTTATGTCCATTATCATTTTCCTGTCAAAGTCTTCTCCCTGAAGCTTTTCAGCATGCCAGGCAGTCTGTCCCCACGCTACAGGTGGGATGCTGACTGTTGCCTCATTGTCTATTGCATCATGCACAGCCGATTCACTGTATGTTATCTTGAATGTTTTGTGTTTTTCTCCAACATAGCCTCAAAATCCTTTGCCCAAGTTAATTCCGTGGGGCTACAATGACAGTGACACGTGAGTAAACGTAAAACTGCGTGATCCCATTCACGTGCAAGGAAGTCAAGTTTGTACGTCCTGTCGCGTGACTTGTACAGTATAAATTAACGAGCTGCAGGAGATCGCACGAGCCTGGTTTATACGGTGCTTTTCTTGTGTTTGTACTTGATTTTTTTCTCTATAACACCTGAATTATAACTGTCAATGACAGACTTCGAACCAAGATATGACAAGAATTGTGAATCACGTCACGATACTGACAGCGTTCACTGTCGAAAGGTAATCACTCAGTTTCTCTTACACGTAAATCCAAATTTATTTTCAGAAATAAAAGCAGAAGAAGATTCTGCATGCAGCATCATTATCTGAGAATTTGTCCCTATGAGAACTTTAAATCCCCCAGTACCATCACTCATGTTTCAGCAGATCTTTCTGGAATGATTCTAATTGACCCGTGTTTCATCAAGGTAATACACTTTTGAACCACCTCCTTCTCTCGTATTGTGAACCTTTATGTGGGATATAGTTCACTTTATGTGGGATATAGGTCACTTCTCCGAACTAAAAGCTCTATTCTTAACGTATCTGCAACCAGCGTCTTCTAAAATTCTTTACCTTAGCGAAGAGCTTACCACTGAAGCCTGCATAACAGTAACACGTTTGTGTTACGTCGAGCTTTCATGATTCACATGGAGCACCTTAAAACATCCTACTTAAAACCATCCATTAGCGTTTCAGGTTCCTTGCGATTTCGATGATTTCCAGGCGACATGAAGCCAACTGTTTCTGCAGTTCCTACAGCTCTGACACTTTCCTTTGCAATTCTCTTTACAGTTCTCTTGGCCGACACCACATGGTTCTGGAGTCCGTTCTTGTGTTTTCCAATGTCAACAGTAGGAGACCTGCTTTTAAATTCACGTTTGAAAAGTTATAAATACGATAAATAATCCGCCTCGCTTGCTTGTGAAGCGCTTCACGTTCATTGCCGTCACCTGACTTTTTTTTTTTTAGATCGCACTTAAACATTTACAAGACACACATTCACAGCTATACTGCTGGAAGAAAAAAAGGAAATAAAAAAATGGATAGTTGAATGAATATTTCGGTTGTCGTGAAGTGCGGCAACAGTGCACCATGTAGGAGCGAGATTCTCGCTTTCTAGCTGTAACTCTCTGCTAGCCGCTCGGAAAGAGAATAAAAATTATTGACCGTCTTTGACTAGTGGAGGGGGACGCGCAAAATGGCTGAAAATTGGGCTGCCTTCTTTCATGAAGCAAACAATAGTACGGGAGCAAATGAGAAAATTCTTTACTTTAAGGAACGAATGATCACGTTGGCGGTAGTCCAAAATTAATATCTAAAAAAAATAAAAATAAAAAAGGAGAGAGAGTGGGAAGAAGAAGAAATTGTATCTTTTTTTTGTATCTTTTTCTAAGCAATACCCTCATAAGCCGAAGATTATCACAAATTGTTTAAGAAATTTCACCACACTTCACATCACTTGCTGTGTTTCTTGACCTGCTCGTATGGAACATAGCGCAACGCGCTAGATTGCGAGAGCAGGAGGTGGAATAGACCGGAATTGAAACTCGACGGCGGATTAATAACGGTGATCTGGTACACTGACCAGCGTGACTGTGCTTTTTAGGTTGTTTCCCACGCTCGTTTAGGAAAGTGCATAACTTCCGCCTCAGAGAATACTACACGCAAGTAGTTAAAGTACGATAACCCGCTGAACTGGTCTCCAAACACGCCATGCGTTGTGTAATATTATCTGCGCGTAAGTCACGATCATCTCGCATGGCTTAGAATTGTATCGCCGTCGAAGTGTGACCACAGCGCGTTCTAGAGCCGCGCAGAGTTCCTCATGGAAGACTCGCAGAACGAGGTTGAAATTCTTTGGCTGCCGGCAGTGTGCAGTGGTGTTCTGTTTTAAACTGGCCCACCTTTAGATGTGAGGTATAGTTTGTGGGCAGAGCGTGACTGACAACCAGTTCTGCATTTACCGAAACCAGTGTGGAAAGCGGGATAGAAACACTGAGGTTGGCCGATGTTCCATGCCCATAGACATTATTACTCATCGCGGGTTCAATGCGAGTCTGACACATCCTTGTGTGGCACGCTAGTCCGCAGCGTGCTAAATTATAGGAGACGGCCAATATTGAATTATTATGAAATTATAATTACACAAATTTGCTTATGTGGAGGCGTAACAAGCGTCATTCTTCCAATTATGCAAAGTTCGGGAAGGGAAAGTGGAAGGGGGAGGGGAGGGGGCGGAGATGCTGCCAGTATACTGTCTAACTTCGCATCATATCTACATCTACATCTACATGGTTACTCTGCCAGAGGGTTCATTGAACCACGTTCAACATAATTCTCTATTACTCTAGCCTCGAGCAGCGCGGGCCGGCCGCTGTGACCGAGCGGTTCTAGCCTCTTCAGTCCTTAGGTTAGTTAGGTTTAAGTAGTTCTACGTGTAGGGGACTGATGACCATAGATGTTAAGTCCCATAGTGCTTAGAGCCATTTGAACCATTTGAACAGCGCGCGGAAAAAACGAATACTTATACCTTTCCGTGCGAGCTTTGATTTCCCTATTTTATTATGATGATCGTTTCTCCCTATGCAGGTCTGCGTCTACAATTATTTTCGCACTCGGAGGAGAAAGCCGGTGGCTGAAATTTTATGAGAAGATTCTGCTGAAACGAATAACGCCATTGTTTTAATGACGTCCACCTCAAATCCTGTATCATGTCAGTGACACTCTCTTCCGTATTTCGCGATAATATAAAATGTGCTGCTCTTCTTTGAACTTTCTCGACGTAATCCGTCAATCCTATCTGTTAAGGATCCCAGACTCCGCAGCAGTACTCCAAAAGAAGACGGACAAGCGTATTGTAGGCAGTCGCTTTAGTAGATCTGTTGCATTTTCTAAGCGTTCTGCAAATAAAATGCAGTCTTTGGTTTGCCTTCTCCACTACGTTTTCTATATGTTCTTTCCAATTTAAGTTGTTTATAATTGTAATACTCAGATATTTACTTGAATTTGTGGCCGGTAGATTTTGGTCTACACTTATATTGTTAATGTGGAAGGACTGGAGATTGCCTCTCAGGACGGATTCAAGTGAATTTTTATCAGATTTCTTGCACGGGCTTAATTTCCGTTTATTTTTGGAGGATTTGGGGGATACAATACTCAGTCTCGCTACGATAACCCTGTGTTCACTAGTAACTGCATCCGTCTTAATGCTCGTTATTAACTCAGCATTACTTGTTGCTAAGAGGTCAAGTGTGTTTTCACAACCGTTTACTATTCGCGTAGGCTCATGAAGTAACTGCTCGAAATAATTTTCAGAGAATGCGCCCAGCACAATTTCGGATTCTAAAGAGCATAGAAAGTGGATCTAAATGAAATGAAAGAAAGGTGAAAGTAATGAACGGTATCAGAAATGAGATGATCATAACATGAAAATTGGGGACAACGAAGTAGAAGAAGTCACGTCTTGTACCTTGAAAGCGAATAAATGAATGCCGGACGAAGCAAGGAGGTCATAAAAGAGGGCATTCCTATCAAAAAGAAATCTATTAGTATCAGGCATCGGCCTTAACTTGGGGAAAAATTTATGAAATATGTAGAAATGACTAAAAGAAGGAACAGGGCGATAGGGCATGTGTTACGACCGAGCGAATAACTTCCACGGTATCAGAGGGGGCTATAAAGATGAAGTTCCACTTCCTGGCCATTCACAGACCAATCCGACCCTATTGACCCCCGTGTCATCCTCTACCAATTCCGTCGTCGGGTGCCGTAAGGAGGGACATGTAGTCAGCACACTGTCACCCGGTCGATTTTTGACGTTGGAACCGCCACTGATCACTATAGAAGCTCTTCAGTCACCCTCACGTCATTGAACTCAATCCTTGCCGCCAGTCTTTCCCCTAGGAAAAATCCCTGGCAGTTCCGGGAATAGAAACTGGGTCACCCGCACTGACCACTCAGCTACGGAGGCGGATTAGAGGAAGTTGTAGAGGCTAAAAAACTGTAGAGGAAGACAGGGATTGGGGTGTATCCAACAAATAACCGCGGACGATGAGTGTAAGTGCTACACTGAGCTGAAGAGGGTATCAGACGAGAAGTCGTGGCGGGCCTCACTAGCAAGAAAACTGACAGAGAGAGAGAAGTCGGAGCGTAACTTCTTTCTTCCTTTCTTTTTTTCACTGGTGCCATGTCCCGCGCTGACGCAGGGTCGGCATTGTTAGGAACGGATTTGGCAAGGTGAGTGGAAAGGTGTGGCCGAATGCCCTTCCTGCCACCAACCCGTACCCCCCTGGGACGGAATTAGTGTAGCCCGACTGTCCGCGTCGTGTGTAATTAATGGAATAGTGCGAGAGTGTTCAGATGTCTGCGAGTCGTGTAACTGAGGCGGAACAGGGGGACCAGCCCAGTATTGACTTAGTGGGATGTGGAAAACCGCCTAAAAACCACATCTAGGCTGGCCGGCACACCCGCCCTCGTCGTTAATCTGCCGAGCAGATTCGATCCGGGGCCGGCGCGCCTACCCGAGTCCAGGAAGCAGCGTGTTAGCGCTCTCGGCTACCCTGGCGGGTCCGAAGTCGTAGCATAAGACGATCGTCGAATTCTGATATTGGTGGAGGCCGTTAGCAGACTGCCGTACCTTGATGGCCTTCTCCATGGCGTCAGCTTGGCCCAGCGTCTCTCCGCGCACCAGCTTGCGCTGCATGACTTGCGCGGCCAGCATGAAGGGCGTGAAGGAAACGGCGACCAGCCCCAGGCGCCACTCGTAGTACACGGCCAGACCCACCGCCAGCACCAGCGTCGCCAGCGACTGCACGATCGAGCCGATACGCTGGCCCGTCGCCTGTGGATATACGTGCAACACCCGTTTACAACATCCGCTACAGCACGGCCAACTTACACTCGAAAAAGTTTAGACGTACGAACATCAAATAGCTGCTTATGCCACAGTAATGTATTGAACAATATCCTGACAAGTAGGTACCGAATTTTCCGATTCGAAAAATTATGAGCTCATAATACCAGCGAGCCAGAAAAAAATTGAATCATCTCTCCTCAAGTCTATGTACAAGCTCACAAACGTGATTTAGCAACAGGAAAGGTGAGTGATTATAAGTACGTGTTGTCGTAACAACAAATAATAAGCGAAGCACATGCCTGCAGTTTTTAAACATTGTGACAGACAGTTTAATGCAGGATATAACAAAACAACGCGGACGAAAGGGCTATGGAGAATGCATTGAGCAACAAATCAAGGGTAGCAGTCCATTTACGGAGATGCCACCGAACAATGTTACAGTGTCTCTAATTTAAAATTCCCGGTCATTAGGCAACCTCACTGGCAGTAACGAGAATTTGTACGTCGTTGCCTCTGCCACCTCTGCGCTTAGCGGTCTCTACGGTGATGTATTAGGAGTGCAGCGCTCGACGCCATCTAAGGAACTGACGAACTGTGTGTTGTTAGGGCCAATGTGATACCGCTTGCGATCGCTCTGTGTACAAATTCACGCATGTTGCAGAAGAGTAGCCCAGCAAAAGTCGTATGTTCCTACAGCTTGAAAGTTCCGCTGGATGACGTGTTCGGATATGCATTCCCAACCTCAGTTCGTTTCTCCAGACACATACTCCAATCCTAAGAAGTAGGTTGTTAACCTTATGTTCGACACTATATAACACTTTGCGTTATTGTGTTATTTGTAACCTTAATTAGAATGTGTGATTATGGCAGCAGCCGATCTCGCCAGTAATATGACTAACAAATAAAAAAAATAGATCTGACGCTATTGTTCGAAAAAATTAAATAATAAATAAAAAAATCGAATGAAGCCATCCGATACGGATTTCTCTGAGTGAGTTAAGGATGTTCCTACATAAATTGTAATTTCTTTCAGAATGTCTCTTGGATCCATGACATTCATAAATGAGTATTTTACAGATCTTTCCAAAACGCAAGTCAGCGGCAGAATCTGCTCACAAAAAATCATTTGACAAAGTACTTGACATAAAAAAACGCTATGTAGCAAACTAAATGCAGTTTTATCTGAAGACTGTTAGTCTTTCAAAGCCACACCGACGAACTTTCGCTTTGTCCTCACATCAGAAATGTGTACCCGGTAGTACGAACAATACTCCCTTCTCGCAAATTTCGAAATCCTTGATCAACGTTTTTTTCACCATGTTGTCAGTGTCAGTTTAGAATAAGACATTTCGCAAAAATAACCGCCCAACTTTCTATTGCCACGGGGAATTCCATATAAAAATACAAGTCTAAAGCAACGTTACCCTGGACTTCGCGCTTGGCATATTTCCCCTTACTTTTGTGAAACATGTCATTGCGGACATTTATTTTCAGCTACAAGCATCCCATTCCAATACTAAGGTGAGTTACGTTACTATACTCCAGACCTATCAGATACCTAGATACAAGCAGTAAGTTGTAATTATTAACGATAGGGAAAAGTACTGGGTTTTTTCGTAGCTTTCATTGCTTTAAAACTTTGTATCTATGTGCTGAGCACTTGGTGAAAAATTAAGATTGTTTACTGACAGCATTTCTGCGTAATAGAGATACCGGATTCAAGCACAGTACTTTAGAAAGAATTTCATGTCCAGTAGTGCTGTAACTACAATAAAACTGTAAATAGAAATGAGAGACTCATTTTATGAGAACCATCATGCGAACGTTTATTCCAAGCGAAAATTAATTGCGTGATTAGTACTGTTCAGCTTCAACCAAACGTGGTGTTCTAATGGTCCACAAATGTCATAATTTATTGACACCCCCATGTTTACAGTTAACAGTTGTCCACCTGGAAGTACCTATTAATCATGACATAAATCTAATACAGGGAAGAGTTTGTCTGAAACCACTGTACAATTGTGACAAACTGGAAGAAGCACTGTGTGATCGGAAAGAAGAGCTTGTAATGACCTTACATGGAAGGTTGTGACGAGAAATATTTATTCAGAAAAACAATTCGTTACGTTGCGCCCTATCTGAGCTAATTATCATTGAAGTTAGCCAATCAGGCCGTTGAGTGCGCAAATTCATGCAGCCCGTCAGACAGAATTTTTGTCAGTTGTTCTCGTAGACTAGATGAGAGCGCAAGAGACTGTTCAGGCTGTGGCTCGGATTCGATCCTTATTACCGTCCCATGTCCAATTTTGGTATCGCTCTCTTGTTCGATTTTAGGAAACCAAGCGAATAACACATTTGGCGACACTGTCTCTAGAGGACCGCCTGTATTTGTGTGCGCAACGGCATGATTGGCTAACTTCAGTGCTAATTAACTCAGATAGGGCGCAACGTAACGATTTTTTCCCATAACAACTATTTCCCAGCACAACCCATCTTCCAACACCCTTACAAGCTTTTCATTCTGTTTCCGACAACCCTGTATAAAGCGTAGTCACTGTAGGAGTTTGGAGTACAAATATAGAAAAAGTAAGCATTAATATTCAAGAGTACCTGCCATCGAGGATAAGGTAGCTACAGGTGTAATTAGTAGTAAAGAGTTGTGTTGCAGTAGTAATACGTAGAATTTTGTAATCCCTTGGGCTGGGTTATCTAGATAAAACAAAAACCATAATAAAGGCTTTCACAGAAAAGAGAGTAAGCTGAGGACATCATAAGACTGCTAATGCACTGTGGAATTACACAACACGAAGTCGAGCACGGAACACCTGCACCCCTTCAGTTACGAGTGAGTTCGTACTCACCCCCTGAACGCTGGCAGCGTCACCGGAGAGACGGGCGCAGAGCGCTCCCGTGCTGTTGTTCTTGTCGTCGAACCAGGCCACCTCCTGGCGCAGCATCGCCGAGAACATGAGGCTTCGGACTCGCATCGTCAGCTTCTCTCCAGCTATGCCGTACATGAAAATCTGTAACCGTACGAACACAAGCACACATTCATCGCTCTTCTGTTAGGCGAGGCACCCACAAAATTTATTGGACACACGGAGCTAATGTCAATGGAGCTGTACGCAACAAAATAGTCGAAGAGGTAGTCTGACAGCAGTTGTTACAAACACTCTACAAGACTCGTTATTTCTTGCCAATCACTTTTACGGGGAGCCACCGCAGAAAGTAATCCACTGTCGATAGGACATGTGAACGGGCGTTTTGAAATGTCCAATTTATTTTAGTAGTGCTGCCAATATTTCCACAAGTCAGTATCAAAATTTATTTAGATACTTAGTTAATTCGAAATCGATGTGAGTATGGCATATAGTATTCTAACATTCTGAATAGCAACATACTGTTACATTTGTGTAAATAATGATTACCGCTTTCATTCAAATTTTAAACGTCTTCAGAACCACTGTAGTCGCAGAGCAATCCGTTACTTTTATGTGCTACGCGCAGCTGCCAGAAGTCTCTAGGGCACATATATTGAAAAGTCGTGAATTAGAAAGGAGAACTATGAAGGCTGCGTACAACAGATAAAACTGACCGGTTTATCTGCGACTACGACGGATCTGAACGTGTTCAAAATCTGAAAAACTCGGTAATCGTTATACAGACTAATGCGACATTAGACTGCAATACAAAATGCTAGAATAATAATGAGGTATAGCGGATATACATCCACTTAACATCATGCCAAGCTTACATACACTATATGTAGTCTCATCAACAGGCACCAGACGATCTTCAAATTCTAGTATCGCGAACATTCGTCAACATCTAGAAGATACCACAAGGATATCAGCTGAAGTCTCGTGTGGAGCAGTAACATGCTAAACTCGACACTTCGGCAGATTTTATTGTGGCATTCTTGTGTTCTGGACGCACCTCATAAGAATTCTATAGTGTTCAAATCGACTGTACATGAATTCAGCGTCAAAAATTAATTGTGATACCGCTGTAGAGTAGCACATAAAAGTAACGGGTAGCTTTGCGACTACAATGGATTTGAAGATGTTTAAAATTTAAATGAAAGCGGTAACCGTTATTTAGACAAATGTAAGAGTATGTTGCAAATAAGAATGCTAGAATACCATATGCCGTACTTAAAATATACGTTGTTAAATCAATAATAATATTATTTGTCCTCCATTGATTTCTTAAATTATTAATCATTTATTTAATATTAAATATTTAATATCTGAAAATTTGAATCCAATATTAATACACGAGTACGCAAATCGTTTACAATTTAGTGCTCCGAGGCTGCTCCAAACAAGGAGAAGACTGAGAGAGATACCAGACATGAAGTATGGGTGTGATTAAATATCACGTAAGTGTAAGGAGATCAGTGCATTACACGTGGTTGTTTTAAAGGGTCATTTTATACGACGTTAAGATTCTGACATACTAACATCGCATTCACTATGTCCCTACTAACATTGTTTTACAATCTTTTAGAGACAATGACGTTCAAAAGCAAACGGTACTATCACCCAAAACTCGCAAAAGGTGTCGTTAGACGGTTGTCAGTCCTTCCTTGAGCGACTACAAACAGAGAATTGCTGTTTACTCTTCTGTGTACGATGCGCTAGCAAGACTTGCATTTGAGGAGGAGGAGATTAGTGTTCAACGTCCCGTCGACAACGAGGTCATTAGAGACGGAGCACAAGCTCGGATTAGGGAAGGATGCCGAAGGAAACCAACTGTGCCCTTTCAGAGTAATCATCCCGGCATTTGCGTGAAATGATTTAATGAAATCACGGAAAACCTAGACCAGGATGGCCGTCCTCTCGATTTAATGAAATCACGGAAAACCTAGACCAGGATGGCCGTCCTCTCGAATGCGAGTCCAGTGTGGTAACCACTGCGCCACCTCGCTCGGTGGACTTGCATTTCAGGATAGTTTACTGTTGCCCTTAATCCACATTTTTTCTGTGTCAGCATTGCACTTCATTCGCAAATAATATAAAACGCATTACAATAAAAAGCTATGGATACGCTTCTTCAATTTCTCCAGGAGTATTTTATGACGAAATAAATCTCGGGTGAACAGCTTGGTATCAGTGTGCATAGGACAGAATATTTCGGCAATTGCCCACGTTGCCATCATCAGGTGTGCTGATGTTCTAACCGGCGGTGGGCCGGCGCCAGGTATGAATAGGACGATCTCCCTCCTCCCTCAGGCGCTTCCTATGAGTCGGTGCGGTCCGCGCCCCGCGCGCGGACCAGATACAGCGTCCGTTCTTCCGCCGTCTGGGCGGTGCGTCCTAGGTCTTCACGTTCAGGAGGGTCTGCCGGCACCGCTCTCGTTATTCTTGCCTCCTCCCCCGAAGTCGGTACACTCTGGGAAATATCCTTTTTCTTCTTAATCTGGGTGATCGCGGGTTCCCACACCTTGCTAAGGATGTACCGCTGTCGCGATTTACTTGTGGCTCCCTTACTCTAATCTCTATGGCTTCTTTGAGGACACAGTCCCAGTATTTGGAAGTCTGTGTCAGGACTTTGGTTTGGTCATAATCCATGCTGTGGAGTTCCGACAGGCAATGCTCAGCGATTGCCCACTTACTGGGCTGCTGCATCTAGTGTGCCGTTGATGTTCTCGGCATCGGTCCTCAATGGTACGAATGCTCTGACCTATGTATACACTCCCGCATTGGCAAGGTACCTGATACACCCCTGATTTACGTAGACCGAGGTTGTCCTTGACACTACCAAGAAGGCTCTAGGTTTTGCTCCGAGGACGGATGATGGTTTTGACTTGGTGTTTACGTAAAATGCATCCAATTTTTGCGGATAAGGCTCCACAAAACGGAATAATAGCCAAGGCCGCCTCCTTCTGAGGTTCATCCTCAGTTTCCGCCGTTGCTGCTGGTGTGGGACGTAGAGCCTTCCGAATTTGCCTTTCCTTGTAACCGTTTCTCCGAAAGACGGTCTTCCTTTCAAATTGGACCATCTAAAGACCGTGTCCTATGCACACTCATACCAGGCTGTTCACCCGAGGTTTATTTCGTCAACTATGGATACCGTTCCAGTAGTACAATATAAAACGACGACCACTCGGAAACATCAGAAAAAACCACTGCCGTGTCTCAAATCTCCATTACGGGGATTCGGGTATGTCTTCTCGGAATACAGTCTTGTGCAACTATCCATTTGAAGATTCAAACAGAGGTATATTCGCAGATAATATAGAATGTCAGTCTTAGGCGCACATCTGCAACGAGGCATAGGTCCCGTACGACACGGGCAGATGGAGTGGGAAACTTCAGTAGGCTAGTTGCAGGCATTTGGAAACCTGAAGTCACGGGACAAAGTTGTTGTGTGTTCAATTATAAAATGCTCCTTATCTATGCCCTCCATAAAAAATAGAAGTATATTGGACGGATGGGAAGGAGTTTCATAATTTGTAACGATAAAGACGTACGTTAGGCACCAGTGCTAACAGTTAAGTATGTGGGGCAATCCTCAATGCTTGTAAGCAGAGTACAGTTAGGTTTGAAGATAAACTCTAAAGTCTACATATGGAACTGGAGGGAACAAGTACCAAATTCTCAGAAGAAATTTTCATCAGGAGGAGATAATATACGGATGAGATCCGAACGGAAAAGAAGGATTTAGCAGAAATATTTTGACTGAAACGTACGCCGACTTGGAAGTAAACATCTTTGGTCATGGCCTTCCCTCAAAGCGTTTTCTAACGACTCGGTCGTAAATAGTTTCGTTGTGGACAACTACAGATTTTACAGAAATACAGTGTTCTGCTAATGGCTGTGTCACTTCATGCTATATAGGTGCAGGAATATCCAACAGGAAACGTAATTTTACGGAAGTACCGCCTAAGGATACATAATCTGCGAAATATCCAATAAATAGAAGAAGTTAGTAATCACAACTTTTGCTCCAGTATCACAAGACACTTTCGCCGCTTCTAGCAGCCTGTATACATGGTGCGAGACAGGTTTATGACTTCAGCTGTTTGCATCGCGAAAATACAGTACTAATAACAATGTGAACTGTCTGTTCAGGAAATCAAAAACACTGCAGTCCACAGATATGTCATGAAGTATAGCTTCTCTCAAATTAATGATAAACGTAGTCTTTCCTGAATAAATTTTCACTGTTCTGCGAGGTGTGAGCTGATCTGATACCTCCAAGGAAAGTAAAACTGTTTGCCGGATAGGGACTCGAACCTCAGATTTTTGCCATCCGCGAGCGAGAGCTCTACCGACAGAACTATCCAAGCACGATTCATGAACCGCTGTTACAGCTTCACGTCCAACAGTGCTCTTCTCCTACCTTCCAAGCTCCAGGGAAGTTCCCTTGCCTACGTTGTGGGACTAGCATTCCTGGAAGAAAGGTAGGAGAAGAAGTACTTGCCGAAGAGCAACAGTCAGAGCAGGTCGTGAATCGTGCTTGGATAGTTCAGTTGGTAGACCACTTGCCCGCAAAAGGCAAAAGTCACAGGCTCTTGTCCACGTCCGGCTCACTGTTTTAATCTACTGAATTAGATACAGTTAAGGAGCGGGGAGAGAAAACTGGTTGGCGTACAGCACTATAAATAAGGGCAGTCATTTTTATAATACGAATTTCACTTGAGTTAAATAGCTAAAGTGCAAAGTTTGAATCAATCAAAATTGAATTCAGTTACGCTGACAAGTGTTAAGACATGTGGGAATGATTTGCATTGTAGAGTAACACACAGATTATGATGTATACCGAGTGATTCCGTAACGATGTTCAAACTTTCATAGTTTATACACAAGGGTAAATGTATCAATTTGAAGTAAAGGACCCTGGTCCGGAAACGATGATTCCAAAGACTGAGCGAAAATCGTTCTGATACCTCTGATAGTGAAATGAATGTACTAGTACCGTTGTTGCTAAGATTGTAGAATAGGCAACTTCCAGAGGTGGTAGTATGAGCCGAAAAAGGAGCAAAGTAGTAAACACGGCCACTGAAATACATACGAGACATGATTTTTAAATAAGAATCAATTTGACTTTTCCAAGCAATTTCATTTTTACATGAAAGCCAGTACTTTAATCTTCTTGTTCTATATAATTACCTCCAATACTCGGCAATTTACGTTTGTCTGTGAGTAGTTGAAATGCCTCCTCCAATTGAGAATCCCGCAGCCCGTGAAGTACGATCTGTGACTCGTTTTCTTAGTGCTAATGGTGTGAAGTGACTGAAATTCATCTTTAGATCAGTGAAATGAATGGGTAAAACATTATGAGCGGTGGAATTGTACGGAAATGGGTGAGCGCTTTCAAAGATGGCTTTGAGAATGAGCAAAATGAGGAACTAAGTGGGCGACTTTCAGTATTTATTGATGATTTGCTGCAGAAAGTTAATAAAAATGTTAAAGAGAACGCTTTCGACGTTATGTGATGAGTTTTATCAAGTGTCAAGGAGGATGCTTTATGCAGTTGTTGCCTAATTAGGTGGTAGATTTCTATGAGGATCGTATTCGAAAACTTGTTGTATGACACGATAAGTGACTTCATATTAGTGGGAATTCTGTGGAAAAGCAGGTTAAAGTGCAGCCTTTCACATAAAAATAAATATGCTAAGAAAAATCTACGTCTTTTATTTTTATTCGAAAACGGTATTTACTTAAAGAACACATCTCATACCTTCAGAGTTACGAGCAGAAGTAGCGAAGCAGAAAAAGAGCTCATAGTTCTTAAGGTATTCATTTTAGAGTCCATGTTTACTAAACCTTTATTGTGTGTTACTCTCCTACTAACACCAGTGGAAATTGTCTACTGTACAGTCTTAGCAAAAACAATACCGGTACATGTTTTCCACTGTCAGAGATACACTATGGGAACAAAAGTATCCGGACACCCCAAAAACATACGTTTATTATATTAGGTGCATTGTGCTGACACATACTGCCGGGTATTCCATTTCAGCGACCTCAGTAGTCATTAGACATCGTGAGAAAGCAGAATGGGACCCTCTGTGGAACTCACGGATTCTGAAAGTGGTGAGGTGATTGAGTGCCACTTGTGTCATACGACTGTACCCGAGACTTCCACACTCCTAAACATTCTTAGATCCACTATTTCCGATGTGATAGCGAAGTGGAAACGTAAAGAGACACGTAAAACACAAAAGCGTACAGGTCGACCTCGTCTGTTGACTGACACAGACCACCTACAGTTGGTTGGTTGGTTGGTTTGTGGGATTAAAGGGACCAGACTGCTACGGTCATCGGTCCCGCCTACAGTTGAAGAGAGTCGTAATGTGTAATAGACAGACATCAATCCAGACCATCACGCAGTAATTCCAAACTGCATCAGGATCCACGGCAAGTACTTAGACAGTTAGGCGGGAGGTGAGGAAACTTGGATTTCATGGTCGAGCGGATGGTCATAAGCCACACATCACGCCGGTAAATGCCATACGACGTCTCTCTTGGTGTAAGGAGCGTAAACATTGAACGATTGAACAGTGTAATAACGTTGTGTGGAGCACGAATCACGGTACACAACGTCGTGATCCGATGGCAGGGTGTTGGTATGGCGAAAGCTCGGTGAACGTCATCTGCCAGCGTGTGTAGCGCCAACAGTAAAATTCGGAGGCGGTGGTTTTCTGGTGTGGTCGTGTTTTTCATAGGGGGCGGGGGGTCTTGTACCACTTGTTGTTTTGTGTGGCACTGTCACAGCACAGGCCTACACTGATGTTTAAAGTACCTTCTAGCTTCCCACTGTTGAAGAGCAATTCGGGGATGGCGATTGCATCTTTCAACATGATCGAGCACCTGTTCATAATGCACGGCCGGTGGCGGAATGGTTACACGACAATAACTTCCCTGTAATGGACTGGCCTGCACATAAATCTGACCTGAATCCTATAAAAACACCTTTGGGATATTTGGAACGCCGACTTCGTGTCAGGCCTCACCGTCCGACATCGATACCTCTCCTCAGTGCAGCACTCTGAGAAGAATGGGCTGGCATTCCCCGAGAAACCTCCCAGCACCTGATTGAACGTATTCCTGCGAGAGTGGAAGCTGTCATCAAGGCCAACACCATATTGAGTTCCAACTGACATAAGGGCTAAGGGTGGGCAAACACTATATTGAATTCCAGCACACCGATGGAGGTCGCCACGAACTTGTAAGTCGTTTTCAGCCAGGCGTCCGGATACTTTTGATCACATAGTGTATCAGAACGATTTTCACTAGTAACTTTCGAATCGGTTGTTTCGGAGTAGGATCCCTTACCTCAAGTTGATACATTTACCGTTCTCTATCACCGTGAAAGTTTGTATCATCATTCCAAATTCACTCTGCACAAGTAACTGAGAACTTTCTTTGGAGCTAGGTGCTACTCTGATATACGTACAAAAGAGGAAATCGTCGTAGGTCACATCACACCATCCATAAGACCGTTGACCAAATAAAAAAATAAAAACCTTTTATATTCCAGTCTTATCACTACCTTGAAATACGTACGTTATGCGTACGTAGAAAAATCGATGGTAAAATAAGGCAGCAACCTTATGAAACGTATTTGCTCCAATTCTGTACACCATCTCTGCGTTCTAAGAACATAAAATGAAATATTTAGAATGTCAGGTTAGACGTTATCTGGCCAGGACAAGTAAATGGTTAAATTCAGGTATAAATAAATGAATAAAATGTAACAGGATGTACAGAAAAAGCTTTCATCGTTCTTCCTTTGTCTATGAATTTACATTTTGGATGTGAATGAACATTGTTGCATGGTGAATAGTTATATGATTTTTGTTACATTGTTTCTATTTTTATGTCAGATTATTTTCGTATTACTCCATTTGTCATGCGCTTTCTATGTGTTACAATTTCCTTTGACGCTAGTAAGTTGACATGAACTTGTTTTCTTCCCCCCCCCCCCCCCCCCAGATTTTCCTTATAATTACTATTAGCTCATTTGATAACTCATGACGAACTCAGTAATTTTCGTCTGGTCTGAAACAATATCGAAACACACGCCAAATATATAGTTATAGCCGGCTGCGGTGGCCGAGCGGTTCTAGGCGCTAGAGTCTGGAACCGCGCGACCGCTACGGTCGCAGGTTAGAATCCTGCCTCGGACATGGATGTTTGTGATGTTCTTAGGTTAGTTAGGTTTAAGTAGTTCAAAGTTATAGGGGACTGATAACCTCAGAAGTTAAGTCCCATAGTGCTCAGAACCATATAGTTATACCATATTTAGCACAGTTTTAAGACAATTAATTTAAGACTAACAGGTCAGTTTATCATCGTTATCATTTGGTTATCGGCCTTGCGCCAGGTTTAGGCTTCATAGCCTTCCATGCTTCTCTGTGCTCTGATTTTCTCTTCATTCTGTGGTACTCTCCTTGAGGTCAACTTACGTCATCCGGATTCTGATGTCTTCTTCTGACCTTCCCTCTCTTCCTCGGACTAAAACGTTCAGTTGCTTCTAGTAGAAGCAATCTCGTCTTAAATTATGTGCTATGCAGCCTATTATCCTATTCTTCACTGTCAGCAACATCCTCCGACCTTTTCCAGCCCTTCTCAGTACCTCCTAATTCCTGACTTTATCAGTCCAGTTGATTTTCTCCATACTTTCTCCAGGCTGCGCTATATCCACATTACATAAGCTTCAGTTCTCCTCCCTTCCTGCTTGCTCAGTGTCCATGCTCCTGTCCCGTAGAAGGCCGCGCTCCACAACAGGCATTTCACTAGTCGATTCCTTAACTCTGTGTAAATCACTTGCTAAGAGTCTTTTCTGAGTTTGCTAGCCATTCTGACTTTGGTGTCCTGTTCACATTGCTTATCTTCCTTCACCATACTTCCCAAATATTTGAATGCTCTCACCTGTTCTATGGCTTCTCTTATCGTATGAAAGATATTAAATAAGTAGCACGTACTCAACATATATCCTTTATCAGACATAATTAGAACATTGGTAGCTAGCTTTTAGAATCCTATGTTTCTACAGGGCTCCGAAACTACAATGTCGCACTCGCTCTATTTATGATTGATTTAATCATAGGTTACCTCACAAATTGTATAGCTATCTTCGCATCTTATTAATGTTGATAAAAACAGAGTGGCGTAGTTTTTGCCTTGTAATATACCATTTTTTCCTTTAAAGGATAAAATTTGATTTGGTTGAACCATTTTGAATTTATCTAGTCGTTATGCCTTAAACATTACCTGCAAGAAGTAGCTGCATCCTATGACGACGCCAACAATAACGAAGAGCACACAGTAGCGGTTCGTATCTTTCCGCATTTGATCTCCATCTTGCAAGCTGAGTGTCTGAAACAGAAAAACACAATTAAATAGTATCGCTTTACTTCCCGTTAGATGGATAACTTTTTGCAGATTGGTTTTGTAACGTCAGGAGTAACAAATGTGTGCAGTACCTTAATTCTATGATCACCATTCATCTTGTTGTCACTATTATCTTGCGCCTGGTACACTAACTGTATCTCAGACTTGTGAAAACTGTAAGATTTTTCCTTCGTTAGTCTGTGTAGGTAATTGAACTTGTTGTAACAGACGAATTGAATGGTACAGCTGACCAGATTACCAAGCAGTAGAGCAACACGTGTGTACCTAAACAACTGTTTGCTTATTACATTATTGTGGTGACGCTCGTGTAGTTACCAGGTCGCTGAAGCATTCGAATGATCCATGCCATATAAATTATTTGCATCTGATCATGTTACTGGTTTTACATATTCCATAAACCGTAGCTACGATAAAGGCAATGATGTGTATTGTGACGCTCTTACATATTGGCCATTTTTAATTATCTGATAGGCTACATAATTCTGTTCACGAAGATATTTTTTCATCATCCTCTCCTTCAGCTCAACTCCTCCCCCCTGCATCACTCCAGAGGTACACAATGAAATTTGTTCATGGCTTCCCGGGGAGATAATTACATGGAGAAACATACCGCTACAGTTTTCCAGGTACCTGAAGGAGGCACTTGCAGCGCTGAAGTACAGAAACGTTTCGTTGTAATACGTCAGTCGTAGAATAGCAACGACATGAGACAGTACCTGCAGAAGTTCTATTTATGGTGCAGGGACTGTTAGTTGATCTTGAACGTGAATATATGTGATATATTGGTCATAAATGGACGAATAAACCCATTCTCTACAAATAGACCTTACTGACGGATCATTGGACAAAGTAATTACAGTAAAATAACTAGGACAGACCTAAAATGGAATTACCACATAAAACAAATAATTCCAGATTCATAGGAAGAAAGTCAAGGAAATGTAATTCACTTACAAATTTAGTCGCTAACAAAGCACTTGTCCGACAGATTCGTGAGTAGTGTTCATCACTCTGGTATCCTTATACAGTAGAACTGACAGAACAGTTCGAGAGGATCCAACGAAGAGTGGCACGTTTCTTCACGAGATCGTTTAATGGACACGAAAGCACCACAGATGTGCTCAACAAACTCCTGTGGCACGCGCGGCAAGAGAGACACTGCGCATCACGGAGAGGTTTACTACTAAAATGTCGAGAGAGTACGTCCTAGGAAGAGTCGAACAACGTATTACCTCCTCCATCATACATCTCCACTGGTGTCCACCTAACAATGCTCCACCGTCGTCTCTGCTCACTACCTGATGAGACATGGTCTGAAGATTCTTTTTGATCGTAACCGATTACGATTATGACGTGTGTTTTTTAGTTTTTAATAATCAATGTTACCAACACTGATCAGTATTTTAGCTCTCCAAAAACTTTGAGATAAAAATTGGAGACAGGGTGCCAATGCTACTCTGAGATGATGAGGTTAGCGCAGGAGAGGAATTCATGGTGGGCCGCATCGAACTATTCAGAAGACTGATAATCGAGAACGAAAGTGCAACGAACTGGGAAACCAAAAAGATAACGTCAATAAGGAGTGCCTGACACTCGCAAATGGCACTGTCTTGGTACCAGACACACAGAAAATGCTACTTCTGTCAGAGACAGAATTTAGAACAATTATTGAAAATATTCCACAGACATTATTCAAAAATCGGTGCAAAATCATAAAAGTGAGCTCATTCAAATATTTACATGAATGGCTAAGCATAAACAACAAGTGAAAGGAAGTCTACATAAAAGAGCGAATAAGATGAACATTGTATTCCAGAACACTGGAATAATTAAACATTACTCAGAAGGCGTTCAATAAATAAAACATTTTTTCCTGGAAACTGGTTGGTCTTATTCAGGATTCCTATACACCATATTATTCTCCACTTTATTGCCTACAAAAATTTAGTTTCAACATAATCTGCGTTCAGTGCGACGACCTTACGCCGCCATACTGGGAGGGACTGGTACCACTCTACTTCTAGACGTCGGAGCCGACGTTTTCGTGGATCAATAACCTCATACATGTACTGCTTTCCGCAGAGTGTATCCTTCGTTGGGCCAAACAGGTGGAAGTCGGAAGGTGCGAAATCCGAGCTGTAGGGCGGATGAGAAAGAAGAGTTCCGTGAGGTTTCGTGAGCTCTTCTCATGTGCACAGAGTTGTTTGTAGTTATTTGAACAGCGAGATATTTGTGGTCCGACGATCACATCGAATGGGTGTGTCCGCACGTTCTAACATTGCAGGAGTCACAGCTGCGTGCGGCCGGTGGGCGCGCACGAGACCGGGCAGATTGCTGTTTGAAGACAGATTCCCTGCCCCACGAATCACCGTGCTTCTGTGCACTGCCAGGTCTCCGTACACATTCTGCAATAATACTGAGACCTGAGACTCTTTATGGCGGGTAGACGCAAAAACTAATGCGCAAAGGCGGCATAAACAAATTTATGAATATAGAAAGAAGATTGCTTAGAAGCAAAATTAGGCCAAGTGCAACGGACACAGAATTGAAAAGACCACAACCTCACAAAGAACTCTATCATCATGCAGAGAATAAACACAACGTGCAAAATTTGGATAGACTGGATGATGACAGACCGACGAAGCAAATATTTAGAAAATTTAAAAAAGCTGAATGCACAACCGAGACTTAAAAGAAGCAAACATCAATGCAATGGACACGTATAACACGTGTTTCTTTAGGAATAAGATTCAGACAATGGTCTTCAGTGACGAACAGGAAAAGAAAAGAGAAGAGCCTCATAACACAAACATCTCTGGAAGCAGAGATCATAGCATATACGCCGAGACTGACTGTACCCCCTCCATCCTCCCGCTGACAGTACTGGGAACTGAACTCCAGACCTGCAGACATGCTGATCATTCATTTAGGTAGCGGAGTTACGAGTGCATACAGATCAAAGACTTGCGGATACGCTTGGAGGTGCGAATAAAGCTGTCGGCACACGGATTGCGTGCCAAGTTCAACGTGCTGCTGAACGCTCAAGAACGATGCGACTTGTGCATAAGGTACATGGGCCCCAACGTGGTATACGCGATCGCAACGCACTCCAGCGGCAGTTGAGTGACGTTTCTAGTTCGTAAATCACACTGTTTACTCAACGGGCGCGAGTAAAATTCTCACGTTAGCTCTATTAAAATGCACATTTCCTTCATCGTCCACGAAAAGGAAAGTTGTTGTTGTTGTTGTGGTCTTCAGTCCTGAGACTGGTTTGATGCAGCTCTCCATGCTACTCTATCCTGTGCAAGCTTTTTCATCTCCCAGTACCTACTGCAACCTACATCCTTCTGAATCTGCTTAGTGTATTCATCTCGTGGTCTCCCTCTACGATTTTTACCCTCCACGCTGCCCTCCAATACTAAATTGGTGATCCCTTGATGCCTCAGAACATGCCCTACCAACCGATCCCTTCTTCTGGTCAAGTTGTGCCACAAACTTCTCTTCTCCCCAATCCTATTCAATACTTCCTCATTAGTTACATGATCTACCCATCTAATCTTCAGCATTCTTCTGTAGCACCACATTTCGAAAGCTTCTATTCTCTTCTTGTCTAAACTATTTATCGTCCATGTTTCACTTCCATACATGGCTACACTCCATACGAATACTTTCAGAAATGACTTCCTGACACTTAAATCAATACTGGATGTTAACAAATTTCTCTTCTTCAGAAACGCTTTCCTTGCCATTGCCAGTCTACATTTTATATCCTCTCTACTTCGACCATCATCAGTTATTTTGCTCCCCAAATAGCAAAACTCCTTTACTACTTTAAGTGCCTCATTTCCTAATCTAATTCCCTCAGCATCACCCGACTTAATTAGACTACATTCCATTATCCTTGTTTTGCTTTTGTTGATGTTCATCTTATATCCTCCTTTCAAGACACTGTCCATTCCATTCAACTGCTCTTCCAAGTCCTTTGCTGTCTCTGACAGAATTACAATGTCATCGGCGAACCTCAAAGTTTTTATTTCTTCTCCATGAATTTTAATACCTACTCCGAATTTTTCTTTTGTTTCCTTTACTGCTTGCTCAATATACAGATTGAACAACATCGGGGAGAGGCTACAACCCTGTCTTACTCCCTTCCCAACCACTGCTTCCCTTTCATGTCCCTCGACTCTTATAACTGCCATCTGGTTTCTGTACAAATTGTAAATAGCCTTTCGCTCCCTGTATTTTACCCCTGCCACCTTTAGAATTTGAAAGAGAGTATTCCAGTCAACATTGTCAAAAGCTTTCTCTAAGTCTACAAATGCTAGAAATGTAGGTTTGCCTTTCCTTAATCTTTCTTCTAAGATAAGTCGTAAGGTCAGTATTGCCTCACGTGTTCCAGTGTTTCTACGGAATCCAAACTGATCTTCCCCGAGGTTGGCTTCTACTAGTTTTTCCATTCGTCTGTAAAGAATTCGTGTTAGTATTTTGCAGCTGTGACTTATTAAGCTGATAGTTCGGTAATTTTCACATCTGTCAACACCTGCTTTCTTTGGGATTGGAATTATTATATTCTTCTTGAAGTCTGAGGGTATTTCGCCTGTTTCATACATCTTGCTCACCAGATGGTAGAGTTTTGTCAGGACTGGCTCTCCCACGGCCGTCAGTAGTTCCAATGGAATATTGTCTACTCCGGGGGCCTTGTTTCGACTCAGGTATTTCAGTGGTCTGTCAAACTCTTCACGCAGTATCGTATCTCCCATTTCATCTTCATCTACATCCTCTTCCATTTCCATAATATTGTCCTCAAGTACATCGCCCTTGTATAGACCCTCTATATACTCCTTCCACCTTTCTGCTTTCCCTTCTTTGCTTAGCACTGGGTTTCCATCTGAGCTCTTGATATTCATACAAGTCGTTCTCTTATCTCCAAAGGTCTCTTTAATTTTCCTGTAGGCGGTATCTATCTTACCCCTAGTGAGATAGGCCTCTACATCCTTACATTTGTCCTCTAGCCATCCCTGCTTAGCCATTTTGCACTTCCTGTCGATCTCATTTTTGAGACGTTTGTATTCCTTTTTGCCTGTTTCACTTACTGCATTTTTATATTTTCTCCTTTCATCAATTAAATTCAATATTTCTTCTGTTACCCAAGGATTTCTACTAGCCCTCGTCTTTTTACCTACTTGATCCTCTGCTGCCTTCACTACTTCATCCCTCAAAGCTACCCATTCTTCTTCTACTGTATTTATTTCCCCCATTCCTGTCAATTGCTCCCTTATGCTCTCCCTGAATCTCTGTACAACCTCTGGTTCTTTTAGTTTATCCAGGTCCCATCTCCTTAAATTCCCACCTTTTTGCAGTTTCTTCAGTTTTAATCTACAGGTCATAACCAATAGATTGTGGTCAGAGTCCACATCTGCCCCTGGAAATGTCTTACAATTTAAAACCTGGTTCCTAAATCTCTGTCTTACCATTATATAATCTATCTGATACCTTTTAGTATCTCCAGGGTTCTTCCATGTATACAACCTTCTTTCATGATTCTTAAACCAAGTGTTAGTTATGAAAGTACCACGTCCAATCAGTAAGGACACAGGCTTATAAAAGTTCCGTTACAAACAGTGCAGTACAAATATGGAAAACTTCTCCTCATAAGATAAACATTATTTCGTCATTCCCACATTTTAGTAAAACCCCAAGGTCAGTCTTACTTGATCACTCTTCCTACCCAGTAGCAGAATCTTTGCAACATGTGAATTACGAAGCGTAAAAGAAAAAGGAGTAAAATATCTTTATATAAGTAGCGCAAGCTGTTCTGTAGATTAAGCCAATCGAACAAAGTCATCCCTCAAAAAAAGGTGAGCTTATATTTACATAACGTCAAATATTGTAACATATATTAAACTAATAATAAAGTATCAGAACCTAACAAAAACGCGAATGTTAGGAAAAAAAATTTGGGAGTGTTACGACGCGAACCACCGCCCTAACAGAAACTCATTACGCTGAATCAACAATACACTCTGTAGCCTTAGCCATATTGTGTTATCCCTTGCTAAAAACATTAATCGTAGATAATTTTGTTACTTAATTGAAATTTAACTCTAGCAAATTGTACCAAGAACAATGCGGTATGGGTGGATCTTCAGTGTGTTGCTGCCTTCAAATAGCCTACTCTCAAAATACGCAAGTTGCAACAATTCTTTTGCCACGAATGTGATGTTTCTCATTACTTTATTGGAACGAATAACACAGTTAACAACGGGTTTCCAGTGATTCTCAATTTGATGGTGCTGAGAAATGGCATATATACATATAGGCTTGAAATGAATCCAAATATGGCGCCTCACAACTCTGAACTGAAGGGGGATGGCGTGCGTGTGAGTAGGTGGCGTTGTGCCCTCTCATTGGTCAACGCTGAGACGCACGCTCAGAATATCTGACACGCCAGATATTTCTCTCCACGTTCGGAAAGACTCCCGAACGTGCTATTCCACGCTATAACGTCAGAAACTCGGCACGCTCAACGCTCAACGTTCGGATGCACGGTCCGTGTGCCGACGGCTTAAGGGACGTGTGGATAGCACTACTCGGTTGTCCACACAAATTTGTTTGGTACCCATTCGGAAAGAAATAGGGCTAATCGTCAAAATGTGGCTCATTCCCTTACCCCGATGACGTCACCGAAGAGTACGGCGAAGACGGGCATGGCGCAGCCAGCGACTATGGAGAAGACGGTGCCGATGGCAAGCTGCGGCCACTCGGGGCTGTTGAGGCGCATCACCTCGAGCACGCCCACCGGCTGCGGCGGCTGCTCGGCGTACCTCTCGGCGGCGGCGCGCAGTGCGGGGTTCATCTCCTGCTCCTCCGCCTCCTCCTCCCCCACAGCCGACGATGCGTCACTGCGCACACTGAGCAGGCGTTCCGGCCTCACGCGGCTCGCGTCTGCAACCACCGGTTCCACGTGACACTTCTACGCCATTCACATCTGCCCTACTGGATACCAAAGTTGCAACAAAATTTTACTTACTGCATGCGTACAGTATAGTGGGCAGAACACCTGATTAAATTTGTATATGATTCAGAGGTACGCGCAGTCTGAATCTTAAAACAGATCAGTCACCTCTGGCAGCAGCGACAGCTCTGTTGCCCGCCCGTATGGAGTCGAAATGGTCTCGCGTGACAGATGCAGATCTGTTCCAGATATAGTCAATCGACTGGTGGAATGCTGGTCTCCAATACAACGTGTGTTTTCGATGGGTTGTTGGCTCAGAACGTCGCGTGACGTGAAAACAGTCATGGGATAGCCATATGCGCATGTACAGACGGCGATAGTATCGCTTACACGAGGTATAAAAGGGCAGTGCTGTGGCGGACCTGTCATTTGTACTCAGGTGATTCAAGTGAAAAGGTTTCCAACGTGATTATGTCTGCACGACGGAAATTAACAGACATTCAACACGGAGCAGTAGTTGCAGCTAGACATTCCATTTCGGAAACCGTTAGAAAATTTAATACTCCGAGATCCACAGTGGCAAGAGTGTGCTGAGAATACCGAATTACCTCTCACCACGAACAACGCAGTGGCCCATTGCGCTGACTTAACGATCGAGAGCAGCGGCATTAGTATAAGATTGTCAGCGTTGACAGACACTAGCACTGCGAGAAACAACCGCAGAAATCGTTGTTGGAGGTGTGATGAGCGTATCCGTTAGGACAGTAAGATGAAATCTTTCGTTAATGGGCTATGGCAGCAGACGACCGAGGCGAGTGCGTTTGCCAACAGAACGACATCGCCTGCAACGACACTCTCGGTTCGTAACCATATCGGTTGGACCCTAGAAGACTGGAAAGCCGTGGCTTCGCCCGATTAGTCCCGATTTCAGTTGGTAAGAACTGATGGTAGCGTTCGAATGAGGCGCAAACTCCATGAAGCCATGGACCAAAGTCGTCACTGTGCAAGCTTGTGGTGCCACGACAGTGGTGCGTGCTGTGTTTACAAGTACTGGACTGGGTCCTCTGGTCCAGCTGAATCAATTACTGACTGGAAATGGTTGTGTTCAGCTACTTGGAGACCATTTGCAGTCATTGACGAACTTCATATTCCCAAACAATGATGACAGTTCTATGGATGACAATGCGTCACGTAACCACTTCACAGATGTTCGCGACTGGTTTGAAGAACGTTCTGGACAGTTAGAACTAATGATTTGGCCGTCCAGATCGGCCGACACGAATCACATCGAACATTTATGGCCCATAATCGGGAGGTGAGTACCTAAACAAAATCATGTACCTGCAACACTTTCGCACTATGGACGGCTATGGAGGCAACATGGAGCAGCATTTCTGCAGGGACTTCCAACCGTCGAGCTACTGCACTACTTGTGGAAAATGGAGGTCCGACACGATTTTTAGCAACATCAGTGTACATTAGACGATTACTCTAAGGAAATACATCAGTAAGTTAATAACAAACAATTGTTCTCCTTCACGGCTTATGTTTCTATAGCTGTTGTCGCGTTTTACAATAATTTCTGTTGTTGCTTCCTGTTATAGTACGAGTCTTCATAGTACTGTGTTCCCTGCCTGTAGTAAGCGAATAATATGCTTCTGTTCAGTGTAGACGACGATAGTGGCACTTCTCGCCTCGTCACTTCATGCGCATGCGGGAATTTTTAATATACACTATGTGATCAAAAGTATCCGGATACCTGGCTGAAAATGACTCACAAGTTCGTGGCGCCCTCCATCGGTAATTCTGGAATTCAATATCTTTGCCCACCCTTAGCCTTGATGACAGCTTCCACTCTCGCAGGCATACGTTCAATCAGGTGCTGGAAGGTTTCTCGGGGAATGGCAGCCCATTCCTCATGGAATGCTGCACTAAGCAGAGGTATCGATGTCGGTCGTTGAGGTCTGCCACGAAGTCGGCATTCCAAAACATCCCAAAGGTGTACTATAGGCTTCAAGTCAGGATTCTATGCAGGCTAGTCCATTACAGGGATGTTATTGTCGTGTAACCAATCCACCACAGGCCGTGTATTATGAACAGGTGCTCGATCGTGTTGAAAGATGCAATTGCCATCCCCGAATTGCTCTTCAACAGTGGGAAGCAAGAAGGTGCTTAAAACGTCAATGTAGGGTTGTGCTGTGATAGTGCCACGCAAACTAGCAAGTGGTGCAAGCCCCCTCCTTGAAAAACACGACCACACCAGAATTTTGCTGTTCGCACTACACACGCTGGCAGATGAGGTTCACCGGGCATTCCCATACCAACACCCCGCCGTCGGATCGCCACATTGTGTACCGTGATTCGTCACTCCATACAACGTTTTTCCACTGTCAATCGTCCAATGTTTACGCTCCTTACACCAAGCGAGGCGTCGTTTGGCATTTACCGGCGTGATGTGTGGCTTATGACCAGCCGCTCGACCATGAAATCAGTTTTCTCACATGCCGCCTAACTCTCATAGTACTTGCAGTGGATCCTGATGCCGTTTGGAATTCCTGTGTGATGGTCTGAATAGGTGTCTGCCTATTACACATTATGACCCTCTTCAACTGTCGGCTGCCAACAGACGAGGTCGGCATGTACGCTCTTGTGCTTACGTGTCCCTTCACGTTTCCACTTCATTATCACATCGGAAACAGTGGACCTAGGGATGTTCAGTAGTGTGGAAATCTCGCGTACGGACGTATGACACAAGTGAACCGAATCACCTGACCACGTTCGAAGCCCGTGAGTTCCGCGGAGCGCCCCATTCTGCTCTCTCACGATGTCTAATGACTACTGAGGTCGTTGATATGGTGTACTACTTGGCAGTAGGTGGCAGCATAATGCACCTAATATGAAAAACGTATGTTTTTGGATGTGTCCGGATACTTTTGCTCACATAGTGTACGTTTCCATAGAGAAGTGATCTACTCATCAAGCTTTTTGGACATATATTGGAACGTAATATGTGCCATGCAAAGTGTAATCAGAGTAGCAAGATAGGGTGAGTATACTTTTAGTTTCCTGGACATGACGCAACTACAACTGCATGCACCCTTCTTTAAAAACGCTGGAAAATGGGTAACAGACGAGGACTCTCGTTCTTCGTAACTGTCTCTAAGCGGCTGTGAACGCACGACGGGCTCTAAGAGGCTTACCTGCAGATTCATTTGGAGATTTAGAAGTGTCTTCAGAGTCGGTGACCTGTGTGGTGACGAGGTTGTGGTAATGGCCCTGCAGTGCCATGAGGGCGTCGTGCGGACCCTCCTCGACGACGGAGCCTCCGCTGATCACCACGATCCTGTCCGCGTTGCGGATGGTTGACAGTCGGTGTGCCACGATGATGGTCGTGCGTCCGACGCTGGCCTGAAAGAGTTGGAACTAGAGAGTTTCAAAAGGCGACAAACACAGAGAAGCCCAGAAAATGAATACACTCCTTAGCTACACATAACTTCGAAATTAATTGACGAAAACGTCTCATTTTCCATGAAACTGTAGCTTAAACTTATTGAAATCAGTGCAGGTGTTGGAAATGGTCACCATTAACATCCTTACAGAGATGATGCCGCAGAAATCCTGCACTAACTACTGACTATAACGTTTCCAGTTGGATACCTGTACATGAATGTTCTATGCATCCTCGACGTTCATCCAGTGTGGGCAGTTTTTGTGTCGATAAACGACGTTCTTTAGTGTTACCCATCGGGTAAATTTCAGAGTCGTTAAATCTGGAGAACGTGGTGGACACTTGACAGAATCTCTTGCACCTGTCCATTGTGAGGATAGAATTTTGTGGAGGCACTCCCTGACACGATTATGGTAGTGGGGTGGGACACCGTTTTGTTGAAAGTAAAGCCTTTCTTTTGTATATCCATCCTTTTAGCAGGAGGTCTCTGGGACGACGGCCGTTTACTATCGTGACAAAAAATTATAACACCTACAGCCGTCCTTACGATTTTAATTTATTTTGTCGCTACCAGTTTCAACGCTTCATCGTGTCATCTTCAGGCCTGTATGCATAAAACATTAAAGATAGCATTATCAGCTTATACCTTCTATATATACGTTCTATATATGTGGGTGTTGTGTGATGTTCTTAGGTTAGTTAGGTTTAAGTAGTTCTAAGTTCTAGGGGACTGATGACCATAGATGTTAAGTCCCATAGTGCTCAGAGCCATTTGAACCATTTTTTCTATATATGTGGGTCCTACATTCAGTTTATACCACGTCTTGGACGTTCATTTTGTAGATATGACGTAGTGTATGCCTCTTATCTGTGTACAAATAAGCACTTTATACGTACTTTGATACGACACATAGGTCATGTTCCTTGTTTTTACTTCTTTGTGAGGTATTGTTTCCTTCCATTCATCACCTTTTACAGTTATTTTGTCTTACAGTAAGTTGTTTCAGGATTGTGCGGATAATGCATGTCCGACTGTCAGATAAAACTCATGAATAGTATTTAAAGAAGTTTTAATAGATAGTATAACTGTACAATGTATTGAGTGGAAATTCGTGATGGTACATTTTAGATATGTGGCAATGGGTTTATCTGTTCTTTCTGTCAGATGCTCGGTGTAAATTCAATTGTAGAGTCTTGCCATTGTTCTCATTCTGTTTTAATCTGTTTCTATGTAACTTGATTGATAAGCTTATAATGCTATCTTTAATGTTTTATGCATATAGGCCTGAAGATGACGCAATGAAGCGTTGAAACTGGTAGCGACAAAATAAATTAAAATCGTAAAGCCTTTCGTCCCCATACAAGTCACGATCGGGAGATAAAATAGATGTCTCAAGTTTCTCTGGTTACAACTCACTGCTAACAGTGCCTTCAGAGAAAAATGGCCCGATCAAAGCCCAATAAGATACCCCACACCACAGATTCACTCCCGATAAACTTACGGTTCTTTTCACATTGAAGTGCCAATTTGCTGCAGCCCATTAGGCGCAACTGTGCCGGTTTTCTGTACCACTGCATTAACGTGCACCGCAGTAGATCACGCAATTATCTCTACAAACGCTTCACCTCCGTGCTCCGTACTATTAACTCACTCGCAGTTCTACATTCTACGTTATGCGTTGTCTTCGTTTAGTGTGTTTGGTCTTGGGATGTAGCGCTTAAACTTCGCAGTCTTCTAAATGCGCCGAACGCCTGAGCGGCTCAGAGTGGTTTCAGGGGCTCGCTGTCTCTCAGACATCTGTCATGACCGAGCGAATTTTTGTAACACAGTACGGGAATTCGCTGGACGTGTTGCTGTTAGAGGATTTCCGTATCATTGTTTGTGAACATCTATAACACAGCCTTCGACTTCAAACTTGTTTCAAATGTGTGCAACTGTTACACTTGTCGATGCCTCTGTTTGAAACTCATATTTCCATTGGCGTTGAACCACATTAATGTTTTCATACTTAATTTACCAGTTCAAAATTATTTTCCTTTTATCGGATGTCAGCCTTGTACTAGCCATGTACAAAACAACTCTTGTGTGGTGTCTAACACAAAACAAGCAAAACAACACTTGTGTGGCGACTATCATGCAACAAAATAAAGGATGTGTGGCAACTGACAGACAACAGCAAAGTATGACATGTTTCGGCAAATTAATTAGGAAGTAATGATAATTAACCAACGTACACTTTTTGAACCACTCTGAATATGTGGTGCACGATTGCAAACGTGAATGTGTCAGGAATTATGGTACAATCCTTATAACTATAATAATTCATTAGTTATCAGCAGAAGAATACTGGAACAATGTTGTATTACACTCCTGGAAACTGAAATAAGAACACCGTGAATTCATTGTCCCAGGAAGGGGAAACTTTATTGACACATTCCTGGGGTCAGATACATCACATGATCACACTGACAGAGCCACAGGCACATAGACACAGGCAACAGAGCATGCACAATGTCGGCACTAGTACAGTGTATATCCACCTTTCGCAGCAATGCAGGATGCTATTCTCCCATGGAGACGATCGTAGAGATGCTGGATGTAGTCCTGTGGAATGGCTTGCCATGTCATTTCCACCTGGCGCCTCAGTTGGACCAGCGTTCGTGCTGGACGTGCAGACCGCGTGAGACGACGCTTCATGCAGTCCCAAACATGCTCAATGGGGGACAGATCCGGAGATCTTGCTGGCCAGGGTAGTTGACTTACACCTTCTAGAGCACGTTGGGTGGCACGGGATACATGCGGCCGTGCATTGTCCTGTTGGAACAGCAAGTTCCCTTGCCGGTCTAGGAATGGTAGAACGATGGGTTCGATGACGGTTTGGATGTACCGTGCACTATTCAGTGTCCCCTCGACGATCACCAGTGGTGTACGGCCAGTGTAGGAGATCGCTCCCCACACCATGATGCCGGGTGTTGGCCCTGTGTGCCTTGGTCGTATGCAGTCCTGATTGTGGCGCTCACCTGCACGGCGCCAAACACGCATACGACCATCATTGGCACCAAGGCAGAAGCGACTCTCATCGCTGAAGACGACACGTCTCCATTCGTCCCTCCATTCACGCCTGTCGCGACACCACTGGAGGCGGGCTGCACGATGTTGGGGCGTGAGCGGAAGACGGCCTAACGGTGTGCGGGACTGTAGCCCAGCTTCATGGAGACGGTTGCGAATGGTCCTCGCCGATACCCCAGGAGCAACAGTGTCCCTAATTTGCTGGGAAGTGGCGGTGCGGTCCCCTACGGCACTGCGTAGGATCCTACGGTCTTGGCGTGCATCCGTGCGTCGCTGCGGTCCGGTCCCAGGTCGACGGGCACGTGCACCTTCCGCCGACCACTGGCGACAACATCGATGTACTGTGGAGACCTCACGCCCCACGTGTTGAGCAATTCGGCGGTACGTCCACCCGGCCTCCCGCATGCCCACTATACGCCCTCGCTCAAAGTCCGTCAACTGCACATACGGTTCACGTCCACGCTGTCGCGGCATGCTACCAGTGTTAAAGACTGCGATGGAGCTCCGTATGCCACGGCAAACTGTCTGACACTGACGGCGGCGGTGCACAAATGCTGCGCAGCTAGCGCCATTCGACGGCCAACACCGCGGTCCCTGGTGTGTCCGCTGTGCTGTGCGTGTGATCATTGCTTGTACAGCCCTCTCGCAGTGTCCGGAGCAAGTATGGTGGGTCTGACACACCGGTGTCAATGTGTTCTTTTTTCCATTTCCAGGAGTGTATTTCTGTTGGCCTGGAAAAACGAGACATACTTTAAGAAGTCCTGTCACCAGGGGAGAACTGCAAGTACAATAACAACAGCGAAGACAATATCAGAATCGCCTACCAGTTTTTTTAATAACTATTCTGCGATGTTTTCTGCTCCTAGGAAACAAACCTGCTTACATTGCTTTTGCAGTGGCTTATTTCCTGATGCAACTCTTTCCGCGCCACTTTAGTATCGGAAGTGTCACTATGTTAACGGAAAGTGTCGTTGAGTTTGGCGAGTGTGTGTGTAGTATCGCATCGTGTTTCTGCTATTGGTTCTAATGATAACACGGGATAGTAAAACTAGGTGCCAGTATGTAATCTCGTCCAATCTATTAACACCAATGAGGCCGCCATACGTATCATCCCCATCCGACGGATGCCTTACCGTGAAGTGTAGCTCTCACGCCAATATTAGCGCATCTTCCCTTGCTGTAATAGCGCTAACGTCTAAAATTCATTGCCCAACCAAGATTCGTGCAATCATATATTAGCTAACTCTGTGTAAGGACAGTGGTTGAGGTTAACTGCCATATCTGGTGTTGGATGCGACGGAGTGCCTAGGAATAGGTGGGTACTCGGACAGAAAGCAGAAATAGTTAGAAGTACACGTCGTCATACGAATGACATAATAACATTACTTAATTTGAAATAGTTAAATCCAAAGGTATCCCTTAATCAGAGCATAGTTATCTCACATTAGCACGATCACGGATAGCTACTATAAACTACTGACATGTGTGTGTATACGAGTGGTGTCTGTTCCGTTGCACGTGTTCGACAGAACAGACACTGCTCGTGTATATATATGCATCTCTGTAATAGCGTGATGGATCCATGACATTCACTTCAGTGCGAATGCAGTAGTATCGTCTGAAACCCTGCGGGAATCAGTAATTTGCGAGTAGAACGTTAATGGACGAGGGACGCTGCACTGTAGCCGTAGCAGATGGCAAGAAGATCATGTGCAACAACTGACCATACAACGAACACCGCGTCAGCGCCACCTATCTGCTATTTAAAACCAACATTAGTTCTCAGTTCAACTACAGTCCAAAACACTATGCTACTCCTGACGCAGTTGTAAACATGATGAATCGCTGATACAGTATGAAGTATCCGTGTCTGCGTCAGAGATGAAATATATCTGTAGCTCTGTCAACCGTTAGTTCTAAGTTGGACTGATATTGCATTGTGAGATAATATTGGTAAGATATGCCATATAAGTAGCTCGTTCATATTTGATTCGTAGTTGGTGCTTACCGGTCTATGCTCACATACAGTGTTTATTGGTTGAATCGGTTTCGACACTTAATTCTTTTTCAACAGCCCTATGAAACAAGAAACAATAGGCAACATACACATTTATCAATACTACATCAAAAATTAGATAAACACATAATCACACTACATAAATAATAGTGACGCAGCCATGTGCTAAGAAATATGATGGGATAACTTTAATTTGCATAGTGTAGTTAGGTCTAATTTGTTAATGTAACGTTGACAAGAGCATTTTTGTATATGGTCTCTAGTTTCGTAGGGATATTGACCAGACGTCCCGGTTTTGCCAGAAAGACCCGGTTTTCACGTAAATGTCCCGGTGTCCCGATATAATAATTGGGACACACAATTGTCCCGGTTTTGTGTCGAGAAAGGAAATGAGAGGAATAATATTTCTCATTTAATTAAATATCTGTGTAAAACAAATTTCCTAGAAGAAGAACGTTATGGAAATATTTATTTTCACAATATATACCACATTTGATTAACTCATCTTCTGCCTAAAGAAAGAATGAGAGGTGTTGGAAAGACAAATAGGTATTACCTACTCTCGCCCCAAACTTGCCGACCTTCTACTTTTCGGCCGTCGAGACAATTAAAACCAAAATAAAAGGAGGTATAAAAGAGAATCATTCTCCTAACAGGACTGCAGCCAAATGGAAGTTAATTTTGTGAAGAATGTGAGCGATGCAGCTCGTGTTAGCGGTGCTTATTGAATATTGCTTGGCATGTATGCACTAGAGTAGAAGCAAAAGTCGGTGGCTGATCAACTGTGCGCACAAAGTTACTACCTCGTTTTGTTAGAAGTCAGTGAATGTGGATATTAAATAAAGGAAGTGTGGTGTCTGGTGAAAATACCCAACTGGAAGTGTTCATTTAATGAAAGGTTAAAGAAAGAATTTCCATTTCTTTGCGAAAGCGTCATAAACGGTAAACTTGAATGTACGTTATGCAGATCGGTGTTTTCAATAGATCGCAGCAGGAGAAGCGATTTACAAAAGGAGAAGCTCAAGGAAGCATCATCGACATCTACAAGTAGCAAGGAGATGAATTCTTTTTTTTAAGAGAAACACTTCAAGACTGCTTGAATTAAAACTGGCTACTGAAGAAAGCACGTTTGCGTATCACGTCGTCTATCAAAATCATAGCTTTCGATTAAATCACTGTACTTATTCTCTGATTCGTAAGCTGTTCGGCAGGCCGAAATATTGTTGTGCCATAACTAAAAGTGAAGCAATTGTTGTTAATTGTTTGTCACTCATGTTCTTACAGCAATAGCTAATGAATCACAAAAAGAAAAACATGTTTCCACAATGAATGATGTATTAAATCTCAAATCAATGAAAATGATTCTATTAATATTTCGATATTACATTCCTGCTTTCGACGTAAAAGTAAAAAGTTTGGTTATTATCTAAGTTCAAAACGAAACAGCTGGCACACAAATACGTTTTAATGGACAAAGTAATTGCATATTCTGTAGACAATGCAAATATCAATTTTGGGGAGCCAACCGTAATGGAACACTCAATGTTTACCAGTATCTCTAAGCAAAACTAAATACGTCACGTGTTGATGTTCGATATGGTGCTAACGTTTTGCACAGTAGTGTTCAATCAGTAGCAAATGGTCTGTCTATTGATGTTGAGGTGACTATGTTCAAAATTTACAAATGTTTTAAAACTTGTACCGTAAGAGACCAAGCCTTAAAAGAATTCTATGAGTTTACTGGAGTTGAATACAAGTCCCTGTTACATAACAGGAAAACACGTTGGCTGTATCTTCTTCCTGCCTCGCAGAAGATCCTGATGAAAGGTTGTGCTAATTTAAATAAAGTAACAGCTGTTATTATTGTGAAAACTCATTTCAGTTTTCTTGCACAGAATTTTATAATTATTTTCTTTCTGACAAGGAACTGCTACAATCCGTTCAGTCTCCTGATAAACACAGCAAAGTAAATCTTAGAACGAAAAATTGTATCTGATAAATAATATTACAAAGTTTGCAAGACTAACAAATTTTACCTATTTAAAATAGTGACTGAACGTTGCAGAAAATACATCCAGTCTATTTCTGAAGAAAAGAATTTTACTTATTTGTAATGCACCTACATTTTTCTTTCCAATTCACAAAAAGAAAATTCATTCTTGCCCTAGGTTTTTCAGTTGATGCAACGGCGTATCCCTGTAGTAGATTTCAAAATCTGACATGGAATACAAGCTTAAGTGCAGTAACGAAGTTAAGTATAAACTGCAGCCACAAGAGTCACAATTTTTTTGTCTTTGACATCTGGTCAGCTTAGCTACTGAAAATGACTGAAGTGTTGTAACGTGTCCAACCAAAAACAACATGTGAGAGCACCGACTGATAATGTCTGTATTCATATAAGTGGCGTTCATATTATATTCGATTTATGGTCATATATTGCGGTTGATCATTGTGGCATGTCCTACAGCATTCAATGTGTAAAATTACTGTGGAATAACCATGAATCACTTGAAAACGAGTACAGATCTGAAATTTCAATATTGTGAAAAAGCAGAATAAAAGAACAGTCAAATGCTTAGACACTTCTAAGTGACTTTGACTCCCAGTCAGGTGCAGAATGTAACTATAGTACATCAGAATTACTCTGATGTCCACAAACTTTATATGGTTTGGAGCATCGCTAAATTTACCATTTACCAAGTTACTTAATACGTTCCTCAGAACCACAAAGCAACAAAGCCACATGTCTCCATTACTATGAATTTTTTAAACCTTATTAACAATTATTTTAGGATCACTTTTTCAGATGTTAGTTATTACTTTGAGACAAGCAGAACATTGCAGCTGGAGTCTACCAGGGGTGCTTTATTGTATGTCGTTATTACAAGGCAGGTGTTTTGTTGGTGGCGTCAACATTCGCAAAGATTCAATTTTGTTCCCTGGAATCTGTGTACAGTGGTCGTCTCTGTCACAGTCGACAGTACAAACTAGATTCACCGTCTGCCAGCAACGTTTCAGATCGATAGTTATCGCTGACTCTCCCAACGAAAGTAGAGAGTGACATTCCATCGGAAACCAAGGCATCTAATGTCAGAGATTGCAACAACGTCCTATTCAGTATAGCTATATCAGAAACTCTTCTTTCCTATACTCCACTTCAATCGCCACCATAATAGTGTTATCTTGATTGGACAGACAGACTCTTAGTGTCATCAATTGAATTACCGATGCTCGCGACTAGAGCTTCCTTTTAAATAATTATTGTCCTGAATGTATTCTTGAGTAATGCCAGTATCTCTCCAGTAATCTGCAAAATATAATTTATGCTGAGACACAAATTTTCTGCTACTGGAACTGAATAATTGTGCGTTATTATCATCTCCTGCAGTCCGCCCCTGGTAGCTGAGTGGTCAGCGCGACGGAATGTCGTACCTAACGGCTCGGGTTCCATTCCCGGCTGGGTCGGAGATTTTCTCTGCTCAGGGACAGGGTGTTGTGTTGTCCTTACTATCATCATTTCATCCCCATCGACATGCAAGTCCCCGAAGTGGCGTCCACTCGAAAGGCTTTCACCAGGCGAACGGTCTACCTGACGGGAGGCCCTAGCCACACGGCATTTCCATTCACTTGCAGAGCAACAGCTGATAGGTCCCAGTCACAACCACAGAGACACTTTGAGAGGTTTGCACTGGGTTCACTGACTGGCGAAAAATCTTCATCCCTGTCCGCAGATTTATCACTGTATCGACACTCATGACTTTCATAAACGCTAAGGCATCTGCCGATTGTACTTACTGTGAGGTTGAGTTCTTTGCACTGTGTGTAAGAAGATCCGCAAAAAATGCACATATGGCAAGTTTGCCTTCCGCGATTGTATGGCTTAGAGCGTATGGTTCAAATGGTTCAAATGGCTCTGAGCACTATGGGGCTCAACATCTTAGGTCATAAGTCCCCTAGAACTTAGAACTACTTAAACCTAACTAACCTAAGGACATCACACACACCCATGCCCGAGGCAGGATTCGAACCTGCGACCGTAGCAGTCCTGCGGTTCCGGACTGCAGCCCCAGAACCACTAGACCACCGCGGCTGGCGGCTTAGGGCATATATAACTGATATAACCGCGTAGGCATGAGTATCGTACGGAGTAGTAATGTAAATAAACTATACTGGATAAACTAACGTAGACTCGTAACACTCAGAAGGAGGCCACTGTAACGGTTCCAGAAACGTTGGTTTCTCCACATTTTCATGTCAGTTGGATGTGATTGAAACACCAACTGTTTCCGTAGCCGAGATCGCTGGCGCACAACTACGTGATGGCCCTCGGAAGTAAATCAATTCAAATATTGCTCGTATAAAATGTTCACTGGCAATATTTGGAGGAGAGGTGGTGGCGTAAAATTCTTGATCACCAAACTTTGCACCAGCATCGTATATTAAATTCCGAATCTCTCCTCAGTGTCTCCTGAAATGAAGGCATATGACATCGTTGATGGTGATCCATCCGTCTGTTGCAGACGTTAAGCTCAAGAGCCCTCTCGGTGCTATTTGAGAGGAGCAGGCTATATGTCGACATCGAGTTTCACCCTCTCCCTTCTGTTCATCCATAACAACACAAACTCAACACTACACTGCACAAGCAGTCACTCCCGCGACACAGATACACACTTGTCACTTCATAACAGGTGGAGGAAGGTATCGAGAAACCAACTCCATTAAGACCTGACCAAGAATGGCGATGCGGGTTCTTGCATCTGTTCATTTGGCTTTCTGAACTGCTACACTACGAGCGTCATATCACAATAAAGCTGCGTAACTGGTGGTAAATAAGGAACTACAAATAACCAAGTCTGCAAGAATTCTGTTCAAGCGCGTTGCTGGAATTAACTTTTGGTGCGTTGCTCTCACCTTGTCTAGCGCGGCCTGCACCTTGGCCTCGCTGCCGGTGTCCAGAGCAGAGGTGGCCTCGTCCAGTAGCAGGATCTTGGGGCGGCGCACCAGCGCCCTGGCGATGGCGATGCGCTGCTTCTGGCCGCCCGACAGCTGGGCCCCGCGCTCGCCCACCAGCGTGTCGTAGCCCTGCACAGGCATGTGGTCCAGTGTCAGGCACGCGGGCAGTGAGGGTGATCACACACGGTTACAATCCACCCCTGCAAGCACTGCTGTTGCTTGTTTTAGTACTTGGGTCTGCAGACAGTTACTATAGTCACGAAAACGAGTAATAAAAAGAGCGCGATATGTAGTACCTCTGAGGTTTAAAGTAGTATTTATTACCCCCATTAGTGAAGACAAATCAAGTGGTAACCGGAGACGGACCATTAGATATTGAAATACGGAAGAAAATGGCTATTTACACTACCGGCCATTAAAATTGCTACACTACGAAGATGAAGTGCTACAGACGTGAAATTTAACAGACAGGAAGAAGATGCTGTGATACGCAAATGATTAGCTTTTCAGAGCATTCACACAAGGTTGATGCCGGTGGCGACAACTACAACGTGCTGACATGAGGAACGTTTCCAACCGATTTCTCATACACAAGCAGCAATTGACCGGCATTGCCTGGTGAAACGTTGTTGTGATGACTCATGTAAGGAGGAGAAATGTGTACCATCACGTTTCCGACTTTGGGGTAAAGGTTGGATTGTAGCCTATCGCGATTGCTGTTCATCGTATCGCGACATTGCCGCTCGCCTTGGTCGAGATCCAATGACTGTTAGCAGAATATGGAATCGGTAGGTTCAGGAGGGTCATACGGAACGCCGTGCTGGATCACAACGGCCTCGTATCACTAGCAGTCGAGATGACAGGCATCTTATCCGCATGGTTGTAACGGATCGTGCAGCCACGTCTCGATCCCTGAATCAACAGATGGGGATGTTTGCAAGACAACGACGTTGCATCACAGACAGGAGCGCCTGCGTTGGTGTACTCAACGACGAACCTGGGTGCACGAATGGCAAAACGACATTTTTTTCGGATGAATCCAGGTTCTGTTTACAGCATCATGATGGTAGCATCCGTGTTTGGCGATATCGCGGTTAACGCACATTGGAAGCGTGTATTCGTCATCGCCATACTGGCGTATCACCCGGCGTGATGTTATGGGGTGCCATTGGTTGCACGTCTCGGTCACCTCTTGTTCGCATTGATGGCACCTTGAACAGTGGACGTTACATTTCAGATGTGTTACGACCCGTGGCTCTACCATGCACGACCGCATGTTGCTGGTCCTGTACGGGAGTTTCTGGATACAGAAAATGTTGGACTGCTGCCCTTGCCAGCACATTCTCCATATCTCTCACCAATTGAAAACGTCTGGTCAATGGTGGCTGAGCAACTGGCTCGTCACAATACGCCAGTCACTACTCTTCATGAACTGTGGTATCGTGTTGAAGCTGCATGGGTAGCTGTACCTGCACACGCCATCCAAGCTCTGTTTGACTCAATGCCCAGGCGTATCAAGGCCGTTATTACGGCCAGAGGTGGTTGTTTTGGGTACTGATTTCTCAGGATCTATGCTCCCAAATTGCGTGAAAATGTAATCTCATGTCAGTTCTAGTATAATATATTTGTCCAATGAATATCTGTTTATCATCTGCATTTCTTTTTGGTGTAGCAATTATAATGGCCAGTAGTGTATTTAATAAAGATCCATATAGGAGTAGAGATAAGATAGCAATTTGCCAAACAAAAACAGGGTTACATTCTTATTACCTGCTAAAGAAAATATTACAATGATACAAAGGAAAGACAAACTTATAGCTTATTTCCAAGGGGCAAGTATAGCAAGTTCGGCACATGATCCGCTCAAGGGAGTGACACATTTTCAGATAGTAAATAATTCCTATGATTAGAATTTGACAAGAAAAAAGAAAACAAAAACGAATGTGCTATAGAAAGGAAAGTACTCCAGTTAATGCTGTCCGGTCCTCTTCTCGCGGACGTGTCAGTGTCTGTTCAGTAACAGTTAGATCAATATACACTACTGGCGAAAAATACAACAGCCTCAAGTACTGTGTTCGGTGGCACCTGTGTATAATATATGCATACGATGTTAGTGGCTCATTTTTCATAGTGTTCGCGATCAGAAGGCGCTCAGGAGGCCTCTTTGTACATGCTCTGTTTTGACTCTGGAGGTAGAAACATTCGTTCCAGGGTACATACTCTGGTTGAAGATCTTCAGCCACTTGAGCAGGATCACACTACAGGAAGCTGGACGGAAGTATCAACGGATTGCTGCAGTGTATCGGTGGTGTGTCGCTGCTTTCAGCAGTGGTCTGTGGAACGTTGCCACACCATTAGACCAAGTTCTGGACGTCCGCGTAGTGCAGGCTCACGTCAAGATGTACGTATTACGTGAGCAGTGGTGGCCGATCCAAAAGCATCCACGGACGAAATCGTGGCCCATGTTACCACGTTCTGTGTCACCAGGGACCATTGAGAACCCTCTGCTCGCAGCACGACCATCACGTGTGCCTCTCACGATGCTATCAATCGTACAGCGAAAACACCAAGCTTGGCTGCTCTGGCGTCGTGAAAGAGTCAACTGCAGAGTGGTACGGCGGTCTATTATCGTCCTTACAGAGAGTGAGTTCTGCCTGTATGAGAGTGATGGATATACTCGTATATGGCTAGACCAGATAAACTGCCTATTGTGGAATGTGTTCGCCCACAACACACATGTCCCATTCCGGGCTCCATGCTGTTGGGGGCAATCAGTTACGTCTCGCGTTAACATTTGATGTTTCTGCTGGCTAAGGTAACCAGTGCCTGCAACATTGCACAGGCTGTTAGTTCCACGCTACTTCCATTTCTTCGAAAAAAGGTGATGCACTTTTTCAACAAGACAATGCACGTCCATTTGCGGGTACTACGATGCATCGTGCTCTCCATCGAGTAAAACAAATGCCCTGGTGGCAAGATTACTAGATCTCTCGCCAAATAAACACATAATGGGACACGATGAACTTATTGTTCTCCAGAGTCTGCAAGAACCATTGCCGAATTAAGTCGTAAGATGCTTGGTAGAATCCATCGCAGGGTGCCGTTCTGCTCCTTTGTGATTATTTACATGTGAGACTACACTCCTCCATTGCTGCCAGAGCAGGGTACACTGTGTTCTGATGCGATTGTTTGGACATCCTTTACCATCAGAAGCGTGTATCATTTGCTTTGAATTTGTTACCATATACTCTTACAATGATGAACAATCAATAAAATGACCTTATTTTGAGGGTGTTGGATTTTTATTTTCCGGCAGTGTAAAATACTCAGCATGAAGAGAATTTTGTATGTTTAGTCATTTCAGCCTTTTGTTGTCAATAAAATGATTGTAACATCAACTAAATCTTAAGGCCACACAGCAAAAACCATCTACATGCTGCTGCTGTGAGCGCAGATTCGATACAGGAAAACGGCTATCTAGTGGCTGGGCACCTCTCAGGCTCTCTGTGATAAGTGAACTGTAGCTTGTACCAAGCTTTATTTCACACAACTACAAACCTAGTGAAAGAAATAACGTGAACATCTACATCTGTGCAGAAAGTACGACATCAGATAAAGACCGACTGAACAATATCTACACTCCTGGAAATGGAAAAAAGAACACATTGACACCGGTGTGTCAGACCCACCATACTTGCTCCGGACACTGCGAGAGGGCTGTACAAGCAATGATCACACGCACGGCACAGCGGACACACCAGGAACCGCGGTGTTGGCCGTCGAATGGCGCTAGCTGCGCAGCATTTGTGCACCGCCGCCGTCAGTGTCAGACAGTTTGCTGTGGCATACGGAGCTCCATCGCAGTCTTTAACACTGGTAGCATGCCGCGACAGCGTGGACGTGAACCGTATGTGCAGTTGACGGACTTTGAGCGAGGGCGTATAGTGGGCATGCGGGAGGCCGGGTGGACGTACCGCCGAATTGCTCAACACGTGGGGCGTGAGGTCTCCACAGTACATTGATGTTGTCGCCAGTGGTCGGCGGAAGGTGCACGTGCCCGTCGACCTGGGACCGGACCGCAGCGACGCACGGATGCACGCCAAGACCGTAGGATCCTACACATTGCCGTAGGGGACCGCACCGCCACTTCCCAGCAAATTAGGGACACTGTTGCTCCTGGGGTATCGGCGAGGACCATTCGCAACCGTCTCCATGAAGCTGGGCTACGGTCCCGCACACCGTTAGGCCGTCTTCCGCTCACGCCCCAACATCGTGCAGCCCGCCTCCAGTGGTGTCGCGACAGGCGTGAATGGAGGGACGAATGGAGACGTGTCGTCTTCAGCGATGAGAGTCGCTTCTGCCTTGGTGCCAATGATGGTCGTATGCGTGTTTGGCGCCGTGCAGGTGAGCGCCACAATCAGGACTGCATACGACCGAGGCACACAGGGCCAACACCCGGCATCATGGTGTGGGGAGTGATCTCCTACACTGGCCGTACACCACTGGTGATCGTCGAGGGGACACTGAATAGTGCACGGTACATCCAAACCGTCATCGAACCCATCGTTCTACCATTCCTAGACCGGCAAGGGAACTTGCTGTTCCAACAGGACAATGCACGTCCGCATGTATCCCGTGCCACCCAACGTGCTCTAGAAGGTGTAAGTCAACTACCCTGGCCAGCAAGATCTCCGGATCTGTCCCCCATTGAGTATGTTTGGGACTGGATGAAGCGTCGTCTCACGCGGTCTGCACGTCCAGCACGAACGCTGGTCCAACTGAGGCGCCAGGTGGAAATGGCATGGCAAGCCGTTCCACAGGACTACATCCAGCATCTCTACGATCGTCTCCATGGGAGAATAGCAGCCTGCATTGCTGCGAAAGGTGGATATACACTGTACTAGTGCCGACATTGTGCATGCTCTGTTGCCTGTGTCTATGTGCCTGTGGCTCTGTCAGTGTGATCATGTGATGTATCTGACCCCAGGAATGTGTCAATAAAGTTTCCCCTTCCTGGGACAATGAATTCACGGTGTTCTTATTTCAATTTCCAGGAGTGTATAAGGAATTTTTATCATTAATATCATATGTTGAACTAATAAAGACATTATTTAGTGTGAAATGCTACAAGATGTTCGAAATTATCTGAACTATAGGAGTATTGGGAAAGACGGGCAGAAATATACCGGAAGTACAGGAACCAAGAGGGTATGACAAGAATGGAGGAACAAGAAAGAAGCACCTGGATTAAGAAGACTGTAAGAGAAGCAGTCTTTCGTGCCTACTGAAAGATCTACACATCCAAAAAGCAATGATGGAAATAAAACAAAGATTGAAGAGTGGGATTCAAATTCGAGGTGAAAGGATATCGACGATAGTATTGGACGATGGCATTATTATGCTCAGTGAACGTGAAGAAGAATTACGCGATCTGTTGACTGGAACGAGCGGTCTAATCAGTATATAATATGAATCTAAAGTGAATCGGAGAAAGACAAAAATTATGACGATTAGCGGAAATGAAATTACGATAAATTTAACATTAAAATTATTGACTTAAACCCAAGAAAGACGAAACTTATAAAGAGTAGCAGATGAGATTAGCGACAAACTTAACATCAAAATTGTTGATTAGGGAACATATCGGACGAAGCAAGGAGGACATAAAAAAGCAGATTAGCACAAGCAAACAAGGCAATCCTGTTTAAAAGATGTCTACTATTGAGGAAGAAATTTCTGATAATGTACGTTTCCCGGATAGCATTGTGTGGTAGAAAATATGGTCTGCGGGAAATCCGGAAAAGAGATTCGAAGCGTCTGAGATGTTGTGCCACAGAAGGATGTCGGTAATTAGGGGACTGGAAGAAGGTAAGGAATGAGGTTCTCCGCAGAACCGGTGAAGAAAGAAATTGCGGGATTTATACCAAACAAAATAACAAATGATGGAACTGATCCCCCGCGGCACACAAAACAGGTCAGAATACTGTTACAGAAACAACGAAAAAAGCATACCAAATTTAAACGAATGCAGAATCTCCAAGATTGGTGATTTTTGACGGAAAGTCGAAATTTGGCGCAGACTTCAATTCAAGATGCTTATAAAGCATCTCTCATTCTGGTCGAATGTAAAGTATGCTAGCGACAATACTCATTCAAATGCCTTCTCTGCGCTATAGCAATGGAATTATTATCGATGACAGTGCTGCTAAAGCAGAGTTGCTAAACACAGCCTTCCGAAATTCCTTCGCCACAACAGACCAAGTAAATATTCCAGAATTCCAATCAAGAACAAATGGTTCAAATGGCTCTGAGCACTATGGGACTTAACATCTGAGGTCATCAGTCCCCTCGAACTTAGAACTACTTAAACCTAACTATCCTAAGGACATCACACACATCCATGCGCGAGGCAGTATTCGAACCTGCGACCGTAGCGATCGTGCAGTTCCAGACTGAAGCGCCTAGAACCGCTCGACCACACAAATCAAGAACAGCTGCCCTAGAAGTAGTATCCTTGGAGTAGTGAAGCAACTTAAATCACTTAATAAAAGTGAGTCTTCCGGTCTAGACTCGATACCAGTCACGTTTCTTTCAGAGTATGCTGTTGCAATAGCTCCATACTTAACAATCATATACAATCGCTTGCTCGACGAAAGACTCCTACCCAAAGACTGGAAAGTTGCACACGTCACACCAATGTTCAAGCAAGGCAACGGAAGTAATCCGCTAAATTGCAGGTCCATATCGTTAACGTCGATATTCAGCACGATTATGGAACATATATTGTGTTTGAGCATTATGAATTATCTCCAAGAGAACGATCTATTGACACACGGATTTAGAAAATATCGTTCTTGTGAAACACGAAGTTTTGAGTGCTGTCGACAAGGGATTTCAAACTGATTCGTATTTATAGATTTCCGGAATGTTTTCTACACCGCACCTCACAAGCGGCTTGTAATAAAACTGCGTGCTTATGGAATATCATATCAGTTATTACTACTGGATTCGTGATTACCCGTCAAAGAGGTCGCAGTTCGCAGTCATTAACGGAAAGTCATCGACTAAAACGGAAGTGATTTCTGGCGTTCCCCAAGGCCCTCTGCTGCACCTTCTCTACATAAACGATTTAGAAGACAATCTGAGCAACAGTCTTAGGTTGTCTGCAGATGACACTGTCGTTATCGCCTAGTAAAGTCATCATCAGATCAAAACCAATTGCAAAACGACTTAGAAAAGATATTAGTGTGGTGCCAAAATTGGCAATTGACCCTAAATAATGAAATGTGTGAGATCATCTACATGAGTACTAAAAGGAGTCCGTTGAACTTCGGTGCCACGATAAATCAATCAAATATAAAGTCAGAAAATTCAACTAAATACCTAGGAATTACAGTTACGAACAACTTAAATTGGAAAGACCACACAGAAAATGTTCTGGGGAAATCGAACCAGGGACTGCGTTTTATTGGCAAAACATTTAGAAGATGCAACAGACTGCCTACACTGCCCTTTTCCGTCCTGTTTTGGAGTACTGCTCCGCAGTGTGGGATCCTTACCAGATAGGGTAAACGGAGTACATCGAAAAAGTTTAAAGAAGGGCAGCACGTTTTGTATTATCGAGAAATAGTGAAGAGAGTTTTATGGACACGATGCAGGATTTGGGGTGGATATCGTTAAAAACAAAGGCGTTTCTCGTTACGGCGAGATCTTCTCACGAAATTTTAATCACCAGCTTTCTCCTCCGAGTGCAAAATATATTGTTGACTCTGACCTACACAGGGAGAAACGACCATCATAATAAAATAAGGCAAATCAAATCTGGCACTGGAAGATATAAGTGTTCGTTTTCTCCGTGCGGTGTTCTAGAGTCGAATAACAGAGAATTATTGTGAAGACGGTTCAATTAACCCTCTGTCAGGCACTTAAATGTGATTTGCAGAGTATATGTGTAGAGGTAGATGTAGATATAGATACGCAAAACATTGACAAAAAGACGGAAGAGTATAATTGCACATGTGTTACGACACCAGCGATTAAGTTCCTTGGTGCTAGAAGAAACTGTAGAGAGTAAAAACCACTAGGGAAGACATATATCGGAAACATTCACGGACTAATTGAGTACGGTGTAAGTATAAGTGCAGGTGGAAGACACTGGCACAATAGTGCAATCAAACCTGTAAGAATACCGATGACTCAAAACAAAATGTTAAAACCATGGAACACAGACTGCATTCATCGTATCTGCACAATGGCGTGCGGTATCGCACCTCTGACGTATCACAATAGGCAGCTTAAGTGTCCCAGTGTCTGCTAGGGCCACTCGCCTGGATGAGTCCATTTTACCATGGCGGATGATGATTGTGAAAGCATCCGCTTGTAATGATTAAACTGATTTTCAACGTGTTTAACGACTAACCGTGACTCACTCCGCTGGAAAAGTTACATTTCACAAAGAACACGAAATGCCTTGACCAGTAACCCAGGTTCATGACAGGAACGTCGAATGCTGTCCCTTTACTTTCAACATCCCCACTGGAAGTAAGAGAAATTAAATATTTTTCTATTCTTATGTGACTTTTAGACCACCGATAGTTTATGACATTAACAATCAACGATATAATTCAGGAATGAAATTCACTAAAATGAAAAGAACTAATCGATGTACTTGAACCATTGAAGATACAATGACATGACTATGTCATTTCGAACGGTTCAGATATGCTGCACCTACAGTGCTTAAGACGCCATTGTGCTACGGCTAATTGTAAACTATGCCTCTCTGATCTGCACAGAATGAACCCCACGATATGCAGATTGTCCCACACGGACTCGGGTATGAAGTGAAAAACTGCGTAACGGAAGCAACGACGGCCTAACAGATGAGTCCAGGGTGTGGTCCTAACAGAAATTAGTGGTAATAAAGGAAGCTATGGAGTTCATCTGTATGCCGAAATTAAAGATAGGTCTAGTTTTACCATAATTTTTTGTTATAAAAATGGAAACAGGAACACCAGTATGATTCAGAAATGGTACCCTATCACCTCCAAACCAAGTATCATCTACAAACCTACAGAGATAAGAGATAATTGGTACACAAATACTTGCAATAAAATAATTTAAGTATAAACACTAAACGGTAACATCCACGTGGAAAGGGTAGAGAAAGGAATCTTGTAATTAATCCTCTGAGATAAATCCAATAAGTGATTCGGCATCGGAAATGATGACTGAATCCATCTACTGTGGCGCAAAAAAACTCAAATGTAGGAACAAAAAGTGCCCGAACCATGAGTGAGGCACCAAGTACCAAGAGTAACTCTAAAACGACGTCCCATTAACTTTACGAAGAAACACAGCTACATCTTTCTCGTCATTCTCATCCGCCATTCATCTTGGCAGCGTGATCTTACCATACTTCTTCGTCACTAGAATGTGGTCTACTCGTACATCCGCCATCCGGAGAAACGAAATCCAGTACCAAAATCTCCACAGCCATGGCCATTTTCCAAGTCTCCGAAACAAGGTTTGTCTTCCTAAGTCCAAATCCAAGTTTCTAAAGTCGCAATCGATGTCTCTCATCCCGAATCCAAAATCTACCTGTCTCCAAAATAACTATACTCCGGTGGTAGTCGTATTCTGGATACCACGAAACAAAAATTTGCCTCGCTCCTCCGAATAGTCTATTTAACTGCTAGCCAATCACTTATTTTTTCAATTATACAAAATTCTAACAGTTCCACAAAATTTCGGAAGTGCAGCCGCATTAATTCAACTTCTCAGAAGAAGAAACTTTATGGAACAGTTTTTGCGCCGCGATAATATGAAGATGCAAAATCCTAATAATCTGGCGGCAAATTCCCACTCTCGTGAAACGTTGCTGCCCTGACCAATAGTAGCAAAGCTTTTCTCGGAACACGACTTCCGATCTCCCACTCCGTCTAATTTTTTGGGAATCATCTACTGATCTTTTCTTGAATAATTGGTTCAACAAGCTCCATGGTCCGACGACAGGAAGTCGTGTGCAGGCTTTTCTCAAAGCGTGCGTAACATTCCATAAATTTTGCACTCTCATGGACCTAGCAAGATGTCATCTGGTTTCCGTCTCACTAATGCATCATCGAAGGCTGGTTAAGCGTAATCCGAAAAATTAAACGACGGGCTGGCGCCAGTCTGACGCGTTTCAAGTGTAATGAACATGTAGTGGCAATTGAAAATGCGTGTTGCGTGTGACTGAAATACGCTCAAGAAAGAGACAAAATCGTAAACAATACGTCTCTATATTTTGCATTATAACCGCCATTATACATGAAACGGCTGCGATACAAAATAATTGTTACTGAGAAATAAAACTGAATTTTTCAAAAGCTTCAAGTACAACCAAGTGGTGAACGCTTTGGTGCCTTTATGAAGTATGTTCTGTTTTCAAGGGAGCTATTTTATTAACGGTGAGATAACTAAAATATACTGAGCGAAAGGTCGATGGTTGTGCAGGAATGGACTACATTAAATGCATATTTAGTGCAACAGAAACAGCTTGTAAATTAACATCGGTCTCGTAACTGTAGGCGGAACGCAGTCGCAACTGTGGAAAGATTAAAAGTATAGTGTTTGCAATACCACAGATTACGTGATGCTAAACATTAAATGGACAGATAACGTATGAAATGAGGTTTCCTGTTCCATTCGAAAACAGAGCAAGGGAAAAGGGACTGTCTCTATTCCTCCATACGAGCCCTAATCTCTCTAGTACACTAATGGCCATTAAAATTGCTACACCAAGAAGAACTGCGGACGATAAACGGGTATTCATTGGACAAATATATTATACTAGAACTGACATGTGATTACATTTTCACGCAATTTGGGTGCATAGATCCTGAGAAATCAGTACCCAGAACAACCACCTCTGGCCGTAACAACGGCCTTGATACGCCTGGGCATTGAAACAAACAGAGCTTGGATGGCGTGTACAGGTGCCCATACAGCTTCAACATGATACAACAGTTCATGAAGAGTAGTGAGGCCGTATTGCGATGAGCCAGTTGCTCGGCCACCATTGACCGGACGTTTTCAATTGGTGAGAGATATGGAGAATGTGCTGGCCAGGGCAGTAGTCGAACATTTTCTGTATCCAGGAAGGTCCGTAAAGGACCTGCAACATGCGGTCGTGCATTATCCTCCTGAAATGTATGGTTTCGCAGGGATCGAATGAAGGGTAGAACCACGGGTCGCAACACATTTGAAATGTAACTTCCACTGTTCAAAGTGCCGTCAATGCGAACAAGAGGTGACCGAGACGTGTAACCAATGGCACCCCATACCAACACGCCGGGTGATACGCCAGTATGGCAATGACGAATACACGCTTCCAATGTGCGTTCATCGCGATGTCGCCAAACACGGATGCGACCATCATGATGCTGTAAACAGAACCTGGATTCATCCGAAAAAATGTTTTGCCATTCGTGCACTCACGTTCGTCGTTGAGTATACCATCGCAGGCGCTCCTGTCTGTGATGCAGCGTCAAGGGTAACCGCATCCTTGGTATCCGTGCTGATAGTCCATGCTACTGCAAACATCGTCGAACTGTTGGTGCAGATGGTTGTTGTCTTGCAAACGTCCCCATCTGTTGACTCAGGGATAGAGACGTGGCTGCACGATCCGTTACAGCCATGCCGATAAGATGCCTGTCATTTCGACTGCTAGTGATACGAGGCCGTTGGGATCCAGCACGGCGTTCCATATTACCCTCCTGAACCCACCGATTCTATTTTCTGCTAACAGTCATAGGATCTCGACCAACGCGAGCTGCTATGTCGCGATAGGATAAACCGCGATCGCGATAGGCTACAATCCAACCTTCATCAAAGTCGGAAACTTGATGGTACACGAGGCATCACAACAATGTTTCACCAGACAACTCCGGTCAACTGCTGTTTGTGAATGAGAAATCGGTTGGAAACGTTCCTCATGTCAGCACGTTGTAGGTGTCGTCACCGGCGTCAATCTTGTGAATGCTGTGAAAAGCTAATCATTTTCATATCACAGCATCTTCTTCCTGTCTGTTAAATTTCGCGTCTGTAGCAAGTCATCTTCGTGGTGTAGCAATTTTAATGGCCAGTAGTGTATTATCTTCATGGCCCTTACGCAAAACGTACGTTGGCGGCAGTAGAATCATTCTGTGGCCATCATCAAATGCCAGTTCTCTAAATTTTCTTGTCAGTGCTTCTCGAAAAGGAAGTCTCCTTTCCTCCAGTGATTCTCAGTAGCGTTCCAGAAGCACCTCCGCAACGCTTGCATGTTTTTCTAGCCTACTGGCAAAAAATCCAGCAGACCACCTCTGAATTACTTCGATGTCTTGTTTTGATCCAACCTTGTGCGGATCCCAAACACTTGAATAGTACTCAAAGGGCCACACTAGTGTCTTATGCGCAATCTCCTTCACAGATGAACCACACGTTACTAAAATTATTCCAGTATACCTTACTATAGTCCATTCCATGTTTAATCGACGTGACGCTGTGAAGTAGCACACTACCAGCGCTGCATTCGAACATAATGGATTTATTTTTCATTCCCATCCGCATTAAATTACGTCTTTTTTTTTTGCTTTTAGAACTAGCTAGCGTTCATCCACCAACTAGAAGTCATCTGACGTCGTTCTGGTCGCTCAACGACGACACCTTCCCATACTCCACAACGTTATCAGCAAACAGTTGCAGACTGCTGCTTACCCTGTCCTTCAGATTATTTATGTGTATAGAAAATGAAAGGTGCAGTCGAGGAGAGCTCGTGCAGGGTGGGGCAAATAAAAGTGGATCGGATGACTGGATGTGATTGGACGTGTATGTATGCGTAGAACCACACCCCGTGACGCGCACATGTGTACCTCCACCGCGTGATTCACACGGGCTTAGAGCGTATTGCGGGCAGTGACAGTGTCAGGGGAGCGCTGCAAAGGGGACGACGGTACTCACAGTGGAGCAGCGGGTATTCGTTGTGGAAAGTTACGTGACAACAAAGTAGTGGAAACTGTGTGGTCAGTTGTGTGCTGAGACGTTTAATGGTGTCGAAGTGCCAGCAAAGAGTGCCGTGCAACGCTTAGACCGAAAATGGCGTCAGACAGGATGACAGGCTCTGTTTTTCTCAACTCAAATACTATTCCGAACCACGGCCCGAAAGTTCCAAGAGACGAATGGTAGTCCCTTTCAACATCTGTTATGGCCGGTTTTTCTGTTTCTTTTTTCTTTTCTTTGAATCATCATTGTTCTGACTTGTTTTATGCGCCCCGCCACGAATCCTTCTCCCGTGCCAGCTTTTTCACGACAGAGTAGCACTTGCAACCTACGTCCTCAATTATTTGCTGGATGCACTACAATCTCTGTCTTCCTCTACAGTTTTTCCCTCTATAGCTCGCTCTACTGCCATGGAAGTTATTCCCTGATGTCCTAACAGATGTCCTATCATCCTGTACCTTCTCCTTGTCAGTGTTTCCCACGTATTCCTTACTCCACCGATTCTGCGCACAGCCTCTTCATTCCTTACGTTATCAACCCAAAAAATTCGTCTGTAGCATTACATCTCAAATGCTTTTATCCTCTTTTCCGGTTTTCTCACAGTCCATGTTTCACTACCCTACAGCGGCTGGTCCCGGCGGAGGTTCGAGTCCTCCCTCGGGCATGGGTGTGTGTTTGTCCTTAGGATAATTTAGGTTAAGTAATGTGTAAGCTTAGGGACTGATGACTTTAGCAGTGAAGCCCCATAAGATTTCACACACATTTGAACATTTTTGAACTACCATACAATGCTGAGCTCCAAATGTACATTCTCAGGAATTTCTTCCTCAAATTAAGGTCTGTGTTTGTTAGTAGTAAACTTCTCTTGGCCAGGAATGCGCTTTTTCCAGTGCTAGTTTGCTTTTGATGACCTCCTTGCTCCGACCATCACTGGTTAGTTTGCTGCCTAGGTAGCAGAATTCCTTAACATGATCTACTTCCTCACCATCAATCCTGACGTTAAGTGTCTCCCTGTTCTCATTTCTGCCAATTCTTTTTATTTTCTCTTTCTTCGATTCACTCTCAATCCATATTCTGTACTTATTAGACTGATCATTGCACTCAGCAGATCGTGTAATTCTTCTTCACTTTCACTCTGGATAGCAATGTCATCAGCGAATCATATCATTGAAATCCTTTCACCTTGAATTTTAATTCCTCTCCAGATCTTTTCTTTCATTTCCACCATTGATTCTTCGCTGTACAGATGCAACAGTAAGGGCGGAACACTACATCCCTGTTTTAATCCGAGCACTTCGTTCTTGGCCGTCCTCTCTTATTATTCCCTCTGAGCTCTTGCACATGTTGTTCATTACTCGCCTCTCCCTGTAGCTTATCCCAATTATTCTCAGAATTTCGAACATCTTGCACCATTTTACATTGTCGAACGCTTTTTCTAGGTCGAAAAATCCTATGAACGTGTCTTATGTAATCTTTATTCTTGCTTCCATTATCAACCACAACGTCAGAATTGCCTTTCTGGTGCCTTTACCGTTCCCAGAGCCAAACTGACCGTCATCCAACACATTCTCAATTTTATTTTCCATTCTTCTGTATATTATTAATTTCACCAAATATTGTTTTGATCTATATGCTGATTCAGTCCTTAAGACAATCTTTTCTTTCTCAGTTTATTCGCATTTTTGATGCAGCCATTTCGTCTTAGCTTCCCTGCACTTACTGTATATTTCATTTCTCAGCCACTTGTATTTCTGTATTCCTGAAATTCCCTGAACATTTTTGTAGTTCCTTCTTTCATCAATTAACTGAAGTATTTCTTCTGTTACCCACGGTTTCTTCGGAGTTACCTTCTTTGTATCTATGTTTAACCGGGTTAGTACTGTATTTACTTTCCTCTACTGTGTTTCTTTGTACCCTGGAAGTCTGCTCTCCAGGCCACTTTTATTTGCTCCACCCTGCAGAACAATGTACTGAGCACTGAAGAAACAAAAATGAAGCACTGACACGTTGTACAAACAGAGGAAACATAGAATCGAAACGGTAGAAACAGTAGTAACTGTATAAATGCGAACCATGGTTTGCTAAATAGCAGCATGCATCTAGAGCTAACCTGCGGGAGCTTGGAAATGAAGTCATGCGCGTTGGCCATTTTGGCTGCCTCTATTATTTCCTCCATGGTTGAACCGTCTCGTCCGTAGCGTATGTTCTCCGCAATGCTGGTCTGGAAGAGTACCGGCTCCTGTCCCACCACGCCAATCTGCGACCGTAGCCAGCCAACATTCAGCTTCCGGATATCGTGGCCATCCAGCTCCACCTGTGTGCAAACACCAGCATCCGTTGGTTTTCACCATTAGCACTCTGAACATCTCAAAGAAACACGAGACGGTTAAAAATAAAACAGAACGTCGTCATTAAAGGAGACCAGTATTACAGGGTCATAGCCGACAGTGAGCTATGATATTCCAGAAAATAAGCAAAAAAAAAATTGTTTTCCCATCTCTGGCGTGGATTTATTTCCACTCTCCAGTTACCATAAATTTCTACATCTACGTAAATACTCCGCAAGCCACTGTACAGAGCTTGGCGGAGAGTACGTCGTATCAATATTGTTTTCATTCACATTCCAGTAGTGTTTTGAACGAGGGAAAGATGATAGTCGAAATGCCTCCGTAAGAACCCTGATAGCTCATCTTCCTCTCACGTTTCCTATGCGAAACATACGTTGGTTACAGCGTGATGGTCACACAGTCGTCTACGAACACTGGTTCTCTAAATTTAACGAACAGGGTCTCCTGAGAGCTACGTCTTTCTTTCAGGGATCCCCACTTCATTTAGATTTGTTCGTCATTTTTCCTACTTCTCCTCATTTCCTGTGTCACGAACAGTTTATTTCCTAGAATGTTTGTGTTTCTTCCCTTCTCAATTTTCTGTTCTTTACACCGATCAACCATTTGTTCACACCCGTTCTTCACCTACCTATCCTGGGCGTTATTTAACAAGTGTAGTATTCAAGATTTCTTTGCTCTGTGGAGGTAGTCAACATACATCATTATAAGGAGGACGTTCAATAAGTAATGCAACACTTTTTTCACGAAAACGGGTTGGTTTTATTCAGGATTCCAACAAACCACATTATTTCCCACTCTTTTGGCTATAAAACTGTATTTTTCAACATAATCTTAGTGTAATACGATTGCCTTACGCCAGCTTGTTGTGAGAGCCTATGTAGCTGTATGGTACCACTCAACGTCGGAGCCAACGTCTTGCTGCGTCAATTACCTCCCAGTCATTCACGTACTGCGTCCCGCGAAGTTAATCCTTCATTGGGCCAAATAGATGGAAGTCGGAAGGTGCATTGGCGGCAAGGAACCTAGCACACACACACACACACACATACACACACACACACACACACCTCTGAGTACCCCAGCTGGTCGACGAGTGTGTCAGCACTACCAGCAGAGACGTTTAGTTGTGCAGCGAAGTGTTCGATTGTGATCCGTCGATCACCTCGAATGAGAGTGTCCGCACGTTCAGTATGGAAGGAGATGCAAATGTGTGCAGCCGGCTGTCATGCGGGATATCGTACGGGTTTGCACGACCTTGTCACGATAATAACGTACGCCTCGCCTTACGACACACCTTGCTTTTGTTTACTGACAGGTCATCTTAGATATCCCCCAAGCACTTGCGACGCTCTGGTTTTCCGCCAAAAGAAACTCACTGACAGCTCCCTGCTTGGAACGCTCCTCCGCTGCAGCCGCCATTTTGAAGGCTACGTATAGCGCGCCACTTATCGGAACTTTATGCAACTCTAGGGGATTAATTGGGAATATTCCATGATACTCCACAATAAATTCCGCAATTTTCTACTGAAATTTGGTGGAAAAAATGTATTGCATTACTTGTCGAACGCCTCTCGTGTTATACCTCCTTAGAAGTCCTCCAGAATTATTTTAGACTCGGCTGTCTCCTTAGCTAATTAGCCTGTTAATTCCAGTCTCGTTAGTTTCTCCTAATTCTTATTTTCTACATCTACATGATTACTCTGCAATTCACATTTAAATGCTTGGCAGAGGGTTCATCGAACCACAATCATACTATCTACCATTCCACTCCCGAACAGCGCGCGGGAAAAGCGAACACCTAAACCTTTCTGTTCGAGCTCTGATTTCTCTTATTTTACTTTGATGATCATTCCTACCTGTGTAGATTGGGCTCAACAAAATATTTTCGCAATCGGAAGAGAAAGTTGGTGACTGAAATTTCGTAAATACATCTCGCCGCGACGAAAAACGTCTTTGCTTTAATGACTTCCATCCCAACTCGCGTATTATATCTGCCACACTCTCTCCCCTATTACGTGATAATACAAAACGAGCTGCCCTTTTTTGCACCCTTTCGGTGTCCTCCGTCAATCCCACCTGGTAAGGATCCCACACCGCGCGGCAATATTCAAACGGAGGACGAACGAGTGTAGTGTAAGTTGTCTCTTTAGTGGACTTGTTGCATCTTCTAAGTGTCCTGCCAATGAAACGCAAACTTTGGCTCGCCTTCCCCACAATATTATCTATGTGGTCTTTCCAACTGAAGTTGTTCAAAATTTTAACACCCAGGTTCTTAGCTGAATTGACAGCCTTGAGAATTGTACTATTTATCGAGTAATCGAATTCCAACGGATTTCTTTTGGAGCTCATGTGGATCACCTCACACTTTTCGTTATTTAGCGTCAACTGCCACCTGCCACACCATACAGCAACCTTTAAATCGCTTTGCAACTGATACTGGTCTTCGGATGACCTTACTAGACGGTAAATTACAGCATCATCTGCGATTAACCTAAGAGAACAGTAATCAAACTGTGAATCCTAGAAGAGATGTGGTCGTTGAAGTTTTCTCGAGTTATGGTATGTTGTCCATCGTCTAGCGGAATCGTTGACTGCGATTTGCTTACAGTATTTGGAAGAGAGAACTTATCGTCTTCGTGAGTCACTTCGATCAACCGTCTTACGTTTGGGCAATGCCTGGCCTAAAACCAGACATTATTTTGCACCTTTTACATCCCGACAAAATTGGGAGTATTGAACACTGGGGAGGATGAACGGTGTAGAGAAAGTACCACGTGCGGCATTTCTCTGATAAGCAAAGTAAAGTAACAACTTTACTCGGTACAACGAGAAGGGAACCGTTTTAATTTGTTTCTGCGATAATGTTGCCCTAGACAATAACATGGAGACCAAATCTCTGTATTCACTCTTTCTTCGTATGTGTGTATGTGTGTTGCGTGACTGACTGGCCGCTAGAGTACTTAAAACAAAATGGCAAAAGCCCGTTGACTTATTAACTCTTGTGAACTGATATGACACAGGAGAACATTTCCACTGCTGCCGTTAACGAATTACTAGGCGATATTGGACTCTATTTTGATTTGACCCCTCGGTGTGTTAGGTTTCGGCTGCGGGGATTTCAATGTGTACCACGGCTCCAGGCATGTACACTAAGATCACAGAAGTTTTGGTATATATCGTAATATAGAGCGTGCCGAACCTCCTTTTCCCCGACGTAGTACAGCAACTAGATGTGGAACAGACTCAGCAAGTCGTTGGAAGTCCTCTTCTTAGATATTCAGCCATGCTGCATCTATAGCCGTCCACAATTGCGAAAGTGTTGCCGGTGCAGGATTTTGTGCACGACGAGCTGACCTCTCCATTATGGCCCATAAATGATCGTTGAGATTCATGTCGGTCGTGCCAAACCATTTGCTCGAATTATCCAGAATGTTCTTCAAATGAATTGCGAATGTTCGTGGACCGGTGACATGGCGCACTGTCATCCATAACATGAGGTCCATGAATGGCTGGAAATGGTCTCCAGGAAGACGAACATAGCCATTGGTAGTCAAGAATCGTTTCATTTGCACCAGCGGACCCAGTCCATTCTGTGTAAATATAGCTCACACCGTTATGAGGCACTACAAGCTTGCTTAGTGCCACAGTTGGGTCCACAGCTTCGCGGGGTCAGCGCTATACTCGAATCGTACCATCAACTCTTACCAACAGAAATCGGGACTCATCTGACTAGGTCACGGTTTTCCAGTCGTCCAGGGACTAACTCATATGGTCACGAGTCCAGGAGAGGCACAGCAGGCGATTTCGTGCTGATACAAAACGCAATCACGTCTGGCGTTTGCTGCCACAGCCCATTAAGGACAAGTTCCGCCACACTCTCGTAGCGCGTACGTTCGTCGTATGCCCCACATTAATTTCTGCTGTTACTTCATGCATTGTTGCTTGTCTGTTAGCACTGACAACTCTACGCAAATGCGGCTGCTCTCGGTAGTTAAGTGGAGGCCGTCGACCACTGTGCTGTGAGGGGTGATGCCAGGAATTCGGTATTCTTGTCACAGTCTTGACACTGTGAATCTCGGAAAACTGAATTCCATAATTTCCAGAATGAAATATCTCATGCGTCTAGGTGCAACTACCAGTCCGCCTTCGAAGTCTGCTAATTGCCGTCGTGCTGCCATAATCACGTCGGAAACATTTTCATATGAATTACCTGAGTACAAGTGACAGCTCCACCAGTGCACTGCTCTTTTATCTGGAGGTCCTATGTTACGCCGTCGCCAAGGTAGCCCCTGCGGGCTGGCAACACATCTAACATCACACAGGACCGAGGTTGTCTATGCCCAAGGCGTCAGCAATGGTAAATATCGGCTGTTCAGGAAACAGACATTCGGCGCACTACTTCCTGCAGAATGAGTTGAGATGGCCTGCAGAGAGTATTACTACACCAACATCTGATTGGCTGGCCCATATTGTTTAAAGGCCAGAACCAGCATCGGACGTCATTTCACGCCGAATACCGACCTCAAGGACGTCGGCACGGAAGATTACGTCTTCGCCAGCGGAATAGGACTTGGAATTAAGTGGATGTGTGTTACCACGGACTCTTGTCGGAAACTTAGACGTTATCTTTTGTGGCCTCTAGTAGGAAATTCGTACTGGCTTTGTGATTGTGACTTTTGGTTGCTATTCAGTCATTTCCATGGAGACTCACGTAAATAAAAGTTGTGTTGAAAAAACTTACAAATTGTCAGTTGCAGCGCAAGTGGCGACGAGTTTGTGGCTGCGTGTCTCTTCATCATGGCCGAAGTAGTGCTTCAGCATCTGATCCAAAGTGTGCACTACCTACTACAAGGTTTTAAACAGTTTTGTCAGAAATCTCAGGATACGCAGGAACGTTTCTTTACGGAACTCTTGAAAAAACAACCGGTTCCGCCTCCCCCACCGTTTCCCACTTTCAACGAGGATACTGAAGACTGGGAAACATACGAGAAGCGGCTCCTGCAGCATTTTCACATCCACCAGGTTGTCCAAGAGGCTGATCGTCGTTCCTGCTTTTTGTCCTGATACCAGTCCAAAGTGTATGTTCTCTTGACGATACTACAACCTCAACCTCCAGATTCTTTGACTTTCTCCCAGATTTGTGAGGTTATCACAGCTTACTACCTACGACAGTTACACTTGTTGGCTGCCAGGGTCGAATTCTACCAGTGTCACAAGAAGGCAGGCCAGTCCTATCGCCAGTGGGCAGCAGAATTACAGTCTCAGCCGGAAGTGTCACTTCACCATACGGGTCTCCAAAGGATCCTACTCGGACGAGATGGTCCGAGACCACCTGACCCAGGCTCGACTTTCCGACGTGACTCCCTCATACTCGACGATCCTACTCTGGACCAGATCATTGATCTGGCATTCAAGTACGGTCTCTACAGCGGTCGACAAGCGTTTGGAATCCTGGGCGGAAGTAGCGTCCCTCCGAGACCACGACGCCTCGGAGCCTGTCGCATCGCTGGTGGAGGTCAAAGACATCGCCACCATCCATTCCGATGACCGGCGCCGGCCGCCAGGTTCAGCACAGCATCGGCAGGGCGACTGCCCTATCCAGGACTTCGCAACCTCGGCCGGCTCCTCGGATCCGGCGTGGACTGTCGGTACACAGAGGCCCTCACCAGCGACGCCAGCCTCTCCGGCTGCCGTCCTGCCCGCGATGCTTTCAGGACCATGCACTGGAAGATTGACCTGATAGGTGGGCGTATTGTACAGTGTGTACCCGTAACAGACATGTCAGTTTGGTCAGCCGATCTCCTCCAGCCAAAGACCGTCAGAGGCCTATACTCATCGACGTCAACCAGGTGCAATCTTCGGGATCTTCCAAGCTGATGATCAACGTTCAGGTCAACGGTCGGCCGCTGCAGATCCAGGTGGATACCAGAGCAGCAGTGTCACTGATCAACTATTCCTCTTATGCGAAGATTGGGGCACCTCCCCCCCCCCCCCACCCTCTCGTCACACCTCGGCACCTCCTTACTTATAATAAGAAAGCGACTGCTCTCTTGGGTCAGTTCACAGCTTACGTCCTGTATAAACTAGTTCGCCGAAGTTACCTTCCTTGTGGTCAACAATGCAGCCAACGCGGACCTCTTTGGGTTGGATGCCTACTCCCACTTCCCTTTCACTGTCTGATGCTCCTCTATCACCACGGAGACTACTATCATGGCCCTGTACAAAATATTTTCCATTGAAGGCCTTCCCGTCACATTGGTCACTGATAGTGGCTCGCAATTTCGCAGTCAAGAGTTCACCAAATTCTGTCACGATAATGTTGTCCAACGTGTCTTTACCCAGCACAATTCAATGGCGGGGTGGAGTGCCTTGTTCGCACATTTAAAACTCAGATGCAGAAGTACACGCAGGACCGTTCTCCGGAAGACGCTCTTACATTATTTCTCAATTCCTACAGGACCATACCAGCCGAACTGCTCCATGGTCACCAGCCTCAGACGCTACTCCATCTCCTTCTGCCGCAGATGGCACCTTGTACCTGGCCCGGCGCTTCCAGATATTCATTCGGCTCCACGGGTCCCGGCCCCGCTGGCTGCCGGGGGTCGTTCTCTGGTCGACAACTGTTCGACGTCCGCCTGGACGACAGGGTGGTTTCACGTCATCGCAACCAACTCCGTCCTCGTTTCCTCGACCATCCGCAGCCCCAAACGCCGGCTTCTCTCTCTCTCCCGTTGCCGGCCCCTTCTGTGAGGCCTACGTTGCTGCCCTCTCCTCAGTTAGTGAGGGATCTTCCAGGAAATGGTCAACAGCCGCCGGCTGATAGCCCCGCGCCACCGCCGCCTCCTCTGGACCTGGGGCAACCCTGGGACCTTCCCCCGGGATCCACTCCTCGGCATCTCTTCGGCGCCGCCCCGGTTGGACTACGCGGACGTTCCATATGCCGCTTGCCCAACCCACCGTCGCTTCGCAACCGCCACCGCTTCCACGTTCCCTCCGCATCGCGCGGAAGGCAGCACCCTACTTACCGGCTGCCGGTTTCCACCGCGTCCTTCAGATCGACTTAGCTGCCGATCGTCCTACGGCACCGGGCTACGTTGGTGCTCTCTGCCCCGTGGTCGCCCGTGCCGCTCCAGCTCTTCCAAGGGGGAGGGGTGTTACGCTGTCGCCAAGGTAGCCCCTGTGGGCCGGCAACACATCTAACACCACACAGGACCGAGGTTGTCTACGCCCGAGGCATAAGCAATGGTAAACATCGCTCTTTTTTGGAAACAGACATTCCGCGCACTACTTCCAGCAGAGGGAGTTCGAGATGGACTGCGGGAAGTATTACTACACCAACATCTGATTGGCTGGCCCATACTATTTAAAGGCTAGAACCAGCACCGGACGTCAGTTCACGTCGAATACCGACCTCAAGGCCCTTCGCCAGCAGGATAGGACTTGGAATTAAGTGTATTTGTGTTACCACGGACTCTTGTGTGAAACTTAGAAGTTATCTTTTGTTGCCTCTAGTAGGAAATTCTTACTGGCTTTGGGATTGTGACTTTTCGTTGTTATTCAGTCATTTCCCTGTAGACTCACGTAAATAAAAGTTGTGTTGTAAAAACTTTCAAATTGTCAGTTACAACATCCTAACTACCGGTCCATAGTGAATTAAATGTTGTATTAATATTCAAGATGTGCTTGAATCACTACGAAACCAGGAAAACCCACTTTCGAAAATTTTCTTTACTCATGAAGTGTTTCTATTGCTACTGTCTTGTGCATTCCGCTACAGCCGATACATCAAACAAGTTTTTAATAGCTGCATCTGTGCATTTTAGATGTCTGTACGCAAGCAGTTTCCTAAAACTTTGGGTACTTTTTTATTGTGACTTGGTAGTAATTTCATATTTTCACCCATTTTTAACATATATTCTCAGTCTCTGTTGTCGATTCCTTTTTTTTATTTAACACATGTTTCTGCCAATTTTCCTATTTCTACGCGCACGTTTCACAAATCACGTGATATGGAGTCCATACATTAGCATCTCTGCACCCCATATCACTTACTCTCTGTATATTTACACATTTGCCGCCTTTACGATCCACGTAGCACGGCTGCTACGTTCTAAACAGGTTTTTGTACCTTTATTTCAACTGCTTTTGAAACGTGTGCATTGTATGGAACAGCAGATAAATTCACAACACCAGACGCAACTGCTCTTACACAGCGGTGACAGCTTTATATTGTTGAGTGGGTTACAATACCCACATAAGGAGCTTTAAAATTTTCACTTTCAATATTTGTCACTTTCTTAAATAGATGTATTATATTTGACGACTAATTGCTTTCAGAATGCTTCTAAATGACCACATGTCGAAACTTCAATCGCAATAAATAACGTTTAAACAGCCAAAATCAGAATGATTTCATTTAAAATATTTCCTAAAAACTGTTTAGTTCTAATTTTTTCCTCGAGCAATGAAAGTCATTTTTCATTTGTTGCTCGTAACATGTAATCGGCCTTCGAAATAGTAACTTAAGATGTTTGATTGCACGGTGGACCACTGATGGTGTTTGTAACCCTATTTGCACTTCAGTGAGGAAAAGTCGGTTCTTTATTTAATGTGCAATGGTCCAACGTTTAGTGGCTACATTGTGTGTGAAACCAAAATTGGCTGACGTGAAACAACTATTTATCAAATAATGTTAGTACAACTTTAGAAAGTGAGTAGGAACTGGGATTACACGTTTGTGATCTTACCGAGCCTTGCAGCGGGTCGTAGAATCTCTGGACCAGCTGAATGCACGTCGACTTTCCGCAGCCGGACCCGCCGACCAAGGCCACTGTCTCCCCACGGTTGATGGTCAAGTTGAGTCCTCGCAGAATCTGCACAGCACACAAACACAGAAGCTGCAGTACATCTTCTCTAGATAGATAAATTCAAGTTCCCTATTCGCTTCTGTCTGTATGTACGGGCTAATCTCGAAAACTACTGTAGGGGTTTTCATCCTGTTTTGTCTGATAGATATACTGATTCTCGAGGAAAGTTCAAGGATTTAATTTATAAATATTTTGCGGAATTTACGTCCAATGCCTCTGTGAAAACGATGACAATACACGTAGCGGTTCAGCCGCCGCCAATGTAACAGTAGCGAAGCTTGATCAGAATACCTGTCGGGACTGTCGTCAGAACTGAAAAGTAGCGAAATCCAATCCCAATCGGATCACAGAATTTCTTTCTGTATGTGGAGGGTAGTATCAGCAACTACAGATTTTGATAATCGCGGCGTCTTCGATGCACGGCTGCGGTTGCGGTCTGATAGTTCATTCATGCCTTTACGCTCTGCAGTGTTCCGTCAGGTGGTGTGAACTGCTTAAACCTTTTAATATATATGAAAGATCATATTCACTTACTCAGCGTTGTTCTCTGATTTCTAATCATAACTCTACGCAGTGACCCATATAAATAAAAATAAAAACTAATAAATAAAATAAAGAAATATTACCGCTACGCCCGACAGGTCTTCCGGCCACAAATACTTCCTTCTACCCGTGCAAAGCGAGGCGGGATGCTAGTGTAATATAAAGGAGACGTAAGTTCACGCGCCGCTCAGGCCTTTGGGTATTCCCATTTGCGTGAAACGCTGGGTCTCAATGTGGATAATATCGTTCAACATCTTTGACATGCTATTGATTTCTATCCTGTCGTCTTATGCCAAAATAACTTTAAATATTCGTGGAGGTGTTTCTGTTTTGGCACCTAAATGAAAGACAGTTTTTTTGTAGCCATAATCGTTTCGCTTCTTTTACACTCCTGGAAATGGAAAAAAGAACACATTGACACCGGTGTGTCAGACCCACCATACTTGCTCCGGACACTGTGAGAGGGCTGTACAAGCAATGATCACACGCACGGCACAGCGGACACACCAGGAACCGCGGTGTTGGCCGTCGAATGGCGCTAGCTGCGCAGCATTTGTGCACCGCCGCCGTCAGTGTCAGCCAGTTTGCCGTGGCATACGGAGCTCCATCGCAGTCTTTAACACTGGTAACATGCCGCGACAGCGTGGACGTGAACCGTATGTGCAGTTGACGGACTTTGAGCGAGGGCGTATAGTGGGCATGCGGGAGGCCGGGTGGACGTACCGCCGAATTGCTCAACACGTGGGGCGTGAGGTCTCCACAGTACATCGATGTTGTCGCCAGTGGTCGGCGGAAGGTGCACGTGCCCGTCGACCTGGGACCGGACCGCAGCGACGCACGGATGCACGCCAAGACCGTAGGATCCTACGCAGTGCCGTAGGGGACCGCACCGCCACTTCCCAGCAAATTAGGGACACTGTTGCTCCTGGGGTATCGGCGAGGACCATTCGCAACCGTCTCCATGAAGCTGGGCTACGGTCCCGCACACCGTTAGGCCGTCTTCCGCTCACGCCCCAACATCGTGCAGCCCGCCTCCAGTGGTGTCGCGACAGGCGTGAATGGAGGGACGAATGGAGACGTGTCGTCTTCAGCGATGAGAGTCGCTTCTGCCTTGGTGCCAATGATGGTCGTATGCGTGTTTGGCGCCGTGCAGGTAGGCGCCACAATCAGGACTGCATACGACCGAGGCACACAGGGCCAACACCCGGCATCATGGTGTGGGGAGCGATCTCCTACACTGGCCGTACACCACTGGTGATCGTCGAGGGGACACTGAATAGTGCACGGTACATCCAAACGGTCATCGAACCCATCGTTCTACCATTCCTAGACCGGCAAGGGAACTTGCTGTTCCAACAGGACAATGCACGTCCGCATGTATCCCGTGCCACCCAACGTGCTCTAGAAGGTGTAAGTCAACTACCCTGGCCAGCAAGATCTCCGGATCTTTCCCCCATTGAGCATGTTTGGGACTGGATGAAGCGTCGTCTCACGCGGTCTGCACGTCCAGCACGAACGCTGGTCCAACTGAGGCGCCAGGTGGAAATGGCATGACAAGCCGTTCCACAGGACTACATCCAGCATCTCTACGATCGTCTCCATGGGAGAATAGCAGCCTGCATTGCTGCGAAAGGTGGATATACACTGTACTAGTGCCGACATTGTGCATGCTCTGTTGCCTGTGTCTATGTGCCTGTGGTTCTGTCAGTGTGAGCATGTGATGTATCTGACCCCAGGAATGTGTCAATAAAGTTTCCCCTTCCTGGGACAATGAATTCACGGTGTTCTTATTTCAATTTCCAGGAGTGTACTTATGAACCATCTGCAGTAGCCTGTAATACATGTTTACATACATAATAAATGCCTTATGATGTAGTTATAACTATGTCACTATGATACGTTTTCACACATGTTTTCTCTTATTTTTCGTGTTGGAAACAACTTTTGTAGCACATGTTTCATTACGTTGAATTAATGTATGGTGTTACTTACGATTTTCAATGTTGCTAGTCCATATGGGTCGTGCTGTAGATGTGTTTACTCGCTCCCCATTCTCAGGATGGCCGATATCCGACTTTCTTTTTCTCATCCACATTTACTACAAAATTTCAGTTGCACTTTTCATTGTGTGTCGAACGTTAGTGTTGTTATATACAGACGGAAGAGACTGTTATTGTACTCTGATAGGATACTGAGGATATAAGAGCAAGAACTTTCCTCATTGAGCAGTTGGCAAAAACGCCCTGAAGCAGTCCACTTGCAACAGCTGCCGAAACGTCTGGGAATTTTACACACTGACAATGCGGTCACATATCCAGAAGTATTTTGTTGGTCGTGGCCACTGTCGCGGGATCCTGCGCTTACATTTAACATACGCGAACCTCGAAGTATGAAAATAGCCATTCTCCTGTTGCTGAACAGCTGATAAAACATGTACATGAACCACTGAACATGGACCAAGACATGAAAATTTTTGGAGTGAGTAAACTCCTCAAATTACAGGAAAATTTTCATATATGGAGAACCCTTGTAATGAAAAAGAAAGAAATTTGTCCAAACCAATATAAGCAATAACTCACTGATCATGTTAGCCACTAATACAATAACAAACAGAAACTTGAAACATAACCAAAACAAATAAATAATGAATCCCTCTCCCTCCGCTCCCTCTCTGTCTCTCTCTCTCTCTCTCTCTCTCTCTCTCTCATCCACACACACACACACACACACACACACACACACACACACACACACACACACACACACGCACACGTACACACACACGAACAAATGAACAGATATCAAACCACACAAACACAAACAAAAGACGAAAGATATACGCACAGAAACAGCTGGCTACACTACTCATTCTAAACAAACATTCAACAAAGAATGATAAATGCAGGTGAAGCGTTGTAATAAATGTGGGCAAAAAACACGGGAAATCGGCCATCTGGAGTGTGGGAACCGAGTAACAACATCTCTGCGACCACGCACATGAACTAGCAACACCAAACGATAATTTAACCACACGAAATGGATGCTGCAGAAGTTGTTTGTTACCAGATAAATAAGAGAAAAACTTGAGAAAACGTATCATGTTAATATACTTGCGACTAATACAAGGTGCATTATATATATATATATATATATATATATATATATATATATATATAGGGTGTTACAAAAAGGCACGGCCAAACTTTCAGTAGACATTCCTCACACACAAATAAAGAAAAGATGTTATGTGGACATGTGTCCGGAAACGCTTAATTTCCATGTTAGAGCTCATTTTAGTTTCGTCAGTATGTACTGTACTTCCTCGATTCACCTGGCCCAATTGAAGGAAGGTAATGTTGACTTCGGTGCTTGTGTTGACATGCGACTCATTGCTCTACAGTACTAGCATCAAACATATCAGTACGTAGCATCAACAGGTTAGTGTTCATCACGAACGTGGTTTTGCAGTCAGTGCAATGTTTACAAATACGGAGTTGGCAGATGCCCATTTGATGTATGGATTAGCACGGGGCAATAGCCGGGGCGCGGTACGTTTGTATCGAGACAGATTTCCAGAACGAAGGTGTCCCGACAGGAAGACGTTCGAAGCCATTGATCGGCGTCTTAGGGAGCACGGAAAATTCCAGCCTATGACTCGCGACTGGGGAAGACCTAGAACGACGATAACACCTGCAATGGACGAGGCAATTCTTCGTGCAGTTGACGATAACCCTAATGTCAGCGTCAGAGAAGTTACTGCTGTACAAGGTAACGTTGACCACGTCACTGTATGGAGAGTGCTACAGGAGAACCAGTTCTTTCCGTACCATGTACAGCGTGTGCAGGCACTATCATCAGCTGATTGGCCTCCACGGGTACACTTCTGAAAATGGTTCATCCAACAAAGTGTCAATCCTCATTTCAGTGTAAATGTTCTCTTTACGGATGAGGCTTCATTCCAACGTGATCAAATTGTAAATTTTCACAATCAACATGTGTGGGCTGACGAGAATCTGCACGCAATTGTGCAATCACGTCATCAACACAGATTTTCTGTGAAAGTTTGGGCAGCCATTGTTCTTGATGTCTTGATTGGGCCCCATGTTCTTCCACCTACGCTCAATGAAGCACGTTATCATGATTTCATACGGGATACTCTACCTGTGCTGCTAGAACATGTGCCTTTACAAGTACGACACAACATGTGATTCATGCACAATGGAGCTCCTGCACATTTCAGTCGAAGTGTTCGTACGCTTCTCAGCAACAGATTCGGTGACCGATGGATTGGTAGAGGCGGACCAATTCCATGGCCTCCACGCTCTCCTGACCTCAACCCTCTTGACTTTCATTTATGGGGGCATTTGAAAGCTCTTATCTCCGCAATCCCGATACCAAATGTAGAGACTCTTCGTGCTCGTATTGTGGACGGCTGTGATACAATACGCCATTCTCCAGGGCTGCATCAGCGCATCAGGGATTCCATGCGACGGAGAGTGGATGCATGTATCCTCGCTAACGGAGGGCAGCGAAACGCGTATGGCAACAAACGAACTGCAAAGTTGTAAGGACGGAAATTACTTCCATGAATTATGAAGCAACTTAGGAACGACGGAAAACGGAAGAAATGGTGGTAAGTATAAAGAATTTGCAAATATCAAAAAAATTTTCATGTCTTAATACGTGATGGTATCGCTGATCTAGAACCACTATAAATTATATACAAACTATACTGTTCAGTGTATAAATACATCAACAATTACGTGCCACTTGAAGGGCACATGCCCAGTTTCACAAATTGTGAAACTGACACTGGCGATAAGGCGTCAGTATATGATGCGCTCACCTTGACGCCTTTGCGAGACGGATACTCGAAGTGAACGTTCTTGAAGCTCACGTTGCCGTTGACTTCCTTGAGCCTGTCGCCCTCCTCAGACATGCTGTTGATGGGAGACACCCGGTCCACGACGCTGTACACCTTGGCGGCTGCACCTTTTGCGATGGAGAAAGCCTCGATGTACGGCGAAGCCATACCGAACATCATGGAACCCATCATAACGGAGAAGAAAACCTGGGCACAAGGAAAAATACATTGTCATTTCCGCCTACTTTCCTACAGCAAGATGTCTCGTGATACAAAAATCGTCACCTGCTCGATGTTAGTATACTGTAAAATTCATGGTCATTTTCGAATGAGACTGTTTGTAGGATTCATTTAGAGAGGTCTCAATACGTTAATAAAGTAAATAAAGCAAAGATCCGATTGTGTAATCGCAATCGCTTAGTACACTGATTAAAAAATGGTTCAAATGGCTCTAGGCACTATGCGACTTAACATCTGAGGTCATCAGTCCCCTAGACTTAGAACTACTTAAACCTAACTAACCTAAGGACATCACACACATCCATGCCCGAAGCAGGATTCGAACTGGCGACTGTAGCAACAGCGCGTTTCCTGACTGAAGCGCCTAGAACCGCTCGGCCACAGCGGACGGCTACACTGAATACACTGACCTATTATCCAGCGCACTGGAGTGTGCTGTAGACACCCACAATTGAAGACCATACACAACTTCCCAACGCATGTCGGTTTCTTAAACAAACACTTGAGTTTGTGCTACCACGGTACTACTCTCACACAGTTATTCATTCTTTCAATGGCATGAAAATCATCACACTGAGCTGCTTAAGCCAGATCACAACTTAAGCTTGTTGGTTAGTACACTTGCTATGTACTAAAGATTCATATTTCGCTTCGATTTAAGGTTTTATGTGGTCTATGTAGGCTCCAAATGGCTCGATGGTGATTGAAATCTAAAATGTTTCACTAATTGCGATAAGAAAATAATAAATGTCTTGTAACTAATGTTTCTTTTGTCCCAGTTTGACACTGATGGTCCGTACACAGTGCTGAAGCCTGTGGTGAATCACCAAAGACGAAGTCTATAACGTGCACGAAGATTGTTCTGCCGTTACGGTCGATGAGTTATATTGTGGACGATCCCTCTCGTAACATCTTGATTCGTTGGTCTTTCGCGCCACAGCTATGGTATTACTGCGACCACTGCACTTAATGAACTGATTTATCCCTTAATATCATTCTTTTGGCTGGGTTGGGCCCATTCTTTGTTGGGCCGACAGTACTATTGACTTTTAAAGCTTACACCGTCCTACCTGTATGTTTCTAGGAAAAGATAGTGCTTACTATTTTGTGTCCTATTTAGACCAGTATCACCAGATCCAGAGTAGAACAAATAGTGTTTTTCTTGTATTTTTTTCTTAAATGTTTTAGGGATTTCTCTGAGGAAATGAGCTGCGGCGAAACATGCCTGAACAATCCCATTTTCGCGGTGTGCCGCCCCTGCTGTAACAACTCACCGTGATCATCGTGGCGGGGGTGTACACCTTGTCCTCGTAGTTCCAGCCGATTTCCTTGATGACCAGCCCCACTCCATAGTAGAAGGCCAGAGCATAACTGGAGTAGATACAGAACCACAGCACGCCGAAACCCAGAGCCGTGAAGAAGCTCCGCTTTATGTTTATGTTCTTTGCGGACACGAGGTTCTTTTCGTACCTGCAGACAGATGAGGGAATGTTGTATGGAGTAGAAGTGGACTGTAACTAAAAACGTAAAAGTAAATAAAAATGTTAACATTCCTCCATGTAATTCATTCCTTTAACGTGTACCATTATGTACTGCTAGTGTATTGTCCTGCTGGATCACTCCCACTCCCATCCCTCTTAAATTCTGCATTTTATACAGGCGAATATTGCAATGGAAGACTCATACGTCCCTTATGACCGATCCACCATTGCGACAGCTCAGTGTTAATTCACGTTCTTACAGGGTGTTTCAAAAATGACCGGTATATTTGAAACGGCAATAAAAACTAAACGAGCAGCGATAGAAATACACCGTTTGTTGCAATATGCTTGGGACAACAGTACATTTTCAGGCAGACAAACTTTCGAAATTACAGTAGTTACAATTTTCAACAACAGATGGCGCTGCGGTCTGGGAAACTCTATAGTACGATATTTTCCACATATCCACCATGCGTAGCAATAATATGGCGTAGTCTCTGAATGAAATTACCCGAAACCTTTGACAACGTGTCTGGCGGAATGGCTTCACATGCAGATGAGATGTACTGCTTCAGCTGTTCAATTGTTTCTGGATTCTGGCGGTACACCTGGTCTTTCAAGTCTCCCCACAGAAAGAAGTCACAGGGGTTCATGTCTGGCGAATAGGGAGGCCAATCCACGCCGCCTCCTGTATGTTTCGGATAGCCCTAAGCAATCACACGATCATCGAAATATTCATTCAGGAAATTAAAGACGTCGGCCGTGCGATGTGGCCGGGCACCATCTTGCATAAACCACGAGGTGTTCGCAGTGTCGTCTAAGGCAGTTTGTACCGCCACAAATTCACTAAGAATGTCCAGATAGCGTGATGCAGTAATCGTTTCGGATCTGAAAAATGGGCCAATGATTCCTTTGGAAGAAATGGCGGCCCAGACCAGTACTTTTTGAGGATGCAGGGACGATGGGACTGCAACATGGGGCTTTTCGGTTCCCCATATGCGCCAGTTCTGTTTATTGACGAAGCCGTCCAGGTTAAAATATGCTTCGTCAGTAAACCAAATGCTGCCCACATGCATATCGCCGTCATCAATCCTGTGCACTATATCGTTAGCGAATGTCTCTCGTGCAGCAATGGTAGCGGCGCTGAGGGGTTGCCGCGTTTGAATTTTGTATGGATAGAGGTGTAAACTCTGGCGCATGAGACGATACGTGGACGTTGGCGTCATTTGGACCGCAGCTGCAACACGGCGAACGGAAACCCGAGGCCGCTGTTGGGTCACCTGCTGCACTAGCTGCGCGTTGCCCTCTGTGGTTGCCGTACGCGGTCGCCCTACCTTTCCAGCACGTTCATCCGTCACGTTCCCAGTCCGTTGAAATTTTTCAAACAGATCCTTTATTGTATCGCTTTTCGGTCCTTTGGTTACATTAAACCTCCATTGAAAACTTCGTCTTGTTGCAACAACACTGTGTTCTAGGCGGTGGAATTCCAACACCAGAAAAATTCTCTGTTCTAAGGAATAAACCATGTTGTCTACAGCACACTTGCACGTTGTGAACAGCACACGCTTACAGCAGAAAGACGACGTACAGAATGGCGCACCCACAGACTGCGTTGTCTTCTATATCTTTCACATCACTTGCAGCGCCATCTGTTGTTGAAAATTGTAACTACTGTAATTTCGAAAGTTTGTCTGCCTGAAAATGTACTGTTGTCCCAAGCATATTGCAACAAACGGTGTAATTCTATGGCTGCTCGTTTAGTTTTTATTGCCGTTTCAAATATACCGGTCATTTTTGAAACACCCTGTATGTGCACTGTCAGTACGAAGTTAGACCACTCTCAAACATGAAATTTTCCGTATGCTATCGCAACTGCGGAAAGGTCGGATCTCCAACACATTTCCAAAATATTCCGCAAAATAAAAACACTAAATGTGCGAAACACGTGAAACTCAGGAGGGCCTCTCTCGTTCTTGGCGGTGGTATATGGCACCTGTATTTTCTATAACCTTACTGAAATGCTACTTAACCTCATCACTGAAAACTAAAGGTAAAGGACAATTTTTATCTTTCATCTCCAGTTCAAAACAATTATGATAAATCTTTAAGTTATAGTCCATTACTAACATGAAGGGCTTACAGAGACTGAATCTTGTATAGTTTGAAGCACAAACGTAGCCGTCAAACACACCAGAGAGACCCATGAGGAGTGGCCGATACTTGATTAGCACGACGGGTTGACTTCAGTGGACAAAGTGAAAAACTGCTGAATATACTGTATTTCCTGAACGAGCACAAGGGGGCGACCTGTGAGCTTCCCCTTACACAATCAATCACTCTTGAAACTGTTGGTACCAAATACTTCTAAATGCCAGACGTGGAACGAGTACCCTCATTGCATCAGGCAGATCGCTACAGACAACGAGTGAACTGGCGGTCTACCGCTGGTAGGGAATAAACTTGTAGTTTCGATGTGTAAGTTAAAAACGACCCAAAATTCCTATCTCCATTCAACTAGAAGATTTGTGCGTTCTCTACGTGACGAAAAACTTAAAGCATCAGAAGCAGAGGAGCAAAAGAAATGAAACCACACAGACTGGGAGGGTATGCGATATTACTTCTGTGATTACAAAATCGAGTCCAGTTTCCAAGGAACTTGACAGTATAAGCTCACTTGTCTATATCACGTTGCACCATCTCTTGCCTGAACGTATGGACTGATTGGTACTCAGAAGAAGGCTGCTGTAACTATGGCCGAAAGGTTCGTATTCGAATATAGCTTTTTCATGTGACATGGTACTACACTCAGAAACGTTTTATGTCAAATAACAGGGGCTGCACAAGCATACACAATTATATCACGCAGACGTTTCGTAGAGACGCCTACCACGTGTGAGCGTGCATTATTCTATAGAAAAATGGCTCCATGATATTGTCACGTGAGAACGTACCGTTGTGCCAGCAGAACTCCCTCAGTCCCTACCAGCCGTGACCTGAAAACGACAGCTCCCCACACCTCGACACCAGGAGTAGCACTGCTGTGCCTCTACAAAACATTGAAAAAATAGGACATTTCCACAGGTAACCGCCATAGTTGATGATGATGGCCATCTGGGTGGCATTTCATCCTTGAGCACAACAACGACATTCACTAATGACATTCACCAACAGTCCTTGATATGCACCACCATTCTAAGCGCAGTCGTTTGTGTTGTGGTGTTAACGGCAGTCCACGTACGGAACGGTAAATCCGTACTCTGCCTGCCGGTAATCTCCAACCAATAATGCGGCATGTCACAGCATATCACAAAGATTCTACTACTTGTCCTCGGATGGTACGCGCAGATGTGATAGGGTTACGAAGTCACTGATGCACAGTACGGCAATCTTTTCATCTAGGCGTCAGACGTGGTTGACCATTCTCCCTCAAGTTTCTATGCCGTCCACTGAACCCCTCACAAATCTGGACGGTATAAGATTCGACAAGCTGACCAAATGAAGCCCAGGATGAGGCTCCTCTCAAACTCTGTCAAATGCCGATGACATTGTCTGAGACGAGTATGCGGCACCTTCGTGTCCTTCACAACGATCACTCAGCACATGACGCTGTTCCCGTCCCTTATTTAACCTACCAAGCTTGCTGTGACCACTAAACATAAACAACACTGATACATTCTGGTGGCGTTCCCCCTGTCACAGTTATATGCTAATGCAATAATTATACTTTCTCGGCCATAGTCTACATCTGACAAGAGTTACATTGACATCCGGCCATGTCTACTGAGTGTTTCACTTTTTTTGACTTGCAGGAAATTTCAGATTCATGCGTTTCTTCTGCTTCACCTTGTACAACAGCCCTGGATCATAAAGATGCGAATCTATATAACTCATAAAAATGGATGTATGTAGGTATGTACTCACATGTATGTACGAGGAGGTACCAAAAAGAAACCAAACTTTTTTTAAAAATTTTATTTACTCACATTTTAAACACGAACCTTCAGTCCTTTTCGAATTACTCTCCAATTGTGCAAATACGATCATTTAACCTTTTATTCCATTTTTAAAAACATTGCTTAAATTCATCTTATGCGATGCCTGACAGCGCCTCCGTCTCTTTCCCTTTATTTTTTTTTTCTTTTTTTTCAAACCTCAGCGCCATCAGTAAACGCTTTCCTTTCATGCCTCCTTTCCTTCTAGGGAACAAAAAAAGTCGCACTGCGAAAGGTCGGATGGGTGTGGTGGGTGAGAAACAGGTGTCATACAATTTTTGGTCAAGAACTCCCACAGGTAGGGGGTGCGTGAGAAGAGGCATTTACATGATGGGCAAACCAGTCACCCGACTGCCACAAATAACGTCTCCTCTGCCACACATTGTTACCCAATTTTTTGAAAACTTCCAAGTGGAAAGCCTGGTTAACTATCTGACCCTGCGGAACAAGCTATGAATGAACGACCTCTCTCACATCCAAAGATCATATCAACAGTGTTTTAATGTTTGATTTCACCTGATAGGCTTCCCGATGTCGGGACGAACTTGCAGTCGTCTACGGGCTCGGTTGTTGTTCTGATTCAGGATCGTAAGCACAGCACAAAGTTTCATCACTCGTGATAGTTTTTTAAAAAAAGTTCGTATTATTTCCGGACTCGTCATTCAATGAACAGCATGCTTCAACGCGACCTTGCTTTTGATCAGCAGTCAGCTATCGTGGCACGAATTTGGCGCCAGCTCTTTTCATTCCAAAACTTTCTGTCACAGTTTGCTGCACTGAAGAACACGTCGGTTCTTCAATGGTCAGTCGTGAATATTCGTTGATGATTGCACGAATGTTTTCAACATTTTCATGTGTTCGGAACTGTGAAGAACGACCAGTAGGACGTTTGAGATCAGTTGATGTTTTGCCAATTCTGACACGGGAAAAACCACTCAAACACTTGATTTTCCCCATAACATTGTCCTTGTACGCCGTTTTTAACATTTCAAGAGTTTCTATTTCATTTTTTTCGAGCAAAAAGAAGAATTTCACCGACGCATGCTGTTCACGAAAATCAGCTATTGCAAAAACGACAATAACGCAAAACAGTTGTCACTATAAAATCTGCCGAAACTAGTACTGACCTTCTTCAGCAACGGCACTCGGCATACTCACTCTGGAACGTTCGCTCTATGCACTGCTAGCGGCAAAACGAGGTACTACAAGAGCTCTGCCCACTAAAAAAATTTGTTCGGTTTCTTGTGGGTATCACTCATATGTATGTATGTTCCACATCTCCTCCTAAACAACTGAACCAATTTCAACTCAGCTTGGTACACATATCACTTTCTGGCTGCAAAGACTAACTGTGCGGGTAGGAACCACCCACCTGCCAAAAGGGCGGAGATGGGGTGAGAAAGCAGTGTAGCCCACTGCACAAGAATAGCCATACTTCGGTCATCCAGTATTTCAGAATAAGAGCACTTATAGACATGCAACAAACTTTACACATAATTGTATAGCTTAAAGAAACTTTCGTCGCTGACGACCCCATAAAAGTGATGAAAGAAAAACAGCTTATCGCTAACTACTTATTCGTTGTTAATACAGTAAAACTGCCACATGAAGCGTGATGTTATAATTTATTATTTATTTACTACCAACTATACCCGTGAGACGTTTTTCAGACAATATTCACTTATACCATTGAACTTCCCACAAAAATTATATCGTTGTAAGACACTTACTTCAGGTGATATGACGTCATAAACACTGAACATGTAAATAACTACTGCATCATGCGAGATGTTTAAATTTATTATTTCGTTAACACAAACTTGATTCGCAACACTTCTCGCACATGATATCCAAATTTTCCGTTGAATTTACCTATAAAAAGTATATAATTGTACGATACATAGTTCAGAAGATACGAAGTCATAAACACTGAGGCGCTTGATAAAATGTGGCATCGTGCATGACGTTTTAGTTAATTACTTCTTTACTGTCAACTCTATTCACAATACCTTTCGCACAAAAGGCACATGAACCACTGAATGTACCTGCGAAATTATATCATTGTACAACACGAAGGTCGGGAGATGCGACGTCACAAACATTAGGTTTCATAAAAATGAAACTGAAGGGCGAAATTGGCTAGAAATGTGGGTGAAATACGTGTACAAATACGTATAAAATGTGTTAAATATCTGTGAAATATATTTGACATGTACGTGTGATAACAAAGCCACGTGTAAAATTCTGATTCTACACCTCTGGAGCGATTTCAATCAAATTTGGTACACATATTAGTTACAATATGAAAAGAAGTACTGTAGAGGTAAGAACCACTAGCCTCCTACTGAAGCAAGTGCTACAACTTGGAAAGAGAAGGCAGGACGATGAGATGGATAGATAACAAGGGAGAGGAAGGAGATAGGCACAGATAGGAAGAAGAGGAGATGGACAGAGGTATGAGAGGGGGGGATGGACAGAAAGAGTAGAGAGGAGGAGATGGACAGAGAAAGGAAACAGAAAGAGATGGACAGAGAGAGGGGAAGGACGAGATAGGCAGAGAGATGGGGGAGGAGGAGATGAACTGCCAAGGGAGAGGAGGAAATGAACAGAGGAATAGGAAGTGATGGACAGAGATGGAGGAGGAGATGGGCACAGAAAGTAAAGGGGAGGCGATGAATAGAGGGGAGGAGGAGGTGGAGAGAAAGAAGGTGGAGGAGGAGGTGGACAGATAGAAGGGGAGACTGAGAGAGTGCTTGGGAGAAGGAATTACAGAAGGAAGGAAGAGGTGATGAAGGAGCAGGTGGACAAATGGGGAGGCGCAGATTGAGAGAGGAAGGTTGAGAAAGAGATGACAGTGGGAGGGACATTAGGATATGATCAGATAGGGGGGGGGGGGTGGAGGAGATGGGTACAGAGAGCAGGTGATGGAGATCGACTGAGAGAGTGCAAGGAGGACACGGACTAGTAGAAGACTGGAAATATATACCTGAGCAATGCCAGCTACTAAGCTAGTGATGTACTGAAGAACGGCAAATGCTACTCGCTCTAGTACCTTTCCGCCTCAGTGGCCTGCCCGGAGAACGCTATGACGGTACGCACGGCGCCCAGCACCTCGGAGGCGATGGAGCCGGCCTTGGCGTATTCTTCGAGCTCGCGGCGCGCCAGGCGGGACGAGATGATGTTGATGGTGACCATGGCGATCATGGTGATGGGCAACGAGATGAGGCAGATGAGTGCCAGCTCCCAGCCCTTGACAAGCGCCAGCACCAGGCTGCCCACGAAACCCAGCAGCAGGTGCAAGAACATGGCCACCTTCTCGCCCATGCCCTCCTCCAGTTTCAGCAGGTCCCTGCAAACGCACAGCGCAATAAGTACAGTCACAGTAGGAGATCAAGCACTCGTAAAGAACTGTGATACTTTGATGGAAGATAGCAATAGTAGACATGTAAAACAACCATAGGCTACTGTAACCGTGATAAGTGTAGGCTACGGTAGTATTCCTAGTAGCTTTGGTCTGTTAAGGTCATACCGGCGTTACCTGTGCGCTGGGTGTGTTGCGTGCCTGTAGGTCGTTACCTCATAACGATCGCATTCTTTACGTATGCAATCAGCGTCTTACAAGATTCTCCTAAAAACCAGAATCAGTGAACCATCTAGAAACTGAGTGAATATATATATAAAGGGCAGGGTAACGTATTGAAAATTCTTATTCAACGTAGCTTAAGAATAAATAATATTTACAATAATACTGAAATTGTCAACGTTAAATCAGGTTTTATTTGAAAATTATTATTTTGTGATGTGAAACAGAGGGATGTTGTAGTAAAAATAAATAAAACAATACACATTTATCATACAGCGCTAAAAACACATCTTCCTCAACAAAAAGCTAAAATAAAAAGAAAGAAACACAAAACAAAATATGTCAAACATCGCTTCAATACTTCGTCAAACTTACATAAAACATGTTTCCGCTGTTCGTAAATAACTTTCACATTTATCAGTAACAATAGGAAAGTTTTGCCTTTGATCAAGATGAGGGACGTTCTGTTGACTACAATATAACGACAATAATTATAAGTACTTTGTATGTTTGTGCATGTAAACTGTACTTGCATCAAAAGTAATTGCTTTTGTTATATGAAAGCACAGAGTTTACGTGATCAACTAATTTTTATTACTTTCAAAAGGCAATTTATGGAAGAATATAAAGCACACAAAGGACTAGCACTGAATCATGTTCGGTTCTAACTACGTGTAAAAAAAAAAAACAACCAAACAAAGGAAAAACAACAAAGATAAGTCGTTGGCTTTCATTTTATTCCTTACATGTTCATTGAAGTTTCTTTCCCTACAATTCTACCAATACTACAGGTAATCCTACCATTGACTATGTCATTTATACAGTGCACCAAAAATACCGAAGTGTAGTTTTGGTATAGAGCAGTTTTGAACAATAACGGTCAAAAGACACATCCACTGAATGGTAGGCACTCCTGCAGTAGCCTAATAATGAGTTCAACCGTATGATAAATTGTAAATTACATTTAAATCATCACCTGAACTGAAATTTCCTGATGAATTGAAACTTTGGGCCAGAACCTGTCTTTCCCAGGCAATGCTATTACCATGTGTGCTATCCAGGACCCGCACTCACAGCTTTAGTTCGGAAAATAGGTAGTGGAGGAAGGGAAACTGTGACAGTGGGTCATGAAGTGTGCGTAGTTATCTGTGTCGGTAAGAGGCAAGCTCAGCACACTGTTTTAATTAGTCACAAATTTTCAAAATAGCGCACACTTCACGGCAGAATGTAATGTTCACTCTGGAAATCATTTCAGCTGCTGCTAAGATAGTTGCTTTAATTTCACAACTGATTTCGCTGAAAAATGGTTCAAATGGCTCTGAGCACTATGGGACTTAACATCTACGGTCATCAGTCCCCTAGAACTTAGAACTACTTAAACCTAACTAACCTAAGGACGGCACACAATACCCAGTCATCACGAGGTAGAGAAAATCCCTGACCCCGCCGAGAATCGAACCCGGGAACCCGGGCGTGGGAAGCGAGAACGCTACCGCACGACCACGAGCTGATTTCGCCGAAACCTGGAGTCATTCGGCACATATTGTTTTAACCAGACGGAACTCTTTTGTCCAGCCTTAGCTGTGGATTTTGTCATTGATCTAGGACAGGGCTCATCTAACTAGAACACATGAAATATTAGCTCATTTTATGACATTAATAAACGCGGATGATGCTGTAGTATACAGAGAAGTTGCAGCATTAGAAAATTATAGCGAAATGCAGGAAGATCTGCAGCGGATAGGCACTTGGTGCTCGGAGTGGCAACTGACCCTTAACATAGACAAATGTAATGTATTGCGAATACATAGAAAGAAGGATCCTTTATTGTATGATTATATGATAGCGGAACAAACACTGGTAGCAGTTACTTCTGTAAAATATCTGGGAGTATGCGTGCGGAACGATTTGAAGTGGAATCATCATATAAAATTAATTGTTGGTAAGGCGGGTACCAGGTTGAGATTCATTGGGAGAGTGCTTAGAAAATGTAGTCCATCAACAAAGGAGCTGGCTTACAAAACACTCGTTCGACCTATACTTGAGTATTGCTCATCAGTGTGGGATCCGTACCAGATCGGTTTGACGGAGGAGATAGAGAAGATCCAAAGAAGAGCGGCGCGTTTCGTCACAGGGTTATTTGGTAACCGTGATAGCGTTACGGAGATGTTTAATAAACTCAAGTGGCAGACCCTGCAAGAGAGGCGCTCTTCATCGCGGTGTAGCTTGCTCGCCAGGTTTCGAGAGGGTGCGTTTCTGGATGAGGTATCGAATATATTGCTTCCCCCTACTTATACCTCCTGAGGAGATCACGAATGTAAAATTAGAGAGATTAGAGCGCGCACGGAGGCTTTCAGACAGTCGTTCTTCCAGCGAACCATACGCGACTGGAACAGGAAAGGGAGGTAATGACAGTGGCACGTAAAGTGCCCTCCGCCACACACCGTTGGGTGGCTTGCGGAGTATAAATGTAGATGTAGATGTAGAAGATTTACTTAACTTTGGAGCACCTCTTTGCCACAGCAGTTAACGATAATTTACAATTGTCATGGACAATCAAAGTATCAGTTGATGCACTAACTGTCCTCTTGATGTACAATGTTCAAGATTTTCCATGGTACAAGTTCATTAGAAACTTGAACAACTCTTCGATCCTACACTAAGATGTTTTTCAGATGAGGTCAAGAACTGGGCAGAGCTCTTGTATGCTCGAGACTATATTGACCTCAGCGTGGGCGTGCTGATATGCTGGGGGATGGGGGGAGGGAAGGGAAGTGAGGTCTCCTGGGGTCCCTCCCATTGGTTGTCGCGGATTGCAGCGAGACGTCGCTAATGTCTGTGTTATCGATTAGTATTGCCGAATTTTTGTGTGGTACCATATGTATCAATATAATTTTGATAGCTATATACTGTGGTATTTTAAGATGCTACCGCTATGCCTGTGAGTGGACATGTGGCTGCTCCTTCAGCAAGGTCCGAGCAGGCACACGGGGGGAGGGGTTTATTAGCCATTGGGAGCTCCAACGTTAGGTGGGTGATGGAGCCCCTTAGCGGAAAGGTCGGGGGAGAAGGCCAGTGTTCACTCTGTCTGCTTGCCAGGGGGTCTCATCCGAGATGTGGAGGAGGCCCTACCGGCGGCGATAGAGAGCACTGGGTGCACCCGACTGCAAATTGTTGCTCATGTCGGCACCAATGACTCCTGCCGTCTGGGTTCCGAGGTCATCCTCAGTTCGTACAGGCGGTTGGCGGAATTGGTGAAGGTGGAAAGCCTCGCTCGCGGGGTAGAATCAGAGCTAACTATTTGTAGTATCGTTCACAAAACCGATCGCGGTCCTCTGGTTTGGAGCCGAGTAAAAGGCTTAAACCAGAGGCTCAGACGATTCTGCAGAGATCTGGGGTGCAAATTTCTCGACCTCCGCTATCGGGTGGAGAAATGTAGGGCCCCTCTGAATAGGGCAGGCGTGCACTACACGCCGGAAGCGGCTACAAGGGTAGCGGAGTACGTGTGGAGTGCACATGGTTTTTTTTTAGGTTAGATAATTCCCTCCCTAGGCCCCACAAGACGCCTCCTGAGACGCGGCAAGGTAGGAGTAGGCAAAATTCAACAGGGAATAACAATATTAATGTGCTAATAGTAAACTGCAGAAGCGTCTATAGAAAGGTCCCAGAACTGCTCTCATTAATAAACGGTCACAACGCCCATATAGTATTAGGGACAGAAAGTTGGCTGAAACCAGACGTAAACAGTAATGAAATCCTAAACTCAGATTGGAATGTATACCGCAGAGACAGGCTGGACAGTGAAGGGGGAGGCGCGTTTATAGCGATAAGAAGTGCAATAGTATCGAAGGAAATTGACGGAGATCCGAAATGTGAAATGATTTGGGTGAAGGTCACGGTTAAAGCAGGCTCAGACATGGTAACTGGATGTCTCTATAGGCCCCCTGGCTCAGCAGCTGTTGTGGCTGAGAACCTGAAAGATAATTTGGAAAATATTTCGAGTAGATTTCCCCACCATGTTATAGTTCTGGGTGGAGATTTTAATTTGCCGGATATAGACTGGGAGACTCAAACGTTCATAACGGGTGGCAGGAACAAAGAATCCAGTGAAATTTTTTTAAGTGCTTTATCTGAAAACCACCTTGAGCAGTTAAACAGGAAACCGACTTGTGGCGATAACATATTAGACCTTCTGGTGACAAACAGTCCCGAACTATTTGAAACAGTTAATGCAGAACAGGGAATCAGCTCTACCGTGTCTTCCTTCACCGTCGGCGTTGTCGTTGTTTCCGTGAGACACCGTTATACCAAGAGGAAAGGCGCGTCGATCTTTGAGCATGAGATATGATGACCTTAAGCCATTGACAACACACAACGGTCACGGTAGCACCTGGTTCCAGAATAGCTGCAGTAGTTAAGATCTACGAACTATCCCCTCTTGACCAGGTCCCCAAAACTTAACTCGTAACGAGATTCCTTCAAAGCAAATTGTCATAATGATCGTCTATAAAGGCTTCGTACAACGAGAAGAAATGTTACAGTCTATGGAATAATAACAGATACGACCAAACTGTCTTGTCTCTTCTGCTTTATTTAACATAACTTCGTTCACAGTTTCATTTCGCATTCACCACTCATTCACCGAAACCCTTTGATGAACAGTTTTGGTTGCTTGACACCAACAGTCAATGATAATGATACAGCTTTTCTCCTTTTTATAAATTGAAGCCCGCCCTCCGCGATATAATTAAAAAAAACCGGTCTCAATACCGCGTCCCTCGTGAGATGCGAATAGGCTTATCCCGAAATTGACCGCCCTGTAGGTGTACTCAATTTAATGACCACACTTCGCTGTCCGCTATTTCGCGTAACTGAATGTCCATTTGTTAGTCTGATTATACACAGTAGCTATTTAAAATTCGCCCCTATATTTTTCACAACGCACAATTAGCACTTCGTTACTTGTTTTTTTTTTTTTTTTTCTAAGAGTAAACGGACAAAAAAAAGACGACGTATCATCGGCTTAGTCGATATAAAGCAAAACACTTTAATATGCCCAATTTTACCTCTTCTTATAGGATCGGCTACCTTACTCATTAATTTACTACATATTATTTCCAATAACGCTGAACAGGTATCGCCGTTATATTTTAATTGTATTCAAAAGCATGTTACTACTATTATGACCGACCAAATCGTAACAAATCGCGCGGCGTGCGTTTTTAACGATAACTTTACGCTATTCAAGTTCCGTTACAGCTATCTTGACTCGTAATGTTACACAGCGATCATAAAGCGGTTACGGCATCGATGACTTCAGCCGTAATTTGAAATATTAAAAAAGGTAGGAAGATTTTTCTGTTTAGCAAAAGTGACAAAAAGCAGATTACAGAGTACCTGACGGCTCAACACAAAAGTTTTGTCTCAAGTAGAGATAGTGTTGAAGATCAGTGGACAAAGTTCAAAACCATGGTACAATATGCGTTACATGAGTATGTGCCAAGCAAGATCGTAAGAGATGGAAAAGAGCCACCGTGGTACATCAACCGAGTTAGAAAACTGCTGCGGAAGCAAAGGGAACTTCACAGCAAACATAAACATAGCCAAAGCCTTGCAGACAAACAAAAATTACGCGAAGCGAAATGTAGTGTGAGGAGGGCTATGCGAGAGGCGTTCAATAAATTTTAAAGTTCTATGTACTGACTTGGCAGAAAATCCTAAGAAATTTTGGCCTTATGTCAAAGCGGTAGGTGGATCAAAACAAAATGTCCAGACACTCTGTGACCAAAATGGTACTGAAACAGAGGATGACAGACTAAAGGCCGAAATACTAAATGTCTTTTTCCAAAGCTGTTTCACAGAGGAAGACTGCACTGTAGTTCCTTCTCTAGATTGTCGCACAAATGACAAAATGGTAGATATCGAAATAGTATCGAAATTATCTGTTCCATCGCTCAGTGAACATGAAAGCACGAAAAACTGAAAACGACAGAGAGAAGATCGAATTACTAAATTCGGTCTTTTGAAATTGTATCACGAGTGCCGAAATGGCAGATACTGAGGTAATCGATTGTAGAATAAAAAACCAATAACAATCGCTTTGCACTGGAAAAGCATCAGGACCAGACTCATCTAAGTTCCTACAGAGATTGTGTGAAAAAACTTGTTCCCCTTCTAGCAGCAGTTTATCGTAGTTCGCTGAAGCAACGAAGGGTACCTAGCGAATGGAAATCAGCGCAGATCATTCCCGTTTTCAAGAAGGGTCGTAGAAAAGATGCATGTAATTATGGCCTATATCGCTGACGTCAGTCTGTTGTAGAATAATGCACATCTACATCTACAACAATGTGCATACTCCGCAAGCCACCGTATGGTGCGTGGCGGAGGGTGCGCTGTACCATTACTAGTCATTTCCTTTCCTGTTTCACTCGTAAACGGAGCAAGCGAAAACGAATGCCTGTACGCTTCTGAACAAGCCCTAATCTCTCTAATAGTGTCTTCACGGACCTTACGCAAAATGATCGTTGCCGGCAGTATGGCCCTGAGCACTATGGGACTCAACTGCTGTGGTCATTAGTCCCCTAGAACTTAGAACTACTTAAACCTAACTAACCTAAGGACATGACACACATCCATGCCCGAGGCAGAATTCGAACCTGCGACCGTAGCAGTCGCACGGTTCCGGACTGCGCGCCTAGAACCGCGAGACCACCGTGGCCAGCTGCCGGCAGTAGAATTATTCTTCAGTTCCCCTCTAATGTCGGTTTTCTGAATTTCCTCAATAGTGCTCCTCGTAAAGAACGTCGCCTTCCCTCCAGTGATTCTCATTTGAGTTCCTGAAGCATCTCTGTGACACTTGCGTATTGTTCGAACCTTCCGATAACAAATCTAGCAGCCCGCCTCTGAACTGATTCGATGTCATCCTTTAAATCAAATCTGGTGCGGATCCCAAACACTCGAACAGTACTCAACAATGGGTCGCACTACTGTCTTATATGCGATCTGTTTTACACATGAACCACACCTTTACAGCTGAACCACGCCTTCTTTAAATTCTTCCAGGGAACCGAGGTCGACCAGTCATCTTCCCTGCTACAGTTCTTATAAAGTCCTTTAATTTCATATTCCTTTGCAACGTTACGCTTAGATCTTTTGTAACGCCGGAAATGCATATCCTCCGATTTCCATCTATTGTACCATAATTTTTTCCTTATTTTGTTACCTGAAGATATAACATTTCTGTGTCTTTATATATTGTAATTGTTTTACTATTTGTATATATATATATATATATATATATATATATATATATATATATATATATATATGCATTTATGTCGATGTATAATTGGTTTGTATTGTAAATATTATTTGTATTTTACGCTGGGTCTTGCCTAGGGAAAACTATGCTATCGAACGAATACATCGATAGGTCGTGTGAAGAACGAAAGTGTGTAGGATCTTTGGTAGTGTTAACTCTGCCGCGTGGAGCGCGGGCAGCGAGAGAGTCTGGCTGGAGTAGTGCGGTTGAGCAGGTGTGTTGTGTGACGCTCCCGCGAGTTGCCGCGCTTTCGGGGTTTGGCAGCATGTAATTGCGCTCGACTGGCTATAATAGTTTCTAGCACGGTGTCGCGGACGGGAAGCATTAGCTGGCACACATCAAGAGCCCGTTTCGCCTGGTGACCGTGTCGAGAAGAAGGCGCGCCAGCATCTAGCTTCTGCAACAGCGACGGCCGACAATGAGTGACTGTCGCCACCTCCTAGATCGACGACTTCAAGCTTTCAATCAACCAACAAGGAAGACTAAAAGCACGTAAAGTTTTAGAACTGTATGGCAGACCTCAGCTTTTCAAAATGGTCCATTTTGATAACTAAATTACAGCAACGTAGCATGAACCTTTGTTGCTCATTGTCCCAATTACATTACTAAGCAGGGTCCCTTCATTTTCCGGAATGAACCCGAGTGTTGTTGAAATTCAAACGCCAGCATAATTCGATTTCACTGCTTTAATTTCAAAGTTCAGTTAAGGTATTCATAGCTGGCTACAGTATTTAGATTACACAAGCACAAATTAAGAGTGCGAGTTTTGTTACCGTATTTTAGCTTACCTGTGACTGCAGCTCAGCTTGGTACGTACTAAATTTTACTATTGTTAATTGTTCAGAATCATTTAATTGAAGTTCAAAGTTAAATCTCTTATTTCTAAATTGCGTAGATTCAAGTTGCTTTTGAAATGATTGTTGAGGTAGTCCAAGACTAACCGTATTTTACTGGATTTCGATATGCTTCAGAAAGAAAGCTCACTATTAACTTCAGTCACTAAATTAACTTTCGATTTTCCAGTTTTGTTAATTCTTTTGCTAAATTAATTCAGAGTGTAGCGAAATTTATTACTTCTGACAAACTTTCAGTTTTCACACTTCATGTGTCAATTTTCAGTTGCCACGCTTCTAGTGCTAATTATATGTGTAATAACCTTTCTTTTTCAGTTACTATAATAATTGTTCATAGGACCGGCGACCGTAATTTCCCCCAAATCTCAAATATCTAATTACCGCTAGTTAACTGTTAACGTAACGGCCGCACATTTACTTTCTTTATTAACTTTACCCCTTTCAAAATTAATTTCCACCAGTTTCATTGGCATTTTTCCTTTCATTTAGATGTAACCCTTTCCTCCCTCTTTACCGACAGATTAACTTCGGTGACGATTGCTTTTCCCAAATTTCCATTAGGTACACGCGGTTTAATTTTTCACTGTCATTAAGGTCGATAAGTGAGGGGGAGGTTACACGTGGCGACCTGGTGACAGGACAATCTTCAGATTTGAGGTTATTTTGGACACGAATTTTGCATTGTGCAAATCTCACAACAAAGTACTTGTTACGAATAGGTCGTTACGTCAGCGAGAATATTAGTGTGAGGAATCCTAATTAGATTTGAGATTTGGCATTTATATTGAAAATTATTAAAATGAGTGAAGGCAACAATTGCCAAAATTTGGTAGACTTGGATACGGAACAATCGGTCGAACAGTGGGAAACGCGCACCGCGGTACCCATTGTTCAGGGGCAGGCGGCTAGCATGAAAGACGCGACCGCCGAAACGCAACAAAGAGCAGAAATGGAATTCCAAACTTTAGAAAATGTTTCGGAATCAGAAGTGAAAATCAAATCGGAATCCCTTGATGACGAATACGGGGTGACAATTAAAGAGGAAGCCGCTACTGAAGTAAAACCGGTAGTTTCCGAGAATTTAACTGATTTATTGAATGTTTTGATTAACGAAATCAAGAGTCAATCGGCAGAAATTAAAGCTCTGTCTGCCAAGCAAGAATATCAGGCTGCCAAGCAAGAAGCTCAGGCTGCCAAGCAAGAAGCTCAGGCTGCCAAGCAAGAAGCTCAAGCTGCCAAGCAAGAAGCTCAGGCTGCCAAGCAAGAAGCTCAGTTTGAAAAAACTGAACGAAAGCTAGACAATCAGAACGAAGCTATTACTGTTGTTAACAACAATGTTGGAGTTGTTAACACAAAAGTTGATAAAATCAAAGAAGATATTGTTGTGATTAATACCGAAATCGGTAATCTTAAACAGGAAATGATAAGCGTTCAGGCGGAAATTGCGAGCATAAATACTCGTTTTGATTCCGAAATTACCAGAATCGAGAAAAGTGTAGGAGAAGCAGTTGCTCCGATAATCGAGAATAAGGTGACGGAACAAGTTCAATTAGTGAAAAAAGAGGATCAAAAGAAGGTGGAAACTTTAAAGGCTTTAGTATCCGAAGTAGATACCAAAGTGACGAAGCAGGCTAATACCTGCGAAGAAAAAAAAGGGAAGTAGAAACGCTTGTGACAACCACTTGCCACATAATTACGTGAGTTTCGGAATTAGAAAAGAAACTTGACGAAAAACAGAGCTATGTGCCAATCTGTGCTTATAGTTCGGAATTGTTGACGAAAGAGGAGCGGTTCGACCCCTTGAAAAAAGGCGGTATACACCCGACGGATTTCATTAAAAATTGTGAAAGAGTTTTACCCAGATCATGGACTAATGAGAGAAAAATTAATGCGGTTATTGATGTGTTGACTGGTGATGCCAAGCGTTGGGGCTTAAACCTCAACATTACGAACCTGACTTTTGACGAGTTTAAAAATTTGTTTCTAGCTGAATACTGGTCAGAGCAAAAACAGCAAAGTGTCTGGCGCGAATTTGCCATATCGAGGCCTTTCGATGCGAATTCGCGCGGCTCGTTGAAGGAGTTTTGTGAGGGCTGGATCCGCAAGTTGGAATATTTGCGTGATCGCCGCACGGAATCCGAAATAGTCTGGGAACTCTACAAGAAGCTTCCATATGATACAAAACGCTACGTAGGAAGCAATTACAGGACAATCAATGATTTCCTGGAAAGAGTTGAGGACGAGGACAATTGGCGCAATAATCGCGATAGTGGTAGATGCCGTGGTAACAACAACGGCCGGCCGCGGTGGTCTCGCGGTTTTAGGCGCCCAGTCCGGAACCGCGCGACTGCTACGGTCGCAGGTTCGAATCCTGCCTCGGGCATGGATGTGTGTGATGTCCTTAGGTTAGTTAGGTTTAACTAGTTCTAAGTTCTAGAGGACTGATGACCACGGCTGTTAAGTCCCATAGTGCTCAGAGCCAGCCAACAACAACGGGTACCACAGCAACCACAACAACGATAACCATGGGAATAATGCGTACCGCAACCATGGCAGCAATAACAATAATGGTTCGGACCGTAATAACAATCGGTACAATGCAAATAATAACAGGAATGACGGAAACCAGTATCATACTAACGTGATACGGGCTTCACAGGATAGTAATAACGCGAGAGGGTGCGATAAGCCGCCTCAGCAGCATTCGGGGAGCAGATCTGCTGGGACGAGACAGGGAAACCATTAGCCGCGCCGGTGAGGGGCCCACCGGGCGTGGAGAAATTTTGGAGGCCCAATAACAGGAGAAAACCCAGGTGTCGTCGTTACGAAAATTCCGTATGGAATATTCAACGGTGGGAGAGTATGCCAGTGTTAAGAGAATGGAGTGCGCCCACAAGTAGTAGATCAGCTGTGGACACGGCAGTAGAAAATACGTTCACTGTCAGTGAGAACAATTTAAGTAGTGTTCCGGAAATCGATTATAAAGTGACGGCTGTAAAAGCCACAGTGGAACTGGAGATTGAGTTTAAGAATGATTCGCAAGTGTTGAGAGAAGATCAGATGTCGGATAACACGTACGTCATCGAGCGAGGGGATGCAGAGAGGGATGAGGTCTGGTTAAGGCAGTTCGGTCGCTTATACGACGAACTAAGAGATTATAGGGGCCTGTACGGGAGAAGTATTTATGGAGAACGTGGGCAGGATTTGCCGCGTCTCGTCTCACAGGAAGATAGTATTTGTGAAGTGATAGAAAGTTCTGGCCCTAACCGGCAGACTTTACTAGAAATAGTTGATGTTAATGGGGAGCACGAGCAAGATTCGTCGTGTTTCGTCCCGCAGGAGTTGGATGTTGAAGTAGTAACGGAAAGTTCTGGCCCTAACCGGCAGACTTTACCGAAAGTTATAGTGGTAGAAATAGCCGACCCATCCGACGCAAACCTCCAGTTTAAACATTGCGAGAGTATTAAGGAGAAAGATTGCGAAAATTTTAGTGATAGCCGGACACGATTGGTAGAAAAGCACATAGATTACAGCGTGTATGAGGTTACAGCTGGCATTATACGGTCAGACGATAGCAGTGTGGGTTGCGCAGATCAAGAGAAAGTAATTGCAGATACTACTGGGCACATTCCTCCAGGTAGATTGGCAGATGAGATCAATCTGGCCAAAGAGGAATCAACGAAGGTGACAATTAGTGAATTGATAGCAAAGCAACACTCACTAGATGACGAGTTACAGGAAAAGGTTTCGGTATTGGAGGCGAAGCTACAGACTAAGCCTCAGGACAAACGTGTTGAAATTAAAACTGTATGTGAACAGAGGCTGAAAAAGCCGCCAGATAAGCCGGATTTGGGATCAAAGCCGGATGGTTTTTTTCTGGAATGACCTGGATGTAGACGAGGATTTACTGTGGGAAAATAAAGAAACAGTCGAGGACAAGTGTAGACAGATAGTAGTGTCTGTTAATATGCACGATCTACAACTAAACGTGTTGATTGACACCGGTGCAGAATTGAGTGCTGTATCTGGGAAAATATTTGAGTTACTGAAAGACAGACCTGGCATCGTAGTTATGCCAGTAAAAGGGGTGAAAATTATCGGTGCTACTGGGAAGGCCAGCAAACCGGTCACAGAACAGATATTTGTCAAGTTCGAGATATGTGGGGCACGATTTGAACAAGAGTTTGTCGTCGTGCCAGACTTAACTACGGAAGTAATTATCGGGTTAGATTGGCTATTAAAGTACCGTGCAGTGATTAATTGCGAAAGCAAAACTTTGACATGTACGTCACAAGATAAAATAATAATAGTTAGTTTTGAAGAGGCAGGAGACGGTGTGCATAGGCAACACCAGCCTATACACATTGTTAACTGGCCGGATGCCATTGACGTAGGTATGAATTTGAACTACTGAAGCGTGAGGAATCTCGGCATTGACAATAGTGTAGAAAGTGAATTGGAAACTATTGTAGACGGTGTGTCAAACGTAACACACGAACAAAGACGAGGCCTATATGAAGTAATAATGAGGAATAAGAGTGTGTTTCCAGACAAACCGAGTATTGGTGTGAAAAAAGATCGTTTGCGAGAAGTAATTAAACTAAAAGCCGATGCTCCCATACGTCGTCATGACGCTAAAGCGCGTTTTGCTAAGTTTGCAATCGGAGACTTAGTACTTGTAAAAGCTCATGAGAAATCTAGCGAGATAGGCAATGAAATCTCGAAATTTAAGTTTGTTTATAATGGACCATATAAAGTCATTGGTATACCTCACACAAATGCTTATTGCTTAGAGTATCCGAGCTCTGGAAAACTATTAGGTATACGGAAAATTGTAGACTTGAAATTGTACCAGCCTAGGATCGATTGGTACCACACAATGGGTAATTTGTACAGTATGTAAATATACAGTGTAAGATTTAAGGTTTGCTTGATTGCCATGCTTTTGCCTGACCGAGAGGACATTAAAGAAGTTGTAATTAATAAGTAATTAATTTTGACTGAATGATTTAAGAGGAATTGATTAATAATCATTTGAAAAATCCAAGCTGCTGGTTTAAGTTTTCAGCTGAGGCACTGTAGATTAAGGAATGTAAATATGATTTTGTAACTAGCTGTAAGATTTCATGAACGTGTGTTTTACTAGTCATTGCCGATGTACTTAGGCGCAGTTTTAAGTTTCAGGCTAGTACATGCGTATGATGACGGACAGTGCTGAGTTATCCACTGTGATAATGTTAATGGACTCCTTGAGATTACTCGGGAGTGAGTTTTTCCGAAAGAATTCAGTGAAACGGACGTTCTGGAAATGCCGTTACAAGGGCGAGTGAGATCAAGCGTGCCGCACAGGGGGCGCAACAATACTGGCGAGGCGGTGCCGCTGTCGGCATTTGTGCCGCTGTCGGCATTATTTGTACTTGCGAGTACGGAAGGCGGAGTTGTTTTTCTTCCCGGACAGCTGATGTGAAAGAATTCTGTTGTCAATATTTATGGTTTTTTCGATCTGCTGAATATTATTTTCTTGTTTACCGTTAATTGGACTCCCATGACGAGAATATTAATTATGAAAAGATTACATAAAAATGTGTATAATATGTAATTAATAATTAATTTGCGTATTTTGATCTATCTGTTTTTATGACCATGTACTCTGATTAATTTTGTAAACAGTATTCCATTTCTTGATAGTGTTACGAATTTTGACGATATTGGAATAGCTAAACCATTTTCTATGTTTTCGATGAATTTTAGTATGTTGTCAACCTGTTTTATTTTGTGCAAGATGACAGAGTGCAATAAGATATGGAGTGTCTCCACTCAATTATTATGGTCTAAAAAATTGATTTATGCTTAATTAGACGAATGCTAAATTTTGATGATGTTTTGAGCATATGTATTTCCGCTGTTTCTTTTTTGGGACGTTTTCTGAATCTGTTTAGGTTACACAAACATCCTCAGACAATGTGGGGCACGTGTAACGACGGAAATGCATATCCTCCGATTTCCATCTATTGTACCATAATTTTTTCCTTATTTTGTTACCTGAAGATATAACATTTCTGTGTCTTTATATATTGTAATTGTTTTACTATTTGTATATATATATATATATATATATATATATATATATATATATATATATATATATATATATATTTATGCATTTATGTCGATGTATAATTGGTTTGTTTTGTCAATATTATTTGTATTTTACGCTGGGTCTTGCCTAGGGAAAACTATGCTATCGAACGAATACATCGATAGGTCGTGTGAAGAACGAAAGTGTATAGGATCTTTGGTAGTGTTAACTCCGCCGCGTGGAGCGCGGGCAGCGAGAGAGTCTGGCTGGAGTAGTGCGGTTGAGCAGGTGTGTTGTGTGACGCTCCCGCGAGTTGCCGCGCTTTTGGGGTTTGGCAGCATGTAATTGCGCTCGACTGGCTATAATAGTTTCTAGCACGGTGTCACGGACGGGAAGCATTAGCTGGCACACATCAAGAGCCCGTTTCGCCTGGTGACCGTGTCGAGAAGAAGGCGCGCCAGCATCCAGCTTCTGCAACAGCGACGGCCGACAATGAGTGACTGTCGCCACCTCCTCGATCGACGACTTCAAACCTTCAATCAACCAACAAGGAAGACTAAAAGCACGTAAAGTTTTAGAACTGTATGGCAGACCTCAGCTTTTCAAAATGGTCCATTTTGATAACTAAATTACAGCAACGTAGCATGAACCTTTGTTGCTCATTGTCCCAATTGCATTACTAAGCAGGGTCCCTTCCTTCTCCGGAATGAACCCGAGTGTTGTTGAAATTCAAACGCCAGCATAATTCGATTTCACTGCTTTAATTTCAAAGTTCAGTTAAGGTATTCATAGCTGGCTACAATATTTAGATTACACAAGCACAAATTAAGAGTGCGAGTTTTGTTACCGTATTTTAGCTTACCTGTGACTGCAACTCAGCTTGGTACGTACTAAATTTTACTATTGTTAATTGTTCAGAATCATTTAATTGAAGTTCAAAGTTAAATCTCTTATTTCTAAATTGCGTAGATTCAAGTTGCTTTTGAAATGATTGTTGAGGTAGTCCAAGACTAAAGGTATTTTACTGAATTTCGATGTGCTTCAGAAAGAAAGCTCACTATTAACTTCAGTCACTAAATTAACTTTCGATTTTCCGGTTTTATTAATTCTTTTGCTAAGTTAAGTCAGAGTGTAGCGAAATTTATTACTTCTGACAAACTTTCAGTTTTCACACTACACGTGTCAACCTTCAGTTGCCACGCTTCTAGTGCTAATTATATGTGTAATAACCTTTCTTTTTCAGTTACTATAGTAATTGTCCATAGGACTGGCGACCGTAATTTCCCTCAAATCTCAAATATCTAATTACCGCTAGTTAATTGTTAACGTAATGGCCGCACATTTACTTTCTTTATTAACTTTACCCCTTTTCAAAATTAATTTCCACCAGTTTCATTGGCATTTTTCCTTTCATTTAGATGTAACCCTTTCCTCCCTCTTTACCGACAGATTAACTTCGGTGACGATTGCTTTTCCCAAATTTCCATTAGGAACACGCGGTTTAATTTTTCACTGTCATTAAGGTCGATAAGTGAGGGGGAGGTTACACTTTTACGTGACATTACTGTGTCAAGCAGCACACTTCTAATATTTTACTCAAGCGTTTTGGGTTGTTCTTCCTACTCATCTGCCTTAACTTACATTTCTCTACGTTTAGAGACAGCTACCAATCATCACACCAACTAGAAGTTTTGTCGAAGTCGTGTTGTATTCTCCTGCAATCACTCAACGATGACACCTGCCAATACTTGATGGTGTTAGGACAGCAACCAGCCACAAATTTACTTTGAGTTCCTTTATTCAAAGGGAACATTTACCGATTTCGAATCGTTGTGATTCAACATCAGACGGTTTACACGCTTTCTTTATGGCATTTGGTGTGTTTTTATAGATTAATTGTCCTAAAATATAAATGAAACATAATTATAAACACGCCACACACTGATGGTTGCGTTACAGATTTTCTTTGCATGTGACTTACGTGAAACGTCGGTTTCGAGTGTTTGTTTCCATAACGTTCGTCCAATCGATGTAAATGCATTCCCACTGCATCCTCGTTGTTGCACATGTAACAGTTCTCACTGTACACTTTAGATTTGTAGCTGAGATCATTTCAGCCACGCACCACATGTTTCGATACATACAAAGAGCTTACAAACATATGAGTATCACAGATGCTATGATATATCGTAACATTTGACGATGATGTCCTATGTTTGGAAAGGATCATATATTCATTTACAAAACTGTAATGCCTTTTACATTAGTACAGAGACATTGAATTTTTTTTGTTGCTAAATTAATTATAAAATTTTTTATATATATTTAGAACTGTATAGGTAAAATAGTATATTATTTTATTACATTTGGCATCATGAGAATTATAGTAACATATAACTTTGCTACTTGATCTGCAGATAGGTGTATTAATATTATTTGCTTTGGAGGCTGGAAAGTAATTTTTGGAAATTTTTCAGGAAAGGGGAGTTAGCTAACTCTGTTTGTTCGTTAAGGATATAGTCTGGGGTGCTGTTTTTGTGTGTGTGTATTTCTAATTCTTCTAATATATTCATAGTGGCTCCTTTTTCTGTTAGATGCAAAATTTTTAAGTTGTCCTCAATGTTTCCCACTGAATGGTTTTCTTCAGCAATATGGGCTGCAAATGGTGATTTTTTCAAGTTACCAAGTCTTAGAGCTTCAATATGTTCTTTGTATCTAATTTCAAAACTTCGGCCTGTCTGTCAAAGGTAGAATTTTGGGTATGTATCACATTTGAGTTTGTACATTCCTGATTTACGGTAGGGCCTCTTGGAGGTATTTACATCATGGATTACTTTTTGTTTTAATTTATTATTTGTGGAAAAGTTGATTCTGATGTTTTTCTTCTTTTTAAATAAGTTTGCTATTTGGTATGAAAGTGAGCCTACGTATGGGAGAGTAGCATATTTAGGTTTGGCTTCAGTGCCACACTGATTTGGCTTGGAGTAACTGCTGTGAAGTGGATCTGTGGTTTTTGTCTGCATTTTGTTGTGGCGTTTTTCTATTGTTGTGGGTTTATATTCATTATTATGAGCAACTGTTTTAATTATACTGATTTCATTTTGTTGGTCTGTGTCACTCACGATACTTTTTTAATTCGGTGTAGCATCGTTCTGAAATATGCCATTTTTTGTTGGCGGGGGTGGCAAAATGAGTTGCTAACACTGACATCTGTGGTGGTAGGTATTCTGTAAATACTGAATTGATGTTTATTGTTACTATTGCAAATTTTCAGGTCAAGAAAGTTAATGCTTTTATTAGTTTCATGTTCAACTGTGAATGGGATATTGACTGACATTTACATCAACCATACAGAAAAAAATTCTTCTCTCTCAACCAGCGTGTAAACTGTCTGATGATGAATCACAACGATTCGAAACCGGTAACGGTTTCCTTTGAATAAAGGAACTCAAAGTAAATTTGTGGCTGGTTGATGTCCTAACACCATCAACATTTGTCTTCAAACAACAGCCACGCTCTCCAACATGTCATCATATGACAAAATTGCACCTGCCAATACATCACAGCATCATCAGCAAACGGCCGCAGACTGCTGTTTACTATGCTCGCTTCAAAAATGTTCAAATGGCTCTGAGCACTATGGGATTCAACTGCTGTGGTCATTAGTCCCCTAGAACTTAGAACTACTTAAACCTAACTAACCTAAGGACATCACAAACATCCATGCCCGAGGCAGGATTCGAACCTACGACCGTAGCAATCGCACGGTTCCTGACTGCGCGCCTAGAACCGCGAGACCACCGCGGCCGGCATGCTCGCTTCCCTGGGACACTCCTGACAATACGCTTGTCTCTAATGAACACTCGCCGTCGAGGACGACATACTGGGTTCTGTTGCTTCGAGTCTTCCAGCCACTCATATACATGGGAACCTATCCCGTGTTCTTGTATCTTCCCTAACAGTCGGTAGTGCGTCACCGTGTCAGACGCTTCACGGAAATCTAGGATTATGGAATCCGCCTGTTGACCTTCATCCGTGGTTTGCAGGAACTCATGTGAAAAAAAGGGCAAGCTGTGTTTCGCACGAACGATGTTTCCTAAAACCGTGGTGATTTGTGGACAGAAGCTGTTCCCTCTCAAGGAAATTTCTTACTTTCGAGCTGATGATATGATTAAGGATGCTCCAGCAAACCGATGTTAAAAAAATTGGTCTATAATTTTGCCGGTTCGTTCTTTTAACTGTTCCTGTGCTGTTTTCTAATCGCTTGGGACTCTGCACTGGGCGGGATATTCGCGATAAAGGCAAGATATGTAAGGGACCAAAGCTTTAAAGTACTTCTTGTAAAACAGAACGTAACATGTTTTATGCTCAAGAATTATGACGTTTTTGTAGCACGAAGACTTTCTTTATAAAAATCTCGCAGGCGAGCTTCTGTAAAGTTTGGAAAGTAGGAGGCGAGATACTGGCAGAAGTAAAGCTGTGAGTACAGGGCGCGAGTCGTGCTTGGGTAACTCAGTTGGTAGAGCACTTGCCCGCGAAAGGGAAAGGTCCCGAGTTCGAGTCACGGTTTGGCACACAGTTTTAATCTGCCAGGAAATTTCATATCAGCGAACACTCCATTGCAGAGTGAAAATCTCATTCTGGAAATACTTTTGAAGTGCGACTCATGGTGAGCATTCAGATGTCCTTTATCCAAAGTTGTATCGCACTAGCAGAATGAAAAATACTGCTCATAAACTAACTTACTGTGGGAGCACTATGAACGGAGGTCACAAAAGTTATCAGACAGCGATAGGCACGTATATAGGCGGTGGTTGTATCGGGTACTCATCATATGTACTCCGGTGTTTCATGTGAAAAATTTTCCTATGTGATTATGGCCACACGACGGGAATTAACAGACTTTGTACGCGTTGTGGTAGTTGGAGCTACACGTGTAGGACATTCCACTTCGGAAATCGTTAGGCAGTTCAATATTCCGAGATCGATAGTGTCAGGAGCGTGCAGAGAACACCAAATTTCATGCATCAGATCTCATCTCGGAAAATGCGGTATCCGAAGGCTTTCACTTAACGACCGAGAGCAGTGACATTTGCGTAGAGTTGTCAGTGCTAACAGACAAGCAACACTGCTTGAAAGAACCGCTGAAATCAGTGTGGGACGTACGACGAACGTACCCGTTAGGAAAGTGCGGTGAAATTTGGCGTCAATACGCTACAGCAGCAGTGGGCGACGCGAGTGCCTTTGCTGGCAGCACGAGATTGAAGGCTAGACTACTGGGAAAGCATGGCCTGGTCAGATGAGCCCCTATTTCAGTTGGTAAGAGCTGATGGTAGGGTTTGAGTGTGACACAGACCGCACGAAGCCGTGAATTCAAGTTGTCTACAAGGTACTTGACAAGCTGGTGGCGTGGCTCCATAAATGGAATGGATTGGGTCCTCTGGTCGAGCTGAATCGATCATTGACTGTAAACGGCTATGTTAGTTTACCTGCAGACCATTTGTAACCATTCGTGGACTTCATGTTCCCAAACAACGATGGAATTTTTACAGATGACAACGCGTCATGTCACTGGGCCACAACTGTTCGCCATTAATTTAAAGAACATTCTGGACGATTCGAGCAAATAATTTGGCCACTCATCGAACATTCACGGGACATAAGCGAAATGTTGGTCCATGCACAAAATTCTGCACCAGCAACACTTTCGCATTTATCAACGGCTATATAGGCAGCATGGCTCAATATTTCTTCAGGGGACTTCCAGCGACTTCTTCAGTCCACGTCACGTCAAGATTCTGCAATACGCTGGGCAAAGGGAGGACCCAGAGAACAGTAAGATGTATCCCATTACTTTTGTCACCTCAGTGTAATATAAAATAAAATAATCTATTAAAAAGTTGCTAATACTTACTCAGCCATTCGACTGGCGAAGTCTCCAGACTGGTGCATATCGTACCAACCGATGTCTTGCTGTAGCACTGACTTCAGGTAGATGTCACGTATTCGGTAAATCTGTAACGTAAAAAGATAAGTTTTTAGATACGGTAATCACAAAATCTCAGTTCTACAGAGAACTCACTATTACATATTTATGTATCTACTGAACACGAGTACATGAGCGGCATTCACTACCTCGGCAGAAAATAGACTTTCGGAACAATACTGCAACTGAAATACACGAAAAGATTACAAGTAAACAGCGTGTATTTCCTCTATCGCCGGCGTAATATATTATTCTGTAGCACCCAGTTTAGAGGGTTTATGGTTTTACTACACTGACTTTTCATTAGCATTACAAGGTTATCTTCACCTGCACTACTATGTATTTGACGTTTTAAAGAAATTAGTTCATGTATAGGAAAACAGCGATCTGTAATTATTATGAATAAATTAGAAGCAGTCTTGATCGCTAGGCAGTACACCACCAGCCTCAAACAAGAGGACTGCTCATGCGCCACCGCCTCCGGCAGACATTCATGGTCCGAAGATGATCTGATAAAAAGATCGAAACCGGTCACCTCTAAAATAGTTAAACGATCAAGACTGCTTCTAATTTATTTACTATGTATTTGTCCTTTTATTTGAATTTCGATTTCCTGTCTTGACTCCCTCTTCCTTCTTTATGATGTTTAACAAACAGTTTTTCTCCTTTCCACTGTACTCGTTTACCTTTGTCTGAGATTTCATTACCCCCAGTCCATATTCTGTTGTAAGCAGACTGTCATTTAAATTCGTTTCATATAAACTATTTCATCAAATCTTACCAATAGTGTTGTTTCAGTGCGCTCTTACGTACAGTAAGTATCTCTAATTAATGTGCACCATAAAAGTAAATCAACAGGGGCTGTAAGCCGTATCTTCATGTCAACTTGTCTTTCTTTGTTTGTCGCTCACACTTAAGTGTGTGTAAAATTTATTTCTCTCTCTGAATTTTGTCCACATTTCTCACAAGAATTCAAATCTTCATTTCACATCATACTGTCAGAGACATTGTCCAGGACATCATATTTCTACTCACTTGAATAGTCATCATGTCTGACCAATATAAGAGAAGATTTTTCTAGTAATTACAATCTCATACGCATCATATTTCTGCTTCATGTAAATAGTCAGCATGTCTTACATGCGCACAGAACGGCTCCGGTGCCCGGTATCACTGAAAAATCTAACTTGGTGGGAGGGCTGGAGAAGTCACGGCTGAGCCACGTAATAGTAAGAAAAACTAAGAACCTATATAATGCAGATGCAACGACTTTAGTTCAGAATCTTACATTAATTATGAGCATTTACTGACCAAATTTTCCTCCAACTCTGCCATCCAAGTAATGCCGTAGTCAGACGGTCAACAAACGGGTAGCCAAGGTCACTCCGTTCTCTGCTCTTGCTCTACATGTTAGTTTCATTTTCGGTAAGGACTTTTGTGGAACGTATACGTCGTTATGAATATCGGTCGTTGATATCGCATTTCTTTGTTAGGGGCGCCAACTGGATAGGTCAAGCCGAATTGTGAAATAGAATCGCGCAGCTGCCCTCCAAGGCCGGTTATCGCAACTTGTCCTTCACACTCAAGATCGATTCCCCAGTGTCTCTTATCGTACGATCAGCTTGTTAAGTGGCATAATTTTCCAGTATGGCCACAGTCCTTGCGTAGCCAGATAACAGGAAAGCTCGCGCAATCAGCGATAGACACAAATTCACTGAATTAGTGCGATCGGACAGAGAACTGTGCACATCTTGATGTAAATTTGCAGTGTTTTACGTCAGATGCTTACAACGAGGGTAAACTTGGTATCAAATTTCACCCATGGTCTACCTTATCTTGTACAACATTGGGAATGTGATACGTGCATGATGGATCATAGGAAAATACAAGATATCCATAATTACAGCTTCAGTTTGAAAACGCTGTACAATGGAACCACTGCTCAGAATGACATCAGATTTGAACAGCGTATTATTGGCGCAGGAGGAAATGTCATGAAAAACAATTTAACGAATATTTGACCAATAGATGGCTGTGTAACCGTCAGAATATGCACACCAACAGGCGCGCGGCACACGGCTGTTCCTCTGTTTGCGCCAGAGACGTCCAACATGATTGCCTCAATGAAGGATCGCGCGGTGCTGGTGAAGCTCTTTTACATGAACGTTGGGTGACTGTACGCCAGTAGCCCTGCAGAAGTTGCGGGCACTCAAGGGTTTGGAGGAAATGATTACAAAATTCGAAAAGACAAGTTATTTTTAAGTGCAATGTGGCAGATGGAGGAAAGCAGCTGATCTGCCGTCTGTCTAAGATGTGGTCACAGCATTGCAGGAGAGGTCGAGCGGTAGTGTGCGGACATGCGGTGCTTGGGGAATTGGCCAAACGTTGGACATGCCTAAGAGCACGGTGCGTAAAATCCTCCGAAACACACTGCGTTGCGATCCATATCAAATCTTCCATGTCCAGAAGTTGCTTCTTGCTGACCTGCCAGCAAGAGAAATTTTCGCACTGAAATTTCTTGCGGGCGTGGATGGACAATGAAAGGTCATGGAACATTCTGTGGACAGACGAAGACCTTTTATGTCTCCAAAGATATTTCGATAAGGAGGATTGTAGAATATGGGCAACGGAAAATCCGTATGCACATCAACTGGTAGCACTTCTTTCTGCAATGGTAACTGTGCGGTGCGGCTGTATTTTTCTGAGAAGACGTGTCGTGAGGATCCTGTTACCTGTACCGTCACTGGTAAATGCTGTAAGAGTACTTTGTGCACAACGTCATTCCCCAACCCTCCAACAGCGTGGATGTATGGAAGATCATTTTTATGCAAGATGGCGCTCTTCCGCACATTACAAGCCAGTGAGGCGGCTACTGCATAGGGATTTCGGACATGCTGGAACTGTCAGCCGTCGTTTCCCTACAGTCTGGCCGTCCTGATCACCTGATTCTCATCCTTGTGACTTCTGGCGGGGGTGTTATCGGGAAGCCGTTGTGTTTAGTGTACTAGTTACGGACGTACGTGAACTGAAGGCACCCAAAGCGCAATGCATTTTAAACGTGACCCGCGAGACACTGCGGTCCTTTGTGGGACATGCTGCTTCTCGATTTCAACTTGTGACAGGAAAAGGTCGACAGAATATTGAACATGGACTTGCGCCCGTCTCACAACTATAAAGCTATGTCATTTTGCTTTTTATGCTGTTTTTGGTTTTTGGTTTTTCCCATTCGATTTGCCATGGTCTACCTAACTAACAGTGCAACAACTGTTGCCTATCAAACTTATCGAGTCACGCACATTGGACAGTACTGTTGGTGTAATGTGCAACTCAAAAGGTAGTCGTATCGTGATTCATTTGACATTTGTAGCCGACCTCATTTACGTTAAGACGTTTACAGTGCCATCTATTGGTAAAATTTTGGTAGTTTTATTTTCTCATGACATTTCCCGCTGGGTCAATAATATGCTGTTCGATGATGACGTCATTCTGAACAATGTTTCTATTTGTACAGCGTTTCGAAAATGTAATTTTAACTATGGACAGCCTGTATTCTTTCTAGTATAAGACGACACCAAACGATCGAATATGATCCAAGATGGATAAGTAGAACACAGCTTGCACCTTGGCCTCCAAGGTCACCTAACTTCACTCCTCTGAATTTTTCTATCCGGAGCCATCTCAGAACTGAAGTGTACAGGGCTCCCATTGCTGTGGCTGAAGAACTGGAACAACGAGTTGTACAGTTTTCCAATGAGTTGAGGGGGTATTTTAAAGAATGCGTAATTCACGGTAGAGAGGAGTGCAGTGTAGGTTTCATCAAATCTGCGAACGACACGCCGAAAACCAGAACAGCACTTCTAACCGGCACGGGTGCACACGAAACTGTGACTTATAACATACTGAAGAAGTATTTTATTTCTTGTTGCGGTAGACAGTGCGTGAAATTTGAGCTCGGACTCGGTGGAACATTTTACTTTTCCGGTACTTTTATTACTAGATCGGGCCCGTCGACTTGAACGTCATTTTCCAACTGGACTGGCATATATTCCCAAGAACAAAACGCCAGTCGTATGCGTGGTATGTGGCTCATTTCATTCACTACTCGATAACCACAGCTATTCTGGCTATTTCGACTTTCAGTCTTATCTGCAAAGCGACACTGAATCATACGACTAAGGTGTGTCAGAAAATATGTTGAGTGGTTACAAAATTATTAATCATCTCTCTAGGCTTGCAGTCACGAGGAATACAAACTGGAATTCAACTACGACCGACGACGCTTTTTGAAGAGGTAGTAATCTTTACTGGACCACAAAGGATATCATAGTCCCGAAGAAGAACACTTTTCTTTTTCATTTGAAATATGAAGAAATATAATCCAAAGAATTAAGATTAAAATGAGAAAGAAGAGGAAAAACTGAAAAACACATTTTGAATAATATAGAATGAGGAGCTAGCAAAACAGGCGTTTTTGGAGGGAAAAAAGACAGGTAGCGCCTTTACTGGTCGTCTTCACCCAATGAGTTCGATCCCAGCAGCTGCTTAAATTTTGAATGAAAGTCATCCGAAATGACGGTCGAAGATTTTCGGTATAGTCCCTCGCCCTGCCAACAGCCTTGTCAAAGTCAACGGTGGAACGGACAGAGTGTAAGGGCGTCAGGGCAGCTTCTCGCCCATAACGTGGTAAACTGCCACTAAAAGGCTGAAAAGTCAGCAATAATCAACGGCATGAAGATGCAGAAGCCTGTGGAAGCCACAGCATTCTTTCCTCTTGCAGGCGTTTATCCTGTATCTTCTCGGGATGGGCATTTTAATTTGCATTTGGCAACGTTAGAAATGTGTGATGAAATAAAAGAAATTATTCAGATTGTGAAGGGAGACGAAAATTTAATAGTCATGGGTGACTGGAATTCGAGTGTAGGAAAAGGGAGAGAAGGAAACATAGTAGGTGATTATGGATTGGGGGACAGAAATGAAAGAGGAAGCCGCCTGGTAGAATTTTGCACAGAGCACAACATAATCATAACTAACACTTGGTTTAAGAATCATGAAAGAAGGTTGTATACATGGAAGAACCCTGGAGATACTAAAAGGTATCAGATAGATTATCTAATGGTAAGACAGAGATTTAGGAACCAGGTTTTAAATTCTAAGACATTTCCAGGGGCAGATGTGGACTCTGACCACAATCTATTGGTTATGATCTGTAAATTAAAACTGAAGAAACTGCAAAAAGGTGGGAATTTAAGGAGATGGGACCTGGATAAACTAAAAGAACCAGAGGTTGTACAGAGATTCAGGGAGAGCATAAGGGAGCAATTGACAGGAATGGGGGAAATAAATACAGTAGAAGATGAATGGGTAGCTTTGAGGGATGAAGTAGTAAAGGCAGCAGAGGATCAAGTCGGTAAAAAGACGAGGGCTAGTAGAAATCCTTGGGTAACAGAAGAAATATTGAATTTAATTGATGAAAGGATAAAATATAAAAATGCAGTAAGTGAAACAGGCAAAAAGGAATACAAACGTCTCAAAAATGAGATCGACAGGAAGTGCAAAATGGCTAAGCAGGGATGGCTAGAGGACAAATATAAGGTTGTAGAGGCCTATCTCACTAGGGGTAAGATGGATACTGCCTACAGGAAAATTAAAGAGACCTTTGGAGATAAGAGAACGACTTGTATGAATATCAAGAGCTCAGATGGAAACCCAGTTCTAAGCAAAGAAGGGAAAGCAGAAAGGTGGAAGGAGTATATAGAGGGTCTATACAAGGGCGATGTACTTGAGGACAATATTATGGAAATGGAAGAGGATGTAGATGAAGATGAAATGGGAGATATGATACTGCGTGAAGAGTTTGACAGAGCACTGAAAGACCTGAGTCGAAACAAAGCCCCTGGAGTAGACAATATTCCATTGGAACTACTGACGGCCGTGGGAGAGCTAGTCCTGACAAAACTCTACCATCTGGTGAGGAAGATGTATGAGACAGGCGAAATACCCTCAGACTTCAAGAAGAATATAATAATTCCAATCCCAAAGAAAGCAGGTGTTGACAGATGTGAAAATTACCGAACTATCAGCTTAATAAGTCACAGCTGCAAAATACTAACACGAATTCTTTACAGACGAATGGAAAAACTAGTAGAAGCCAACCTTGGGGAAGATCAGTTTGGATTCCGTAGAAACACTGGAACACGTGAGGCAATACTGACCTTACGACTTATCTTAGAAGAAAGATTAAGGAAAGGCAAACCTACGTTTCTAGCATTTGTAGACTTAGAGAAAGCTTTTGACAATGTTGACTGGAATATTCTCTTTCAAATTCTAAAGGTGGCAAGGGTAAAATACAGGGAGCGAAAGGCTATTTACAATTTGTACAGAAACCAGATGGCAGTTATAAGAGTCGAGGGACATGAAAGGGAAGCAGTGGTTGGGAAGGGAGTAAGACAGGGTTGTAGCCTCTCCCCGATGTTGTTCAATCTGTATATTGAGCAAGCAGTAAAGGAAACAAAAGAAAAATTCGGAGTAGGTATTAAAATTCATGGAGAAGAAATAAAAACTTTGAGGTTCGCCGATGACATTGTAATTCTGTCAGAGACAGCAAAGGACTTGGAAGAGCAGTTGAATGGAATGGACAGTGTCTTGAAAGGAGGATATAAGATGAACATCAACAAAAGCAAAACAAGGATAATGGAATGTAGTCTAATTCAGTCGGGTGATGCTGACGGAATTAGATTAGGAAATGAGGCACTTAAAGTAGTAAAGGAGTTTTGCTATTTGGGGAGCAAAATAACTGATGATGGTCGAAGTAGAGAGGATATAAAATGTAGGCTGGCAATGGCAAGGAAAGCGTTTCTGAAGAAGAGAAATTTGTTAACATCCAGTATTGATTTAAGTGTCAGGAAGTCATTTCTGAAAGTATTCGTATGGAGTGTAGCCATGTATGGAAGTGAAACATGGACGATAAATAGTTTGGACAAGAAGAGAATAGAAGCTTTCGAAATGTGGTGCTACAGAAGAATGCTGAAGATTAGATGGGTAGATCACATAACTAATGAGGAAGTATTGAATAGGATTGGGGAGAAGAGAAGTTTGTGGCACAACTTGACCAGAAGAAGGGATCGGTTGGTAGGACATGTTCTGAGGCATCAAGGGATCACCAATTTAGTATTGGAGGGCAGCGTGGAGAGTAAAAATCGTAGAGGGAGACCAAGAGATGAATACACTAAGCAGATTCAGAGGGATGTAGGTTGCAGTAAGTACTGGGAGATGAAAAAGCTTGCACAGGATAGAGTAGCATGGAGAGCTGCATCAAACCAGTCTTAGGACTGAAGACCACAACAACAACAACGTTAGTGGATGCTCTTTCTGTCGCCACTCCTTTCCCACGGGATGGAAATTGTGTACCGTATCTGTCTGCGTCTAGTATTATCCCACGTGAAAGTGTGAGATTTTTTCCGAAAAGTTTGCGAATCGTGTAACTAGACAGACGTTAGCGTCAAAATCACATCAAGGCTGGCAGGCACGTCGGCCCTCGGCGTTAATCCTGTGGGAAGATTCGATCTGCTGCCAGCCCGTCTCCCTGAGTACCAGAAGCGGCATGCTAACACTCGCGTCTATCGCGGCGGGCCAATAGAACCCACTGCATTTTCAACACATATTCCTGTAAATGAGAGGTTCCACAATGATTTATCCATTGGTTAACGACTTCGATTCACTGAGGGGAGGTAGCCACGAGAAAAAATGTTGAATAACCAACATTCTGCAAGTCGGAGCATTGAATGTCAGATATTTGAACGTGGCGGGGAAGATATGAACACTAGACAAGAAACGAAAACTGAACAGAACACGCAAAAGTCCAATCTAGCCGTAGTGGAGGACAGTGGAGTGAAATGGGAAGAAGACAACTTTTCTGTTCCCACGAATGAAGAGAAATATCAGCAGCAGCAAATAATGGTAAAACAGGAGTAGGTTTCTTTACAAATAAGGCAGAGTGTGGGTTGCCGTGAATAGTTAGTTTCTAAGATTATTCTCATCAGAATCGAGAGCAAAACAAAGCCAACCACAACAGTTCAGCCATACGACGTCACAAGCAGGAGATGAACTGGCAGAGAAACTATATGAATATAATAATAAAGTAATAATTACGAGGGTTAGTATGCGGCAGCAAAAAGAGTAGAGTAATAATGAGAGAGGAGAAACACTACTAGAGTTCTGCCATAAATTTCAACTAGTAACAGCGAATGCACTACTCAAAAGTCGCAAAAGGATATAGTATATTTGGAAAAGTCCCCGAGAGATGGGACGATTTCAGCTGTATTCTATCATGGTCAGACGGAGATTCCGCAATCAGATATTGGATCGCAAGGCGTACCCAAATGCAATACAGATTCCGATTGCAATTTAGAAATGATGAAGAGTAGACTGAAGTTTCAGCAAATCGACCAAAAAATTACGGAAAGCAGTGAGGTACTGAAATACTGAGGAATTATGAGATGCATTTGAAGTTATGTAAGCTTGCAGATAATTCGATAATGAATACCACTGTAGGCAGTTCAGATGGAGAAGAAAGAGCGTCTCTACTCAGGCCGACCACAGAGAATGGACAGAAAAACACAGATGCATCGAAGGTAACTACAAAAACCTTGGGTAACAGAAGGAACATTTTAACTGATCGAAAAAAGAAGGAGGTCCAAAACGATTACAGAAGTATAATCAGGAATGAAATAAATAGGAAGATCAGGGAAGCAAGTGCTAAACAGCTGCAGAGAAAACCTGAAGAAATAGAAAAAAAGATGGTCGTTGGAAGTTCAGATTCAGGATACAGAAAAGTCAAAATAATCTTCACCGTCAGCAAGCGTGAACGGAGGTTCATTGAGCTTGAGAGTGCTGGTGTTAAATGCATACAAAAAAGCGGTAGATGGAAAAGAATGCATTGACGGCCTCTATGAGGGGGAGGACTTGTCTGATGACGTGACATAAGAAGACATGGGAGTAGATATGAGAACCATTGTTAAACAGAGCCTTGGGTAACTGGCCATCAAATCAAGCGGAAGGCACTGAAAACATTTCTACCGAATTTATAAAATCATTGAGGAAGTGCCAACCAAACCACTATTCAAATTAGTGTACAGAGTCTATGAGACTGAGGACTACCACCACACTTTCGGAAAAATATCATCCAGGCTGTTCCGAAGATACCGAGGGCAAATAAAGTGCGCGAACTATCGTACAAGCAACAGCTAATGGATCCAAGCTGCTGACACGAATAATATGCAGAAGAGTGAAAAAGAAAACTGAGGATCTGTTAGATAACAATCAGTTTGGCTGTATGAAAGGTAAAGGCACTAGAGAGGCAGTTCTCACATTGCACTTGATAATGGAAACAAGGCTGAAGAAAAATCGAGACACAGTGATGTATTCGTTGACCTAGAAAAAGCGTTCGACAATGTAAAATGGCGCAAGATTTTCAAAATTCTTTCAAAATTAGTAGTAAGCTATGGGCAAAGACAGGTAAAATACAATATTGTGGCGATTCTCTGTATCAGTCGATCTTGCATCTGCTTAAGGAATAGTTCTGTCCACCATCCGACCTACTTCGAACCTAAGGGTTACAAACTGTAATTATTACCTCCGAGGGAACCCACACACCCAGCCGCTGAACTTCTGAAATGTAATTCCCTACATATAAACGATTTTTTGCTAATCGATTTGTCCTAACTAACTCAGATTAATTAGAAGAAGTCGTGTGTAATTTCTTACAATTTTAACCAGACGTGAGGAAAGATATAACACAGCTTCGCAGAATACATAAAATCCAAATCATAACCTGATCGCTAATTTATTTATCATAGGTCAGTTCATTACAATCGCCCTGAAAACCCTGACGTAATATATCACGTGAACTATTAGTCCACGTTCGTAGACAATTAAAGGTAACACAGTTCGGCATAATTCGTGCAAGTACACCGTCAAACCTCTAACTACTCTTAAATCCATTAACATCAATCATACGATTATACGGCGCCTGTGGCCAAGCACTCAATCCCCAGATCATGGTTGACAATGTTGCTCAGAAGTGTAACACATTTAATCATGCGACGAGGAAATTCCCCATCTCGGACCATGCCTGTACAATCGGCTGCCCATTTGTACTCAGCTCATTCAACCGACCCCTTCGCTAGAATATTACGTGAAACATTATAACTTCTCTGCAGTAGGGGGACGCTACCGTAAGTACAAGAAACAAGAGGAAACAATTTCAATGTAAGGCCAAGAACGAAGTCCGCGGATTAAATAATACGTAAGACAGGGATGCGATCTTTCACCCATACTGTTCACTCTATATCTGTTATAAGCAATCGTGAAAATAAAAGGAAGATTGGAAAGCGTGATTTATGTAAAGGGTAAAAAGTATCAATGATAAGATTCGATGATGACATTCTTATCTTCAATGAAAGCGAAGAAGAGTTACAGGGGGTGTTGAATGGAATGAACAGTATAATGAGGGCAGAATAAGAATTGAGAGCAAACCGAAGAAAGAGTAACACAGGCAAAGACGGAATTCTTAATCAAAAGAAGTCTACTGGTACCAAACATAGACCTAAATTTGAGGAAGAAATTTCTGAGAGTGTGCGCTTGTGTAAATACTTGTATGGAAATCAATCATGGACCGTAGAAAACCCTAAAAGAAAAAAAGTAGATGCGTTTTGGTTGTTGTACAAATGAAGAAAGTAAAAAAAAAAAAAAAAAAAAAAAAGCAGCATATCTAGTGATGAATAAACAAAGTCCGATTAATATCAGAATCAGAAACACTTGTCAGAGAGATTTCAACGAAGGTAAGGGGGTGAGTGAGAGACAAGATGACAGTTAGTGGGGATGTAATTAGACGACAGCAGCTTCGATGGCGAAAGGATGAGCGACGCGATGTGATAGGCAAGTGACCATAACAACAATTAAAGGAATGCATAACGAAAATACTGGTCGATCAGTAAAATGTGTTTGTTATATAGTAGGATATGTAATTGTAATTTAGTTGAACTAAACACGTTAGTAACTATCAACAGGATGGTATGTACGTCTACAAGGCAAAATTCGAAATCATACCGAGGAAGCCGCAAACAGAAGAGCAACAATAGACTTCAGAGGCAACACCAATACATTCAATTTTTTTTGTTTCATTGCTTATTTTCATTTCACATTCTTTCTAATTATGAATTTATGTATTTTTTTTCTTAAGGTATATTATCATTATTGGATTTTCAAATCAAGAATTTAGAAAAAAAATGCAGTACTATGTAAGAAACTTCCAAAGTTGTGAATGTAATGCACGATCCTTTTGTAGACACAAAGGGTTGTAGTTTACATGATGTAATAACTAAGTATTCCCACTGCAAAGCTAAAATAAAATAAATTTTCCGAGGTGCTTCTATGAATGGAAGGAGAGTCTAGGTATTATCTAGTATTAATGATAGAAAGTACGAAGGTTGTTCAATAAATAATGCGCATATTTTTCCTAAGATAATTTCGGTTGAGAAAAAAAGTAGAATTAGCGTACCGGCCAGGGTAGCCGGTACCCGCCAGGGTAGCCGAGAGCGCTAAAGCGCTGCTTCCTGGACTCGGGTAGGCGTGCCAGCCCCGGATCGAATCCGCCCGGCGGATTAACGACGACGGCCGGTGCGCCGGCCAGCCTGGATGTGGTTTTTAGGCAGTTTTCCACGTCATCCTAGGTGAATACCGGGCTGGTCCCCACGTCCCGCCTCAGGTACACGACTCGCAGACGTTTGAAACACATTCACCCTATTTCACGATTTACAGTAGACGCAGATAGCTGGGGTACATTAATTCCGTCGTGGGGGGTTTGGGGTGGCGGCAGGATGGGCATCTGGCCACCCCTTAACATTAACAATGCCACTTCTGTACATAACCCTGTCGACCCTGCGCACAATGCGGGATAAAAGCAGTAGCAAATGAAAGAAAAAGAAGAAAGAAAGAAGAAAAAGGTGGAATTTGCTGTGGGACATCGTGTAATATTCTTGCTTCAGCCCCAATAATTTCACGAAGTTCTGATAGGTGATGGCGCTATAAGCAGTCTTCAAAAGGGTGTCTGTAACGGAGGTGCATTTCAAGCAGAGAGCTGTCACTGAGTTTCTTTTAGCGGAAAACCAGTCCATCATAGATATTCACAGGTGGTTGCATAATGTCTACAGAGACTTGGAAGTGAACAAAAGCAGTAGCTGGACGAGGCGTCCGTCGTCATCGCAACAAGGTCTCGCAAATCTGTCCAATCTTCCGTGTTCCGGCCGGCCGCACACGACTGTGACGCCTGCAATGTTGAAACCTCATCTGAGGTGATTCGCGGTTTACGAACAAATGCCTCGCTGTTCATCTGGACGCAGCACGACGTCGGCTCCGACGCGGACATACAGTTCCTTCCAGTGATGTGGCGCAAGGGCGTCGCATTGAACGGAGATTATGATAAAAAATAGAGTTTTGTAGGCAAATGAGTGGAGACTAATAGGTGCATTGGAATCCTCAATGAAACTAACCTGCTTTCAGAAAAAAAAAATGTTGCGTCAACTGTTCGATACAGTTCCGGACTGTCGCGTGATAAACAAAGTAAGAGCCTATGGAATATCAGACCAGCTGTGTGGCTGGATTGAAGAGTTTTTAGCAAACAGAAGACAGCATGTTGTTCTCAATGGAGAGACGTCTACAGACGTTAAAGTAACCTCTGGCGTGCCACAGGGGAGTGTTATGGGACCACTGGTTTTCACAATCTACACTCCTGGAAATGGAAAAAAGAACACATTGACACCGGTGTGTCAGACCCACCATACTTGCTCCGGACACTGCGAGAGGGCTGTACAAGCAATGATCACACGCACGGCACAGCAGACACACCAGGAATCGCGGTGTTGGCCGTCGAATGGCGCTTGCTGCGCAGCATTTGTGCACCGCCGCCGCCAGTGTCAGCCAGTTTGCCGTGGCATACGGAGCTCCATCGCAGTCTTTAACACTGGTAGCATGCCGCGACAGCGTTGACGTGAACCTTATGTGCAGTTGACGGACTTTGAGCGAGGGCGTATAGTGGGCATGCGGGAGGCCGGGTGGACGTACCGCCGAATTGCTCAACACGTGGGGCGTGAGGTCTCCACAGTACATCGATGTTGTCGCCAGTAGTCGGTGGAAGGTGCACGTGCCCGTCGACCTGGGACCGGACCGCAGCGACGCACGGATGCACGCCAAGACCGTAGGATCCTACGCAGTGCCGTAGGGGACCGCACCGCCACTTCCCAGCAAATTAGGGACACTGTTGCTCCTGGGGTATCGGCGAGGACGATTCGCAACCGTCTCCATGAAGCTGGGCTACGGTCCCGCACACCGTTAGGCCGTCTTCCGCTCACGCCCCAACATCGTGCAGCCCGCCTCCAGTGGTGTCGCGACAGGCGTGAATGGAGGGACGAATGGAGACGTGTCGTCTTCAGCGATGAGAGTCGCTTCTGCCTTGGTGCCAATGATGGTCGTAAGCGTGTTTGGCGCCGTGCAGGTGAGCGCCACAATCAGGACTGCATACGACCGAGGCACACAGGGCCAACACCCGGCATCATGGTGTGGGGAGCGATCTCCTACACTGGCCGTACACCACTGGTGATCGTCGAGGGGACACTGAATAGTGCACGGTACATCCAAACCGTCATCGAACCCATCGTTCTACCATTCCTAGACCGGCAAGGAAACTTGCTGTTCCAACAGGACAATGCACGTCCGCATGTATCCCGTGCCACCCAACGTGCTCTAGAAGGTGTAAGTCAACTACCCTGGCCAGCAAGTTCTCCGGACCTGTCCCCCATTGAGCATGTTTGGGACTGGATGAAGCGTCGTCTCACGCGGTCTGCACGTCCAGCACGAACGCTGGTCCAACTGAGGCGCCAGGTGAAAATGGCATGGCAAGCCGTTCCACAGGACTACATCCAGCATCTCTACGATCGTTCCATAGGAGAATAGCAGCCTGCATTGCTGCGAAAGGTCGATATACACTGTACTAGTGCCGACATTGTGCATGCTCTGTTGCCTGTGTCTATGTGCCTGTGGTTCTGTCAGTGTGATGATGTGATGTATCTGACCCCAGGAATGTGTCAATAAAGTTTCCCCTTCCTGGGACAATGAATTCACGGTGTTCTTATTTCAATTTCCAGGAGTGTATATAAATGACCTAGTAGATAGTGCCGGAAGTTCCATGCGGCTTTTCGCGGATGATGCTGTAGTATACAGAGAACTTGCAGCATTAGAAAATTTTCAGCGAAATGCAGGAAGATCTACAGCGGTTAGGCACTTGGTGCTCGGAGTGGCAACTGACCCTCAACATAGACAAATGTAATGTATTGCCAATACATAGAAAGAAGGATCCTTTACTGTATGATTATATGATAGCGGAACAAACACTTGTAGCAGTTACTTCTGTAAAATATCTGGGAGTATGCGTGCGGAACGATTTGAAGTGGAGTGATCATATAAAATTAATTGTTGGTAAGGCGGGTACCAGGTTGAGATTCATTGGGAGAGTCCTTAGAAAATGTAGTCCATCAACAAAGGAGGTGGCTTACAAAACACTCGATCGACCTATACTTGAATATTGCTCATCAGTGTGGGATCCGTACCAGGTCGGGTTGACAGAGGAAATAGAGAAGATCCAAAGAAGAGCGGCGCGTTTCGTCACAGGGTTATTTGGTAAGCGTGATAGCGTTAGGGAGATGTTTAGCAAACTCAAGTAGCAGACTGTGCAAGAGAGGCGTTCTGCATCGCGGTATAGCTTTCTGTCCAGGTTTCGAGAGGGTGCGTTTCTGGATGAGGTATCGAATACATTGCTTCCCCCTACTTATACCTCCCGAGGAGATCACGAATACAAAATCAGAGAAATTCTAGCGCGCACGGAGGCTTTCCGGCAGTCGTTCTTCCCGCGAACCATACGCGACTGGAACAGGAAAGGGAGGTAATGACAGTGGCACGTAAAGTGCCCTCCACCACACACCGTTGGGTGGCTTGCGGAGTATAAATGTAGATGTAGAATTATTGAATTCCCCTTCTATCGTTAGTTATTTACAGTACGAATACAGTCGCACCCTGAAATACATGTGCTGGATGCGTACCTGTCTGGTGGCGACGTAGTTGAAGAGCGTGATGGAGATGTAGGTGGCGACGAACATGATGCCACCCAGACTGGCGACGCGGACCGAGTACTGCCGAATGCCGTCGAGGAACGCCACGCTCGCGTCCTCCCGGGTCTGGCCGCTGGCAATGACCTCGTTGGGGTCGAACATGGCGCGCAGTACGACGTCGTTGACGGTGTCCTCCGGGGCGCAGCGGCCCTGCAGGTAGTCGTCGAGCGCGCGCGCCACCACCTCGCTCATCTGCGCCGCGTACTCCACCATGACGCCCGTCAGGGTGCCAAAGAAGAGCGTGTTGAGCGGCTGGCACGCGGCCGACACCACCGTCGACAGCACGGCGACCAGCATCAGCAGGCGTTCGAATGTAGTCGAGAAGCGGAACTGTGCACAGGGGAGAGGCGCGTCAGTGAAAAACAGGCAGGTTTCAGAGACTTCCGCTCAGCTGTGGAGTTGGTGCTGTTACGAAACTCCCTGGCAGATTGAAACTGTGTGCCGGACAGAGACTCGAACCCAGAAGCTTGTCTTCCGCAGACAATGCTCTTACCGAGGGGTCTCCAAAAGACACTCGTGTCCAGAAAAAAACAGAACGCTTTGAACGACTAGAGATAGGGCGTTCATACTCACAGGACATGTACATTGTTATGTTCTGCAGAAATGATTAGCATTTCTCTTACCTCGGTTCATCATGTGTCCTGTTGCCTAGTAGACATGGACCCTGATAATTTGTTCCATTCGTGATGGCATCGACGTGTATATGACTCGAATGTCGCCAAGGGTGGCTACCCATGCTGCATTCACCTGGTTCCAAAATCCATCTGTTGTAGTTGGCACTGAGTCACGGCACTGTACTCATCACACACATTTTCGATTGATGACAAGTCTCTTGATCTGGCCACGGCAAAAGGCTGACATTCTGTGACACCAAGAAGACACGTGTTCTAGTAGCAACATGTGGTCGTGCATTGTATTGCGGAAAAATGGCGTCTGGTGCACTGTACAGAAAGGGTATTGCTACAGGTAGTAGGATGTCATTCACGTACGTGACAGGGATCACAGTGCCCTGGACACACACCAACTTTGATTTGTGGTTGTATCACTACACTATAAGGCCTTGAGTTGGCATTATGCAGTCACTGTGATACTGCTCCCCCTGTCTGCAGCGAACCAAAATGCTGCCGTATTTTCAAGCAAAGAGAACCTGGAATCGTCCGAAAACACTATCTGATGCCATTCCTGTCCACAGTGACGTCGCTGCATGCACCATTGCCGTCTAGCATTTTTCTGTTCATTCGTTAAAGGTAGGCAGAGAAATGGACGACTCACACAGAACCCACGCCGTAATAAATGGCGACGGACTATCATAACCGATACGGTAAGATGTGCTACGTTATTCCACTATTGCGCCAGATCTGTCCTGCAACGACATTCGGATGAGGTGTCGATCTTCTCGGGGGGGGGGGGGGGGGGGGGGTGGTCTCGTCCTTCCGTCAACCATTCTGCACTTTCCCACATTCCTATTGCATTGCCGAAACACTTCGCCCTATACGACAACAATTTCCCGGATGGTTGCATCACATTGTCTCATGCCAATAATGTGCCCTGTTTCAAAATCACTGATTTGACGGTACGGTTCGTACGCACGTCTGCGAGGCATCCTGCACATCTGCTCAAGTCACACTGATCCATTACCATCCGTTGTTAGCGGCAGTGAGAGCGGCGGGCACATTCTACCGATGGGTTGTGTTGCGCCGCGATATCGATGTTGACCATTAGTCCGCGGGCTGACATGTTTCAAATGCTAATCACTCCTGTAGAACATACTAATGTACATGTCCTGTGAATATGAACCTCCTATCTCTAGTCGTTCAAACTGTTCTGTTTTCTCTGAACAAGAGTATGCGATCAGGGCTGAGAGAGGTTTAATCCGCCCCGAGATTGAGAGGAAGTTGTTTAAAGTGATCCGCGATTCTTCCGGCTCGTCTAGCTCCTAGACGAGACCGTTAGCAGCTGTACATTCACTTGTTCATAAAGAACGCTGTTGACGGAGATGCCACCAGAAGCGCCCAGCCTGCAGCCTACTGTGCCTTCCAAACTGTGTTTGCTGTGTTGTTTTTTCAAGTTTTCGTTCTTACATATATGTGTGCAGTATTTGCAATTCAGCTGAACGAGATCTGACACTGAACCTACCTTGCAAGTAATACAGGCGAAACGCGTATGGACATAAAATTTTGTTTTATTTGGTTGTGATGAGACAGATCTGAAGTAAAAATTATCATCTTAATATTATACGCAAAGTTGGTATTTAAAAGTAATCTTCCCAGTTTTTGTTATTTTTCTACCACTTCTGCATTTATTCTAGCTCTTTAACAATTTTAATATCCTTGTAATGTTCATACTAATATTTTGTTATACACCGAGCCGATAGAAGTAATGTTTGGTTGGTTGGTTGGTTTGGGGAAGGAGACCAGACAGCGTGGTCGTCGGTCTCATCGGATTAGGGAAGGATTGGGAAGGAAGTCGGCCGTGCCCTTTCAGAGGAACCATCCCCGCATTTGCCTGGAGTGATTTAGGGAAATCACGGAAAACCTAAATCAGGATGGCCGGACGCGGGATTGAACCGTCTTCCTCTCGAATGCGAGTCCAGTGTCTAACCACTGCGCCACCCCGCTCGATACAGAAGTAATGCGATAACGATATACGCATATACAGATGGCGGTAATATCGCGTACACAAGGTATAAAAGGGCAGTGCATTCGAGGAGCTCTCGTTTGTACTCAGGTAATCCATGTGAGCCGGTCGCGGTGACCCAGCGGTTCTATGCGCTTCAGTCCGGAACCGCCCGACTGCTACGATCGCGGGTTCGAATCCTGCCTCGGGCTTGTATGTGTGTGATGCCTTAGGTTAGTTAGGTTTAAGTAGTTCTAAGTTCTAGGGGACTGATGACTCAGAAGTTAAGTCCCATAGTGCTCAGAGCCATTTGATCCACGCGAAAAGGTTTCCGACGTGATTACGGCAGCAAGGCGGGAACTAACAGACTTTGAACACGGTCTGGTAGTTGGAGCTAGACGCAAGAGTCATTCCATTTCAGAAATTATTAGCGAATTCAATATTCTGAGATCCACAGCGTCAACACTGTGCCGAGAATACCAAATTTTAGGCATTACTTCTCACACAGCCAACACAGTGCCTGACGGTCTTCACATAACAACCGAGAACAGCAGCATTTGCGTAGAGTTGTCAGTGCTAACAGACAAGTAACCCTGCGTGAAATAACTGCAGAAATCAATGTGGGACACATGTTGAACCTATCCGTTGGCACAGTCCGGCGAAATGTGGCGTTAATGGGCTATGGCAGCTGGAGACCGATGTGAGTGCCTTTGCTAAAAGAACGACATCGCCTGCAGTGCCTTTCCTGGGCTCGTGAGCATATGGGCTGGACTCTATACTATTCGAAAATTGTGCCTTGCTCAGTTAGTCCCGAATTCAGCTGGTGGGAGCTGATGTTAGGGTTCGAAAGTGGCGCAGAGTCCACGAACCCATGGACCCAGGTTGTCAACAAGGCATTGCGCAAGCAGGTGGTGACTAGATAATGGTGTGAGCAGTGTGACATGGAACTGACTGGGTCTTCTGGTCCAAATGAACCGATCACTGACTGGCAATGGTTACGTTCGGCTACTTGGAGACCATTTCCAGCCATTCATCCACGTCATGCTCCCAAACAATTATGTCGTGCCACTGGGCCACGATTGTTCGCGATTGGTTTGAAGAACACTCTGGACAATTCTAGAAAACTATTTGGCCACCTAGATAGCCTGACATGAATCCCATCGAACATTTATTGAATTTAATCGAGAGGTCAGTTTGTGCATAACTCCTAGCACTGGCAACACTTTCGAAATTGTGAACGGCTACAGAGGCAGAATGGCTAATATTTATCCAGGGACTTCCTGCGAGTTGTTGAGTCCATGCCAGGTCGAGTTGTTGTACTACGCCGGGCAAAAGAAGGTCTGACACGACACTGGGAGGTATCCAATGACTTTTGTCACCTCGGTGTATAGTCTAAGAATCTCGGAGGTTAACTGATTCCGTTATTTCACTATTCATAGTAATTTTCACTTCAGTTTGATCACCTCAAATGAAACATACTACGTCCACTTTCTTAGGGGTCTTCCATGCCACATCGGCCAAAAGGAGGAGCGATACGGTATTTTTTGTCACCTTGGTGTATACTCTAAGAATCTCAGGGGTTAACTGATTCCGTTATTTTACTACTTGTGGTATCGATAGCTACGATGCCACAGCGTAGGTACAAGGTAAGATTGGCACTACGATACCGACACCGTCGACAGCGCTATCTGCCCGCATCTCGTGGTCGTGCGGTAGCGTTCTCGCTTCCCAAGCCCTGGTTCCCGGGTTCGATTCCCGGCGGGGTCAGGGATTTTCTCTGCCTCGTGATGGCTGGGTGTTGTGTGCTGTCCTTAGGTTAGTTAGGTTTAAGTAGTTCTAAGTTCTAGGGGACTGATGACCATAGATGTTAAGTCCCATAGTGCTCAGAGCCATTTCACCCATTTCTTTTTGACAGCGCTATCTAGCCGGTGTTGTGCAGCTCTACGAGCGCAACTCCACATTCTACCCATTTGATTCCGAGTAGACGACCAAGCAACATTGTTTCTGTTGGGGTGAGCCGCTACAAACTTCCCTTTGTAACTTCTCGTAGCTGTTAGCTTTGATACATGAACGGCTTCGCACCTTCGTGCTCATCTGTACGCCAAGTTAAGTAATATTATCGATTGTATATATTCATACACCAGTAAAAGAGCTTTAACCTATACGCAGTACCGAAGTACTTCACCTTTTCCTGCTCCTACTCGCGTCCTTCACTCTCGGACTACTTTGCAGAAGCAGTTCACAGGAGCAAATAAAATGATTCAAATGTCTCTGAGCACTATGTGACTTAACTTCTGAGGTCATCAGTCCCCTAGAACTTAGAACTACTTAAACCTAACCTAAGGAGATCACACACATCCATGCCCGAGGCAGGATTCGAACCTGCGACCGTATTTATAATGTAGCAAATATTATGATATTACGCAACAGTGAATTGCACAAATTAATATCTTTTACCTAGTCCGACTCCACATTTTCTCTTCTCTTAAGAGAAGCTGACTATTCACAATGGTTCAAGCTGTGGCTTCCCATGCTTGGAGAAACTTAATCGTCATATTAATACATACATATTTTAAAATCTGATTGCACTCTGGCATACTTACCAGTTTAAAGAAACCCACTGGTGGAGGTGGTTCTGGGCCCTTTCCTTTGGGCTTATCTTTGAATTGTCTGAAAAAGAGAGCATGTGACTTCGTGATTTTTTAAGTATTTTACATTGCTGCATAAAAAAATTGCAGTAAAATAAAGAAATATTCATAAGATCACGAAAGTTATACAACACAAAAATAATTTGTATAAAGGTGTTAACAAATGATGGAATTTTCGAACTAAAACAGAGTCGGCTTCATGTGGTGTAAAATGCAAATTGCATCAGAGAATCAAATTACAGGTACCAACGTTTTCTCGAGTGCAATAGACCTTCTTTAAAAGCCGCGTAGTGGGGATAGGAATTTCAAGCAGCGTAAGATGGAGTATTGTTTGGCGATGAATGGTTCGGGGGAAGTGCTGAAAAAAGGATCTCATTTTGCTGTAAAACATGGCTTCATTAGCTGGGAAACTTAGCTATGTTTATATATTGTACATTTTGTCTTACATTATAATGGTTCTCCCCATTCATTACTAGGTTAACTACACTAGAAGATTCGGCAGTAACATGACCTTTCATTTGGAAAGCATCTTTCTTATAATTCTTTCTCTGCGTGGTATATCGTGTGTGTATTCTTACATCACGTGCCAAATACGTTTTAAAATATTTCTGTAATACTACATTTCAAATTCTTCCAATGTCTTGTTAGGTTTCGCCACTCCCCTTTGTACAGTACTATGTTTCAGGCCTACCACTTCAGCAGTAACTTAAGTTTCATGTCACTAGTGAAGCTTGAGTGAAAAAAATTTCCTTCGTCTGCAGAAATTTGTATCTCTTATTTTTCTTACTTCGAATTTCTTGCACAAACTTGTTTCCCTCATTGGGTATTGAAACTCTTCTTCTTCCATTTTTCCTCAATTCTGAAGGTTAACAACTAGCTGTCGAAATTTATGTTACTTTCCATCTTTTATATTGAATACTTCTTAATCCTTTATCCATTCATTTAAAGAGTTCCGCTTAATATCGCGCATTCACGGGCAGATCGGTTATGACTTAGGTGAACTTGATTTGTACATCTTTACTTCATGAAATTTCTGGATCACTTCCGGTTGATGTTGAGTTCTTCAGATAACGTAAGTCCATATCCCAAGAGATACTTTTTCGCCTCGATATTCCTGCTGAAATTCAGGAAAACATCTTCAGTAGAATTTTACGACTGATGATTTGACTACCGAGCTTCAACTCCACGAATGCGCAAATCGACAATGTCACAAATCAGTGGAGTGTCTCAAATGCAGTACATTTGGATAGAGGGTCCTGATCTCAACACTCAACTGGGGGAGGGGGGAGGGGGTAGCCGTGCCACCAATTTTTGAATCTGTGAGCTGTGAGGGTTGGAACTTTAATACTGACAATTACGTACTTACATCTGATATAGCTGAGATACATGTTTCGTAGTTTAACTGCCTTCAAAGTAGTCACCATCTTTTTATATAAAACCGCTAGCTACGACGTGGAAGTTGTAGAGTACTTTCACCAGATCCAGTTGTGTTGATCGAACGGAGTGGTCTCTAAGCTCGCGAATCTATGTAATAATTCTGAAACGTGCTACGAAGCGCTTCCTGTATCCTAAGAATCAAGTCGAAGCCGCAAAGATTTAATGACAGGGAGTATCGTAAATACTACAGCACTTCCCAGAATCATCGATGGAACAAATTAGTCATAGATTGCACCGTAGGCTTGCGAGCATTGGCCCGAAAACTGATGGGTGGATTCTGCAGAAAATGTTGCCACTTCTTTCACAGAGTTGATCGCGAGTTCCTGGAATGAACGGTAATATAGCGGAATCACGGTATGCCGTTGGGTAACGGTATACGTTAGGATAACACCAGCTCGGTTCTATACGAGAATCACCATATCTTTCACATTAATGACGTCTCATTTGGTGACTTGTAAATAATACTGTACGAGATATCCTTCACATTTGTAGCGTGATAGCCTCGCATCGTAGCCGTTCCCGCTATTCCGTCAATTCATGCCGAACCCATTGTGATACCATTTTTCTCTTGCCCTGGCGTTCCTTAAGAGTATACAGTTCAGCCATACATTCTACCTCAGTCTCTCAGGCCAGCTTACAAATCATTTGGAGTCGTTGACCGTTCAGTAATGCTGTAACACCAAAGACTGACACTGATAACGGGATGGCCGATGTTGCATTTTGGCGTTCCTCGTTGGTAGCTTTTACTCACTGTGCCATGTTGTACAAGACAATGGAGATTCCTTGCAAGCCTCTTTTAAGACCTTACTGGAATATTCAATTTTTATCCAACTACCTTGTCCTTGTTTCGAGAACAATGTGACAGCACTACGTTAGATAGTGCGCTACACGAGGCTTTATTCTTCTTACAACTGCACGTGCGCGTGATGTGGAAAGAAGAGTCCATTTGCGATGCTGATGTTATAAATAACGTGTGGTATATGTGACATTTAATTCAATGGCAGGACTTTTTTGCCACTATAAAATTCCTACCTTCGTACATAGCGATGCGTACTAGTAGTCTTCCGCCTCTTCCTTCCATTCTCTTTTCCTACATTGACGGCATTTGCTGAGAGTAGTTGGGAGAAGAAGGATCTCCATCTTCACCATAGCACAAGACTCACCTTTACCACCTGTATTTTTCGTAGCAATACTACAAAAAAATCATCTTCCATTATCTGTGATCTTATTATTTTATTCGTTTCAATCGTGAAAAACTATGTATGTAGTTTTTTATATCACCAGTCGTAAGAGTGGTTGTATGGCTGCTGCCAGCATGCTTCCAACCTCTAAAGGGGGTGGCTGAGGCTCGAAAGAACAGTAAAGAAAAAACTTGTAACCTGTTCTCGAAATTCACCGGAAGTTGACGTCCTGGTCTTAGCAGAAGTATTGAGAGAAAAACTCATGAAATAAAGAGCTATGTTACCTGTTCTCCATGACTGTTATTTTTCTGCTAAAATTTGCTTCGCTTACATATTTCCTAGACAATGTGAGCGTAAACTGTAACTGTGTCTTAAACCCTTTTTAGAATGGCTATCGTGACCTTACATTTTTACAACTCATTCTTACTTTTAGATTTCGATTGCTCTCCTGTCTGTGGTGCACTTTGTCTTTATTCTTCTGATAATTTCAGAACGCCCCGTTCCAAATCACAATGTGTAGGGCTCCTCCTAGCACAAGGTTAGCACTAAAATCTAAGTAAACAATGTCCGTCCCTGTAGTGGCTTCATTGTCCGTTTGCCTCAACATTTGTATCAATGTAGTCCCTCCAAGAGATGGCCGTTTAAAGTCCTGCAGTGTTATGAACTGCAGTTCCTAGAGAGAACCAACGCCAATAATTACTAACAAAACAATCACAAGCACAATAACCTGTTTGGCAATAAGTCGTCGCGATACTCTGTGTTGGGTATCGGTCGTGACGGTCCAAAATATTCCAGGTATTGCAGTTCCGAAGCACGTGGCAGTAAACAAAGATCTGCCTGTGATCTGGCAGATTAGCATGTTGATCCTGCGCGTCTCTGATGTTAGGACTGTGTACATCCGCGATGACTATCCAGCTCCACATCTGACGTTCTCTTGACGACGTTCTTACTGGTATCGCTCGCCATCTCCACATTTGTTTCTGTAGCGTTGTATACAAAATACTACACCTAGTAGCACTAACTTTGCTGCATGGTTCAGTTTGCACCGGGAACAAACAAAGTGAATAATTCAGTGTAAGCTATACTCTGTAATAATTTTACCTCAACTAAGACCAAAAACTGCGTTACTTTTGCTGTTTACTATTGCTTATTACTCTCATGAAACATCAGTTTATGATGCCGCCGCTAACCACTAGTACGTATTTATCAGAGCTGTCACAAACTTTATCTTAAAGGACATAAATATAAAATGTATACTCAACCATGAAATTGGGGACTAAAGCAAAGAGTATAGAAAACGAATCCAACAAATTTAACAGTGTCTTACACATCCAAAGGATCCTGTTTCTTTCCAATTGTTTCATCTTCGTCCAGTCTTTTGACCCTCATCACGTGCACGTCGTCCGCACTATTAATGCCATTTTCTGCGGAGTTCTTCATGTTTCTGCGAACCCTGTTAGAAAGATAAACAAAATAAAAATTTAAACTTCCAGTGAAGATTTTCTCAGTAGTATTGGTTTTACAAGAATTGCCTTACGTATGTTCGTTAATATGCAGACTGAACTGTGGCCTGATACTCGATCAAGTATCGAGATAAGATCTACACAGTTTACTCCCAAAGATTTGTAGATAACATGAAATTTACATATTACGTAACTTCTGTCGAACCTCTTGTCAGCTTCAAGGATCCTTATCTATCGATAGCCCTTTTCGCTGTTCTTGGATTTTTTAGAGTGGGGATATCAGAGGGAGAGAGGTCATAAAGGTTAAAGATATCGAATTTTATGACTACTATGTAAAGGGAAGGCATTTACCAATAAAATCAGTCATGTTGGATTAAAAGATTAAACTGCTGATCCAGTCCGATGTACTATTGACGATCAAGAGAAATCAGTGGTGATAGGTTATCAGTGTACCACTTGTTTTCGTATATCTATGTAAGTAGGCTGTTTAGGTTTTTATGTTGGTAACGCCATGTAGCGCTCTATATGAAAATCACTGACTGTGCTGTGTGCAGTCTATGGGTGGTTTGCATTGTTGGAATTTGCTATTGTAGTGTTGGGCAGTTAGCTGTTAACAGCGCGTAGCGTTGCGCAGTTCGAGATGAGCCGCCAGCAGTGGTGGATGTGGGGAGAAAGATGGCGGAGTTTTGAGAGCGGATGATCTGGACGTGTGTCCATCAGAGACAATAAATTTGTAAGCCTGGATGTCATGAACTGATAGATATATTATGACTTTGAACACTATTAAGGTAAATACATTGTTTGTTCTCTATCAAAATCTTTCATTTGCTAACGATGCCTATCAGTAGTTAGTGCCTTCAGTAATTAGAATCTTTTATTTAGCTGGCAGTAGTGGCGCTCGCTGTATTGCAGTAGTTCGAGTAACTAAGATTTTTGTGAGGTAAGTGATTGATGAAAGGTATAGGTTATTGTTAGTCAGGGCTATTCTTTTGTAGGGATTTTTGAAAGTCAGTAAAGTGTTGATCAGAATAGGCAAAGAGCGAAATGTCTGAGTACGTTCAGTTCTTCTCAGCTGTTTGAAAATCAAATAATGTAAGAGGTTTATCAGCACAGTAATTCATTAATTTTTCTAAGGGGAGGTTATACTATAAACGCCGCAAAGTTTTTGGTCAAAATGCTCGGTCACTTGGCTGGCCTGGCGAAATGGACACAATTCCTGTGTTCACATGATCTTCTGGACTGTGGTCTTTCTTTCGCATGTCTCAGCTCTTTGCTGTTCGAAGCGTCGCCGAGCTGTATGGTGACGCCACGCTTTGCACCATACATAAGAAGGTTTTAGGCACCGTTGAAACATATCTCAAACCTGCATCACAATAGGAAGCAATTACGGCCTTTCAAAAAAAGTGATCCTTCAGTTCTGTTGAGCAGTGTCTATTAAGAGGATACGTTCCTAAAGGGATAAAATACAAAGGACGATACGTTAACTGCAAGTTGTACATAAACCAGGCTGCAGTTATGTGAGTCCAAGAATGTGAAAAGGAGGCAGCAGTTCAGAACTCTAATCTATCCCCGTATTATTCAGTCAGTATGGAAATGGAAATGAAGTCCCATGTTTCTTGACAGAACGTTGGGGAACGATGCGGGAGACCCGCACTGCCGTACTAGGCAAGGTCCTAATGGAGGTGGTTTACCGTTGCCTTCCTCCGAGCGTAATAGGGATGAATGATGATGATGAAGACGACGCAACAACACCCAGTCATCTCGGGGCAGGTGAAAATCCCTGACCCCGCCGGGAATCGAACCCGGGACCCCGCGCTCGGGAAGCGAGAACGCTACCACGAGACGACGAGTTGCGGACTTAGTCAGTAAACAGCAATAAATTGAATGAGAGACCAAGAAAACGAGTTAATGTTCATTGAAGAAGTATCATAAACTTCAAGTTTTGTCAGTGGCACTGTAATTCTGCCAGAGACGTTACGACATTCTTCCTGGAAGTATTTCTCTGGTGCGTACGCTAATATTTTATCATTTAAACGTGGTATACGAACAAATTAGCTTCAGTGGGTAAAGCACAATGGATTATTCGGTTTATTAACGCCATATAGATTTCAAGAATGAAATTCCTAGTTAGAACGTACTGTACGTTAAAGACAATTGAGAATACAGTAGAAAATTTACATCATTGTTCCAGCTTTCATTAGACAGTATCAGAACAGTGAGAAATTTAGAACTGATGCTGATGATGTTTGGTTTGGGTGTCGCTCAACCGCGAGGTCATCAGCCATCAATTTTTACACAGTCCAATTTTATTTTCCGCAGTCCAATCTAGCCACTGTCACGAATGATGATGATGATGATGATGATGAAATGATGAGGACAACATAAACACCCAGTCCCCGGGCAGAGAAGATCGCCAACCCGACCGGGAATCGAACCCGGGGCCGCGTGATCCGGAGGCAGCAACGCTAACCACTAGACCACGAGCTGTGGACAAATTTAGAACTGAAACAGGAATTACGTAAGTGAAATATCGATAATGGCCAGATATTTGTCCCGAGAATTTCGATAAGTTTTAACTTTAAATTCTTTTGTGAAATTTCTCCTATCCTATTGCAATTCCTGAGGAAAAGGGGTCTTAACAGAAGGACAGATAGTCGGATAACGAGTGACAAAAAATGTTTTTTCGTGCGATATAATTACAAATTAACAACTTAAGGACTTTTCCTTCATTTCTACAGAACCCTCGCTCCTTGTCACGTTTCATGACTCTAGGTCAACTTGAAGTATCCTACAAGTTTTGATGAGTGAATTTGCGAGTATCAAAATATGTGACATAAAAGGCTGTATCTTTTGATTTCACTGACTTCGTGCTTAAATTTCTTACATCGCCAAGTGGTCATTAGTGTGTGACGTAAATTTGAAGTTGATACGTCTACTCGTTCCTGAGAAAAAGGGGATCTTAATAGACAGACAGACACACATACAGCTAACAAATGATAAAAAAATATTTTTTCGTGAGATGTAATTATAAATTTGCAATTTCTGGATTTTGTTCCTTTATTTATACTTTGGAACCTTACCTCTTGCCAAATTTCGCGATTTGTGTTGGAAATTATTGGTGGAGAAAGGAAAGAAAGAAATAGGTTAGGGTACAGAACAGTGGGGAAAACATAAATCTGACTATAATGAAAAAAAATGGCGGGCAATAGAGGCAGATGAGACCAAGAAGGTTGTTTATTGGTTTAGAAGAGATAAATAGACGGAGAATATGAATAGTGGAAGGTGAACAGATAACAGTAGAGAACATGCAAGAGTAATGTGGATATTATAGCTGAAGACCACAATGCATGGAAAAAAGAGTCCTTCAACCAAAGGTAGATGTCAAGTGGATGTCAATGATGGCATTCGTCAGCAGATATCGCTCATATGTTTATACATGCCGTACTTCGATCGGAACCAACGCATAAAGTTTGATGAACAGTATATCTAGAAGACTTTTTCATGTATTTAATAGAAACCATATCGGTAAAAATTTCTGCGGCCATTATAGTGAAAGACGAATCACAACTGCCGTGACTGTATCTTCGACAGATGGACTTCAAAAAACTTCAACCCCAGCTTCACATTAATATCAGGCTGCATTTGATCATGTACCGTACTCTTTATTTTTTGGAGAACTGAGAACTCACATAAACACTTCAAGCTGTACACTTTGGAGTTTAACTGTAGTATTGCAGCGTTTTGGAGGCTGTGCAGCACTGTCTTGGGCAGACTTAATGAAAATCACGTAGCAGCAAATATAGGATTGGATGGTACATTTGAAGAAGTAGAGAATGTATTAAAAACATCGTTTCACACAACTTTTAGCAGCTAGAAGCAGCACCAAGACCCTTCACTGAAATTAATAGATTTATAAAAATTCTAAAAAACAAAAGCTAATGTGGGGTTAACGGAATTTCAGACAAAATTCTGAATAGTTGTTTCAGCTTAATAAGTAATGTTCTTAGCGATAAATGTAACGCATCACTGGAACAGGTAATTTTCCAGGAAAGTTAAAATGCGCACTGTTAAACTAGTTAATAAGAAAGGTGATAAGACATCATCCAATTCTCATACTGACATCTTTTTCCAAAATCTTCTATAAAGTAATGTGGAAACAATTTATTTAGCTTATTACAGTTTGGGTTCCAGAATTCCTCGACTGAGAATGCTATTTATACATTCACTCATCAATTAGTGCAAGCCTTAAATAATGATATGTCTCCTGTTGGTACTTTTGTGATCTTTCCAAGGCTTTTGAGTGTGTAAATCATGTTACTTTCCAACAAAAGTTCAATTTTCTTGGAATTGATGGGTTTATGCACAACTAGTTTGAATCATAATTAACAAACAGAGTGCAAAAGGTTGTGCTGCATAGTTCTGGCTACGTCGGAAAGGTAGAACATTTTAATGACTGGGGAATAAATCACAAAGGGAGTCCCACAGCGTTCGATATGGTTCTACTTCTTTTCCTTCACATTCAACAAGCAAAATTGGTGCTTTTTGCAGGCGATACTAGTGTTACAATAAATCATATTAGAGAGAAAACTATACAAGAGGGAAACGATATTTTGCAAAGAATTATTATGTGGTTCTCTTAAAATGGACTCACCCTATATTTTCAAAATGGCACCCTACATTCAGTTCTACACAACAAATAAATCATACCAACGGCTGATGTAGCACACGAGCAAGGATCAGTAAATAGGGTAGAAGGCTCCAAATTTTTGAGAGTACATATTGATGAAAACTTGAAAAGGATGAGGCATATTACTGAGCTTGTCAAACAGTCAAATTCAACTACTTTTATTCTTCGTGTAACTGCTAACTTAGGAAACCAACTTATCAACGTCTTGATATAATTTGCATATTTCTACTCAATGTTATCGTACGCAATAATTTTCAGGGGTAACCCATCACTTAAAAAGAAAATATTGTTTGCACAAAAGCGAGCAGTAAGAATTATATGTAACGTTGACCCACGGACGACATGTAGATAGGTATCTCTTCAAGGAACTAGGCATTGTAATTGCCTCGCCACAATATATATATTCTCTAATGAAATTCGTCATAATCTTTAACGATTTGAGAAGAACTGTGATATTCATACCTACAACATTTGAGAGAAAAATGATTTTTATTACAGTGCTGTCAGTGGCTCAGGAAGGAATTCAGTTTGGAGCAATAAAAAAATTTTGATACTTTGCTCAATAACATAAAATTTCTTACGGGTAGCCAAGCATGTTTTAAATCTAATTTAAACTTATTTCTTATGGACCAGTTCTTCAATTCCATTGAAAATTTATGTATAAAAACTGTTAATCAGTAAAAAAATTCATTGTAGCTTTCTTGTAATTTGACTCGTTTCATATCATTTCCGTAAAAGAGTCGATCAAATGATCTATGTATTACGTCACACATCAAAGTTTACACTATTCAGAGATGGTTCACACGTCCTCTCTCTCTCTCTCTCTCTATCTCTCTCTCTCTCTCTCTCTCTCTCTCTCTCTCTCTCTCTCTCTCTCGCTCCCCCTCTCCCTCAGGTGAACTGACGACACGGGAGACAGGAAGAACATAAGACCACAAATTAAATGAAACTAAATTTGTTACACCATGAAAACCGTGGAGCCCCTAAAACAGGATGCACTCTAGGAAAGAGAGATATATCCTTCGTGTCTGTTTTGGGAAGATGTTTCACCTACTTTGTTCATTGTGCTAATCGAACGTAGGACGTAGGGTTGGCCATTTCTAAATTCTTGTTTCGTATAATTATCGTCAAAATTTGTACTCGCCTGTCTGGAAGACTTTTATTCTTTTTAATGTCCCAGTTTCAGATGATTTATGAATAGTTTTTTTGAATTTTATGATGTTTGTTGCGAGCACGTGGCCTTATGACGTATATCCTACTCTCAATGTAATAAACGCGTGTTGCGTATTGTGTATTTCACAGCGTACTTTCCACCATTTACTGTGATCCCAAAGCCTCACTTCGTGTATAAGATTTGGTCTTCAGTGTTTCGTCCTCATAAAGTGTGTGACTTGCCAAATTAAAATACCGTACGTAATTTAAGTAACGAAGAGCTCTCCTGTTTCAGTCTCCTGTCTCCAACGGCTTCACAGTAGTTGTGCCGTCACGTTCTACTCATCCATATTCCCTGTTTTCATGCGCATTAGGTACACTGCCTTCGAACTACATTCCTCATCTGATATTTATTGAGAACTACATATCTGTCGCTTTTCGATCAGTATTCTGATAAATATCTGGAACATCCGTTGGTCACGTTTGATTGCGAAAGTACTACACCGTCTGAGTTTGGAGATAAGATAACGATACGATCTGTCGCTTTTGCACCTGTCAGCGAGTCTTGAAGCCGCACTGTTTCACATTGCCTTACTATGCGCCATTGTCTGAAAATAGACGTCTGATGTCTCTGAGTTCTGTTTATTCTGAAAACTGTAGGTGTATACACGATGTTGACTTTGTACGTACTTTTTATTACGTACTTTTTATTACTCTTAAGACAAAGTTCGGGCATTAGTGCAGAGGATTTTGTATCACATACGTCAGTTTCTTTTAAATTTATTTCTTCTGGTATCTCGCCTTGTGGATGTGTTCGCAGCAGTTGTTTAAAGTTATTTCGAATTTCTTTTGCTAGATGCGTTCAGAAGCAGGAGAAATAATGAAACGTCTTGACAGGTTAAAAGTGCAATGAGTGAGACGCAGGCCTGCCACCAGTGCGTATTAAACAGTTGCGTCAGGGCAAGAGGAGTAACTCAATAAGAAGCTGTCAGACGCATAAATACACTCTAAGACATACAAAACGACCCACCACGGCGGAATTATCCGAGTAGGCCGGAAATCGATGGATGTGATGTACACGTGCAGACAAACAAATAATTACAGTTTCACAAAAATTGGATGATTTGTTCAAGTGAAACGGCTTCACAAATTGAGAAAGTAAATAATGCGTTGATCCACCTACTTCCCTCGTGCAAGCAGTTATTCGGCTCTGTAACGTGGGACTTAGGGGAAACAGGAAAAGGTGTGGACGGGGCCTGATCAGTTACCGTTGGTTGCACAGTAAACACATACACTTTATTTAAGGAAATATTTTTTTAAAACAATCATTTTAAAAAAAATTGACTGTAACACAAGCTACACTGACTGCTGAAGGCCTTATTAAGAAAAATTCAAATTATTTGTCGGCTGAAAGCCACAAGCAATAGGAATAATTTAAACAAAACATTATTTTTTCAACAATTTCCACAAACAGACCAAATAAAGAAGGGAGTGATCCACAGACAGTGCTCCAAGGATCGACCTGGGAAGGTCCCTCAAACGCAAGTAAGGTGAGATAGGCAGTCCAGTGTTATACTCACTTAACAGGATGGCAACTCAAACCAGTCACAGTTGAACGCAAGACCAACACTCTCGCAAAATCTACCCAACGTCCGATACCCAATACACGATAGAATAACCCATGCCAGGCAGACGGGCAGACTACACTCTTGACATCGTAAAACGACAAACATTATACAAGTTCAAAATGGTTCAAATGGCTCTGAGCACTATGGGACTTAACATCTGACGTCATCAGTCCCCTAGAACTTAGAACTACTTAAACCTAACTAACCTAAGGACATCACACACATCCATGCCCGAGGCAGGATTCGAACCTGCGACCGTCAGTTTTATTGCGTTACCTCCCACAACAACCTCATATATGAACGTCAACACAACCTTAATGCCACATCATACTACTAGGCACATAATGGAGAACCGGATTCTTCTTAAGAGAACTATTCCCTGAAATTTTCGTTGGCGCTTCAAAATGGAAGCTCTTCAATTACCGGAATGCTCTCCACACCACCATGTTCGTGTTCAGCTGGTTACTCACTGTTCAGTCTTATCTGAGTAACAATTTTTTGTACCTACACCTTGAAATAAAAACACGTTTTCATGGTAGTTCACCAGTAGAAAAGCAGAGAGTGACGTGGTCCTGTGTTTAGCGGATTGGAGGAACAAGCTTCGAATTCTCCAGTGATTATCCAGAAGTAGTCCACCTATCGTTTTCTCAAATCGATTAAGTCTAATGTTGAGGCGTAACCATGGTACAGAACATAGGTGTTTCTCACCCCTCATCAATCCAGGCTTTTGCGGTGTCGCTAATGACCGTTTCGTCAACCGTACGTTAGACTCTAATCTTTATTTTCCAGTCAAGGAAAACTATGTATTTTTATATTTGTTTATATTATAAAGTGTACAAAAAAACTGAATATTTCCTTTGCTTAGGCCACTGATTCTACAGCTCCATCGAGATAGGATGGGATTTCAAAAAGCAAGCTACATGTTGTTACGGCAGGGTAAGTAATTTATATTGAATGCGTCACTAATCGTCCAAGTGACACAGAAAAATGACATTATTTTCCAACATATTCACCAAATCTACCAGTTGTTCTGTCCCTCGACGATGGACCCGCTCCTTCGTCACGAAGCGTTTCGAGAACCGGTTTGTGAATGTCCTCGTCGTAGGAAAGTCTCATTTGCCCAGATTTTTTTTCAGATTGCCAAAAAGATGTAAATCACATAATGCATATCTCAAATGTATGGCGGATCAGCATCAACCGATTCTGCGCGCACTTGCTTAGATTGTTGGCACCATTTCACTAGGACCGGACGCGACGTAGCATTGTTCAATATATCTCTAGAATACCGCAGCGAATCTCTGTGTGAAATTTAGACGTCTTGACCACAAGAATTGCAGGCCTACTGTGCCACATACTTCAGAATACATTCCCAGTTGGCGTACCATTTCACTCGCTCACTGTGGTGAACACCACAGTAGAACCGTGTCTGCTGTAAACTCGTAACACTTATTCTCTTCCGACAATGTGGCACTACTGTCTTATCGTGGAACGCCATGCTTCGTCCCTATGCATATAGGGTGGTAGGTAGAACTGCAGATATTTTTATTGGTGACTAAGGACAGTATACTAAACAACGTTACATCAGTATTTACTGCATTTGCAGACTATCGATTGAAGCTGTTAGGGGTAGTAGGTGTTTAGTTCGGTATCTCGAAGTACATGTGGCAGCAGCAAGCCATTAATGCTAATTTCTCCTTGGGCAGCACGTCAGGTGTTGACGTTCGGACGCTTGGGCGCAAGAAGGTTAATTCATACTGACAGGCGTTGTCCCTTTAGCGGTGTAGTTACGACTGTGCAAAAAACATCATGTAGTAAATTATTTGACGTTCTCGTGGGAATACTTTTAGATACAATGAAGAAACAATGAACACACTGAATATTTATATGGTTATGGTGTCGGAAAGAACAGACACCACTGATGACCTACACGCGACTCGAACATCCATGAGTCTGCTTATCCGTTCAAAATGGTTCAAATGGCTCTGAGCACTATGGGACTTAACATCTGAGGTCATCAGTCCCCTAGAACTTAGAACTACTTAAACCGAACTAACTTAAGGACATCACACACATCCATGCCCGAGGCAGGATTCGAACCTGCGACCGTAGCGGTCGCGCGGTTCCAGACTGAAGTGCCCAGAACCGCTCGGCTACAACGGCCGGCTCTTATCCGTTCCCCACGGCATTTGCTTCGTCCCACTTTTTTTTTTTGTTTTTTTTTTTGCTTTTGTCATCAGGTTGACTCGGTACTTTCATGAGCATGCGGAAGACCATAGTCAAAATCATCACGTAATATGAGCTGCAAACTGAGAATACAATTTTTAGTAACAAAACAAGAAAAAAAGATTCTGAATAACCAGGAAACTAACTCACAACCTATTGTCAAAATTTTTAATTTCACTTATTTATATTTTTATTTTATTTTATTTTATTTTTTTATAAGGAAGAAAACTGAAGACCTCAGGGGAACTTATGAGGATCGTTCCCTCCTTCAACAACGTAGGGACCCAGGAGCCAGACGACCGAATTCGTTTTCGTCTGAGGAAAAAAGGATACGTCCGGACGAATAGGAAATTCATCCGGAAAAGCGAATTCAGGCCCTCGGGGAAGAAAATATAAATGTCGACGAATCCAGAGTCAATGATTCCATCCACAACATACCAGCCTGTGAAGTAAGGTATCAGTGTGATGACGTTCGTTACATGGATCAGTCTGGCAAAATCCTATACGAAAAAGACTGATTCTATAACACGACGAAGCAGTATCCATCGGTGTTATAGGAAGGTTGATATGGGACGAGACAGTTTTCCACGATGTTGACGGGGAAGCTGTTTCTACAGGGGAGATGCAAGACAGTTGACCTCAACGGGGTGATAAGTCTCTGATAGTGAAATGCGTCTTCGAAGGGATATTAGCACCTAAGAAACTGACAATAATAAAATGTTCGAGGAGGAAATGGAATACGGCGCCTGTGTACATGTTAAGACATTGGGTCGTACAAACAAGCGAGACGCCTTCACTTTAATATTAGGAAGACCTAATTCTTCATGTCTGCGGGGCCTGGCCATCGCTTCAGTCTTAATTCGAAAGACGTGTCATCGCCACAGCAATCGACCGGATAATTCTTTGAGTCTGCGGGCCATCATTGTAAGAAGAGGGTATATCTGTGCAGTGTAATAGTCTTTAACGAAAATATAGGCGTCCAAGGCCAATACTTGGTGAAGAAGGCTAAGGAAACGGCGTTCATGTTCAAGAGTCGCTATCTGTACACGGATAGTAACCTTTCGCCAGTTAAGTGCCGCACGTTTGGTTGGGTTGCGACCTATTATAATTTCTAAAGTAATGTGACGATCGACCACCGTCGCCCAAGGTATTACCATTCAGTTACAGCCCAGCGACCGCAGGAACGTGCATTTGAGATCATTGATGTGGGCATCAGCTAGAAAAAATCAAAGGTATCCTTGAGTCCGGAAATGTACTATTTCGTACTATAACCGTGACGTCACCAGCGGAAGCGAGGAGCTAGAATCGTTCTCACAACAGAGTCCAACAATACAGTTGCATGGCAATAAAACGAAGCAAGGGTTCTAAGAACAAAATAAGGTGACGTGATAGGGGGCGTCCTTGGGGTAGACCCCGTCGATCGAAATACAGGTGGGGCCGGGGTGAGGGACGGTTGTAAGTAGGCTGTTTAGGTTTTTATGTTGGTAACGTCACGTAGCGGTCTGTGTGAAAATCACTAGCTGTGCTGTGTGCAGTCTGTGGCTGGTTGGCATTGTCGGAATATTCGCTATTGTAGTGTTGGGCAGTTGGATGTGAACAGCGCGTAGCGTTGCGCGGTTGGAGGTGAGTCGCCAGCAGTGGTGAATGTGGGGAGAGAGATGGCAGAATTTTGAGAGCGGACGATCTGTACGTGTGTCCATCAGAAAGAGTAAAGTTGTAATACTGGATATCATGAACTGATATATATATATATATATATATATATATATATATATATATATATATATATGATGACTTTTGAACATTATTAAAGTATATATATTGTTTGTTCTCTATTAAAATCTTTCGTTTACTAACTATGCCTATCAGTAGTTAGTGCCTTCAGTAGTTAGAATCTTTTATTTAGCTGGCAGTATTGGCACTCGCTGTATTGCAGTAGTTCGAGTAACGAAGATTTTTGTGAGGTAAGTGATTTATGAAAGGTATAGGTTATTGTTAGTCAGGGCGATTCTTTTGTAGGGATTATTGAAAGTCAGATTGCGTTGCGCTCAAAATATTGTGTGTCAGCTTAGCGTTGATCAGAATAAGTAAAGAGCGAAATGTCTGAGTACGTTCAGTTCTGCTCAGCTGTTTGCAAATCAAATAAGGTAAGGGGTTTATCAGCACAGTCATTTATAAATTTCCCGCGCCCGGGTTCCCGGGTTCGATTCCCGGCGGGGTCAGGGATTTTCTCTGCCTCGTGATGACTGGGTGTTGTGTGATGTCCTTAGGTTAGTTAGGTTTAAGTAGTTCTAAGTTCTAGGGGACTGATGACCATAGATGTTAAGTCCCATAGTGCTCAGAACCATTTATAAATTTTTCTAAGGGGATGTTTCACGGTGGTAAGGTGGCCGTTCACAACCACTGAGAAAAGATTGACTGGGAGCTGACATGCGTCATGCTTTAAATCCAGAAGTTAACACACTCATTAAAAAACTGACTGACACGGACAGATGCCTTGTGGAAGTCGAGAAAAAAAAAGGTTTCCAAGACATTAGTGGCCTCAGCCACCTAAGCGACATCTCAACGTTCGATAACAGAAGTCCGCATCGTGCGTCTAGGCACACAACCATTGTGAACAGCAATAATTTTGTGAAGCAGCTTAGAGAGATAGGTGTTTATAGTTCCAGCGACAATTTTATAGTCGGAGTTTAGGTGAGTAATCGGACGCAGTGAGTCAAGATCGGGTCTATGCTTGTTTTCCAGGATGAGGACCATTTTACCTTCCTTGTAAGGCGACACACCCCGTATCACTTCATTGTGTAATTTATGAGAGACCGAAAGTGATCATAAAATTCGTTAGGAATACCATCCAATCCAGGTGACTTGCGTCATTGAGACTTGGTAACAACATCATATATATTTTCCTTGCGGAAATCATTTAAAAAAAAAGTCATTTAGTTTAGGGGTGACGACGCAATCCAGAAAGGGGAAAAAGTCACAGGAAACTTTTCAACCGGAACGTGCGAATCTTACAGTTTAGCAGATTAGTCAGAAATAAAACTGAAAATATCACGACGGGACGTAGACACTCGATCATTGGCGTTAGCAAGGGATGCAGTGGAAACTCATTTCCTGCGTGCCCGCATAGGGATAAGATGGTGCAGCGAAGTCAGTTCGCCTTGTAAAACGGAACGTCCTTCCACCTGAAATTGATTTAACTGTAGCAATTCCGCTTTAGTTCGCCGTACATCAGTAATCCATAGAGGAACTTGCCTAGCGCTATCGTAAAAGTAATACGGAGTGATAAAATTCCTCGGTCCTCCGGACGTCTGCCGCCTTAAAGCAGCAAAACGCACGAGAACACTACGAAGTGTTGGCTTGGCGTGCAGCGTAAATCATTCCTAGTATCGTTCTATAGAACGAGAGCAACGGGGCACTATTGCTGAATGACGACACCAAGGGAATGGTCCTGCAGGTAGGCTATACTGAGGATCCAGGGAAGGCGACACAGTTTAACCAGCTGCTGCAAATAATTAAATGTGACGGCTACGGCATAGTGATCAGTAAAACGGGCAGGTATCATGTCAACGTCCAGAAACTGCCCGCACAAGGAATCAAAAATGTAAAGGCGACCGACTGCTAGAGGTGACAGTAACAAAAGTGTATTGGACAAGTGTAGGATACCGACAAACCCATGCGTCACAAAAGTGCAGTCATCGAGTTCTTTACTAAAACTAAAATTAAGAGGCTGGTTCACCGGCTAGGGAACACAATTAAAATCACCACCCTACAGAATCGTTGTAGAGGATTTACGAAGGAGATAAGTGACTTCTTCTCTGTATAAACGCGAACTTTCCATAGAACGACCGCAGCCAAAAGGGGCATAAAGAAGAATTAAAGTGAGATCAAAAAAGGTGCATCGTATACCCCTACCATTATCGTGAAATTCGAAATATCTTAATGAAATTCGTTCCATATACTCATAGAGTTCGGAAGCCACATTAAAAAGGGTAGAGAACCCAGGAATTGAAAACGGTTCAAATAACACATCCGGTAAAAATATAACGTCTGCACCAGAGTGATATATAAACCGTGGTAAACCGGGGAGCCGGATTTCGCAATCAGCCCTGTTAAAATCTGAAGTGAGGAAAGTGTGTGCTTACATAGACAGTTTAACTGGAACAAAAGCTACAAAATTACAAAACCATCATCGAACAAAAGCATGTATCATTATCCATGGCAGAAACAGTAGAAGAAATGGAAGGAGAAGAAGTATGAACATCTCCCCTAACTTGCAGCTGTTTTTTCTTCTTCGGTGATGCGGCTCTCCCAGCCCGCATACGTTGTTTACTATCGTGCGCTTGTGTGGACGGGTCATGCAGAAAGTCCACTTTTGAGAGAGGAGACGTCCGCAGCCCATTCGTCGACGGACAAGAGTTCGCGTGTGGAGTTTTGTTCAGTAACGACGAGGTACTCCTGTCACTGGGAATCAATCAAGTCTTGCTGATATATGGCTGTGTCATGGAGGCTGTGACAGGTGGTGCGGAAATAGTTTGTGAAGCTGAGACAACAGGAGACGTATCGATAGAGCCGAGGAAGAAAGTGGGGCCCTGATACAGATGCCCTAATAGGTGGCGGCGGCGAGGCGGCCTGGATGACAAGAATTTCGCCAGATGACGTACCAGTAACCATCTTCGATGTTAATCAGCCGCTTCAACTGTGTTTCGTCCATATCACGAAATTGGTTATGATCTCACTAGTAGTTTCTTGACACTAAAAGCCACATCTTCAGGTGAACATACAATTAAAACGTTAGAGCTAAAAAGCTCTAATGTTATAGTTTTATGTTCACTTTCACCTTGGAGCATTTTAGCTTTTACGCTTTAGTTACATGTTCACCTGCAAATTCGTATTTTAGTGCCGCGAAACCGGTAGCAAACTAAAACTAAAGGACTAAATACATCTGAAGCGGTTGGTTAATAACCAAGATGATTACTCATAGCTGTGGTGGCCCTACCTACAAGGCTGTCTCCCGTATCACAAACCACCTGACGAAGTGCAGAAGCAGCGTTCCTCGTCCACAAATTCAGGCTGGAGAAGAGGTCCTCCAATGAAAGACTATCCAAAGGGAGAACCAAATGAAAGATTCCTCAACTGCATCATCGTCCTGCGTTCTGTGACGTGGCCGGCATTGCGGGGAGTGACGACGTTAATGCCTCTACGTGTGGGCAGCAGGGAAAAATCACGAGCTTTACTTCTCAAGTATCCACCTTGATCTTCGGTGACAAGGGTTTGCTCAGCTTGTGGGAGAAAATCTACAAAGTCAATTTTTTACGCTTTCTATAAGCGGATTTTAATACCACCCACACGACGCGGGCAGTTCGTACGGAGGTGGCCGCTCGGATTTCAAAAAAAGCAGTTTCGTTCCTGGCCAGTATAAATAATATGAACCCGATAACCACATACCTACACATGAGAAGGAATAATTTTTTAATCACCGTTTCCACCGACTGAACAATCACTTCTATTACCCATCGCCATAAAAGGGCAGTATGAATTTCAGAAAATTGTCATTTACCACGGGCAGAAGATTGAGAACCCGAACATTTGTACAGACCACTTCCGCATTCGCCAAAACAACCATGCTAGAGGAACCATCACGATGAGTAAAGCGCACCTGAGATCCGGACGTAATAACATTCTGTCACCCTGAAGTGGTCAAGAAATTTAACAAAAAACACTTACAATTCCAAGTCAAAGTACGTAGTATGCCCTTGACCTTTGGGAAACTTCATCTTGTCCACCAACTCGTCGTGTATCTCTAAAGAGCCGGGTTGCACATGCTGCGTGGATTTATCAAACTGAAGCTGATAGTAACAGTATGTGGAATAGACGTGGGAAGCATGTTGTAAATCACAGCACAAGACAACACCGCTTCAGAAAGGGCACCCCAAACACCAGTCACTATGCAGCCAGTGCACGTAAGGACTCACATGACAGTGAACGCAACCAAGGGAGACACGGGATGCTCGGTAAGAGGAGTAACTAGGACAACCTGCTACCTCAACGCGCGAATAGGAATGCCTTACTAAACCAATGGGACAACTCCCGCGGAGCACACATTTCATGCTACCTATTCCTGGCCGTGCTGCACACAATTACAGCGATGCCAGAGCCCCGGTTTTTAAATCTGTTGCTGAGACTAGGTTTTGCCAGATAGACTTTTGTCTTGAACTATGATGAGGAGCCGCAAGGCGACCACCAAGTGCGGCATTTTTTCTTCATCCTGTATACAAATACCGTTAGAAACAACCAATCGCCGGCCGGTGTGGCCGAGCGGTTCTAGGCGCTTCAGTCTGGAACCGCGCGACCGTTACGGTCGCAGGTTCGAATCCTGCTTCGGGTATGGATGTCTGTGATGTCCTTAGGTTAGTTAGGTTTAAGTAGTTCTAAGTTCTAAGGGACTGATGACCTCAGATGTTAAGTCCCATAGTGCTCAGAGCCATTTGAACCATTTTAGCCAAACAACCAATCAGATATATATACTTTAGATGAAGAGAGGTGTACGATTCACGCAAACAGACGTGAACACAGTAAACACAATATGCAGCAGGTCCCGCTCAGTCGACCACCGGCGTCGGGCGTGTTGCGTGCTGCTATCAAGTCAGGTGGGGGACTCCACTAGTAAATACTCTGGGAGAACACTTTCATAGTTGAAATCTCCATTGATACAAAGCAAGTTAAATGGTAAAGTTCTTCATAGCCTAACACGCGAAGTTTTCGCAAATTTCTACCATTTTATGAAGAAAGGTGATGTGTCAGGTTCAAAATGATTCAATTGGCTCTGAGCACTATGGGACTTAACTTCTGAGGTCATCAGTCCCCTAGAACTTAGAACTATTTAAACCTAACTAACCTAAGGACATCACACACATCCACGCCCGAGGCAGGATTCGAACCTGCGACCGTAGTGGTCGCGCAGTTCCAGACTGTAGCGCCTAGAACCGCTCGGCCACCCCGGCCGGTGATGTGTCAGGTGCTCCATTCAAACTGAAATCCACGTTGAACAGAATGGAAAAGCAAATTGTGTATAATTTACCTCCGTTCAGCGATCAGGAGATCTGGGAAGAGTCCAGGTAGCTGAATCCTCGACATTTTCAAAGAGACCAGGTAGATGAATCCTCTACATTTTCAACGCCTAATGAGGAAAGGCCCAGAAGCTCTAGGAAGGCCATTTCAGACAATTTTAATGAGCAAGCCGTCCGCCGGATGGTAAAAAATTTCTACATTACCGATAAAGAAGATCCACTTTAAATGAGAATTAAAAAATTATTGAATTCAATATACAGGGTGTTACAAAAAGGTGCAGCCAAACTTTCGGGAAACATTCCTCACACACAAAGAAAGAAAATATGTTATGTGGACATGTGTCCGGAAACGCTTACTTTCCATGTTAGAGCTCATTTTATTACTTCTCTTCAAATCACATTAGTCATGGAATGGAAGCACACAGCAACAGAACGTACCAGCGTGGCTTCAAACACTTTGTTACAGGAAACGTTCAAAATGTCCCCCGTTAGCAAGGATACATGCATCCACCCTCCGTCGCATAGAATCCCAGGTGCGCTGATGCAGTCCTGGAGAACGGCGTATTGTATCACAGCCGTCCACAATACGAGCACGAAGAGTCTCTACATTTGGTACCGGGGTTGCGTAGACAAGAGCTTTCAAATGCCCCTATAAATGAAACTCAAGAGGGTTGAGGTCAGGAGAGCGTGGAGGCGATGGAATTAGTCCGCCTCTCCATCGGTCACCGAATCTGTTGTTGAGAAGCGTACGAACACTTGACTGAAATGTGCAGGAGCTCCATCGTGCATGAACCACATGTTTTGTCGTACTTGTAAAGGCACATGTTCTAGCAGCACAGGCAGAGTATCCCGTATGAAATTATGATAACGTGCTCCATTGAGCGTAGGTGGAAGAACATACTGACGAAACTAAAATGAGCTCTAAAATGGAAATTAAGCGTTTCCGGACACATGTCCACATAACATCTTTTCTTTATTTGTGTGTGAAGAATGTTTCCTGAAAGTATGGCCGTACCTTTTTGTAACACCCTGTATTTTGAAGGACCATAGTAGTATTAGGGCAAAACGAACTTCTTACTTAAAAAGTACCCGATAGTAGGCAGGCAGTCGTGAATATCGTCCATATATCTATATGACTGAGACATGTGTTCACAGTTGTCAAACAGGATCGTATGGGTATCGTGATAATTCACTACGGGGTCTATCGAAATTTGTTTCGAAAAAAAGCGAAACCGTCATAATCGATATTGGCGGCGAAAACGGTTTGCACCGAACGCCTGCATAATGTTTAAATCTGGCCAGAAAACAGGGGATTATCAAAACGACATGGATCTCTCAAATTACCAGAAGTGGCTTAGGGTCGGATTAATACCTAATCTACTACCTCATACTGTTATAGATAACGTCCCTTACAACAAGAAGCAACTGACTCGTCGTCCAATATCAATCTTCATGAGGAGACAAAGGATGTCCTGGTTAACAGAAAAGTTAATTCCTTTCCACAAGGGAATGTTTAGACCGTAATTATGTACACTGATCAACCTGAATAAACTAGATTGCATCACTTATACTATTTTAACCTATCATAGTCATACTGTGTTACTGTTTCCTATGCTACACAAAATGGATCAGAACACTGTTACAGAAACAATGAGGAAAACGTGCCAAATTTAAACAGACGCAAAATCTCCAAGATTGGCGATCTTTTACATAAGCTCGAAATTTAGCGTGGGCTTCAGTGCCTGATGCTATCGAAGACAGTGCTGCCAAAGCAGTCACTAAACACAGCGTTGTGAAATGCATTCAGAAAAGAAGACGACATAAATATTGCAGAATTCGAATCGAGAACAGCTCCCAACATGAGTAACGTAGAAGTAGATGTCTTCGGAGTAGTAAAGCAACTTGAATGACTTAATAAAAACAAGTCTACTGGTCCAGACTATATACCAATTAGGTTTCAGGGTTTGCTGATGCAATAGCTCCATACTTAACAATCATAGACAACCGTGGCAGGTTGCATGTCCTCCTTTGCATGTAGCCTCTCATTTTCATCAATTTTATTAATGTTTTATGCCATTGCACGGTGGTAACAGGCCAAATAAGGTTATTGTAATGAGAGTATTTGTACTGAGAGCTCAAAATACTTTTCACTTGATTCCTATGCGTGTTGGGTTACTTCCCTGGGTGGCCTGTGCAAGGCGAGGGCCGGAGGACGCGGCACACTGCGTTTCCGGTTTGGAGCTGCACTTCCACGAATACTGAGAGGGTCGTACATGAATGGGCTTAGGCGCCTGGCGGGACGACTAATGTCGGTCGAGTTTCGCCTATTGTATGCAGGGCGAAACGACCTGTGAGGCCCCTTAGTGTCACCGCAGTTCATGTGTTTACCTCTCCCGCGCGTCTGAAACGAAGACTGCTGGTGACGACTGACTGCATTGCCCGCGTCATTCCGAGAATACTTGTGGACCGTGCCCTGCTGGGCGCGACTGTCTGGCGCCGTATGGGCAGTGGTCTAGGCATGTTTTCGTAGCCGGTCACACGGCAAGTTCAGTGCTCTCAACTATATAACAGAGGCATGATTAGTCGATTTAAACTGAGGCTAGTTGACGTCATAAAGCCCTGCTCGAAATTGGAGGGAACGGTCGCTATTGGCGCGAATGATGGTCTCAGATAGTGTGAGGGAATTTTAGAATCAGCACTGAATGCTGATTCACGGTTTTCGAGGGTAGTAGGGAGTTGAGCAACGTTGGCTTCGCTCTTGCGTTGTGCGGGCGTAGGGCATTCGGGATCTGATCTTCGTCAGAGTCGGATGGTATTGTGACTTAGTCGCATTTTTTCGGCAGAACTTACGATTCTCAGACAGCCTTAGAGGCCAGGGGTTGAAACAGTGTTGATGCACAGCAGAAGTCGGCGCCTACGTCATCAGAACGCTGCCTACCGACGACGTGCTGCAGATTTCAGAACTGGTACAGTATATTGCGACTTCGGCCTTGTAGAACCTATCATTTTTATATTGAATCCTTCAGCAGCACGCTAGCTTTGCTACAAGTCCATCTTGCTTGTTTTTCCATGTGATCCCATTTGAGCTCTCACTACTAATCGCAATTAGAGTTTGGGGAGTAATATTTGATTCATTATGACGTCCAGTAATTATCGTCAATCTATTACATCACAGAGACTAGGAGCCACTTGTTCTCGAGCCAACTCTTATTCTCATAATAGTTCTGTATAACCTACGCTATAGCCTACTGTTTCTATTGGAAATCAAGTACCTTTGTGTTTTGATTTGTAATAAATCACATTGTAATATTTAGTCCGCATATCATTTCATAGATAGATGCAGAATCCCATTTCCTGTCGTTTATTATGATAAAATTTCGCTTTTTCTTTACTGAGTAGATAATGATTTTTACTAAATTATTGTGAGTGTGCACTCCTTATTTTACCAACTAGCAGGGTCCACCATCAATACCTTTCCTTACCGTTGCGCACATAATCAATTAGGTGGTAGGTAAGGAGGAGATGGAGTGCATGTCCAGTTCCCATGCAAAATTCCCCATAATTAAAGGAGTACAAACTCTTCTCCACCCCGGCACCTCGCAACCGTTCGCTCTACGAAAGACCCGTACCCAAAGACTAAACAGTTGCGTAGGTCACATCTAAAGGCCGTAAAATCAACTAAATATCTAGGAATTACAATTACGAACAACTTAAATAAGTAGGAACACACAGAAAATGTTGTAGGGAAGGCTAACCAAAGACTGCGTTTTATTGGCAGGACACTTAGAAAATGTAACAGATCTACTAAGGAGACTACCTACACCACGCTTGTCCGTCCTCTTTTAGAATACTGCTGAGCGGTGTGGGATCCTTACCAGATAGCACTGATGAAGTACATCGAATAAGTTCAAAGAAGGGCAGCACTTTTTGTACTATCGCGAAATAGGGGATAGAGTGTCACTGAAATGATACAGGATTTGGGATGGACATCATTAAAACAAAGGCGTTTTTCGTCGCAGAGCAGTCTTCTTACGAAATTACAATTTAAAACTTTCTCCTTCGAATGTGAAAATATTTTGTTGATACCAACCTACATAGTGAAAAACGATCAGCATGATAAAATAAGGGAAATCAGCGCTCGTGCGGAAAGATATAGGTGTTCGTTCTTTCCGCGTGGTATAACTTATTTGAACAATAGAGAATTGTGAAGGTGGTTCGATGAACCCCTTTGCTAGACACTTAAATGTGATTAGCAGAGTGTCCATGTAGATGTAGATAAGGTGCTGAAATGGGCAAGAATCAAGGGGGCGTTCTGAACGCAATGCGACATTCAGAATGAACACATTATAAAGACTTATAGATTAACAAGTTGCTTCCATGACAAAAGAAGAGCGAAATAAAAGCTCCGACGATTTACAGTGATGGTTTACTGGGCCAAGCGCTGGAGAAAATCATAAACTTGGGAAGTGGTACAGTCATAGCGATACAAGCAATACTAATTCCGGAAAATAAGATGAATGTGAATCCATTGACACTGCCAGTGGAAGTGAAGCAGATGCTGCTACTGAAAAGGAAGAAACGTAGGTGGGAGCGTTTTCTAAATGTGTTTTGCGTGTGGAAATACAGACAGTGAAAGATCCACAGCATTATGTCGAACGATGAACTGTGTTTTTTTTAGTGTACCGTTGTGTCTGCAATTACTCTAGACCTCTGTGAAGGTCCTCTTAACAGTGAAGCTACTTTTTGCAACCAAATTTTCTCGTCACAGTGCTCACGAAAAAACTCGCTTATATTTTCGTATCTACATTCGTGCCGCACCCAACCCCTTTGCTCGTCCGCTACTCTGCAGTACCTCTTCCACTCCCTTGCATTTCCACTCCTGCGCGTCCTAGTACTTTCATCTGTTGGCATGAAGTGTACTTCGTGGAATATAAGGCCATGTTTACGTCGAAACTGCCAATAAATGTCGAAAATTCATCCGTAAACAGAAGAATCGAAAATTCTTGTCGTTGAGGTTACTCACTCAAACACACGTCTCTGTGTCGAATCGTGAAGTTCGACACAAAGAACACCGTTATGTCTCGAAGTCTTAATCGAACACTGTGCGAATCTATCATGCTCAAGAATGACGTAGATCAGGGTTGCAAAACTACTTCCTTTGCCGTGTTGCAGTAACCTTTCAAAAGAATTATCGTCAGAGGACAATGGTAGATAGCGGTCGCTATCACTTGCGACTGGTTATATAAAAAGAGTGCTGCTGACTGTACCGTTACATAAATGCTGTTATGTAACAGTCTACTGACAAGATCATTCGATGACAACATCGCGAAAATATTCAGAAAATACTTTTGAACTGACTTACCACATAGTTAATAGGAGTGTCAGATTCACCCAACTATCTCACTGAAAAAACAGGTCTGATCTTCCTATAGACGATGCCGTAGTTAACTGCTTAATATTACAGATATTGGTAACACAAGAAGTAAATGTGTAAAATGCATAATTGTGTAAATGTGTAAAATTATTTAAAATCCTCTCTCTATTTTGATGATGTAAAAAAATCTGATATAAAGCTAACCAAGGAAGCTCACTGCATATTGCAAGTGTCTAAATTTAGTACATCGATCTGTGTCTGAAAGAATGGTACGTTTTTTCCTGGTGTAAATGTGAAAGTTTGTTTAAAATTGAATTCTGATTGAAGGAACCTGTATTCTACTTTCTGATTAACTTTATATGGTGAAGAATTTTATATCTTGAGATTGTCCGTAGAAAACCTTAAGAAAGGAAGTCATTATCACTCTGGAGAAGTAACATTTTCATTCTGAATCACCGTGGTTATTTATCCACCACTAAAGGGACGTGTTGCATCATTTATTAAATTTTTATCTGGGAGAGTTCGAACCATAATGGTCCTGAGTGACAATTTCAATGGATCAGCTGATCTCTTTTCGTGTTTTTTCTCTGCTTCATTGGTTTGAGTCTATTTCTTAGTTAACTGCATAATATGTGTAGATCTTGGTAACAGAAGCAATAAAATGTACTATATTATATCATTAAGAAACGATTCAAATTATTTAAAACCTTTCTGTATTTTACTGATATAAAAAATTTGTTACAAAAGTAACCATGGATAGCTCATTACACAGTACAAGTCTCTGAATTCAATACATCGATAAGTGTCGGAAAGAATGCCACAGTTTCTTACAGGTGCAAGTATGCAACGTTATTTAAAATTTGATGGAAGACACTTATCTTCTATTTTCTGTTATGCTCTGTATGATGAAAAACGTTACATCCTCAACGTATCCCCAGAAATAGTTTACGAAAAGTGATCTTGATCGCTCTTGAGAGATAATGTTTTCATTCTGAATCACCTTGATAATTTGTCAACCGTTAAGTGGACACATCATTTATTAGATTTTCCTAGGTAGGTTTCGATCCAACAGAGCCCTGAACAACAAGGTCAGTGGATCAGTGGTTCTCTTTTCGTGCTGTTTCTCTACTTCATTGGTCTGAGTCTATTTTCTAGTGTAAGCGTGCCTATAATCTTTCATTAGTATTCTGATCTTGTACCGACGTCTGTGAATTTTACCGTGAATGTCAATTACATCCCAGTATTTTCTTACTTCCTACATCTAGTTAAACTTATTGTGTTCTACGTAATGTAGTCTATCCTCATTAAGTGTCCCTCGGGTTTTATTCTTCTCTTTGGTGCTATGCTCTGGTGCAGCTCCTGCCTCGAACTATATGACTGAACTTCATATTTTACCTTGGCTGATATATCTCTTATTATGTGTGAATGCAATTTCTGTGGCTGTGCAAAACACCACTTGCCCAATGTCATTCCTTTTGTAGCATAATGTGCTACGCTCTTAGCCGTTGTCGTACAGTGACGTAGTCTCCAAGTGGTCAGTAATCTTCTTTTTAAAATTACATAACAGTAACACGAAATAAATCTAAAGGTACATTTAAACAATATATACGAGACTATACTGAATCATAAGTACTATGTAACTCGCTTGTTGGCCACGATACAACTCAGGCACCTCATCTTCGCACAGTGTGAGGGTACTGATCACACAATAGGTGGTATTTACACGGATAGAGGAGGAACGATGGTGTTCCACATGATTTTTGACAATTATCGCTCAAACTGTTGCGTTTGTGTGAGAATAGAACAGCGATGGTGTATCGTCGGAGTGAACACGGAGAAACTGTTACCTGCCAGCACAAATCAGAAATGTAGTGGGAGTTTCAGAGTTGAGGGAAGCTTCGAATTCAGCGACCGGTACTTATCGACTGTGAATCAGTTGACTGTCCTACCGACCAGTGCTCATTTCGACAAAATATCCATGACCTTGTCACGGCCATTCCAGCCGAGGCCCTTCGGATTCTCCTGCGAAATAGTTTCGTCTTTTCGAATGTACATGCCAAATTATAGATTAATGACTAAAAATAATATGAAGCGGGATGTTTGAGCCTCTAATTGTACACGTGTTCCACATTAAGCACATAAGGCTATTGATCGTGTTTGGTATCCGATGACTAGATCGGTGGTCGCTGAATGGTGTAAAAAGTACACGGACTGCTGATACGCTTAGCGAAACTAGCGATTTGATTTCTGTTTCACGAACTTCTTGCAAGCTAGGTGCGTTTGACAACTCCGTTCATTTCCGCCAAAGCAACGGTTTCTGTCAAAATGAAATGCTGCCATAGCGCGCATGTCTAGTGCAGAATATGGGTGCATTAGCAACTTATATAAACTTCCCTGGTTCACTGAATGTTATTAGTAGTGAGATATTGTGGTACTCAATAAACGGCATATCCCGTGACAAGAATCTAATTCTCAAACAGACTTAAGCACTTGCAGCCTGATTGCCTTAATGAGCATCTTATTACACTTTGAGGACCTTCCAGCGCTGGTTTTCGCTATTAGAGACCAGTTCTCTAAAGTGCTTTTAGATGTTCGACCACGTCATCATGTATGCTTTGATCTAGATTGGTGTCTATAACAGCAGCCGAAACGTCAGTTGTTACTTTATATCATGACGCGGTCACATGCCGATAGGAATGCTACTGAACAGCAGAGAGATCATGTTACTTCTCTCTTCTAGGATCGCTGCCATACTGAACATGAAAGGGCAATAACAATCATATAGTGAACAATCATTTGTTGAACTCGAAGAAAACAAATGGAATTAAGATTACGGAAATTCGCTGCCTGCCATCGCTTACAGGTGACTGGAGAGAACCGTACATTAAAAGTTTGTGAAACTTATCTGGAGAAGAAAGACATTTTGAAGAATATGATAACCCAGAGGCAAACACATAACAGGGTAAACGAATTAATTTAGTAACCTTTTTTCAGCCGGCAGGGGTGGCCGAGCTGTTCTTGGCGCTACGGTCGCATGTTCGAATCCTACCTCGGGCATGGATGTGTGTGATGTCCTTAGGTTAGTTAGGTTTAAGTAGTTGTAAGTTCTAGGGGACTGATGACCTAAGAAGTTAAGTCCCATAGCGCTCAGAGCCATTTGAACCATTTTTTAACCTTTTTCACATTTATATTAGTCATTTTGTATCAAGCTATGCCATTATGCGGTCAGAGAAACGACGTAAACACCACCAGCGTTGCTAAATTAAATCGTATATTGGTTAAACTAACGATTATGCAGTGGTTAACAACGACATCGCGGAAGCAGCAGTAGCTTTTTGTAATGAATATTTATATCCAGACAACTAGTTTCAATCAGGCTAACATCTTTAGCTAACCTGTGTATGGATGCGTTACATGGTAAAATCGTTGCAGTGAGCTATTGTATGCAACAGATACTTAAACGCTAGTATACATCAAGTTTAAAGAAGATTGCTTGGCGTCAATACATAAATGTTTCTTAGTTAGATCATCTACAGCAGTTAGTAAAAAGTAAAACACATGTGAAATATTAAAATGAATAGTATAGAAATGTGTATTCCAATATCCGTGACATAATCGTGCTTCTGTTATCTCATAAATTTTACAACAGTCATTAAGGACAAAATTCAACGCAATATTACTTTGTTAACCTCACTGTCAGACCAGAGTGGTACGAGATACTGATAATTGAATTTTTACAAGTAAAAATATCTCGTATGTTCTTAGTTATGGATGATTAAAAATAACGTTGGTAACACAGAATAAGCCATATGGACTGCCAAACCATAAAATGACTGTGATGAAGCGTGGATTATACTAACATAAACGAAAAATGTACATTAACCTATAGAACCAGATACGTCATGTAAGTTAAGGTACGACGCAGTAGCTTTGTATTATCTGCCATCCATAAAACAATCTTGCTTTTAGACAATTACGTTATATTATATTGCTATTTTTTTATATAACTAACAGCCAAGGCTACACGAGTTTACAACGATTGTTCCACACAGACGTATGACGTATACTTCCTCATCATCCACAATAAAGGACACAATGTACTCATGTAATGCATCTTTGAGAAAGTTATGATCGCTTTTCTACATACATTTGGATGTGCTAACTTCTAACAAATGTCGCTGTACTCGTGAGTAAAGCAAACGTCGGCTGATAGAGTCATAAATTCTCAGCTTCAAAGGATTGGATTGATTTAGTGGAAGAGAACAAACAGCGACGTCACCGGTCTCATCGGATTAGGGAAGGAAGTTGGCCGTGCCCTTTCAGAGGAACGATCCCGGCATTTACCTGAAGCGAATTAGGGAAATCATGGAATACCTAAATCAGGATAGCCGTACGTGGGATTGAACCATCGTCCTCCCGAATGTGAGTTCAGTGTGCTAACCACTGCGCCACCTCGCTCGGCCCTAGCATTATAACAGACTACTGATTTTTGTTCTTGGACACTTCTGGAAAGCGTATGAGGTAATAGAAGTACTTGTATGCGAAAGGTACTCGTGATAAATCTATGTATACATACTGCAGTTAACTTGTATAAATTGGTGAACTAAATACCTGGATATTCAAAGACAAAGAACAGATTTCAGTTGTTTATTGTAAAGTATGAAAGACAGAACAGCAATGCGCATGTCTCTTTATGCGGGAATGTTGAAAGTTTTGATACAGCTGCGCTGTTGTTTGTTTTTTTTCCCCATAGGGAACATAAAAATGCAAAATCTTTGTCTCACCTATGGCAGCTACTCTTCAAGAGCTGAGAAATCTAATTGTTGAAGCTGTCGATTCCATAAACGGGGACCTGTTGACTCGTATGTGGAGTAAAATGGACTACCGTTTCGATGTTTCTCGAGGAACGTGAGGTGCTCATGTTGAGTGCATGGTGTACTGTCTATACGGACCATAAACTTTCAGTCTTCCTCTATACAGCGACGTTCGTAATGTGTTTCTACTTTTCTTGGCTTGTCTGTAATAAACAACTGAAATTTGTACAATCTTTTTTAATGACTCTGTATTTTAGTGATGTTATTCATATCTTATTTTTAACTCTCTTGTAGATGCAGAAAGAAAGAAACATGTATCTGATGCCAAGGAAGCTTCCTTAAAATTTGTGTAGTGTTCTTCCGTAAGAATCTTTTAGGTACAATGGTTTACCGCAACAGTTTTGTCATGTATTATTTGTTATACTTGTTGATGCACACGTTGATGGCTTGAAAACGATCACTTAACCGAAACTAACTATCTGGAAATAAATATTGATTACTACTGCTTTTGGTGATTTCAGGAACTCGTTCTTTAAAAACATAGAAACTGTGCAGCAATGTTTACAGAAAAAAAGTAGTTTTGGTTATAATTCTGGACTTGTATACAAGAGAACGTAGTGGTTTAGGTTTACCGAGTTTCCCTAAAAGACACTTCAGTAGAGTACTGGAATGATTTCATCAGAAATTTCACGAGAAAACACTTCCTGTTTTCCAAATCTGCGCTAGTTTTCTATCTCTAATAACTTCAACGTCGCATTTCCTTACTTGCCCATTGTGTATTAAATAGTCCTCAGTTCAGTTTCCATAAGTGCTTCGATTACTTGTGTTGTGGGGTGCACGCATACGGCTAGTAGGTAAACAAGACATAAGAAAAAGTACTGTGATTGAAATATTTTTTCACCTTTTGCTGCCGCAACTTATATCATCATCAGCAGCGTAGGTTGTCAAACTTCAGCACGGATGTGGATTTCGGTGACAAACTGTCTTTTGAGTTTGGCCATCGCCCTGTTCTCTCACGTGCAGTTTTCGTCAGCACGCAGTTACTCCATCTTTTAAAATTGCACCGTTCTTTAGGAATGTAGGTGTCTTCATTTATTATTTACTTTCCATCGCCCACATTGAGTGGAAGACGTGTTCCTTAGAGGAAACGAGAAGTAAGTTGTGGTGGCTATGATTACCAAAGAAACGAGAAGTAAGTCGTGGTGGCTATGATTACCGTTTATGTTTTTCGTTAGTCACAACTTTTTCGAGGTTTCTAGAAGAAAATAATGTATCTTAAACATTCCTTATAGTTACTCGGGAGGGGTAGATTAACAAAGGTGATAATTCAATTTTCTAAAAAGCTGGAAGTTTTATAAAATTGAATTAGTAAACAAAGAAAATTAGAGTTTGCGAAGTCTGGGAATGTTTTCGTTATGTGAAAAGAAACCATTTACCGTTCGTCAGACAGTACCTTGAACCAATAAGATTCAAAAATGTTCACGCGTGCATAGTTTTTGCACAAGTATTACGAAATTCTGTTCCCTCGAGTACAGTTGTTCTTTATGTCTTCAGTGTACATGGTGCTATGATACAATGGAGTCATTTGAAAGCTTTAACACAAGAACAAGAATTTCAGAGATACTGAGACGCAGTATCAGTATAACTTTGCCTTCCTCTATTCCCAGTACACACTGTTCAAATTTACAAAAGAAAATGTAGGCTCTTACCGAAAGAGCAAAAAAAAAAAAATTATAATACTTAGATCTTAGGAAAGATCTTAGGAAAATTTAGTGGCCAAGTTGAAGAGCTGTTTTAATCAGACAGCCGACCGGGGTGGCCGAGCGGTTCTAGGCGCTACAGTCTGGAACCGCGCGACCGCTACGGTCGCAGGTTCGAATCCTGCCTCGGACATGGATGTGTGTGATGTCCTTAGGTTAGTTAGGTTTAAGTAGTTCTGAGTGCTAGGAGACTGATGACCTCAGAAGTTAGGTCCCATAGTGCTCAGAGCCATTTGAACCATTTTTTAATCAGACACACACACACACACACACACACACACACACACACACACACACATATATATATATATATATATATATATATATATATATATATACACACACACACACACACACACACACACACAGGATAAACGTTTAGATTTGATGTTGTAGTTAACGATCTGTTGTTGGATGAAAAGGTTTAGATGCTGAAAAACTGCTAGTATCTGCCAGTAACTGCTTATATTCATTTCAGGAATTGTTAAACAGTGTTGACCAAATTAAGTAGGGGACAGTGCTAGAATCTGTGTCATTCACAACAAATTAAATTACTGTCCTAAAGCAGTAATTTAGCAGGGATACGCAGCATGCTTATATAAAACCTGCTCAGTTCAGTAAATAGTAACTCCGAAGCACTTTGAAAACTAAACAAAACTAATTTTGTAGATTTCCCAACTCAGGAACAGACAAGACTGAAGCCGTATTGAGAAAGTGCCACTGAACTTACCAGTTCCTCCGACGCCAGACAGTCACTGGTCACCTGTGAGCTGCCACCTGCTCTGCGATGGAAATTCTACACTGACAGGATAAAACCAATGTGCTTTACGTAAGAGGCGGCCAGAGTCCAGCGAATCGATATGAGCTGAAAATACGTGGATGGAACTTTATCTAGAGACAGCGTCAGAGATAACGGGTGACTTGCGCTGTGGAACCGCGAGTTCCGTGCACTAAGGTTCCAACCAGCGTAGGCCTACCTCACGAAGTCACTGTGCGGTATTGTAAGGCACCACCGACGGACAGTGTAAGCACGGGACAGAGACAGGCTGATTTACAATATCGGCCAAAGAGTTCTTCCTTTCCGTTATCCGCCCCTCTCGCACCCTCAAAACATTCTCTCTTTCTAATCCCATCGCGTATATTACTGAACGCCTAACTCAATACAAGGTTCATTGTGCATTATGCCAGTTGCAGGTTGCCTATCTAACAGATTCCATGAGCAAAACAATTTCATTTTTAATACATTGTATAATTAAGAGCCTAATTCAAAAATTTAAGACTCTCTCACAATATACTCATTTTAAAGTTTTAACAAGTAACACAAGTATTACAGTAGGAAACTGAAAATATATCTACATGCAGCATAGCTGATCGTGCGTAGATATAGCTGATCGTGCGTAGATACCCAGACTGTATTCATCCAGTATTTGAGAATGAGATCACTTAGTGACTTGCAAGAAACTTCACACATGGTTTCAAATCTTCAGCTCCGGGCTTGAAGTTTTAACTTATTCTTCATTACTAACTCTATTCACAACATAAGTTTTGCAGGCAGTATCCATTGAATATACCTGTAAGATTGTATCGTTGTACGACACGTAGTTCGGGAGACGTCATCAGCAGTGGGATACGTGAAAAACTAGCTTTTGCTTAAAACGAGGCGCAAATTACACAGAATATGTTCATCCACTGTTTGGTAGTGAAAGCACTTAGGGACTTCCAATAAAATTTAAACATAATTTCTCATAATTAAAGTCAATTATTTAACACATTAATTTATTTGTAAAGTATTTATGTTTGATTTTTTTGGGGGAATTTTGACTCTTAAAAGACGGGAGGGGGGGGGGTTACTGGTCTTTACTAACTTACTGCCGGCCGCGGTGGCCGCGCTGTTCTGGCGCTGCAGTCCGGAACCGCGGGACTGCTACGGTCGCAGGTTCGAATCCTGCCTCGGGCATGGATGTGTGTGATGTCCTTGGTTAGTTAGGTTTAAGTAGTTCTAAGTTCTAGGGGACTTATGACCTAAGATGTTGAGTCCCATAGTGCTCAGAGCCATTTGAACCATTTGAACTAACTTACTACATTCTGTGACTCCAAAATTATTTCCTCTCCACCTCCAGTCTTCTCTCCTTCCTTCCTCCTGCTGTCTCTGTTTACTGTCATCGCATTCATCCATGTCATTTACCAACTTTCCCACGATGTTCTTTCATTTGCTTCATACATCTGTAACGGAACTACCTTAAACCATTACTGAGCTTTCAGTTTCGCACCTACTAACTAGACTAGAGATCAATACTCAGTATCGCTGTGAAGAAGCTGTGATTTTATCCTCTATTTGTCGCCTTCGCCCATAGCCTCTTCGTCCAAACAGTTTCCCTTGGCTTCGTCTTTCGCACTTCCGCTAATCTGCAACGCGTCATCTGTAGTCAATGTCACGTCTTCGGCAGCAATTGCTACATCATCATCTGTCGGTCAGTGAATCATCTTCCAATACCTCAATCGTCAGACCATTTATCCATCAGCCATTCTTCTGGTAGTTGCTCTGGCTGGCAGGAAAATACCCTCTTTTTCCAACCCAGCCCTCTCCTGCCTGTTCTACATCAAGCATACCTGGAGCATGTATATCGGGAGCAACATCGATCAGACCCCTACAACACCAACATCAGCACTATACATCGAAATAGCAACATCATCTGCATCAGCTTTAACGTTATCTTTGCAAACGGGTGTTAGCCATAGACTGAAACGTGTTAATGTCTTCATGCTCCTCTCTCCGAACTTTATTTTTTTTTTTTTTTTTTTGTATTACTTCAACATAAGAAAATTTTCTGATACAATTAAAAATGGCCTGGAAATGAAGGTTGAAACAGATCGTGGATTTAAATAAAGAATTATTTAATTCTAAGAATAGATCCTCTCACACCTTTCTTATTTCCCGTTAAGACTAAAACAAGTAAATCTGAATCCTTTCATATCTGAAATCAAAATAAGCACCACTTCCTCACATATAAACCATATCATAGTGCGCAAAGGCTTCATCTTAATATCCCCAAACTTTGACTTCATGTTCCTCCAGAAACTCCCCACATTTCATTTGGTCCAAATGTAAACATAATGCCTTTCCCCAGAACCAAAATCTCCAGACCGTCCACATCCCTTTCTTTCCCACCCCTATCCACCACCAATCACCATCCTCAATGAAGTGATGAATAAGCTAGCCCTTGGCATCACAGAATACGAGGTCAGTTTATATACAGTTCTAAGAAACTGGTATAAGCAGGCATATTCAAATACAGAGATATGTAAACAGGCAACGTCTGTATAAGTGTCTGGCGCAGTTGTTAGATCGGTTACTGCTGCTACAATGGTAGGTTATCAAGATTTAACTGAGTTTGAACGTTGTGTTATAGTCGGCGCACGAGCAATGGGACACATCATTTCTTAGGTAGAAAAGAAGTGAGGATTTTCCCTTATGACCATTTGACGAGTGTACCATGAATATCAGGAATCGGATAAAACGCCAGTCTCCGACAACGCTGCCGCCGGAAAAAGATCTTGTAAGAATGGGACCGCGACGACTGAAGAGAATCGTTCAACGAGACAGAAGTGTTGCAGATTTCAATGCTGAGGATTCAGATTTACTTGTTTTAGTCTTAACGGGAAATAAGAAAGGTGTGAGACGATGTTATTCTTAGAATTAATTAATTCTTTATTTAAATCCACGATCTGTTTCAACCTTCATTTCCAGGCCATTTTTAATTGTATCAGAAAATTTTCTTATGTTGAAGTAATATAAGTGTCTGCGTGCGAACCATTGAACGAAACATCATCGATATGGGCTTTCGGAGTCGAAGGCCCACTCGTGTACCCTTGATGACTGCACGACACATAGCTTTACGCCTCACCAAGGCCCTTCAACACCGACATTGGACTGTTGATGGTTGGATGCATGTTGTCTGGTCGGACGAGTCTCGTTTCAAATTTCATCGAGCGATGGACATGTGCGGGTATGGAGACAACCTCATGAATCCATGGACCTTGAATGTCAGCAGGAGACTGTCCAGGCTGGTGAAGGCTCTATAATGGTGTGGGACGTGGGTAGTTGGAGTGATATTGGACCCCTGATACGTCTAGAATCGACTCTGGCGGTCACAAGTACGTAAGCATCATGTCTGATCACCTCCATCCATTCATGTCCATTGTGTATTCCGACGGGCTTGGGCAATTCCAGCAAGACAATGCGACACACCATATGTCCAGAATTGCTTCAGAGTGGCTCCAGGAACACTGTTCTGTGTTTAAACACTTCCGCTGGCCACCAAACGCCCCAGACATGAACATTATTGAACATCTCACTGATGCCTTGCAACGTGCTCCTCAGAAGAGATCTACACCCCCTCGTACTTTTACGTATTTATGGACAGCCCTGCAAGATTCATGGCGTCAACTCCCTCCAGCACTACTTAGTCCAGTCCATGTTACGTCGTGTTGCGACACTTCTGCGTGCTCGTGGTGGCCCTACGCTATATTAGGCAGGTGTACCAGTTTCTTTGTCTCTCTGTCTCTCCCTCTCTCTCTCTCTCTCTCTCTCTCTCTCTCTCTCTCTCTCTCTCTCTCTCTCGTGTGTGTGTGTGTGTGTGTGTGTGTGTGTGTGTGTGCGTGTGTGGACTGACTTACTCAATAGCCCATATGTCAACCTTTGGCAATGATAACAGCGGCGATGCTTCGTGACCTGGAAGCCTCGGTATGTCCCTCGAGGTAGTTGTCACCATATCTGCACACATAAGTCATATATATTATCCACAAATTCTAGGTACGGGGGCGAGGAACTTTGACACGACGTTGAATCACATCCCACATGTGTTCGATCGCGTTCAGATCTGACGAGATGGGGGACCAGCACATCAATTAGAACTCGCCACTGTGTTCCTCAAATCACTCCATCGCTCTCCTGCCGGCCGGAATGGTCGAGCGGTTCTAGACGCTTCAGCCTGGAACCGCGATACCGCTACGGTCGCAGGTTCGAATCCTGCCTCGGGCGTGGATGTGTGTGATGTCCTTAGGTTTAAGTAGTTCGAAATTCTAGGGGACTGATAACGATAGAAGTCAAGTCCCATAGTGCTCGGAGCCATTTGAACCATCACACTCCTGGCCTTGTGACAAGGTGCATTATTTTGTTGAAATTGCCTCTGCAGTTGGGAAACATGATTCTCATGAACGGGTGCACGTGGTCTGCAGCCAGTGTATGATACTCCTTGGCCGTCACAGTGCCTTGCACGAGCTACTGGACCCACGGACTCCCACTGAATGTTTCCCTGGGGCATAATGCAGCCGCCAGCAGCTTGTCTCCGTCCCGCCGTGTAGGTGTTAAGGAGCGGTTCCCCTGGAAGACGACAGATTCGCTCTTTCCCACAGGCATGATGAAGAAGGTATCGGTATTCGTTAGACCACGCAACGCTCTGCCGCTGCGCCAACGTCCAGTGCCGACAGTCACGTGTCATTTCAGTGGTTGTTGCCGATGTCGTGGTGTTAACATTGGCACGTGCACGGGCCATCGGCAGTGGAGGCCCATCGATAGGAGTGTTCGGTGCACTGTGTGTTCACACACACTTGTACTCTGCCCAACATTAAAGTCTGATGCGAATTCCACCCCATTCGCCGCCTCATCTGTTTTACCAGTTTGCTCAGCCTACTACGTCCGACATCCGCGCCCTGTGTAAGGAATATCTTAGAACGACCACAAAATCAAATGACAGAAATATCATGGGCAGCTATTTGGACTAGCATGTAGACATCTCTCAAGGGTTTGCACTTTGCGTAGATTAAGCCACTGAGACGCTTTGCCACGAAGATTCTATTCACAGCCGTTAAAACTGTGCAGTCGCTCGATCGTTGTCCTGCTCTCGGTCGGCGGTTGCCAGTGTTTTTATGCTGAGATAAATGAACGCGGACCAAGATGCAGCTGTTACTAGTGAGATGGTGACAGGCTTCTGGCTAGGGAACACATTGTTTTTACGGTCTACTGCACTTACTTGTAACGAATATTTTCATCCCAGATCACGCTTTTATGCAAATTCTTCCTTTATTTGCTTTCTGATTGAAACTGGAACTTCTATTTCGTGAATGGGTTTGGCCTTTTGCTCATGTGGGCTTGTTTATCCACTCAGTCTATCGGTAACAGTGCCTGTATTATACGTACATGCCCTTTCTCAACTGGCAGCAAGTTAATCTGATTATAGTGAAAATCGTTATTTGTGATGCTTTCCCTCAAAGTAACCTATTTTGTATTTGTTTCTAGTATGTTTTCGTATGAAATTAATATCACAGTTTTGAAAGCTGGGCAAATGTATCACGGTCCACAAAACCCATCATTTTCCCATAGTACTTGAATAGCTTTTGGTAAAATATGTATTCAGAATTCTAGTGCTTAAGGACTACAGTAATTTCCTTGTCTGTAATATGTTCATATTCAGTTGGTGGGACCGCGTGGTGTTACTTAATGACACTAAATGTGCACTTTTTTGTCTCGAAAAAGCTGTTTCTTGTATATAGTGATTCTAAATAATCTTGTGAATATAGCTGCTTTCTCCCGAGATTTCCTTTGTTTTACATTTACTAATAGCATGTAGCATGCGACTGCGTCAGTCTCTGCAAATGTTTCGCACCTTCCGCAGCACTTCTGGTTTTTAACATTATATGTGTTTTCAGCCATAAAATATAAGTCTTCGGGCTGGTGGCAACAACCTGAAGCATAACCATGGGTCTTCATATAAATGCCCTTCAAACATTCAGTTAACAGTCCCAGGCAAAATATTCTATCAACTCACTTAAGAAACACTCACAGATATTGCAGATTGTACAAAAAAGTACCACATGTGTATAGCAAGGACTATTTCTATACGGAAAATTCCATTTATACTAAACATCATCCTGAAGATGACTAATTTTTTGGGTTGGTAATTGTTGTTGCACTTAATCATTTCCGGTGACGCGTCATAGGCTATGTCCGTTGCTCTTTATATTGCGAGAACTAATTGTTGACCCCATGTTACACAGATTATATAATCAGATGCATAATCAAATGGGCTTATCTCGAAATGACTTCAAACTAATTTCAAATATAGCATTCTTAACTCGAAATATTAGGTAGCAGTCAGCTTTCAGTGTGCAGAATCTATTAGAATCTAAAAATACCACAGAATTTCTGAAGAATGTGATCCAACAGCACTTAAATTAATAAGATGGGATAAATATGGGAATTATCGTGTAAAAGATTTCAAAGCTCGCAATAAAGGAGAACAGTGGGTCTTTTGAATGACGACGAGTTTTCCTTGAGGAAAAGCAAAGGTTCGAGAGAGGCCGGTGTTACAAGACGTGTGATAATTGAAGCAAGACGATTCAAAACACTTTCGTGGGATTTGTCGACCTAGGAGAAGCGTGCGACGTAGTAAAGTACTGCAAGATTATCATAATGTCGAATGAAATATGCGTTACGGGGAAAGACGCGCAAGTACGACATGTATGGGTATCAATAGGGTATTCTCCTCTACTGTTCATAATGATCAAATTTTGGGGTGAAAGGATATCAACGATAATAATCACTGATGACATTGCTGTCCTCTGTGAAAATAGCGAGTAATTAATTATTGGACGTATTGTAATGAAGTTGGGCCCATTTAGTAGGAAAAAATTACCGTATTCTGCCACCTAGGAAACAATATAACGCATGATGAATGATACAAGGAAGACACAAGAAGCACACCAGCTCAGACAAAGAAATAATTCCTGATCAAAGGAAGTCTATTTTGTATTAAACATAGAACTTAACGCGAGAAAGAAATTTCGGGGAATTTGCGTCTGGTGTACAAGCAGAGCAGTACTGGGGCCTTGGTGAGATTAGCCTCCGCCAAGAGCGCCGGCACAGAGGGGCGGGTCAATAAATGGCTGAAAAATTTAAGAAAATAAAATGTCTAGGAAGACTGTTGAAGAATAAACCTGGAGGAATATGTTGATTCATTTGCTGGGCGTGTTTCTATCTTCTGAATGCGAGAAGAAGCCTTTCCCTCGACCTGAACTGCAAAACGAATTTTCATTAGTCGCTTCAGTCTCCATATGTAAGACATAGATGTTCGAGAGTTGAGAAGGTCTCTGCAAGCATATAGCTTCATTTCATTACAAGCACCTATGCCTGGGAGACAGGACCCCGCTTTTTGCTCTGTGCTGAGGTGTTATTCCAATACCGTTGGAGAACATGTGCAATGCTGTTCGAGTTTAGAGGGAGTGCCAAGTGGACTTGGAGGAGGAAAACATACTAGGGAAATCTGTGCAGTTGTCCAAAACCACTCTGTCAGGATGGCATAGTGGTTAGTGCATATGACTAGTGTGCAGGAGACCCGGTTTCGAGTCCCGTCCTTCGTACAAATTTTCATTCGTCACTTCAATCTGCATATATGTTGATTTCTGGCACCTGACGGCTGAAGTGAAACTGTTTAAGCTAGAGTGCATCAAAATATATAATAAAATAAAAAGTGAAATAGGAAACAGATCTCACAAAAAACATATCAACTCACTTCAATTTCTTCTCATAAAAACCTAAAATGAGCTCTTTACCTTATACAGCAGAAACATAAATGCAGGTGAGCTTGTTAATTAAATAGCGGCTTACAATTTATGACAGGTCCATTGACTGCAGCGTCTGGTCAACGCAGTTTCACCGGATTAAACATGTTAAGAACTACGTACGATTGAGCACTGGTGACGCTGACTGTCAAATTCAGCTATCTTGTCAACAGAATATGACACAGTTGTTAAATTTCACTTGAATGAGGTAACCAATAGAAGCATATGGAAACTAAAATTATATAAAAACGTAATTCTAGAAAATAAAGATGTCCTCAATACTTCGCTACAGTGATTTTCTTTTCATTTCCAGCTAATATACACTATTAACAATTTATGACGAACAAATAAAATCGTGTTAATATGCATCATAATAAAATCAGTGTGCAGTCACCGACATAAAAAATAAGACTTACGTATTGTTTTATTTTCATTTTATTGTACGTGGAATAATTTTATTCTGTTGTTGATGTTGCGATCTTCCAGTCCAAAGAATGGTTTGATGCAGTTCTCCATGCAGGGTCGATTCCAGAACATCTTTCCACACAAGTGACTTACCATTTGATGCCCCCTCCCCCACCCCTTCGTTTTCTCGCATGTACTTTTACCCGTGTCAGATTTCGCTACTAACTGTGATACAAATGTATACAAATCCTGTGCTTTGGCGTCATTGGCACCCCTCAGAGCTTCCTGTATGGATACCTTTCAGTTATGCTGCCTTTGGTGCCGCTCCTGGCTTGGTCTTAAACCGACCCTGCCTACCTACTGGTCTCTTCTGTGTACGCGTCTTCATCTCTGCGTAACAACCACAGCCTACATCCATTTTAACCTGCTTACTATATTCATTTCAAGTCTTGGTCTCCCTCTACAGTATTGACCACCTCCCCCGACCCACCCCTGCCCTCCCCCCGCTCCACACACACACACACACACATACACACATACACATACGCACACACGCACGCACACGCACTTGCCTCCATTAATAAACTGATAACACCGATGCCGCAGGATGTGACTCGTCAAGCGATCTATTCTTTTAGTCAAATCTGCTTAAAATTCATTTTTCCCGGTTTATACAAGTACAGAACTCCTCATTGGTTATTCGAGCTATTCAGTATTTTTCTATAGCACCAAATATCACCTTTCATCTTCTTCTTGTCTAAATTGTCGCCAGCTGTTGTGGCCGTGCGGTTCTAGGCGCTTCAGTCTGGAACCGTGCGACAGCTACGGTCGCAGGTTCGAATCCTGCCTCGGGCATGGATGTGTGTGATGTCCTTAGGTTAGTTAGGTTTAAGTAGTTCTAAGTTCTAGGAGACTGATGACCACAGATGTTAAGTCCCATAGTGCTCAGAGCCATTTGAACCATTTTTTTCTAAATTGTCTATCGCCGACCATTCTCTTCCATAAAAGGCTATCCTCCAGACATGTACCTTCAGCAAAGAATTCCCAACACTAAGGTTAACGAAAGCCTCTTTCTCAGCAATACTTTACTTCCAACTGCCAGTCTGCATCTTATTTCTTTCAGTCTTCGGCCATCATCTGTTACTCTGCATTTCAACCAACGGAACTCATACAGTGCCTTTAGTGTTTCATTTCCTAATGTAATACCCTCAGTGATGTAGCTCTGCTACATTCCTCTAGCATTACTTTTACTTTCATTTATGGTCATGTTATAATCTCCACTCAAGACACTCTTCACTCCGTTCAAAAGATCTTTCAGGACCTTAGGCGTCTCTTACAGAAACATGTTATCAGCCAAAAGCAAAGTTGTTATTTCTTCTTCCTTAATTTTAATCCCCTTCCGAAATTTCTCTCTCATTATCTTCACAGCCTGCTCAATGTACATATTGAATAACTTTACGGATAGTTTATAATCCTGTCTTATTCCTTTCCCAGCTACTGCTTCCCTTTTATTTCTTTCGGCTCTTATAATTGCAGTTCAGTTGCAAATAAGCTTTTGGCCTTCGTATTTTTTCCCTACCATTATTCTAAATTTCAGTGAGTACGGTCCAGTCAACATTGTCAAAACCTTTCCTAAATCTACAAATGGTGTAGACGTAGATTTGCCTTTTCGCTATCTTTCTGCTAGGATAGGTCATAAGTCAGTGTTGCCTCACGTGTTCTTATATTTCCCACAAACACAAACAGATATTTTCCAATGTCACCGTTTACCCGTTTATCCATTCTTCTCTAAATAATTCGTGTCTGTATTTCGCAAACATGGCTTGTGGTCCGATAGTAATATTCACTCCTGACAACAACTGCCTTCTTTGGAATTCGGATTGTTCCATTCTTTCTGAAGTCTGAGGGTATTTCGCCTCTCTCATATATCGTGCACGGCAAGCTGAATAATTTTGTCATAGCTGGCTGGATCTCTCAAACACTTCAACAACTCGGAGGAAATGTCGTCTACTCCAGGGGCATTGTTTCCACTTCTTTCAGTACTCTGTCAAATTTATCTCGCAGTATTGTAATCTCGCAGTATTGTAACTTCCGTCTGATCTTCACCTACTTTCAACTTCCTTTTTCAAAATATCATCATCAAGTTGATTTTCCTGAATAGGTCCTATATTATACTCCTCACTTCTTTCGGCTTTCTCTTTTGTGCATAACACCGTCTGAACTCATCACGTTCACATAGTTGTTTCACTTCTCTCCAAAAGTCTCTGTTCTTTTCTTGTAGGCAGCACTTATCTTTCATCTTTGGATTTTTGTTCTCTATCCCGTAATTAATATTTAAGCATTTTCTGTCAATATCAATTTTTAGATGTCTTTATTCCCTTTCTCCTGATTCATTTGCTCCGTTTTTATATTTTCTCTTCTCACCAGGTACATTCAACATTTCCTGTAATTTCTACTACGTCTTATCTTCTTATCTATGCGATCATCTGCTGCCTTCACTATTTCATCTCTCAAAGCCACCCATTCATTTTCTGTTGTATTACTTTCCCCTGTTTCAGGCAAGCGTTGTCTAATACTCCCTCTTCAGTTTATCGAGGTTCCATCTCCTTAATCTAACTTTTTTGATTTTCTTCACTTTTGGTCTGCAGCTCTAAACAAATAGATCTTTATCTGTCTATCGAAAAGTCGTGTTTTGGTTTCTAAGTCTCTGTCTTAGCATTATGTAATCGATATAAAAGTTTCTTGTAGCCCCAGGTCTCTTTAACATATACAGATTTTTTCTCGTGATTCTTAAATCAAATGCTCTCGGTCATTAGATTATGTATGTGCAAAATTCTACTGGGTGGCTTCCTGATTCATTTATTTTTCCGCCATCCATGTTCTACTACTTTGCCTTTTCTTTCTTTTCCTTCTATCGAATTCCAGTCGCACATCACAATTAAATTTCGTCTGCTTTAACTACCTGAATAGTTTCCAAGTCTCATCATGCAGTGCATTAACCTACCCCATTTTCTGTTGATAACCTTGTTCTGACCTGACAAGAAGTCTTCTTTTTCCTGCTGCTGTATTTCACTAATACCCGATATATCTAAGTCCAGAATACCTGATTCCCTTTTTAATTTCTCTAACCTATCTAACTGATTAAGGGAGCTAACTCTGCGTTCTCCGATCCGCAACATGTCAAGGCACTACGTTTGTATGTCCTCTTCTGGAGTATTGCTCCGCGGTATGGGATCCGTTTTTATATTTTCTCTTTTCACCAGGTACATTCAACATTTGCTGTAATTTCTACTACGTCTTATCTTCTTATCTATGCGATCATCACATACGATTGACGGGGAACATCGAAAAAAATCGAAGGACACGATATTGCAGTGCAGGAGCAGGCACTGTGGCGACTACAGCCGTTATGAAATACACTAAATATATTCGCAGTTGCGGATATGGACAACCGTCAGCTGTGCAATGAAAATTTCTGCCGGACCGGAACGCGAACCCGGATTTCCCGCTTATCGCCACACAGAGAGGTCGCAAGGCACCTCCACGCCGCTCCGCTACGTCTCGCTACCGCTTTTGTCATGGCCCGCACAAATCAAACGGTGTACAAGTCGACGCGTGGAAAGGCGCCGCGCGAAAAGCTCGCCGCCAAGGCGGCGAGGAAGAGCGCGCCCGCCACCGACGGCGTCAAGAAGCCCCACCGCTACAGGCCGGCAACCGTCGCCCTTCAAAAATGGTTCAGATGGCTCTGAGCACTATGAGACTTAACTTCTGTGGTCATCAGTCCACTAGAACTTAGAACTACTTAAACCTAACTAACCTAAGGACATCACACACATCCATGCCCGAGGCAGGATTCGAACCTGCGACCGCAGCGGTCGCGCGGTTCCAGACTGTGGCGGGACAGCTGTTCGTGAGTATTCGATAGACGCCTTGCGCCGTCAGCTGTCTATTGGCTGGGAGATCTCTCATAGTGTAGCTATATTCAAAGAAAAATTCTCTGGTACGATGAAATAGCAGGGAAATGTTCTTCATCGCCAACGGTACAATTCGAAAAGCTGCTGCCAGTTTGTCTACCAAGAGTCCTGACAGGCTCATCTGTTGTCTATCCCGCATTGTCAATATCACGACGAGATAAACGGTCACCATACGATCGTAAACATGTACGAGCCCGAGGCCTCATCTATCAGTGGGTAGGGTCAGGGCATTATATCAGATCTTGAAGAGCAACCCCGTGCTGACGATGTATCCAAATGCCGCCAGAACGCATCGAGTGATCGTCTTCGGCATTGGAAGAAGCTGAGTGTAGTGGGGGATTCGCGACGCCAAGTAGTATTTATGTAGGTGACCCGTTGAATCATGTCCAAGGTGCTCAAGTTGTTCGCTCTGACACCATTCTGGAAGGCTTGGAGCGGCCTCTTGAAGTTCGTCGGCGTTATGCGTCTCACATCATTTGTAAGTAAGTTCCCCAGGCGCTTTATACTGTCGCGTATCTGGATTCACAAAAGTTGGAAAGAGAAACGTAGGTACAAAGAAGGTTACTGCGAAGAAACCATGGGTAACAGAAGAAATACTTGAGTCGATCGATGAAAGAAGGAAGTAAAAAAATGTTCAGTTAAATTCAGGAAACAGAAATAAAAGTCGCTGAGGATTGAAACAAATAGGAAGTGTAGGGAAGCTAAGACGAAATGGCAACATGAAAATACGAAGAAATCGAAAGAGAAATAATTTCGGAAGGATTGAGTGAGCATATAAGAACGTCAAAAAACTTTCGGTGAAATTAAAAGCAAGGATGGTAACATAAACAGTGCAACAGGAATTCCATTGATACACATAGACAAGAGAGCGGCTAGGTGGAAAGAGTACATTGAAGGCCTCTATGAGGGGCATGATTTGTCTGATGTGATAGAAGAAGAAAGACGAGTCGATTTAGAAGAAATAGGGGATGCAGTATTAGAATCGGAATTTGGGAGACCTTTGGAGGACTTAAGATCAAATAAGGCAGAAGTTACATACGTATATCCGGTCTGCTCTCCTTGGATATTTTCCCAAGAATTTACCAACTGCAGATCTTCTACCAATGGATATTTTCCCAAGAATTTAGCAACTGCAGATCTTCTACCAGTGTTCTCAGTTCTGGGCACGGTGAAACGTACCGTTAGAAAAATTATGAATTACTGTGCTGGTAAACTTCTACGTTATTTGATACAGAGACAACTGAGTAAAACCGAACGTACTAAGACATTTCTCTCTTTACTTATTCTGATCATCAATAAATTGACACACAATATTTCTTTTTAGCGCATTGCAATCTGACTTTCAATAATCCCTACAAAAAAAAAAAAAAAAGGCCCTGACTAACAATACGGCCGGCCAGGGTAGCGGAGCGGTTCTAGGCGCTACAGTCAGGAACCGCGCGACCGCTACGGTCGCAGGTTCGAATCCTGCCTCGGGCATGGATGTGTGTGATGTCCTTAGCTTCTACATCTACATCTACACAAATACTCCGCAAGCCACCTGACGGTGTATAGCGGAGGGTGCCTTGAGTACCTCTATATGTTCTTCCTTCTATTCCAGTCTCGTATTGTTCGTGGAAAGAAAGATTATCGGTATGCCTCTGCGTGGGCTCTAATCTCTGATTTTATCCTCATGGTCTTTTCGCGAGATATGAGGGGGTTAAAGCCAATGTGGTGTAAGTCATGTTTCATGCATTTTGAGAAACAGAATGTTTTGTGAGAAGCATTATAATAAACTCCACAAGAAATCAATACCACTTTTTTGTGTTTTACATCAGAGGAAGGTGTCATTGTTTCAATGTGTTCGTAATTGAAAACGGTTTAATACAAAATTATGTGTCTTTTGAAGGGCCCAAATGACTTTCACCATTTTGCCTTTAATCAATCTTGTATTTGCAGTAAATTTAAATAAAACCAAAAGGTATTTTAATGACAAATGATATACTTCAGAAATAACTAAGAGCAGTACAACGAAATATCCTTTCTTAGCTATGGCAATGTTCAGCCACGTTCAGTATCAACAACATCCAGCGGGCCTGCATCATCTACTGTTGCTTCAGCTGTTGTAAGTCCCTGTAAATAAGCATGGTTGATGGGTGGAATGTATGGTAGAAGATCTAGCATGCCCCTTTTCTTTTCCTAGGTTACAGGTCTTGGTCCATGGTATAGGTTTTCCATAGCAATACGTCCAAGTGAAACTGGCCTTCCTGGTTTGGCTGGCTTTAGACGTAGAGCGGAGAATGGAAAATCCTCTTTAAGAGTCTCCTTGTAATAGAGCATAAAAGGTTCGTTCTTCAGTAAACGAATCCACTGCTTATTAATCCACGACACTGGTTTTTTAGCGACATTTTGTTTTCTCCTTGTAATAGCTTGTTCAAGATTCTTCGTAGACTTGAAGTCTTCACAAGACATTTGCGTAACAATAAAAGCTTTCTTTCTTCTAATTTTGCGATAATGGAGCACCAATCAGCAGGAACATAAACTGTTTTACCTCTTGCATAGGATTCTATAGATCCAAAATCTGAATCATTAGGGAGATAGGAGTGGCCACTAACCATAAATTTATGGTCAATAATGTCGATGTTAACACTGGTGTGAAGCAATTTCATGAGACACAAATGCAAATTTCAAATTCCTATTTTGCCCCGTACAAGTGTCACTATACATGACAACATGTTTTGAAGCTGAAGCTCTTGTAGTAATATGTTTTCTAACACAAGAATCTATTTGTTGTGACCCACGTGAGGCCATTGTCTCATCCCATGTGTACATAAAGCGAATATCAGTTGACAGCTCATGACAGCCAAGATTGTATAAGTACATGTTTCTTTTATAATAGGTCACAGAAGTGGTCAGTTTGGGTAATGGTAGAGCTTTCTGCAAGTCAAAAGTGAAGGCATAATACAGTTTATCTTTCTGTGACTTTTCTTTATCTAATTTCATGGATGTTCTAGCAGCATCCGCCTTTCGAAGATGAAGTTCATGTTGTACTTCCACGTTCTTTCTTTCTATTGCATCTTCTAAAGTGGACATCTGTATTTTGTACTTGTCACACTTCACACAGGTATCTTCACGTGGAGCATGAAAGTGCAAGTTGAAGTCATCACTGAAACATCTGCGATAAATGGGCTCTTTAACAGGTAAGATTTTTTTCTCTTTGCAGTATTCTCTGTATAAGTTATACATAAGATATACATTAAGGTCGGGGGATAAATATTTTCTGTTTGGATTTTGAGATGAGACTGGTATGAGGGGAATGATGAAATATGCTTCCAGACAATATCCATTTTTTATCAGAGATTTTAGCCGGCCGAAGTGGCCGTGCGGTTAAAGGCGCTGCAGTCTGGAACCGCAAGACCGCTACGGTCGCAGGTTCGAATCCTGCCTCGGGCATGGATGTTTGTGATGTCCTTAGGTTAGTTAGGTTTAACTAGTTCTAAGTTCTAGGGGACTAATGACCTCAGCAGTTGATTCCCATAGTGCTCAGAGCCATTTGAACCATTTTTTATCAGAGATTTTGTTCACGGGTATCCCACTTCCTCGTTTGTCCGATCCTGGTTGCTCTCCCATTTCCTACTTTTGTGCTGCTCTGGTCATCTGCCCATCTGATACTTGGAATGTTTTAAGGAAATATTTTTTGCATACTTTAACACTAGTTCCATCAACTTGAATATAAAATTGATTGCTGGTTGACTTTGGCAATCTTGACCCATCTCTAGGACGCCTGTGTTGAGGACTTATTTGCTTAATTAACCCACATAGAAAAGCATTCTGACAGAAAAAAGAACCTAAATTCCAAAATGTTTCGAATGAACTTCTGCGGGCCACTTCTGATATCTTATCTATACATTTTAATCTGCAGTTACAATTTATGTTTGAGAACGTCTTTTCAGGAACCTTCCTCCATTCCTTAGTTTCATATGCCTGACCCAAATTTCTTTTTTTCTTTCTTTCCTGCTTCGTACTCCCCCTTTTTTGCCTCTTTCTACTTCGATTTGGTAATTCATGTTGTGTTATTTCCACTTCTTCCTCTGCAACCAAACAAATACGCTAAATTATTTTCCGAATGTTATGCTACGACGTTTTGAGGTTGTGTATCAAGACTGTTATTACTTTTACGAATTGTTTTGCAGAAATTATGCTACATCGTTTAGCTCGAGCACCACGTTTGCTATTATTTTCAGTGAAATTACGTTTATAGGCCAGTCATTGTTAAACTTCAAAGACATGATAATGTGTTACTAAGGTAATTGGCCAAATGATAGACTACGTGAGTTAAACTTACCTGAAGAACCAAACATTTCATTCTCTGCAGGATCATAATAATCACTAGATCCTGCATTTTGCAATATAAAAGGGTTCACTACTTGTGTCTTCATCAAATTGAGGATCCATCTTCACCAAAACACGTAAACTACACAGTACGAAAGTACACCTTAGAAGCACTTAGAGGAATAATGGCGTAAGTCAGACTTGCACCGCAATGCCTGTAAACAAAGCGGCCGTTTCATTCACGAGTGAAACTGCTAACGCCATCTATGGGGGTAAAAACAAAACTGTGAGTTACACTATTCTTCCATTTAACAGATCTATATTTCAAAATTGTATTGCAGCACTTAAGTCAATAATTTTAAAAATGTGACTTACACCACTTCGGCTTTAATCCCGTCATATAAACACATAATCACATTCCTCATATAGCATCATCTTACTGATCATAAACGTATTTCAACAGCATAATACACACCGTCGTCGCAATAATATCATCATAGCACATCAGTCAAATCTCACAATCGTCGTAGCTTCCTCCAGTGATCTCAAAACCTTTTAAAAAATGCTCTCTGCTCGTTTCAATAGAGTCATCTACCTCAAACGTACTTAAAAAATTATGATCCCATACAAAATACATCATTCAAAGCTCTCATAGTATCACAATGGTTCCAAAAAAAATATGAACGGTTGACAAAGTACAGACAAAAATACAATTTCATAAATGTGTAGTTATCCAACTGTGTAACTGCGTAAACATCTTTCACTGACGTAGTAAAACAAATGTTTGTCTCTCTCAGTTAAATGATCAGAGAGCTGCGTATTTCTGCATTAGAGAAATATGGTACCGATGTGTAAAGCAGTATAAGCAAATATCATTTTGACTAGGGCTCCTATCGCTTGCCACACGCTTAGCATACAAAGTAGGCGTGTACCCCATGAGGATTAATGTAATTTTACCCTCAGGTGTTACAGATTACAGCAATGGGATGAAATGTATCACCGAAAACCTTCTTTCTATCTTAGTAATTCAAAAATCTTTAAAAAATGTTTTAAGTACAAAAATTAATCACTCAAATGCGTGTCCTATAGCGCTAAACTGTGCGTCTTTCTGTAAGATAATTTCTGTTATTACTTAACGGTAAAAATGTGCCAAGTATCATAATTATCGTCCTCTGTAAGCAAAGTTCTGCAAAAGTCAATGTACTTACCTCTTCATAAACAAAAGTGAAATGCTATGAGTATAGCTATAATAGTTATTACACTTATTGCCATGATAAAGAAAGTACTATACTGTAACGTATTGTTGTGCTACAGAAAAGGCTGTCTCATTGTAACTATACCATAAAAGTTATTACTAAAACGCGTTTTACTTTCCGGAATGATACAGAAAAACTGTGCAGATATAAAACAGATACAGCGCAAAGGTAATAACGTAAATTGTGTTACTCATTAATAGCATCATGGTATAATCGTGTAGCTGTCAAAAAAACTAACCACTGTGTCATCTGTGAACCCTCAGAAATTACTTTAAATCCAGAATGTCTTTTCAAAAAAATGGCTCTGAGCATTATGGGACTTAACATCTATGGTCATCAGTCCCCTAGAACTTAGAACTACTTAAACCTAACTAACCTAAGGACACATCACACAACACCCAGCCATCACGAGGCAGAGAAAATCCCTGACCCCGCCGAGAATCGAACCCGGGAACCCGGGCGTGGGAAGCGAGAACGCTACCGCACGACCACGAGATGCGAGCGAATGTCTTTTCAAGTAAACCAAAATGTTGCATTAAAATCTCATTACCAGTATATGTTCTAAGTACGTAAGCCTTACAGTCGTTACGTAATTGTGTAACGAACAAGCAAGAATGTACACACAGTAACACTGGGTCATCTGTTCACTATAACAATGCATTAGTAATTACTGTCTAAATATGTTCCCTAGGTTCTTGCCTGGATAGTTGACTTCAAAACATTGTTGCATGTTAACAGTTTCTAAGGGTGGAAAGCGTACTAGTAACGTGAAGTGAAAATTTTTTTGGCAAGGACTAAGTTAAAAAGAAGTTCATCTCTCAATAAACGGTTTTACATGTGAAACGGGGTGTAAACCTTTACTCTTCCTAGTACGCAGAGCTTCAGCTTCGACGCAATTATCATGTGGTATACATCGGTAAAGAATGCTCAAATTTTACTCAAGGTTAGCGTCTATGTTATTTTTCTTTAAGCCAGCAGGCGCATGTGGCTGCCTGCGGTGCGAGTTATTGGCTACTGTCTCTTTGTTGGTGCGTCGTTATTGAGATTTGGAGATCTACACGTTCACCTTGCCGAGACGGCACGGTGGACTGTTGCATCTGAAGTTATTCTGTCTCCTGTGATAGTAGTAGTTCTGGTTCCCATTTTGTCTGTTTCCATGACTGTCATTACCGCAGAGAGGTGATCTTTCTCTGTAATTATTACTACTCTGCCAAAAGTTGTCATACGGGAGGTGTCTTTTTTTGTCACGACTAGCGTTCTAAGAATAGCCGTGTCGTGTCCAGTTACTATTTCTGTCGTCGCGGTATTGTGACGGATGTGACCTGTAATTGTTGTTCTCCTGGTTTCGCGTCCCGCGATTGTCAGTGTCAATTTCCAATTCTTGTAAGAGTCCCTGAAAAGCTTCAATGTCGTCTTTGCAACGTCCTGCCAAAATAATATGTCGTAAATGTTCAGGCAATTTGATTAAGCAAATGCCGATAAGTTCTGAGGGGCTGTATGGGTTTAACAGGTACTGATTCTTGTGCAACTTGTCTTCAAAATATTTGACAAGACTGGAAAATTCAGATTGTTTGAAGTGTTTCATCATTATGACGCTATGTTTTACTTGGTCTTGAGTAGCTTGAGACCAATATGCTGAGAGGAAGGCATGATAAAATTCTCCTTCACTGTGACAATCGCGAATGATCGAACACATTCTCACAGCAGGTTCGTTTTCCAAATAGCCATACATAAATTCCAATCTGTGCTCTAATAACCAGGTGGGAGGAAAACAATGAGAGAATTGATGAAACCACGTTTGTGGATGAATGCCGTTGCCAGAATTCTTAAATGTTTTGAATTTGCGTGTAGTAATGAACAGCTTATAGTCAAACTCATCATTCGGCGAGTCGCATATCGGTCATTGTTACGTCGTGACGGCGGTTCCACCTCAAAATTCGGTGCACCATGCCAATTTCTTTTATAATTTCCAAAATACCCTGCGTTGTTACTTTATGGCTTTTCCTTATTTCTGAATCCCTCTTCCCGTGTAGGAGCGTGAGTCTCCTCTGAAATATATAATTCTTGTAATACTTGTGCCAACTGATCTTGTACTTCCCGGATTTCTCTTTTGTGTTGCACATTAATTTAATTCTGATTTTGTTTGAATTTTCTTTTTTGTTCGTACCCTTCTGTGTCAGTGAAGGACACTGGTCTTGTGTCATTCAGATCATCATCTACGTTTGTAGGTAAGTTAGTGAACTGATCCGAAAGTTCGGCTACTTTCTCCGATAATGAACTGATTTCCCCGTGTGTTTTTCTGAACCAAGTTTCAGAGTGTCCGTTTGTGTTGAAAGCGTATCCACTGTGTCATTTAACTTTTCCTGAGTTTTGTGTAACTTCTGAAGCTGTTGTCCCATTTGTTTCTGATTTTGTTCCATTCGTTGCATGAATCGCAATAATAATGTATTAGTGTCTGAGTCAATTTTAGCCCGCAAGGTCTCGTGATTTTCATGAACTATTTGCAGTTTTTTTATGGCAGCTTAGTGGTTCTGTAATGCATTTTCATGCCACGAAAAAATAGGTTGAATATACTCACAAATTTGTGTTTTTATGTTATTACAGACTTTTTGACATTCAGATTCGATTTTAAGTAACTCAGCACTTAAGCAAGTGTTTGTTCAAGCATTTGCTCGATTGTGTTTAACTTCTGAAGATTTTGTTCCATTTTGTCTAACTTTTGTAACTGTTGCTGTGTTCGTTCCTGATTTTGTTCCATTGCGTGTAACTTCTGAAGCTGTCGTCCCATTTGTTTCTGATTTTGTTCCATTTGTTGCATGAATTGCAATAACAATGTATTAGTGTCTGCAACATGTTCCTCTGTGCTTTTCGGCAGTGCATTTGCACCGGCAACATTTGCATTTTGAAAAGCAGAGAGTAAGTCTTGACTTAATTGAGAAGAAGGTGAGGACGCAAAACCTGAATCCAAGGTATTGTGTCTTGTCATTTCGGGTTCCTGGGGTGAGCTGTTGCCGACCGATAGATCGACAATACTACCCTGTTCACTAATTTATTTCACTGTCTACACCATTATTTGCCGTCTAGTCCACTTCCCTATGCACAGTTACCAAATTACTATGTTGAACATTAGTTAATTAATTACACGGTGGCGTTAACACACTACTCTCGTCTTCACTGTCATTTCTCAGTTTACGTTGGAGCCTAGTATTACGTTTTTCACACGCCACAATTGTCACAATATTTCACACGGTAACACATAAAAGCACAATTTGAAGAGTAAAATAAGAAAACACATTAACATAGCACTGAAAATAATATCTAATTAATTGCAAGCGCAGCTACGAAATACTTGGTGCAAATATACATGCATGCCACAACTGTTTTACTGTAAAACAATGAAAAACTACAACTACAAAGGACATTCTCTCTACAATTACGCGCTAGCAATAAACAATAGCTACACTAATCACACAAACTACAAGAAAAAATCAGAAGATTCCAGTGGTGTGTCCTCGGCTAAGGGTCAACATATGAAACGCCCCCTTAGAAAAATTATAAATTATTGTGCTAGTAAACTTCTGCGTTATTTGATACAGAGACAGCAGAGTAAAACTGAAAGTACTAAGACATTTCTCACTTTACACATTCTGATCATCAATAACCTGACACACAATATTTTTTTTAGCGCAACGCAATCTGACTTTCAATAACCCCTACAAAAAAAAAGGCCCTGACCTACAATACGGCCGGCCCTGACTAACAATAACCTATACCTTCCATAAATCACTTACCTCACAAAAATCTTTGTTACTCGAACTACTGCAATACAGCGAGCGCCAATACACTGCCAGCTAAATAAAAGATTCTAACTACTGAAGGCACTAACTACTGATAGGCATAGTTAGCAAACGAAAGATTTTGATAGCGAACAAACAATGTATTTACCTTAATAGCGTTCAAAAGTCATTATATATATATATATATATACATATATATATATATATATATATATATATATATATATATATAAATTTTTTTACATCCAATTAAACACATTTCCTTTTTCTGACGCACACACGTCCAGATCGTCCGCTCAAAACACTGGCATCTCTCTCTCCACATCCACCACTGCTGGCGTCTCACCTCCAACTGTGCAACGCTACACAAGCGAATATTCTAACAATGAGTCCAACCAGCCACAGACTGCACACAGAACTGTCAGTGATATTCATACAGAGCGCTACTTGGCTTTACCAACATAAAAACCTGAACAGCCAACTTACAACGGGTTCTGCAGTGGGAGCAGATCCTTCGTCCCCTGAACACAATTGAAGTCGCCGCCGAGGATGTAATGACCGTGGCGTCGTAGAAAGAGGGGAGTTATTTCTTCCGCGAAGAGGCGTGATGGTTCTCTTTGTTTGTCCGTGACTGTCGGTGCGTAGATGCTGATAAGCTGCAGTCCAAATACAGTCACGGCCATTCTGCCGATGGTAAGTAGGTGACGTCGTCCGCAACGATACCCTACTTAACAAGTATCGTTCTGCCACGACCGGTTTCTGAAGTTGGCGACATAAAGCTGTCGTAACCATAGAGGAACGAGAATTCGTCGTCGTATGCTGCCTGTAAACGATTTCTTTATCTGCTGCCTCTAACATACCTGCGACTAAGGTCATCTTGACAGCCGATCGTCTGGTATTAGCATTAATGGGTTCGATATTGAACGCGTGCTGTCCTATTTGTTGTAGGCAATGCATGTTAGTCGCACACTGTCCTGGTCAGTGCGCTCTACGTCGGCGGTGCGAGTCAGTCGGTCATATTCAATTATAAAATGGGCTGTGTGTGTGTGGGGGGGGGGGGGGGGGGGGGATTTGCCTCAACCGAGATCCGTGATTCCCGCGGTTGTAGGCGGCTGGATTTCCTCACTTTCATCGGTCCAGTTCTGTTAATACAACTCCTGCTGCCGAACCTTCTCACTCTCTGCTATTACAACCATGTCTTTCTCCGCTGTACCGCGTTCTGGGACTTCCTGGGGACCTACCTAAAAGGTCTCGATGGTGGAGAGAAGTTGGCATTCGATGGTATTGTCGCCGGAGACTCCAACGCCCTCTACTGTGGCGTCGTCATCGCCCGCCTGTTTTCGTTTATGGTCTTCCGTATGGAGAAAGCAATAGTCGGATGGTGTGCGACGTCTTTTCTCTCGCCGTTTCCGTGACCTCTGTTTGGGATGTCGTACATCCATCTCCATATCTGGATACTGTTTAGAAGCATCATCGTCATGGACGTAGGGGACAAAAGCGGCTGTCGGTACCACCAGCCGGTCGATTTCCATACTCGTCTCCCTTTCCGCGACGTCAGACTCCTGTTTCAGTCGCTCAGCTAGGCGTTCCTCGTTTGACATCTTGGACACATTGTCATACATCTGTGTTGGCTGTTCCATGGGGTCGTCCGTCATTTGGTACTGTGGAACGTGCAAGGGGGACTATTCTCAAAGAAGCCATGGATTTTGTCGTGGGTGAGGGTACAACTTCGCTCTTCGGTATTTGAATTATTCTCCTTTAGACGTCTTCTGAGCGTATGTGGCCCTTCTTGTCATAATACGAGCAGGCCCTCGTAACTAATTATCGCTCTGCAGCCACCAGTAAGGAAATAAGATTGGACAACCCTTGTAAACACGATCCGAACTTACCTCATCCCTTTAATAAAGGGATATGTTGTAAAAGTGGTCCATTTTTCGGTGACGGGGCTGAGGACGCGCTCGTTTAGTTGTAAAGCATTGACCACAACATCTTCCGGTACCTCGAAGGAAAAACCCTAGTAGTGCGCATCTCGTTGTAGCTATTAAGCGAAGGTAGTGGATCAGTGTGACTTGGGCAGCAGTGCAGGATGCCTCGCAGACGTATGGGCGAACCGTACTATCAGATCAGTTAGTTTGAAAGAGGACGCATTATTGGCATGAGAGAGTGTGCTACATCCATCCGAGAAATTGCTGCTAGTGTGGGACGAAGTATTTCGGCAGTGTAGTGGGTATGTGCAGAATGGTTCACAGAAGGACGAGTTCGGTCAGGTCGCACAACCCAGACCACCCTCCCGTGAAAGTCGATGTCTCATCGAATGACGTTGGAGGGCATATCTGTGTCCTCCTCGGCAATGGTGCAACAGTGGGTGTAACACGTTGTACACTATCAGGGATGACAATCCGTCGCTGTTTATTACGGCATGAGTTACGTGCGCATCGTCCATTTCTCGACCTACCTTTGACGAAAGTGCAAAAACGTGCTAGACGGCGATGGTGTATGGAACGACGTCACTGGAGACAAGAATAACATCAGATAGTATCTTCTGGGGAATCCAGATATCGTTTGTTTGAAAATGAGGGTCGCATTTTGGTTCGCCGCAGACAGGGGAGGGGGGGGGGGGGCGGCATCACAGTGCACAAGACATGCAGCGCCAACTCAAGGCCTTATGGTGTAAGGCGTTAGTGGATACAACTACAAATCACAGTTGGTGCGTCTCCAGGGCACTGTGACCAGTGTGAGGTACATGAATGACATTCTGCGACTCGTAGGCATACTCTTCCTGCATAGCGCCCCAGACACCATTTTTCAGCAAGACAATGCTTGACCCCATGCTGCTGCACGAACACGTTCCTTCGTGGTGTCACAGGATGTCGAGCTTTCACCCTGGCCCGCTAGATCACCAGACCTATCGCCAATCGAAAATGTGTTGGATATGTTGAAAAGACGACTGCAACGCTGTGGCCCAACACCAACCACTTGAAACACGTATGTTGTGTGGCGGCGATGGCGAGGCATTGCAGAGTCTCTGACCAGAGAGCCATTTATCGTGGCTAGTCTGCGCTTGACCACGCGAGAGTTGCGAGCGGTACTCAGTCAGTAGTTGTCGTGCAGTACAGTTGCGAGCAGTCTGTCAGTAGCAGTAGGGCAGTGCAGTCTGTCGGTAGTAGCAGACCAGTGCAGTTGTGTGATGTAGTCGGTCCGCAGTAGTAGTCGAGTACAGTTGTGTGTGAGGAGTCGACGGGCGTCGACATGGCACTCTGGTCAAGATTCAGGACGAGGTATATTATTTTTAAACAAGGTAATGAATCAGCAATGCGCTCAGCTAATAATGTAAATTAACTGTAACTAATTTGTGCAACAATCGTCCCAATAATAATTTTGGTTTTCAAAGCAATTTTTAACAAAGAATCCTTTAATAAAAAAAAAATATTCCCTTGATATTCCTTAAAGAAAAGTTTCCCTTAAATTCAAAATTTTTGCAATCAATTTCCTCCAAGCTATGCCAAAAATAATAAGAGCAGATGCAGCTTTACTAAGGTAAGAATTTCAGTTTAATTAATGAACAGGGCTTAAGATCGACATTTCGATCTGTTCGTGATTTCATTGTCACTGAGATTTTATTATCACTGAATTGACTTTCATTTTTTTTGTGAGGAACTTATACTTGGGTCAGATTGCTAATTTTTGTTTAATTGTCATTGTCATTGAATTTATTTGCTGGGAGGTTACGTTAGGTTGTATTCTTGTCAACATTCAACTATTGTGTTTCAAAATTTCTCTGGGGAGCTTACACTTAGCTCAATGTACATTAGCATTTAAAATAATATCATTAAAATTTCGGTGGGGAGGTTACACACTACAGATGAACTTTGGTACTAGCTGAATGCAGTAGGGATGGCTATGCCACAGGACGCCATTCGCGCCATATACACGTCGATACTAACAAGCATGGAATGGGTTATCAGTGGCCTTGGCGGATCCTGTGGCTACTACGCAACAGAACATGCTGAAATGCTAATCATTTCTGCACAACATACTAATCTACATGTCCTGTGGATATGAATGTCCTATCTCTTGTCGTCCAAGGTGTTTGGTTTCTTTCTGAACATGAGTAAACGATATTGCTGTGCCTCTGTTATTCAGAAACACAACGACTGTTCGGAAAGTAAGATCCAATCGGACGCGAAATGAAAACCACAGTGAAAATATAAAAAAATTAATCAGAACAGCTAGCCACACCTTCCAGCTACCTCTCGAAGTAATCGCCGCTCCGACTTAGACATTTATCGTGGCGTTGTACAAACTTTCCAGTATCCTCGTCACAGAAAGCAGCCGCCTGTGCCTTCCACCAATTGTCTACGCTCGTCTTCCTTTCATTGTTTGTGCAAAAATGTTGTCTTCGTAACCAGCGGTTCATCTGAGAAGAGGTGAAAGGGAGCCAATTAAGGGCTGTATTGTGGGTGATCAAATACTTCTCTTCCAAAACGCTGCAGGGCCATCTTCATTGCCCCTGCAGAATGCGGCTGAAAATTGTCTTGAAAAAAGAAACTCATGAAATTTATGTTACATGGGCTACATAGCTCCTGGCGAAAAGTCTCACCAGATCCACATACTTGGCGGGAGAGACTGTTGTTTTAGGCATTTCTACGTGATCACTTTGCTCTCTGAGCTGAAAAGAGCGACGTGAAGCGATCGAAGGTACACTAAAGATAGCGACCAACACATCTGTGCAACGATCCCTCGTATTTTCACGGTGGTTTCCATTTCGCGCCTAACCGTACCTTGCTCCAAATACGCCTTGCATGATGCATAGTTCGTTCGGACATGACTGCGTCCAAAAGAACAGGCACTGTGGCGACTACAGTCGTTATGAAATAATTGCGCCTAATCACAGTTACGAATATGGACAACCATCAGCTGTATAATGAAATGGCCGGCCGGAGTGGCCGAGCGGTTCTAGGCGCTACAGTCTGGAACCGCGCGACTGCTACGGTCGCAGGTTCGAATCCTGCCTCGGGCATGGATGTGTGTGGTGTCCTTAGGTTAGTTAGGTTTAAGTAGTTCTAAGTTCTAGGGGACTGATGACCTCAGGAGTTAAGTCCCATAGTGCTCAGAGCCATTTGAACCATTTTTTTTATAATGAAATGACAACAATGAAAATTTATGCCGGGCTGGGGACTCGAATCCGGATAAAGGGGAAATATCATCTTCATTTAACCACACATTAGAGAACCATGCCTCGGAAGAAAAGTAACAGCTGCAGTTTTCCTTTACTTTCAGCCGTTCAAAGTACCGGCACAGCAAGGCCATGTTTATTGACGTTAGAAGGCCAGATCAGTCAATCATGTAGTCTGTTCTCCTTCAACTTCTCTTCAGGAACCAAGTGTTAGCCTGACCTCTTCACAGACATTCCTCCGCAGTGGTTGCACCTGCGGTACTGTTGTCTGTGTAGTTTCGTCTATTATCGTCATTCGAAAAGAAACGAGCCGAAGGATATCAAATGAAAAACGCTGAAAGAATCGTAACACCGTTGCCTACGTCAAAAGGTGTGGTCAGTGTAGGAGTGCTGAGGCCACAGACTCGCAGCTAGAGGGACACGGGCGCACACCCAAGTTTCGACAGCGCCCGCTCGTGAACTCATCGGCCGTCAGCTGTTACTCGCTTGTGCTGAAACAGAGAAATGGAAGCTTCTAAAGAACAGAAAGGGACGCAGCGCGTTACGTGGTAGCGAAAGGGGTGCGGGCAAAGGATTGCATGGAAGATTGATACAAATGATAAGGTGGGGACGTAATTTTGATTTTTGTAAGTTATCGATGTGTACATCAGAGAGAGGTGGCAAGTAATGATAAGGTAAAACAATCTATGGTCTTGTTGTGGCACGGTCTTTGCTTCTGTCCAGTCTGATGCATTCTTAAGTGATGGACGTATTCAGCAGTGCTGTGTTGGCTTGTGGTTTTGTCTGTTAGCTGAAAAAGGATTTATTGTAAAGGACAGCAAGGGTGAATAAGATGTATATATTGGAAGGCGAAAAGAATTTAAGTTTTGAATAACGTTATTATTTTTGAAGAGAAGATGTTTGAGAGAAGACTGCAGCACTCTGCACCTAATTTGTTAGAGTAATTATTGTCAGCTAGTTAACTTGCTAAGAGCTGAGAGAAAGACCACCCCAGTTCCCTGAGTCATGGATTTAGATATCAACGTATTAAGCTGTATCGTTTTTATAGAAATCCTCTGTTAACATCGTACCTTTTCCAAATCTTTTGTTCACTTTATAAGCACAGTATTGTTCAGACCAGAGTTACGTGTGAACATCAGCTGAATTTTTACGCTGTCATTTTGAATCCACATTTCATCCTAATATCGTTCTCTTGGAATATCATTTCATAGGAATAGTTACTCTCCTCATCCCACTGTTTAAAGAAGGCTTATCACTTACACATTTACCACATTGTACCACATATTATGCAACAGTTTGAATATCATTTGGAAATTTTATTTAAAATACATTATAGAAATTTAGCTTAGCCGTGGCCTGCTTCCTGTTCACTGTTGGCTTTCGAGAAATCTGCAACAATGTTGTCAAGAAACAAAGTAAGTCAAAATTTTGATTAGGGCTAGATATTTGTTTCACTTCAGTTGCGCAGTTAATATGAACACAAGCTGTATTCCAACCAGTTACAGTTCAATTCAAATTAGGTTCTGTTTAGTGGAAAGGTTAGCGTATGAGTTTAAGTTGGACAACAGTCTGTGAGTACATAGTTTTGGTAATAAGTTGACTTTTTATAGAATAGAAGGTAATTGTGGCCTAAATTTCATACAGAAACGCATAGTGGGGAGCCTGCATATGGCGATTCTGCTACGATAGTTCGTTGTTTCCTTTGATAATACTTAGTCAGATAGTGTTGGATTTCTCGAAAGCCAAAAATACCTCTCCGCTAATTTACTAATATTGTACTTCTATTTCAGGCAATTTATTTAAAATTTTGCGTTCAAGTTTTGGAATTGTGCATCGTGTAACGATTATCGATTACTTATTTACATATACTATTGGGGTAATAGTACAGGTTCTGTGTGATTTTCATTCATTGTTGAGTATTTGCGTGCGCAATAATAAAGTTTTTGTTTGGTCATCGTAACAGCTTTATTTTTCCAGGAAACAGTGTTTCATCATATCTGGTACAATAGAAAACTATATGAAAAAATTTAGTAGCACAAGACAACATGGCTGTCGTCGTAACTGCCGTCCGCTTCACATTTGCTATGCAGCGAGCTACGTTAATTTAAGTATTAACTGTATTTTCCTTACTTTTCACTTCTTCTTCTGTGTGTTTTTGCTTTTAGGAAGCTTTAATTTTCGAGTACTAGTAATAGTGTTCCATAGATTTCGTGCTTGTTTTGAATACAGTCAGAGAAAGTCCCTTTAGTCATCTGTAGTGCCAGTAGTGCTAGTGTTTATTTTGAATACAGTCCAGAGACAGGTAGTGCTTATTTTCATTGTTTTCAACAAGAAGTGTCTAGTAATCACAGTTTAGTCAGCTATCAGCCACCTTTAGTGAATTAGCAGTCTAGTTAAAAATTGATTAACTCTCTACATTAAATTGTTGATTTCTCAGGATAGGATGTGTGACTGCTGTGTACGGACGCAGGAGGAGCTGGCCACTGTTCGCGAACAGCTGAACGTGTTGATGGACGTGGTCAGCTAAATGCCATTTCCAAAGCTGTTTCACAGAGGAAGACTGCACTGTAGCTCCTTCTCTAGATTGTTGCACAGATGAAAAAAATAGTAGATATCGAAATAGATGACATAGGGATAGAAAAAATATTAAAATCTCTCAAAAGGGGAAAGGCCGCTGGACCTGATGGGATACCAGTTCGATTTTACACAGAGTACGCGAAGGAACTTTCCCCCTTCTTGCAACGGTGTACTGTAGGTCTCTAGAAGAGCGTAGCGTTCCAAAGGATTGGGAAAGGGCACAGGTCATCCCCGTTTTCAAGAAGGGACGTCGAACAGATGTGGAGAACTGTAGACCTATATCTCTAACGTCGATCAGTTGTAGAATTTTGGAACACGTATTATGTTCGACTATAATGACTTTTCTGGAGACTAGAAATCTACTCTGTAGGAATCAGCATGGGTTTCGAAAAAGACGATCGTGTGAAACCCAGCTCGCGTTATTCGTCCACGAGACTCAGTGGACCATAGGCACGGGTTCCCAGGTGGATGCCGTGTTCCTTGACTTCCACAAGGTGTTTTATGCAGTTCCCCACAGTCGTTTAATGAACAAAGTAAGAGCATATGGACTATCAGACCAATTGTGTGATTGGATTGAAGAGTTCCTAGATAACAGAACGCAGCATGTCTTTCTAAATGGAGAGAAATCTTCCGAAGTAAGAGTGATTTCAGGTGTGCCGCAGGTGAGTGTCGTAGGACCGTTGCTGCTTACAATATATATAAATGACCTTGTGGCTAACATCGGAAGTTCAATGAGGCTTTTTGTGGATGATGCTGTAGTATATCGAGAGGTTGTAACAATGGAAAATTGTACTGAAATGCAGGAGGATCTGCAACGAATTGACGAATGGTGCAGGGAATGGCAATTGAATCTCAATGTAGACAAGTGTAATGTGCTGCGAATACATAGAAAGAAAGATTCTTTATCATTTAGCTACAATATAGCAGGACAGCAACTGGAAGCAGTTAACTCCATAAATTATCTGGGAGTAGGCATTAGGAGTGATTTAAAATGGAATGACCAGATAAAATTAATCTTCGGTAAAGCAGATGCCAGACTGAGATTCATTGGAAGAATCCTAAGGAAATGCAGTCCGAAAAGAAAGGAAGTAGGTTACAGTACACTAGTTCGCCCACTGCTTGAATACTGCTCACCGGTGCGGGATCCGTACGAGATAGGGTTGATAGAAGAGAGAGAAGATCCAACGGAGAGCAGCGCGCTTCGTTACAGGATCATATAGTAATTGCGAAAGCGTTACTGAGATGATAGATAAACTCCAGTGGAAGACTCTGCAAGAGAAACGCTCAGTAGCTCGGTACGGGCTTTTGTTGAAGTTTCGAGAACATACCTTCACCGAGGAGTCAAGCAGTATATTGCTCCCTCCTACGTATATCTTGCGAAGAGACCATGAGAATAAAATCAGAGAGATTAAAGCCCATGCAGAGGCGTGCCGACAATCTTTCTTTCCACGAACAATACGAGACTGGAATAGAAGGGAGAACCGATAGAGGTACTCAAGGTACCCTCCGCCACACACCGTCAGGTGGCTTGCGTACTATGGATGTAGATGACAAAGTTCAAACTATCTTCCATATTTTATATTGTTGAAACATTTTTTTCCGGTTTCAGTTTCGCAATTGTTAATAACTAAGATATATCATCAACTACGACTTCATTATTTACTAGATTATCTACCTTTCTTCGCTCAAGAGTGCTTGTTTGACTGGCATTCACACTGAACTGAACCGCATCCCATCCTTTCACATTTACAGGCACGTCACTCTCTTCCATCATGGCAAGACTTTCAACACAACCACACAACAGTTACAATAGTCGTTGTCTGCTGTAGACGCAGCGTGTGGCTCCTGTGGGTCCCATCTCCGCTTATAGTAATATCAGTCTCAGAGGCCCTTTGTGATGCGTACTTTGACTTCTGCGCTGCTCCTCTGTACTGGCTGCTAACTGCATCTGTCGCTAACTTGTCCAATTCTACACTGTGTCCTCTGTCGTCCTGATGTTAGCCATCCGTTTCCCCTTGTAAATATCCACTTACCGGTACATTTGATCTTCTTTTTCACTTTCTCATGCACTGTATCATTCTGACATTCACTCACTCTGCTACTCTGTTCCCTTTCAAAACTGTTCCCGATCGCGGTTGCGAACTGCTACTCTTTTTAATTTTCCACTTACGGAAAATATGTCTGCTCATCTTGCAGTAAATTTCTTTTCTGCAGCCCAGCCCACACGCATGACCTGTTAGAAATCGTGTAATGATCGTCTGTTAGAGATAGCTATAGCGAAACCTCGCCGCACAACTTGCCTAAACAGTTCGCATCAAATATTTCCTAGTATCCGGTTATCAAACCTATTACAGGGTACACCGATAAGCCAAAACATTATGACCACTGCCCACCGTGACGTTGGATGCCGCCTGGTGGCGTTGCGGACACGTGACGAATTAACAGAAGTATATAAGAGGAGAAGACAAGGACGGGGATCGCCCTAGTTACGATATGTGCTGCATATGGGGGAAATCCAATGAGATAAGAGATTTTGAGAAAGGGAATATTATTACTATACAGAGCCTGTGAACACGTACCTCGAAAACGGCGTAGTTGCTCGAAAATTTACTGTCTACTGCCGTGAGCACTACGGAAAGAGGTGGAAGGACAGTGTATGTACCACTAGACGCTAATTGGTTGCACGTCCACGACTCTTCACAGAACGTTGGGTTTGGAGGCTTGTGTGCTCTGTAAAGTAGGACAGACGGTGGTCAGTGCCATCTCTGGCGAAAGAGCACAGCTCTGCTGCACGTGTGTTTCGGAGCCCACCGTTCATCGTACATTGTTGAACATCGAGTTCCGAAGCAGACCACCCCTGCATGTTCACATGTTGCCCCAATGACATAGTCAATTATGATTTCCGTGGGATTCTACCGTCGATCAATGGAGACGTGTCAGCTGTTCAGGTGAATGACATTTTTGCTACAGTAGGTCGCTGGTCATCTCCAAAAACACCGTCATTGAGGTGAACGACGGCTCAAAACGTGCAGCGCGACACGGATGTAGGTCGGTGTGAGCATTGTTATGCTACGGGAGACTTCTGCTGCACTCGCATGGGACCTGTGGTAGTAATATAAGACCACTGACAGCTGGCGTTCAAAAAGTTTTGCACAGTCGTCTCTAATTTTTTTTAATTTTTTGCAGGAGGAGAATGAAATTGTTTGTGAACATACTTGGAACATTTAGCTAGGAGTTGGTGTATAAAAGTATTTTCTTTTTGTAGTTTGCGTACTGTAAGACCTTCAGTACACACACCATCAGATTATTTGACTTGTCAATCTAACGAAGTAGGCGAGTGTCAGCAATATGTCTCGTGGTCTTATCGTGGCGTGTTAACTTCTGCCGTTAGGTTAGACAATAGAAATGCCACTTGCACGCTTAAAGTAGCAGATTGACGGTGACCAACTTTAAACAGAACTTGACTAATTTTCACACACATTTATTAAAATAATAACAAGCATAAAAATTACTTAACTTGGTTCTGATGCTATTTGCAATTGACAATCTGAAGTTCCATTGGCATTGGTACGTTACTCTTATTCTCACATATATCTCTGATACTTGACAAAGTGTCTGTTCATTTATCTTCATGGCTATGTACAGGAATAGGGTAATCTTATTAGGTGCAGACTAAAACTTGACAATAGACTGGTACAGACAAATGTAGAACTCGTACAGACTGGTACAGACTAATGCAGACTGAGACAGACTGGTGCAGACAAATGCAGACTGGTACAGACTGGTACAGACAAATGTAGACTCACTATTCGGAGGTCTGTACACTCGTTATAATACCTCGCGCGTTCATGTATCACTGCGCGAGTGTGATCCGCAAGGAGAAAAGGTTCTATGTTAGCAGCAATCACATTGGCTGCGTTACATATTAATACGCGGATCAGCGGAAGCAGAATTTGGTCCATCTCTATGGCAGCGCCATCTCGTAGTGCGGAGACGGACGAGCGCTGCGTCTGCGCTGTTGTGCTTAGCGAGGCGCGCTCTAGTGGGAAAGTTGTGTCCGCGCCGACTAGGCGGAACTACGTACACAACACTTTTATTTACAGGTGAGCCATAATGGACCGTAAAGCAGATGTCTAGTTGTGACAACGGTGGGTGATGGAGTTCGTCTTCAAGACCAGCGATGACTCTGCCACATTGATTCACAGGAAGTTGCTCCCTGTTTATGGAGTGGACACAGTGGTGCTTGCAGAGGTTTAAAGAAGGTGATATCTCTCTACTGGATAGTCCACGATGCGGTAGACCATCGACGGCAGTGAGTGATGTGAATAAGGAGACCATTGATCAAATCATCCAAAATGACAGATAGGGTAGTGTGGTATCACTGGTACAGTCACTAGGGTACGGAAAAATCTGTGCACGTTGGGTGCCTTGATTATTGACAAGAGATATGGAAAGGATGAGGAAAAATGTGTGCGAGGGTCTCATACTGAAGAGTGGAAACAGTGCTTTGACGGCGTCATTAACCAGCGTGAAACAACCGAACCTGAGAGAAAAACCCAGTTCATGGAGTGGTGTCATCCAGGTTCCCCTCAGAAGAAGAAACCAAGACTTTCACGAACAGCAGGCCGAAAGGTGATGGCATCCGTCTTTTGGGATCAGTGTGGTGTCATTTTCATTGACTTTTTTGAACCTGGCCCACAATTAACCAGGACCGTTACTGTTTGTCATTGGACAAGCTGCGACATGCCATCAAGACCCACAGACCACAGCTTCAGGGTCAGCTCATCAGACTACACCATCACAATGCCTAACCCCATACAGCCGTTATGACGCAGGAGAATATCAGGAAAATGGGTTGGAAAAATGTTCCTCATCCTCCCTACAGTCCGGACTTGGCTCAGTCTGATTTTTACCTCTTTGACCGTCTGAAGGCCCACCTGCGCGGTAAAACACTTGATAGTGAGAAAGACCTTATTTTTTGTGTTAAGCGATTGTGTAAAAGTCAGTCCCCAGAATTTTACCAAAGAGCATTTCCATCATGGAAAGAACGGTGGTCCAGATGCGTCACAGCTTATGGAGGCTACCTTGAATAGGCTCAATGTACAGCTAAACGTTCCAAGTATGTTCACAAAAAATGTCATTCACGTCCTGTAAAAAACAAAAAAAAATTCGAGAGGATTGTGCAAAACTTTTTGAACGCCCTTTGTTCATTCCTTCATGCTTGCTGTCTTCCCGGAAGGCGATGTCATCTTTCAGAAGTATAATTGTCCGTGCCTTGGAGCCTGAACCGTGCTACAGTGGTTTCAGTCCTTCAAGTCCATGCTAATCTGAAGTTAAAATTTCGACATACAGAGTAATCACAGTCTCATAACCACCAGCTAATGGTATGTAACCGATTCTTTTACCGGAAAGATTGAAAAATGGATTGTCTGTGACAGAATGCTCGCTCTAATATCCAGACTGACATCTTCGGACGCTCAGTTTTCTGTCACAACTTTTATACAAAGCCAGGCGGATTTTAGCTAGTTCAGAAATTACACTTTAACAAAAAACTCAGAATTACGTACGCTCATCTTTAGCTATCGTCTGGTTCACTTTGAGGTACGGCACAGTCAAGCTTATCTCATAATCCCGCACTGTTATCAGTCCGAAGGCCGAGCTCTGAATTGCCCTTCGACTTCACAGAGCAGTTCTATAGCCCGTAAAATAAATGCGATCGTACTGTCTTGTGATTGGCCGAGAAACATCATGGACAATCCGATATAGTACTAAATGGTACAATCTCACCTCATTTACATTTGTCCAATCAATAAATAATGGCTTTTATGAGCAATTCATTAAATGAACAAATTTATAAAACCCACAAATGTAAAAGCAACTCTCTCCTTAAATAACTGAATTATCGTAAAATGTTTGTTTCCCAGTACCTATTTTATCACCTGGGTAGCTAGCTGATTAGACGCAATTTTCTATTGTTTCTGTTGAAATTTTTTACTTACTATTTCCTTTAATGATCGAAACATATCCCTGATGGCCTCTTGTATGGTACTAAGAGACTGACTAACAACTCCGCTTCAGCTTGCAATTCTGTTTCACTTGAATGTTCTCAACATATGCACCAGTAAATCTGCTACCAGCTGCTTGAATGTTTAAATTATTTTGCTTAACTTGTTCCACTTCACTTACTTGGTGATAGGTTTTAACCATGCTACTCTGCTGTTCAAGTGGTTGGAACTGGTTTTGCTAATACTACGTATCTGAATCAGTCTATATTCTGGTAGTGGTGAGTTCCTATGGGACCAAATTGCTGAGGTCATCTGTCCAGACGGGGAATATCGAAAAAGTCCACAGGAGGGCAGCTCGTTTTGCATTATCGCTAAATAAGGGAGAGAATGTCACGGATATGATAAGCGAGTTTGGGATGGTAATCGTTAAAGCAAAGAAATTTTTCATTGTGGTGAGATCTTTTCACGAACCTTCTACTCTGAATGTGAAAATGTTTCATTGTAGCCAAACTACATACTGAGAAATTACCATCATAATAAAATAAGAGAAATTAGAGCCCATACAGAAAAATTTAAGTGCCCTTTTTTCCAAAGTGCTGTTAGAGAGTGGAAAGGTAGAGAAATATTCTTAAGGTGGTTTGAAGAGCCCCTACCATGCACTTCAGTAAGAATTGCAGAATAATTGCAGAATAATCATGTAGATGTAGATATAGATCAAGAGGAGGTAGAAACTATTGTAAATAATAATTGGCAACACTCATCCGCTCAACTGTACTTTAGATAATACAATATGTTTTCGAAATTTAGCTTATGTGATTAAGATATTGTAAACTTTAACGACAGTTTTATGATTTTAATAAAATAAAATACATTTGAATTTGAGTTCTCGTCTCACATTAAAATCCTCCACTTCTTTCCCTGTCAGTTCAATCATATCCCGCCAACACGCACCAGATCGTGACCCGTTCATCAGCTGCCGAAGCTGTAACTTCAATTGAAATAAAAAATGTGTGTGCTATAAACTTTGTGTAGACGACATGCCTTTGTTTGTTGATGGTACCGAATAGGACATAAAGGAAGTAGTGAGAAAGTTTAAAGATTTCCATACTACTCATTTGCACCATGGAACACGAACTTTATGGCAGTTTACAGTTCATTGATTTGAATCTTAAAAGGCAACGTAATAAGAATGTTTTTAGCGCTTAGAGAAAAACTGACAACGAATAGTGCTGTACAGGATAAACAGACGGAATCAAACGTTATTAGGAAGATAACACGGTAAAGAATGGTCAGAACGTATTTTTTACCTGAAAATAAGGAGAAAGAAAAGAAGGATCGTGATGAGGAAGATAACTTCTGACAAAACAAAGATTTTTAAGCCTCCCCAGTCAAACTAGCAGTCCACACGAATAAATTAGGGAGGTGTAGCCTCAGGCATAATCTTTGTTACAAGATGAGCAGATTGATAAATCGGGTGTACACGGATCAGCCAGAACATTATGACCACCTGCCTACCGAGCGAGGTAACGCAATGGTTAGCACACTGGACTCGCATTCGGGAGGACGATGATTCAAACCCGCGTCCGGCCATCCTGATTTAAGTTTTCCATGAGTTCCCTAAATCGCTCAGGGCAAATGCCCGGATGGTTCCTTCCCCATTCTTCAATAGACCGATGGGGCCGATGGCCTCGCTCTTTGGTCCACTCCCCCAGATCAACGAACTAACCAATCACCTACCTAATAGCCGGAATGTCCATCTTTGGCACGCATAGCAGCGGCGACACGTCGTGGTGTGGAATCAATGAGGCATTGGTATGTTCTTGCAGGGAGTTGGCACCACGTCTGCACACACAAGTCATGTAATTCTCGTAAGTTCCGGGATGGAAAGGGGGGGGGGGGGGTGACGATGAGCTCCGACGCCACATTCAATCACATCCCAGATGTGTTCGATGGGGTTCACGTCTGGCAAGTGGGGGATGGGGACAGCACATCAACTGGAACTCGCGACTGTGTTCCTCGAACCACCCCATCACGCTGTGTGTGCATTATCTTGAAAAATGTCTATGCCGTCCGGAAACATGATCGTCATGAAGGTGTGTACGTGGTCTGCAACCAGTGTAAGATACTCCTTGGGGATCATGGTGCCTTGCATGAGTTCCACTGGAGCGATGGATGCCCATGTGAATGTTTCCCAGAGTTTAATGAGGCCACCGCCAGCCAGTCTCCGTCCCTCAGTACAGGTGTCAATGAGCTGTTCCCCTAGAAGACGACGGATTCGCGCCCTCCTATCGGTATGATGAAGAAGATATCGGGATTCATCAGACCAAGCATTGCTCTGCCACTCGCCAAAGTCCATTTCCGACGGTCACACGCCCATTTCAGTCTAGTTTCCAATGCCGTGATGTTAACATTGGAACATGTATGGGTCATCGGCTGCGGAGACCCATCGTTAGGAGTGGTCGGCGCCCAGCATTAAAGTCTGATGTTAGTTTCGCCACAGTTCGCCGCCTGCCCTGTTTTACCAGTATGCCCAGCCTACAACGTCCAGTATCTGTAATGAGGGATGGCGGCCCAACCCACGACGTCTGGACGAATTTCACATTGGTTTCGTCACGTGTTGAAGACACTCACCACTGCGCTCTTAGAATCATCCGACAAATCGTGCACTTTCCGAAAAGCTCATGCCGAGCCTCGGGGCTCTCAGAATCAGACCTCTGTCAAACTCAGATAGGTCGCTCGCGTTTAATATTCTACACACGGGCAGAATGCTCACTGATACTACATGCATCGTGCCCGTGTCTGAATAGCAGTTATTCCAGGTGACGCTGCTATCGCCTGGTCGGATTCATATCGATTAGGTCGGTGGTCATAACGTTCCGGCTGAGCAGTGTATATGACATAGGCTTAAAGCGCGCGTCATGACGTGTAAAATACACTGGCGTGCGGAATTTTGGGACGGAAGTAACTCTCGCATGGCGTTTCACTGCCAACTTGAACAGTAAAAGCAAACAAATGCTACAGTATAGTACAATTCAGTGCAGTTTACTACAGAAGGTATCCAAAAGAAATACGCAATGAGACGAACAGAAATGGCTTCTTTATTCAAACTCATTTACGCTGAGGTTATTGCTATTCGTGAAGGTCCCGTAGACCTCACAAATGGCAGGATATGGTTCTTAATAGCCTTTGCGAAGACTACGGATGGCAGTGCATGCTCCACTACATACTCTGATCATGATGACTACAAGGTTGGTGAAGAGTTCTTGTGTTAGGCGTTCCATTCCTCTTCCATCGCGGTTGCCAGTTGGTAGTTGGGTGTTTGTATATGAGGAAGTACTGCATGATGCGCAACTTCACACCCGACGTCCATGGCGAGGTCCATCGCGCGACCCTGACATCATTTTTCTGGATGACGAAGTGCGACCGCATCGAACTGCGCAGATAAAATACCTCTTGGAACGAGAGGATATTCGGCGAATGGCCTGGCCTGTCATTTCACCAGATTTAAATCCCCATCGAGATATTTATAGTGATTCTCCTAATCCTGAATTTCTGTTGTATTCATTTTCACATAATCTCTCTCCTACTCATTCAAGTTCCTCACCAATTTATAAGAGAAGTCCATACGTCCATGTACATCATTTTCTGTTTGGACGACAAAATTATTCCAGCTTTCCCTGGATTCATTCCTTAGTATTGCTTTAGTTTTGTTTCATTGTTGCTTATATTTTGACACTTGATTCTTCTGAGCCACCTTTTATTAAATTCAAGTGAGTATTTTATTTTTTCTGTGATGCCTGTTTTATTTCTGTATTCCATGTTCATAACCCTTTCTTATTTTTATTTATTCTACATTTCCCCAATATTTCCATAGCTTCTCTTATAATGCATTATTTGATTTTGTTCCATTTCATGTCCCTGTCTTCAGCTGTTGGTGTTTATAACCCGTGGTCTAGGGGTAGCGTCTTTGATTCATAATTAAAACGTCTTCAGTCCCGGGTTTGATCCCCGCCACTGCCCAAATTTTGATAAATAATCAGCATTGGTGGCCGAAGACTTACGGCATAAGAAGTCAGCCTCATTCTGCCAACGGCCTTGTCAAAGGGGGCGGAGGAGCGGATAGAGGTTCAGGGCACTCTCTTGTCCTAGGGGTGGGAAATTGCCCCGAAAGGCGGAAGAATCAGGAATGATCAACGATATGAGGATGCAGAAGGCAATGGAAACCACTGCATTAAAGACACGTAACGTGTATCCACGGGACATGTGGCCTGTAATTGAAGAAGTATCATGATGATCTCTCCATTGGCAAAAGACTCCGGAATAGTCCCCCATTCGGATCTCCGGGAGGGGACTGCCAAGGGGGAGGTTACCATGAGAAAAAGATTGAATAATCAACGAAAGGATAACGTTCTACGAGTCGGGGAGTGGAATGTCAGAAGCTTGAACGTGGTAGGGAAACTAGAAAATCTGAAAAGGGAAATGCAAAGGCTCAATCTAGATATAGTAGGGGTCAGTGAAGTGAAGTGGAAGGAAGACAAGGATTTCTGGTCAGATGAGTATCGGGTAATATCAACAGCAGCAGAAAATAGTATAACAGGTGTAGGATTCGTTATGAATAGGAAGGTAGGACAGAGGGTGTGTTACTGTGAACAGTTCAGTGACCGGGTTGTTCTAATCAGAATCGACAGCAGACCATCACCGACAACGATAGTTCAGGTATACATGCCGACGTCGCAAGCTGAAGATGAACAGATAGAGAAAGTGTATGAGGATATTGAAAGGGTAATGCAATATGTAAAGGGGGACGAAAATCTAATAGTCATGGGCGACTGGGGTGCAGTTGTAGGGGAAGGAGTAGAAGAAAAGGTTACAGGAGAATATGGGCTTGGGACAAGGAATGAAAGAGGAGAAAGACTAATTGAGTTCTGTAACAAGTTTCAGCTAGTAATAGCGAATACCATGTTCAAGAATCACAAGAGGAGGAGGTATACTTGGAAAAGACCGGGAGATACGGGAAGATTTCAATTAGATTAAATCATGGTCAGACAGAGATTCCGAAATCACATACCAGATTGTAAGGCGTACCCAGGAGCAGATATAGACTCAGATCACAATATAGTAGTGATGAAGAGTAGGCTGAAGTTCAAGACATTAGTCAGGAAGAATCAATACGCAAAGAAGTGGGATACGGAAGTACTAAGGAATGACGAGATACGTTTGAAGTTCTCTAACGCTATAGATACAGCAATAAGGAATAGCGCAGTAGGCAGTACAGTTGAAGAGGAATGTACATCTCTAAAAAGGGCCATCACAGAAGTTGGGAAGGAAAACATAGGTACAAAGAAGGTAACTGCGAAGAAACCATGGGTAACAGAAGAAATACTTCAGTTGATTGATGAAAGGAGGAAGTACAAACATGTTCCGGGAAAATCAGGAATACAGAAATACAAGTCGCTGAGGAATGAAATAAATAGGAAGTGCAGGGAAGCTAAGACGAAATGGCTGCAGGAAAAATTGAAGACATCGAAAAAGATACGATTGTCGGAAGGACAGACTCAGCATACAGGAGAGTCAAAACAACCTTTGGTGACATTAAAAGCAACGGTGGTAACATTAAGAGTGCAACGGGAATTTCACTGTTAAATGCAGAGGAGAGAGCAGATAAGTGGAAAGAATACATTGAAAGCCTCTATGAGAGTGAAGATTTGTCTGATGTGATAGAAGAAGAAACAGGAGTTGATTTAGAAGAGATAGGGGATCCAGTATTAGAATCGGAATTTAAAAGAGCTTTGGAGGACTTACGGTCAAATAAGGCAGGAGGGATAGATAACATTCCACCAGAATTTTTAAAATCATCGGTGGAAGTGGCAACAAAACGACTATTCACGTTGGTGTGTAGAATATATGAGTCTGGCGACATACCATCTGACTTTCGGAAAAGCATCATCCACACAATTCCGAAGACGGCAAGAGCCGAAAAGAGCGAGAATTATCGCACAATCAGCTTAACAGTTCATGCATCGAAGCTGCTTACAAGAATAATATACAGAAGAATGGAAAAGAAAATTGAGAATGCGCTAGGTGACGATCAGTTTGGCTTTAGGAAAAGTAAAGAGACGAGAGAGGCAATTCTGACGTTACGGCTAATAATGGAAGCGAGGCTAAAGAAAAATCAAGACACTTTCATAGTATTTGTCGACCTGGAAAAAGCGTTCGACAACATAAAATGGTGCAAGCTGTTCGAGATTCTGAAAAAAGTAGGGGTAAGCTATAGGGAGAGACGGGTCATATACAATATGTACAACAACCAAGAGGGAATAATAAGAGTGGACGATCAAGAACGAAGTGCTCGTATTAAGAAGGATGTTAGACAAGGCTGTTGCCTTTCGCCCCTACTCTGCAATCTGTATATCGAGGAAGCAATGATGGAAATAAAAGAAAGGTTCAGGAGTGGAATTAAAATACAAGGTGAAAGGATATCAATGATACGATTCGCTAATGACATGCTATCTTGAGTGAAAGTGAAGAAGAATTAAATGATCTGCTGAACGGAATGAACAGTCTAATGAGTACACAGTATGGTTTGAGAGTAAATCGGAGAAAGACGAAGGTAATGAGACGTAATAGAAATGAGAACAGCGAGAAACTTAACAACAGGATTGATGGTCACGAAGTCAATGAAGTTAAGGAATTCTGCTACCTGGGTAGTAAAATAACCAATGACGGACGGAGCAAGGAGGACATCAAAAGCAGACTCGCTATGGCAAAAAAGGCATTTCTGGCCAAGAGAAGTCTACTAATATCAAATACCGGCCTTAATTTGAGGAAGAAATTTCTGAGGATGTACGTCTGGAGTACAGCATTGTATGGTAGTGAAACATGGACTGTGGGAAAACCGGAACAGAAGAGAATCGAAGCATTTGAGATGTGGTGCTATAGACGAATGTTGAAAATTAGGTGGACAGATAAGGTAAGGAATGAGGAGGTTCTACGCAGAATCGGAGAGGAAAGGAATATGTGGAAAACACTGATAAGGAGAAGGGACAGGATGATAGGACATCTGTTAAGACATGAGGGAATGACTTCCATGGTACTAGAGAGAACTGTAGAGGGCAAAAACTGTAGAGACAGAGATTGGAATACGTCAAGCAAATAATTGAGGACGTGGGTTGCAAGTGCTACTCTGAGATGAAGAGGTTAGCACATGAAAGGAATTCGTGGCGGGCCGCATCAAACCAGTCAGTAGGAAAAAAAAAAAAAAAAAAAAACCGAAATAAGTGTCACAACGAAGAGTTTATTTGAGTGGGTTGGAAATCTGTAGCTATGATATACAAGTACATGAATGAATGACTGCAATTTCATAAAAGTTGGATGATGTATTCTAGAGAAAGAGCTTTACAAATCGAACAAGTCAATAACGTGTTAGTCCACTTGTGGCCCCTATGCAAACAGTTATTCAGCTTGGCAATGATTGATATAGTTGTTGATGTCCTCATGAGGGATGTCGTCTCAAATTCTGTCCACGTGGTGCGCTAGATTGGCAAAATCCCTAGGTGTTTGAGGGCCCTGCCCATAATGCTCCAAACGTCCTCAATTGTGGAGGGATCCAGCGAACTTGCTGGCCATGGTAGGGTTTGGCCAGGAAGAAGACAAGTAGTAGAAACTTTCGCTGTTTGTTGGCGGGCAAATACAAAAGTGTGAGCTCAGGACGGGTATGACATCGCTATCTGATACGTCTCCAGACACGTTCTCGGCCTGGAATCTCATTGGCTGGAGTAAAATTCTCGTCAGTGATGACTTCGAACCGATCCCCAATGACCAACGAAGTTGTGTCTTGAGACGCGCCAGGTACACCCAGACTGTCGCTTATCATACGGCCCAGCGACCAGGAGTGATGGTCTGGGGTGCCATTTTTTTTCATAGGAGGATCCCTTTGGCTGCCATCGGCGGCAACTTTCCAGCACAGCGGTATGTCGACGATATTCTAAGCTCCATTTTGTGGTCCTCCATAGCAAGCCATCCTTGGCTTACATTTCAGCAAGATAATGCTCGCCCGCTCAGTTGAAAAGGTTTGGGGTAGTATGGGCAGGGCCTCCCAACCAGCTTGGGATTTTGACGATCTAAGGAGCCAACTGGACGCAGATTTCCACATTATCCCTCAGGCGAACAGCCAATAACTCGGTGAGTCAGTGCCAAGCAGAATAAGTGATTGAATGAAAGCCCGAGGTGAACCAACGCGTTTTAGACTTGCTGAATTTGAGAAGCTCTTCCTCCTGAATAAATCACCCATTTTTTCTGAGGTTGTAATCATCTGTTTATCAGTACGTGTAAATCACATCTAGCGATTTCCATCCCGGTCGGATAATTCCTTTGTGGCACGTCATTTTTTCTTTCTTTTTTTTAAAGAGTGTTTGCTGTCATTCGTCTTTGGTACAGTTCTCTAAAGCGTTACGAGATAAATAAATGTGTCTAATGACACTTTCATTAAACTTTCCCAAAGCCGAATTCGAAGAGAATACAGTCTGTGAAGGTAGAGAGCAATCAAGTTATTTAATTTGTAGAGAGCCAACGAATATGATATCGAAGAACAAGCATTTGTTAACGAGACATGAGTAAGATAGCCAGAAGAATGTCTATTGGTGAACTCTTTCCTAAAACCCTATGACAGCAAAAAATTAGAAGAGACCGCAAGATTATCGAGAATCCGAGGATTCGCTGGGAAAAATTATAATATGTTGTACCTGATTTGCTCATAGGTGTCGAATAAAATCACCTGAATAATTTTTTTTTTAAATTATGAGTTTCTTTATTACATCTTCTAACGCTCTTGCTCTGTCGTATTACTGTGACAACTCTCACAATTTCAACGATAAAAACTCGTGGAACACAGAGCTGTATCCTTATCAGCAGGAAACTGCATAATACAGTGGCTCTTTCGATAGAACTGTTCCTTCTGCTGATGCCCCTAAGTGTGCAGCGTCCTTGGGAAGAAAATCCGACGAGTATCATTTGGTAAAGCAGCAGACTTATTATGTGACTAGAGACCTTACACTGCGACGATAGAAATGCAACTTAGCAAGCATGTATACCTTAATGTAGCAATTTTACTATATTTGCGAACGTCTAGTGTTTCTTAAGGATTTTCATTTATTGCTATTCCTCTCCACCACTGCAGAACAACCTTAGCACAAAATGGCTCTGAGCACTATGGGACTTAACTGCTGTGGTCATCAGTCCCCTAGAACTTAGAACTACCTAAACCTAACTAACCTAAGGACATCACACACATCCATGCCCGAGGCAGGACTCGAACCTGCGACCGTAGCAGTCCCGCGGTTCCAGACTGCAGCGTCTAGAACCGCACGGCTACCGCGGCCGGCTGGCACCAGTATCATGAAACATATTGTTCTACATGAAGTCCTGGGCAAAATATGTAACTAACATTCATCGGGATTAGCATAGGACAGCACAGATCTTCCAGAGTTGTAATTTACTATCAGTCGTCAAAGAAACTAGGTAGGACCTAATTTTGTAATTTTTGAACATCGGATGCTGACAGACCTTAGCGTTATGTACCTGAAACCTTACGGAGGTAGCTGGACACGAAGGGAAAATTTGTCTTCTCTCTGAATGGTTTCAGATATACATAGTAACCGTTGTTTCTGAGGATGATGGGACGTAGTGTTCCAAGTGAGCTTCGTTTCAGAACACGACATTCCCACACTGTTTCCTTATTCAATCTTTTCGGTGGGTTTTTATTTCAAATTGGCGGCAAAGTGGGATCAACGTACTGTCTGGTGGAGACTTGCGAGATTATCCTAGATAAGTCTTACTTACAGTACAAGGCTTGTTCGGAAAGTAAGAGTCTAGAAATTTACATTTTTTTTTTAAAGTGTAATTGAAAAAGGTTACAGGATTTCATTGATACACTTGTTGACTATTTTCCACACGATTTCCATCCCATTCAATGGATGTGAAAATCTGTGGCACAAGCTTTTTTATATCCTCCTGGAAGAACTATCCTGTCAGCTCCCTTCCCCAATTCGTAACATTTTTATGTACCTACTCTTCGGTTGAAAATGCAATTCCACACATTATGCCTTCAAGGGGGCGGAAAGATGATAATCTGAAGGTGCGAAGTCAGGGGAATACCGAGGGGGCTGTGGGTGTCAATACGTCCCAACCAAATGAGTCCAAGAGCGCCTTGATGGCAATGGCTGTGTGAGGACGGGCGGTGTCGTGCAACAAGCACACGCCTCTCGTCAGCATTCCCATGTTTTTATTTTGAATGCTCCTTTTCAGGTTTTCTAGTGGCTTACAATGTCGTTGGGCGCTGATGGTCTCCCTCTGAAGCGTAAATCCAACCAAAACGACGCCTTTTCGGTTTCAGAACACCGAAGTTACGACTTTTTTTGCCATAAATTGTGATTTTGAATCTCTGGCAGATTAGGAAGTAGTGTGACGCCTCTGTGGCGACTGTGTTTTGTCCCAAGCGTGCAATGCGCCTTCCATGTTTCATCTTCTGTCACAATAGAGCACAGAAGACCATCACTTTCCAATTCAAGTCGCTCAAGAGACTCGTGAGCGCTATTGACCCTAACTTTCTTGTGCTGCTCTGTCAACTGTTTTAGGGCCCAACTTGCGCACAGTTCCCGGTATCCCAGTGGTTGCCTGACTGTCTCGTACAAGGGAGTTCTGGAATGTTGTAGAAACATCGAAGAAATTTCTTCCACTGTCAAACGGCGTATAGCAGTATTTGTTTACGGTTCATTTAAATTTTTATATCTTTTGCTTTAAAATTTTCGCATATTGGTACTATATTTTCTGTGTACTATACCGGGCACTGAAGTTGTTTGCATTGTATGTGAGTAATGTAAGTAAAATACTATCTAAATTGTTTATTACCTTAAATAATTTTCTGATTACATTTTCTATTAAAACATGTGTGTGTATAAATTGTTCAAATTGATGTAAATTTGAGAATTTAAGAAACGGTCACGCTCAGGAACAATGTAAGAGATAGGTGTTATGTAGAAGTCAGTGTGCTTTTGTTTGAAACAAAAGTGGCTCTGGAGAGTGGAAACGGAGGCAAGGGCAAACAGGCGCGCTACCTAGAGCAAGCGCGGGAAGTAAGTCACACAGTCTGTAGGCAGCAGTGGTTGTGGCAACACCGTAGTGGAGCAGGAGAGACTTTGCCTGCATAGTTACACAAAATTACCTCGGATGAAGACCTCAAACGTCTTACGCCATTTCTGCGAGTTTTTGGGCTACTGTATGTAAAATTGAATGACTCCAAGAAGAGAAATTGAGCCCATACAGCAAGATACTTTCAGGCCGTATTGTGGGTAGTGTAGTCGTCGTAGTTGTTCGCCACACCCAAGCCTACAGCCACCAAATAATTTTTTTTTTGTATTTAACTTTTGTACAGCGTAAACCATTAATTTAAATTGCTTTTTAATAATCATTCTTGAACTTTATTTCATCCTAATCATACATCTATATAAGGTTCCTTCCTGGTGGTTGATCAGAGTGAAGCCTAGTTACTAGTATCTGTTAAATGATTACACAGATATAGTTCAAAGAATAATGGCTTCTGAAAGTAAATTTCTGGTAAGAAAGTAGTTCTCTTGGAGTGAAATGTTCAGTATAAAAAGTGTGTGCTTTAGTATCTAAGTATTTTAATATTTAAGTTTGTTTATTACGGAAAGTTTTCTTCTAAAGGTCCCCCCTGGCAAATATTTTTAGCTTCCTTGAAGTTATCTACTGGGCTTTTTCTCTTTTAATAACGTAATTTGTAATGGTGAAGTCCAACAATAAGTGGTATAATATTTATGCGAAGAACAAAATTAAACATTAGCAAGAAAGTAGGCAAAATTCCTACTTCTGCTTTTCCAGTACTTCGCTGTTTCATTGCCTGGATAGGGTGGCGACCATTAGCAAATGTTTTTAACCACTAAATGAACTTGGAATTGAGTTGCCCTAGCTTCAGTATAATATTATTCATACTGCGTTTCTATGTAACCCCTGGGAAAGATCTTATGAAAAGAAATGAATAATCTGATTTACTTATTCATTGTGCATTTTCAACTTCACGCGGCGTAATGAATAGTCCATTAAATTTTGGGCATGCAGCCGCGCAAATAAAATACGTTGATGAACCAATAGTGCTCGTTATAGGTATTTTTCTGCCAAATATTTAGCTTCCTTATTAAAACCATTGGTAGGAAAATGTAATCACCACATTCGTAATTCAATGGATTTTATTCAGAGACTTAGCAATGTCAGGCTAAACAGAACGGATGTGCTTGTTAGTTTTGACGTGGTATCATTATACACCAAGGTACCTTTAAAGGACTCTTTATCTCTTACCAACCAACATTTTGATAAGAACATCACTGCCTTATTTGAATATGTGCTTCTATCATCTTATTTTCAGTTAAATGGTGAATTTTATGAGCACGTTGATGGTGTTGCTATGGGAAGCCTCCTCTCCCCTCTGGTAGCTAATTTATCCAGGAAGACTTCGAGGACAAGGCACTGGACTCAGCAAGTTTTAAACCAACGGCCTTCTGGAGGTACGGGGACGACACATTTGTGGTATGGCCGCACGGGATGGATGAATTACATGGATTTCTTGAGCATTTGAATTCCGTCCATGCTAGCATCAAATTTACTGTGGAAATAGAAAAAGACGACTGCCTGCCTTTTTGGATGTTGTCGTTCGCCGTAAAGTTGATGGCACATTAGGACATGCCGTATATAGGAAACCGACACACACATACCAGTAGCTGCCATCACACTTCAGATCATAGGTGTCCTCAAGACCTTAGTGCATAGGGCGCACTATATATCCGATAAAGACAATTTGCAACAAGAGCTCACATACCTCAAAAGCATTTTTAAATCGGGATTTTCTCCGCAACAGATTCGTAGAGCATTCAATTCAAAACCTAGAATGCAGGTATGTGATGGGGAACAAGATAGTAATTCCTTCAGATCTAGTGCGTTTTTGCGCTTTGTGGGTGCTCTTTCCTCGAAGATAGTTCGTATTCTTGAGAAACACTGTGTTAAGGTGATGTTCCGGCCCCTCAAGAAGATTGCAGTTTTATTCGGCTCTGTGGAGGACGATTTACAGCTTTGTAAAGCGGGTGTGTATCATATTCCTTGCGGAAATTGTGAGAAGTCGGAGATAGGTCAAACAGCACGCATCGTTCATGAGATATGTGCGGAGCATCGAAGATAAACATGCTTATTACAGCCAGACAAGTCAGCTGTGACCGAACATTGTATTGATACAGGGCATTCCATGAATTACAGTGATGTGAAGATTTTAACATACACCTCTTCCATTTGGGAATCTGTCTTCAAGGAAGCTATAGAGATTAGATTAGCTAATAATTTAATAAATAGAGATAATGATTTTAATTTGGACAAAGCATGGAATCCGGCTCTTGGGGTAATTAAACTGCAGAGAAGTCGTCGGAGTGTCACCGCCGCCGATCATACATGGATAAGCGAATCGAATGTGTGTACGCCTTCGCCATAGGCGGCGCATGAGTAAGCGTATTTCTTTGCCGCCGACCAGCATCTGTGACCCGCATGCGCAGTACCGCCGCGGTGGAGCATATAAGGCAGAGCTTGGGATCTTGTCATCAGTCTTGTGCTTCACTCTGAGGATGGCCGGACGATACGCAGCCGAAATATCAGTGGAGGAAATTTTATTTGCGCGCCTGCATGCCCAAAATTTAATGGACTACTTATCCATTACCAACAACACACGGTCAAACCCTGTAAAATGGGCAACTCTACTGATTAGCTTTTCCTATTAACTGGACTATCCTCCCATAGTGTACTTTATTTGGAAACTAAACTAAATTTCAGTAAGAGGGTTATGCGTGGCAACATAGAGACTCGGTTTTCTGTTATATAGGGAAAATCATACTAAATTACAACAGTAGTGGTAGGGCTACAGGCGGTCGTCACGAACAGTTTCCTCGGTTTTTTGCACCAGCTCATGGAAAGTGATCCATTCCTTTGATCGTCATGAACATTTCTTCTGCTCCCGTAAAATCCCTACACCACTTGAACAAAATATTTCTGTTCACAGCACCTTCGCTGTAAACCGTTTTGATTCGCGAAAAAATTACGGTAGACGTTATTCTTTCCCCGAATAGAAAGCCGGACCCCAACGCTTGGCGGGATTTATTACCGACATCTTTCACCCAGCTGGACACTACCACGTGATCTGAAATACTACCCTGTTCAAGCTGTGTTCGCTCTGGCCAGGAGATCCTTCTCTGCCACCCGCTTTGGTCACTGTATACTTAGTTTATTAACATGCCTCGTACATCTCAAACTGTCACACGATGCATTATTTCTACTATTTTAGGTTGGGTGGAACATAGAGGTTATCAGATAGAAATGCATCACCGGCTTGTGATATTACTAGTAAACTGGTGTGTTTTTGGCCTTAGGGGTGAGTCTGGTCCGTTCAACCGGTTAACCTGCCTGTTTGGACAAAAATAAATAACGCACAAACAATATATTCATTGCTGGGGTGAAGACAACTTTATTCGTTCGTAGGTCGAATAATACAGAACGTTCTTCAGACGCGCTGTACGCGAAGGCAAACTCGAGAAAGAACGAATAAGCCTCAAGTTTACTCGTTACAAAGGGCTATGGGCAATCACACAACAAAACTTAGAGGAGACATGAACATATAAATCGTTAGAAACTTAGTGTAAACGGCACGGAGTTTATAGACCAAACACAGAGCTCCTGGCGGCCTACGGGAGCTAATTTAGCGGCGCGAAATCGAACACTAGCGCACGACACACGCGTGAAAAACTCGTCACTACACTGTACGGAACTGCTGGCCGCGGTCGCTACAGGTTCATCGCGAAAGCTAGAGTTAACATCACCTTATTTTATGTACTGAAAGTAGCTGAAACCCAAGATGGGAGATAAGTTATTTTTTAACAAGACGCGGAATGTTGAAACTTCTTGGCAGATTAAAACTGTATGCTGGACCAGGACCCAGGGCTATGTTCTGACCGTGTGAACTATCAAGATACGACTCACGATCCGTGTTTACAGCTTTACTTCTACCAATAAGTCTCTCCTATCATTTAAATTTTACACAAGTTTTTCCGTGTATCTTACAGTATTGACATTCCCGGTTGTTTCTAAGCCATTTCTCCGTAACTTACTTTCCTTTGGTGTCGGATCCCGGAAAGGCACATTGCTTTAATCTGGCAAGAAATTTGAAACAACGCACACTCCGCTGCAGAATAAAAGACTGATTCTGGAAACGTTGAATCATCATTTGAAAGACGGATCAGTCTCCTCAGAAGTTGGGGAATTTGCAGCAGCAAGTACAGTGCGTCCGAAACGTCATATTGAAGTTGTGAACGCTTGTTATGGCTAACAGAAACGAAACGAAAGATTGAAACTTGTGCTGCGTTGGACAGTATCGCAAAGAGCTTCTGTAATATACCGTTCACTGGTGTGCACGAGCAGGAGACGACGCGACACAGCGAAGCCTGAAGCAGCAATAGATCAGGCCACGTCAGTCGAGGTATGGACGGTACAGAGAAAAGTTTTCTTTAATTTATGGATGTCCATCCTATTGCATGGACGAGGACTTCAGCTGGTGTATATGAGAAAAGGAACCACCACAGCTGTGTCTTGAGACAATAAAGACATTATCAAGATACAGCTGTGGTCATACATTTGTTCTGTGACTTGCTAAACTAGAATCCGTGACCAGTGTTCAACATGAATATCATCGTATGTACACCGAAGCACCACAACACAGAAATAACATTAATCGTTGGGATAAGCAGTTGAAGGATACCTGCAGTTTATTGGACAAATCGGCGTTTGTGCCTTGAACAGGGGTGGGCAAATGCGCTATTTCAAGCACGAGCGTCTGTGTGCCCACATAGTTTGCCCGCGGGCGCTTCAGCCAGCAGCTTGCCCTCCACTTCTCTGTTAGAGTCGCTCCTTTGTTACCGTTGTGCCCGGAGCAAGACGGGCGTCTTTACTTTCTGTTGTTGGTATTGTCGGTGTTGAAGGCTCTTTGATGTTGCAGAAACAGTGAGTCAACTGAGATCGTACTGTATGGGTCTTCGGCAGTTTAAACCCTTCCTGATAGAGCTGGTATGTGTTTCTGGCGATGTGCTATATTTTTACGAAGTACACAGGTTGTATCGTGGTGTAGGTTTAGAACGTTTTTTCAACTTGCTTAAAGGCTTAGTATGGACAAGAGAGGAACTCCGTAAAACAGTTTGATAACTTGCAGTGGATATTAGATCTTGTACTTCTGCATGATGTTACGAGGCACCTGAATCTCTTGAGTGTAACTACGCAGGGTAGACGTTGACAAATGAATAATATTATTGACTCTGGTTTTGGGTTTTAAAATAAAACAGTTGTTGTGGATAAAGGAACTTTCATCAAGATCATCTGCGTGCTTACCGAATGTCGCACTAGTTATAAATGAATAAGTCTTGAAAAGGAGACATTGGGCAAAACTTTTGATGAATTTCTTACGCTGCTACAGGCTTTGTTGCAAAACTTTGACAGTATACTTCGTGATTTAAATCGATTTGAACTTGATTTTAGTATTTCCGCAACTCTTTTTGCAATGGGTGTTGAAAGTGCGCCTACTGCAATCCAGATGGAGCTCAATAACTTTCATAATAGTCGTGTGCTCGTTGAGAGGTTTCGTACTACAGAAAATACTGAAACGTTGTACAAGAAGTTCCCTTGAGAACAGTTTCCGCGGTTGTTAATAGCTTCTCGAGTCTGTAGTATGCTCGGATCACATATGTACTTGCGAAAGTGTTTTTTCAGCAATCAAATTAACGAAATCGAATCTTAGAAGTAGTCTTACTGATGTTCTTCTGCTGGATGACTTGTAATCTCACTCCAAACGTAGAGATGCTAGCGAAAATACGTTTTAAGACAATAGCTGAGTGATTAAAAGAGATGTTTCTTTCTTTCTCATAAGTATTTGGCCAGCTCCGTACTTCACGCTTCTTCGTAAGATGACATGTATTAACTTTATTGATGTTTGACAAAAATCATGTGTTCTTTGCTTATTACTTTGTGTCTGTGCTGTATCTGCGACTAGGAGATTAAACCGACGCGAGTGGTATTTCGTTCTCTTTCTCTTGATATATGTATCCCCGCCCCCCCCCCCCTCCCCCTCTCACCATCAACGTTCTCTACTGAACTGAACGACAGAATTTGGAACGTTTCGCACTGGTCGTGAGTGCTGTCAACCTATGTAGTGTATTACTTAGCTCCCCTACAACAGTCATTATGACATTACGCAGTGAAAAGATTATTCTGTATTTCTTTCTTTGTCGGTGTGTCGTGCCTCTGCCGAACTGCAGACGGTCGGACTCTTTTCTGTCATCTGTTGGTGTCATCTGATCGTAGTTTTTCGAACGTTGCTGAAACGCCATCTTCACACTCAGAAGAAAGTGGAACATGAAGTACGTGCTGGCCGCACTATGAAAAAATTACGTACGAGCTATATTGTGTCGTAAGTATTCATTGTGTTGTCCTAGTACAATAATTACTACGAAGCAAACAGTTACTAATCTGACCACAAACCTGCGCGTCAGCTCCTGATCGTATATTACGGGCAGTATTTAGTCCTGTGCGCGAGTAAGAGAATGCTAGCTGCACGCGCTACGTGCTGCCTAGGCGATACATATGATCACAGTAACCGGGGGCAGCTCACGCACCCAATCCTGGTCCCGAAGAATCCTGTATCAGCAGCGATGGAGGGCAACGGCTGCCTGTGTATTACTTCCTGTTGGTTTCTTAACGACAGCTATATTGTGGTCCTGGTTACCCAAATTTTGTCAAAAACGCAGCAGAATCAGTGAACTACGCTGAAGCGCAAAAGAAGCTAGTATAGGCATGCATATTCAAATACAAAGGTATATAAATAGACAGAATACGGCGTTGCGAGTGGGAACGCCTATGTAAGACAACAAGTATATGGCGCAGTTATTAGATCGGTTACTGCTGCTAAAATGGCAGATTATCAAGATTACAGTGAGTTTCAACGTGGTGTTACAGTCGGCGCACAAATGATGGGACACAGCATCTCCGAGGTAGCGATGAAGTGTGGATTTTCCCGTAAGACCATTTTAAGAGTGTACCGTGGATATCAGGAATCCGGTAAAAAATCAAATCTCCGAGATCGCTGCGGCCAGGAAAAGATCCTGTAAAACAGGCCAACGACGACTGAAGGGAATCGATCTATGTGACGGAAGTGCAACCCTTCCACAGTTTGGTGCAGATTCCAATGCTGGGCCATCAGCGAGTGTCAGGGTGTGAATCATTCAACGAAACATCATCGATATGGGCTTTCGGAGCCGAAGACCCACTCGTGTTCCCTTCGTGACTGCACGACACAAAGCTTTACGCGTCGCCTGGGCCCGTCAACACCGACATTGGACTGTTGATGACTGGAAACATGTTGCCTGGCCGGACGAGTCTCGTTTAACATTGCATCGAACGGATGGACGTGTACGGGTATGGAAACAACCTCATGAATTCATGGATCCTGCATGTCAGCAGGGGATTGTTCAAGCTGGTGGAGGCTCCGTAATGGTGTGGGACATGTGCAGTTGGAGTGATATGGGACCCCTGATACGTCTAGATACGACTCTGACAGGTGATACATACTTAAGCATCCTGTCTGATCACTTGCATCCATTTATTTCTATTATGCTTTCCGACGGACTTGGACAATTTCAGCAGGACAACGTGATACACCACATGTCCAGAATTGCTACAGAGTGACTCCAGCAACACTCTTCTGAATTTAAACACTTCCGATGGCCATCAAACTCCCCAGACATGAACATTATTGAGCATATCTTTGATTCCTTGCAACGTTCTGTTCAGAAGAGATCTCCACCCTCTCGTACTCTTACGGTTTTGTGGACAGCCCTGCAGGATTCATGGTGTCAATTCCGTCCAGCATTACTGTAGACGTTAGCCGAGTAGTCGAGTCCTTGCCACGTCGTGTTACGGGACTTTTGCATGCTCACGGGGGAGCTGGACGATATTAGGCAGGTGTACCAGTTGCTTTGGCTCTTCAATGTCGTTACATCAGGTTGGTTATTCAGTGATTTGTTAGCGACAATCCGTAATTAATATTGCAGTATTAGTGGAGCTGCTTGGCCAAGTCGGGCAACGTAGGCTGAAGGCCATGTTTAAAATAGTAAAGCCTCGTGGGATTTGTCACTCCATTGACGTGATAGTTAAAATTGTTTATTGTACCTTGTGATGACGAGCGTTCCCTTACTCTCAACGTGGTCTGTTCTGTTTACGTATAGTTTGTTTATAGTTCTTAAAATGTTCATCTATATCTCGTCTGTTACAGGAAGGGGATTTTGCAATTCTGTCTGCTCATGTTGTAAGTTCATGGAGCCCGAAACCGGATCCAGCATATTACAAGTAACGCCTCCACTCAAACACTACGAAAAAGCTTTATGTTATCCATAAGCCACGTTAATGCAGCTACGTTAAGAAATATGTTAGGCTGGCCAGCCATTTGGTCTAGTGCTCCTAAGCCAAGTTTCTGTTTTGGTTCTGCTTCTGTTACCGTCAGACGGTCCCGTTTCACGGGCAATATTTTGTGTTATTTCAGAGTGTAATTAAAGGGACAGAGTTTTGGTCACATTAAAATTTGATTGCCTGTAGTAAGTTGTCTGACTGAAAGTATCTACTGTTTGTTTTAACTTTCACTGTTTACAAGGACATTGCTGGTCCGGTAGTAATAAATATATTTGCTCCCGTATTTCGGTGGACTATCCACCCTAAATTTAATGTAGCTGTCAACGATGAACTAAATTTATAAACGCCTATGGGTTTTTTTTAAAAATAGTTGTCATGTTGACAGTTGCTGTTTAGTTTAACTTTGCGCTCATTTGATCACTCTATTAAATTCTGCCAGCAGTTAAATTTCATAAGTCACTGTTGTAAATTCTGTTGGCGGTGTTCCTCAAATTGGTTTTGTCAACAGTTATTTTTCGTAATTTGAGTCAGTAATGTTGGTAGTAATGCTTAATACCTGATGTCAATAACTGTTTTTATTGAAACTGCCGAGTGCTGGTTTCATGAAATCTGTGTGTGCTTGGACTTTTTTAGTGAATTCTCTTAGCACTGGTTGCTGAATTTTATGGTGCCAAGAGTTATTTTTCTTAAGTTGTAACAGTAAATCTTGTTGGCAGTTTGAGACTTAACCCGCATCTCAATAAATTGCCATTTTGGGGCTTTAGTAAGTTCTGCCATCAGTAGCCTTTTGTACAGTCACATTAATAAATTCTGGTGGTATGTGTCGTTCTCATCTGATATGTCGAAAATTTTTCGCAGAGATTGCTTTCGTGTGAAATTTTTTGCTTGTTAAAATAAAATGATTTGTTTGAATTTTAATAAATTTATTCCGGTCCAGTAACTTACTAAGCAGCATCAGCTCCCTGGTACAACATCGATGAATGCGAATCCAACCACATACTTTTATGGACAACATCAATCGCTGTATGTGGGCTTTTGTCAATAATCATATGTTTGCACTGGCTTGAGAATGCAGACATATTAGCCGTAGAATCATTCTACGTCAGCATGATGTCAGTGTCAGTTAAGTACCAGAATACTTCGACAGTATTACAGGATAAATTAATGAAGTATGTGCAGAACAACCTTACCACAAAATGGCTCTGAGCACTATGGGACTTAACTGCTGTGGTCATCAGTCCCGTAGAACTTAGAACTACTTAAACCTAACTAACCTAAGGACATCACACACATCCATGCCCGAGGCAGGATTCGAACCTGAGGCCGCAGTGGTCGTGCGGTTCCAGACTGTAGCGCCTAGAACTGCTTGGCCACCCCGGTCGGCCAACCTTACCACAACGGTCGCCCACCTGCGAGGAATGAAATCACAGTAATTGAGTGGGTACTTAAAGATTACAAAATTAATCTGCGATCTGAGGCTTCCCCGTTGTATATCATGCTTCCAAGGTTCTCGAGTGTACTACCGGCTACAACTGTCGACGGTCTACTATATTTCGGCGAATTCCCGTTCGTCTGTCATCAGGCGCTGCCGATGGAAGGGGCGTCCGCTACACTGACGCAACACTGCCCAAGTTTCCTTGCTCGGAATGTTGAGCAGCGTAAGCAAAAACATGCTGTTACTACTAATCCGTGAGGAAGAAATGAAAAGCCTTTTCTGTACGAATGGACTTGGATGGTGTGGTGAATGTATTCTGTGTCTTTCGCGCGAAAATTATTCTCACAGCAGATCAGTGGTGTGGTTGATGGCCCGGTTCACGGTCGAGCGAAGGCGCCCTGCGGCTCTGCTTCTGATGTCTCCGACATGGGGCACCCATGAGAGCCTATGGACTACGGTAAAAATGACATCTAAATACTTCGCCATCTGGCCCATGGGATGGGTGCCTCCAGGATTTCGACGGGCGGGAGACCTGTTGGCAGCATTCTTCGGGTGAAGATCACTGCCTGGCTATTCGCTGCGTTGAATTTAGGCCGCCATTTCGTCGACCATGAATCAAGAATATCGCACCCGAGTTGGAGACGGTGTTGCACCGAGTGCGCGTTCATGCTGCTGGTATATAGCGCTGTTTCGTCGATATAGAGTGCCAATTCGACGTGCGCCAGCCGCGGAATGTCGGAACTGTACAGTGAGTAAAGCAAGGGGCCGAGAACCAACCCCTGTGACACACCAATATGTATATGTCGGTCTGTGGACGTACCATAGTCTGCCACGACGTGAAAGGCACGCTCCGCTAGGTAGGATCTGACGAGGACAGCGTGCGACATCTGTATCCCGAGTACAAAGAGTCTGACACGAGGCCGTTATGGCATATGGAATCGAAGGCTCTGGACATATCGAGGAACACCACTATAAGGTAGTCTCTTGTTTGCAGTGCTATCGTCGCCGACTCCTCCAGCCTCAGAAGCTGGTGAAAGATTGAATGGCTACTACGATACCGAACTGCTCGTCAGGAATAACGTCCTCCTGGATGTCATGTTCCATCAGCCTTTTTGCGTACAGACCTCTATCGGTCTTCGGGTTGGCCAGAACTGCAACGTTTTTCCATTCTGCAGGATAGCTGTCTTTGCGGCATATCTCATTGAACACGTCATCTAAATGTTGGGGTGCTCTTCAGCAGTTAGTTGTTTATTCCGTCACTGCCTCCTGTTCTGCGGGTGGCGCACGTCGAATTGGCACTCTACGTCGACGAAACAGTGCTGTATACGCGCAGCATGAACGCGCCCTCGGTGCTACACCGTCTCCAACTCGGATGCGACATTCTTGGTTGACGAAATGGCGGCCTAAATTCAACGCAACGAAGAGCCGTGCAGAGATCTTCACCCAAAGAATGCTGCCGGCAGGTCTCCCGCCTTTTGAAATCATGGGGCACCCATCCCATGGGTAGGACGGCGAAGTACTTAGGTGTCATTTATACCTTCGATCAAAGACTCTCATGGGCGCCTCATATCCGAAACGTCAGAAGCAGTGCCATAGGGCTCCTTCGCGCTCTCTACCCGCTGCTGAACCCGCAGTCGACACTGCCGCCCCAACGATGCATCACGCTGTACCTAACACTAGTCGGACCTGTGTTGGAACATACGGCTTTGGTGTGGGGTAAGGCCGCAGATTCGCTCATCGCAAGGCTGCAAAGGATATAAAACCAAACTCTGAAGACTGCTTTAAGTCTTCCGAGGGAATACTCCACTCGTCTTCTGCACGAGGACACGGGCATCCGGCTTCTGCAGGAGAGATTCAGAATCATCGCGAATACTGCTTCAAGAAGGCGGGACAATCCCGTAGCCGGCTCGTCCGAGGACCGGCCCATCAACCACACCACAGGCCAAAAATACGATAACCTGACCTGCTACGAGAATAATTGTCTCGCAGAAGACATAGGATATCGTCACTACATGACCCAAGAACAATTCGAATACAACAGTTTTTTCTTTTCTTGTCCACAGGAGCAGCAGAAACAGCATTTTTTGCCTCCACTGGAAGGAGTGCTCGCGAATGGAGCATCAGCGTCAGCAGATCCCTCATTCAGTCACTGCCACCTGATGGAGGCGAACGGTTGTTGTTCGCCGAAATATTGTGGACCTTCGACAATTGCATCCGGCAGTGCAACCGAGAACTCTGGAAGAATAAAAATTGTGTGAATGGTTTAAGAAATCTTTAGTTCATAGCTTTGTTAGTTACGGACGTGGAGACTTAATAAAATAAATATATGTCAAATAGTATAATGCCCACTCTTTTGTCTGGTCGGTTCTAGAAAAGTTAAGCGGTGTGTCGGAAGCGAGTCCTTCCTCGCTCATAGTTTGCGTGGATTGGAGCCCCCTCCCTCCCCCCCCCCCCCTTCTTCACCAGCTTTTGTGCTTGTTGCTGATGTGGTTGTGTTTTGAGTAAATTTTCCTCCAAATAAAGTATCTTGACCATTCCCCACTGGAGCAGTGCGCAACGTGTTCTGAGTTACAGTTTGACAAATATGGCCAAATTTGTAGTGTTTCAAATGAGGTGAACTTCCAAAGAATTTAGAAGCTCCTGTGGATGATTCTGAAGTTGCTGAAGTTTTACGGCACAGTTTACTATTTGAAGCAGGTGGCAGGAAACGGAAAATGCAGTCAGTTTACAAAGGAGATTGCTTACAAAACGCTCTCGTGCCCTTTCCTGGAATATTGCTCTGCTGTATGAACCCATATCAAATAGGACGAATAGAGAATACTGAGTGGATACCAAGAATGGCAACTTGGTTTGACCAATGGGAGAGCGTCACGGAGTTGCTGAATAACCTGAACAGTCAAACCCTTGAAGAGGGGACACTATTCATCCCGCGAAAGCCTACTTACAAAGCTACAAGAACCTCTGTTAAGTGAGGAATCTACGAATATACCTTATGGTTACAATTAGAGTGCAGCTGCTCACAGAGCTCCAGTGTGGTCTGTAGCTAATGTGCGGCAGCGAAACTTGGTAGATATTCTGTTGCGTTAAAGAGGGAACGATTTACTCTTTAAACAATATTGATCCCAGTTTCGGCCACCAGATGCAAATCTGTCGCTGTTAATGCAAGAAAGACGTGTAGAAATGTTTCCATATGTAATGCTTTAGGAACGAGACGTGAGCAGAGAAGGTCAAACAAGTTAGAAACGCTTAATGTCGATTTTGTTCAGTGTGAGTACCGGAGACATGGACGAGATGCTGCATCCGTAAAACGACGTGATCGACAGCTCCTCGCAGCCTTTACGTTGGAATATGAGAGACATGTTCATGTATACTGACCTTCAGGTCAAGTAGAGACGGAATGTGTCTCTGGTAAACGCGTTGTTTTTGTAGATACCCCTGAGCCAAAAACCGCATACGTTCAGATCAGGTAATCCTGCATGCCATTCATCTAGAAAACCTGTGGATATAAGGTTGCATTAAGCAGATCTTTCAGAGCACAAGCGACATGAGGTGTTGTCACGACCTGTATGAAAACAGTAGTTTCTACAACAACTGTGTTGCTCTAAAGCAGGAATCACATGCTGTATAAGGAAGTCTCGAGAACTTGCAGACCTCAACGTTCACCTGACAAGCCGTCTGGGTGTATGTTCAAAGACAAACGGACCGAATATAAAGGTTCTTGTGATTCCAAGCTACATAGTCACTTCCGTTACCATGGACATTGCAGCGGTTGGCAGGCTACATATGCAGTTGTAAAAGTAGGTGTACTTTTCTACACTTGACACTCCTTAAACCCGAAACATTAATGACCTTAAGTTTGCCTTCTCCCAATAACTCTAAATAACAAAAGTCAGGAATAACTGCGCCCACTGAATAGGTGCCATCTTTTATCTCTAAGTATTTGCGGGGAAAACTGCTCGTCAGTATCTGGCTGTAGGGACATGCCACTGAAAGCTTTATCAGATAACTTCCTCGAACGACTGTCCGAAAACTGAAAGGCAATATGTCAGAAACATAGCTCTGATCTCGTTTCCACAAACTTACCTAATATAATCAAAAGCGATAAAAAAGGTATGGATTTTCAGTCATGATACATTCATAGCGATGACTGTCACCAGAGATAAAAACTTTGTCAAGAAGTCTATCAGAACATTTCTGTTGGATAGTGCAGATGGGGAATGGCTGACATCCTACCAAAAGAAGGCAATGAGAACATTTGCATCAAACTTTACAAGTGCAAGACTTGATGAATAAACGCTCCAGATGCAAAAAAGTTCCTTATTTTACTCCAAGACCGGTTTCGGCTTTTATACTGAAGCCATTTTCTAATCTAACCTGAAAATTGTGATTTGGTAAAGCGAAGTCAGATGATTAAAATCTTACATATCTAGTGGCATAATAATAAATGGCAAAGAAAATCATCTTCGATTTATGAGACAGTTTAGTAAATGCAGAAAAATCAGATTCGTACTTATAATAAATCGTAGATAAAATGAGCTACGTGTCAAGCCAACGATAATTTCCTACCAGATTTTGGTGAAATATCCTTTAAAATATATTATGAAATTCTGAATCTATCTAGTCTATAACTACACCCATACTCTTAAATTAAAGATAATGGTGATACATGGTGAAAAAACGCTATGGTGGGCGGTTTACGGGTTTAAATCACCTCAGGGTATTACCGAGCGGTGCATTTGACCTGCGGTCGTCGCACGGTGGCGGTGGCAGTAATCCACATACGCAGAGGTGTGTTGGTGCATGTCAGAGTACGCTGCAGCGAGTAAGTGTGAGGACTTTTTCAGACGTGCTAATGGTGACTGTGTGTTGAAAATGGCTCAAAGAACACATATTGATGACGTTATGAGGGGTACAATACTAGGGCGACTGGAGGCTGGTCAAACACAGCACGTGTGCCACAAAGTGTGATCTCAAGATTATGGCAACGATTCAAGCAGACAGGAAACGTGTCCAGGCGCTACAGTACGGGACGTCCACAGAGTACAACACCACAAGAAGACCGATATCTCACCATCAGTGCCTGCAGACGGCCATAGAGTACTGCAGGTAGCCTTGCTCGGGACCTTACCGCAATCACTGGAACAATTGTCTCCAGACACACGGTCTTCAGATGACTGAACAGACATAGTTTATTCGGCCGGAGACCTGCAAGGTGCATTCCACTGACCCCTGGTCACAGGAGAGCCCGCAAAGCCTGGTGTCAAGAACACAGTACGTGGTCATTGGGACAGTGGTCCCAGGTTATAGTCTGAACAGTGATTCTCGCCTGGTTTTCATATGGCGTGAACCAGGAACCAGATACCAACCCCTTAATGTTCTTGAATGGGACCTGTATGGAGGTCGTGGTTTGATGGGGTGGGATTATGATTGGTGCACGTACACCCCTGCATGTCTTTGACAGAGGAACTGTAACAGGTCAGGTGTACCGGGAAGTCATTTTACACCAGTATGTCCGCCTTTTCAGGGGTGTGTAGGTCCCACCTTCCTCCTGATGGATGATAATGCACGGCCCCACCGAGCTGCCATCGTGGAGGAGTACCTTGAAATAGAAGATATCAGGAGTGGCCTCCTGTTCTCCAGACCTAAACACCTTCGGCGCGTCTGGGATGCTCTCGGTCGACGTATAGCTGCACGTCTTCAAACCCCTGCGACACTTCAGGAGCTCCGACAGTCACTGGTGCAAGAATGGGATGCTATACCCCAGCAGCTGCTCGACCACCTAATCCAGAGTATGCTAACCCGTTGTGTGGCCTGTGTACGTCTGCATGGTGATCATATTCCATACTGATGTCGGGATATATGGGCAGGAAACAGTGGCGTTTTGTAGCACATGTGTTTCGGGACGGTTTTCTCAGCTTATCACAAATACCGTGGATTTATAGATCTGTGTCGTGTGTACTCCCTATATGCCTATGCTTTAAGCGCCAGTTTTGTGTAGTGCGACGTTGTGTGGCACCAAATTCTGCAATGATCGTTAATTTATGTGCATGAGTTTATATAAAAACTTTCTTCCCAGGTTCTCGTGCATCAGTTTGGTATCTAAAAGCAGGAAGCAAACCTGATTTGTCCACATTTTGCGCCACATTTAGAAATACGTTCATTAAAATTAGGCAAAGTATAGTAGTAACGTTTGACGAATACGAAGAGGACCCCAGGGGTTGAGAAGCAAGTAAAGGTGAAAAAAGCCTCAGATCCAAAAACTGCTGATAAAATTTTGCACAGAATATGTGGCAGAATTATGTCCTATCCTAGTTCGTATTTATGTAGGATTACTCCGGCTTGAACCATGGACCTTGCCGTTGGTGGAGAGGCTTGCGTGCCTCAGCGATACAGATGGCCGTACCGTAGGTGCAACCACAACGGAGGGCTATCTGTTGAGAGGCCAGACAAACATGTGATTCCTGAAGAGGGGCAGCAGCCTTTTCAGTAGTTGCAGGGGCAACAGTCTGGATGATTGACTGATCTGGCCTTGTAACATTAACCAAAACGGCCTTGCTGTGCTGGTACTGCGAACGGCTGAAAGCAAGGGGAAACTACAGCCGTAATTTCTCCCGAGGACATGCAGCTTTACTGTATGATTAAATGATGATGGCGTCCTTTTGGGTAAAATATTCCGGAGGTAAAATAGTCCCCCATTCGGATCTCCGGGCGGGGACTACTCAAGAGGACGTCGTTATCAGGAGAATGAAAACTGGCATTCTACGGATCGGAGCGTGGAATGTCAGATCCCTTAATCGGGCAGGTAGGTTAGAAAATTTAAAAAGGGAAATGGATAGGTTAAAGTTAGATATAGTGGGAATTAGTGAAGTTCGGTGGCAGGAGGAACAAGACTTTTGGTCAGGTGATTACAGGGTTATAAATACAAAATCAAATAGGGGTAATGCAGGAGTAGGTTTAATAATGAATAAAAAAATAGGAGTGCGGGTTAGCTACTACAAACAGCATAGTGAACGCATTATTGTGGCCAAGATAGACACAAAGCCCATGCCTACTACAGTAGTACAAGTTTATATGCCAACTAGCTCTGCAGATGATGAAGAAATTGATGAAATGTATGACGAGATAAAAGAAATTATTCAGGTAGTGAAGGGAGACGAAAATTTAATAGTCATGGGTGACTGGAATTCGTCAGTAGGAAAAGGGAGAGAAGGAAACATAGTAGGTGAATATGGATTGGGGGGAAGAAATGAAAGAGGAAGCCGCCTTGTAGAATTTTGCACAGAGCATAACTTAAATCATAGGTAACACTTGGTTCAAGAATCATGAAAGAAGGTTGTATACCTGGAAGAATCCTGGAGATACTAAAAGGTATCAGATAGATTACATAATGGTAAGACAGAGATTTAGGAACCAGGTTTTAAATTGTAAGACATTTCCAGGGGCAGATGTGGATTCTGACCACAATCTATTGGTTATGAACTGCAGATTGAAATTGAAGAAACTGCAAAAAGGCGGGAATTTAAGGAGATGGGACCTGGATAAACTGAAAGAACCAGAGGCTGTACAGAGTTTCAGGGAGAGCATAAGGGAACAATTGACAGGAATGGGGGAAAGAAATACAGTAGAAGAAGAATGGGTAGATCTGAGGGATGAAGTAGTGAAGGCAGCAGACGATCAAGTAGGTAAAAAGACGAGGGCTAATAGAAATCCTTGGGTAACAGAAGAAATATTGAATTTAATTGATGAACGGAGAAAATATAAAAATGCAGTAAATGAAGCAGGCAAAAAGGAATACAAACGTCTCAAAAATGAGATCGACAGGAAGTGAAAAATGGCTAAGCAGGGATGGCTAGAGGACAAATGTAAGGATGTAGAGGCTTGTCCCACTAGGGGTAAGATAGATACTGCCTACAGGAAAATTAAAAAGACCTTTGGAGAGAAGAGAACCACTTGTATGAATATCAAGAGTTCAGATGGCAACCCAGTTCTAAGCAAAGAAGGGAAGGCAGAAAGGTGGAAGGAGTATATAGAGGGTTTATACAAGGGCAATTTACTTGAGGACAATATTATGGAAATGGAACAGGATGTAGATGAAGATGAAATGGGAGATAAGATACTGCGTGTAGAGTTTGACAGAGCATTGAAAGACCTGAGTCGAAACAAGGCCCCGGGAGTAGACAACATTCCATTAGAACTACTGATGGCCTTGGGAGAGCCAGTCATGACAAAACTCTACCATCTGGTGAGCAAGATGTATGAGACAGGCGAAATACCCACAGACTTCAAGAAGAATATAATAATTCCAATCCCAAAGAAAGCAGGTGTTGACAGATGTGAAAATTACCGAACTATCAGTTTAATAAGTCACAGCTGCAAAATACTAACACGAATTCTTTACAGACGAATGGAAAAACTGGTAGAAGCGGACCTCGGGGAAGATCAGTTTGGATTCCGTAGAAATGTTGGAACACGTGAGGCAATACTAACCTTACGACTTATCTTAGAAGAAAGATTAGGAAAAGGCAAACCTACGTTTCTAGCATTTGTAGACTTAGAGAAAGCTTTTCACAACGTTAACAGGAATACTCTCTTTCAAATTCTGAAGGTGGCAGGGGTAAAATACAGGCAGCGTAAGGCTATTTGCAATTTGTACAGAAACCAGATGGCAGTTATAAGAGTCGAGGGGCATGAAAGGGAAGCAGTGGTTGGGAAAGGAGTGAGACAGGGTTGTAGCCTCTCCCCGATGTTATTCAATCTGTATATTGAGCAAGCAGGAAAGGAAACAAAAGAAAAATTCGGAGTAGGTATTAAAATTCATGGAGAAGATGTAAAGACTTTGAGGTTCGCCGATGACATTGTAATTCTGTCAGAGACAGCAAAGGACTTGGAAGAGCAGTTGAACGGAATGGACAGTGTCTTGAAAGGAGGATAAAAGATGAACATCAACAAAAGCAAAACGAGGATAATGGAATGTAGTCAAATTAAATCGGGTGATGCTGAGGGGATTAGATTAGGAAATGAGACATTTAAAGTAGTAAAGGAGTTTTGCTATTTAGGGAGTAAAATAACTGATGATGGTCGAAGTAGAGAGGATATAAAATGTAGACTGGCAATGGCAAGGAAATCGTTTCTGAAGAAGAGAAATTTGTTAACATCGAGTATAGATTTAAGTGTCAGGAAGCCGTTTGTGAAAGTATTTGTATGGAAGTGAGACATGGACGATAAATAGTTTGGACAAGAAGAGAATAGAAGCTTTCGAAATGTGGTGCTACAGAAGAATGCTGAAGATAAGGTGGGTAGATCACGTAACTAATGAGGAGGTATTGAATAGGATTGGGGAGAAGAGAAGTTTGTGGCACAACTTGACTAGAAGAAGGGATCGGTTGGTAGGTCATGTTTTGAGGCATCAAGGGATCACAAATTTAGCATTGGAGGGCAGCGTGGAGGGTAAAAATCGTAGAGGGAGACCAAGAGATCAATACACTAAGCAGATTCAGAAGGATGTAGGTTGCAGTAGGTACTGGGAGATGAAGAAGCTTGCACAGGATAGAGTAGCATGGAGAGCTGCATCAAACCAGTCTCAGGACTGAAGACCACAACAACAACTCCGGCAATTATAAGCCCCTTGACAGTAAAAGAGCAAACGTCATTCCCGTTCGCAAGGAACATAAAGTAACTAGAGTATTTAATTGTAGATCGTTATTCCAAACGTCTGTTTGTTACAGAATCCTAAAGAATATTTTAAGCTCGAAAATAGTGGCATTCCTCGTAGAAGACAAATTTCTCTCAGAAAATCAGCATTAATTCCATCATTCACGTAAAACGTCTGAATTTCGTCGAAAGTACATATACTGGCCCGAAAAGCAATAGACTGATCGAAGCCAGCCGGCTATAATGCATGTCGAATGTTCAACACAAACGGAAGTACTTGTTCGTTTCAAGCTAGTGTAATAGGATCTATGATCTCAAAATATTCTCCCTAAACAATAAGTTATGCCACAACAACAAATGTATTAAAGGGCTGTTCCAGTTTCCACCTTCGCTTTCTTATAATCATAGTCATTTATTTTCATTCTATCAGCTCATTTCATCGATATACAATTTTCAAGTGCCTACTCTTATAACACCTCTTCACATTAATTACTGTTTGGCGTTAATCAGAGCAGATATTTATCAGCTGATTTAGCGAAGAGCACAAAGAGCGTGTATTGCATTTGCTGTGCAGCTACCGGTCAATTGTTTTCAATTGGTGCACCGAGAAGGAGATACTCATGAGTGCCTTATTGAAAGCTTGCCACTAGAACGGACGTAGGGCTGCTATTACATTCAGCCATCTTTAGAAAGGTTTCGGGAGATCAATACACTAGCAAATCTTGTTTGTGTATGAAGAATAGGGAAATAAAATACGAATCTGGTGAGACTGTTACAGTTTACTTACCGATTTTAATCTTAAGTAAATGATATTCCTGATCCTTTTTAGGGGAGTGCTGTAAGATAGAGTTGTTCACCCTGTGAACAGAGCTTGCAGTCTTAGGAATTTCTTGAGAATATCTACACCTTTCAAAAAGAAAATGCAATAAACATGTCGCTGGCAGTAAGCAAGCAAAAGTATACTGCGATGTGCGATACTTCGTCAACCACGGGAGAACTTACATTTTGTTCATCTGTTCATGATAATAATTTACGATTTGATGGTTCAAAAGCAATTATCAGAACAGTTTCCAACAATTTTAAATTAGTCACAAAGCACTTGGAGGCTTTCTTACGTAACTGCAGAGAATTCATCTGAATGTGTAAGAGGAGTACAGATTTGCGACAGTTTGCTCTGAAACCAACGCATAATATACATTACTTACAGCATACAGTGTCATATGCTTATAAATTTGTGTGGCAGTCCATATGAATTACATGTTCATACCACATGATCAGCATTACGTGTTACCATAAACTTGTATTTTATAAAATCAGCTAGTGGTCGAAATATAAAATACGTTGTTTGCGAGAAGTTGTCTTAACGACAGAGATCGCACTTTCGCACAAGGACAGTATATCTCCTTACAAACTGGCCATTGTCATGGAAGGGTGCAAGAGATCAGTAGGGAAATATTTGTACAAAATAATTTTGAATACGCAGCAGTATGAACTATCATTTACAACAATTTCCGAGCTACACAGATAATTTTCGACGTGTATAAATGATAGTACAGCCATCAAAACATCGTGAAGATTATCGGTTTTGATTTAAACTGACTGTAGTAAAATCTTTGTACAGATGTGATTTCAAAATGACATTCTTCTAATATTGAATGAGTTTCTCATTACCTCCTGAAAACGTGTTATATTAGCTTTCCAATAAAGTTTCTAGATATGACATGAGGCAACTTCTTTGCATTGCGTAACATTAAAATACTGCATCCGGTAACGAAATTGCCTTGGACGAAAAGTATTGAGCTCAATATTATTACTGCATTTTTTACCAAACTTCTCATTCTACACTTGGACACAATACGATTCAGATGCGGTTACAACATTATCAGTAATAATACAAAATAATGTAACCACACATAATTTAACAATCTAACATATTCGTGTTGCTATATAAATTTTCGCAAATTATTTACTGAAAGTGGAAAAAGTTTCGTACTTGGTTACCGTTGGCATTAAAATACGTTCCATTTTCAGACAACATTTTCAGAGTAGCATTGTCACATGCCTGCATTATACTTCCTAACATTTTTGTGTTACGTATAGTACCAAAAAACCATAGTGAACTCGAATTTTATACCAGTGCACAGGGTGTCCCAAGGGAAATTGTAAGTATTCAGGGATATTAAAGGAAGACTCATTTGAAGCGAGGAGTTTCATGTGAACGTATTCCTGAACGTATTCCCTATTCCAAATGATTTACGAGATAGAATACGTCTATATTTGTTTTATTGTTCGTGGGGCCCACGTATGTGTTTTACCCACTCATCCTCTTTGACGTTTTATTGCTTTTAACCTCTTTGCTCGGGATGTCTTTCCGCCATTAATGTAGACTCTTGAACGAACATTTGCCCATGGTGTGTTATGAATGAAGTAGTGATAGGGTTTTAGAGAGTATGAGAGAGAAGAGTCGGTTAACTGTGTTTCTACTCGCGCTGACTAGAATGCCTCACATCTGTACTAACGAAGAATCTGCAGATATGGTGTATGTTAACTGCTCCTACGGCGGTAGCGCTCCTACTGATGTCGAAGAACAGCGTCGACACTTTTCAGCACGTCGAACTCTTGATCGTAGAGTGTTTACCAGAGTTTTCAGCTCATTGCTTGAAATAGGTATGCTTCCAAGTATCACTTTTTCCTCTGAACGCATACTTAAATAACTTGTGGTGTAGCTACAACACATTGTTGACATGGTGCAGCGCGATCGTGCTTCCAGGACATAGCGACTCTCTGAACGCGTCAGTGTCCAACTAACACGTGTGTGTGGAACATTACATGCGGAAAGTTTGTGCCCTTTTCACATACGTCGTGTTCACAATCTTCACATTCGCGGTAATGCCACACCACTTGAATTTTGAAACTTCTCAAAAGACAGTCGCCATTAATACTACACACTAACGAGGCCACGTTTAGATGCAATTGAAGCAACAATACGCATAATAATCATCGATTGTCTCCGGAATAAAAATCTGCTATCGTAGAAACCAAATTTCCAGGTTCTTTTTTCGATCACTGTTTGATGCGGCATGACTGATAATATGTTGATAGGTCCAGCCATTTTATTTTATGACGAGACAGGATTACTTTGCAACTTTTTTTGTTTAGAATTCTTTTGTTAAACACCTTTAGGACGTTCCTTTGGCCACGGGGATTGGAAAGTACTCTCAGCATGACGGGACCCCTTATATCTCAGCCGCACTTACCCTAATCGCTAGGTTCGTCGTGGTAGGACAGTTAACTGGCCACCGATGTCACCAGAGCTCATGACATCAGATTTTTGTTTAAGGAGTTGCTTGAAGTCTAAGATATGCAAACCAGTTGTGAATACGCGAAATGAACTCCTTAGTCGCATCATGGACAGTGCTGCCCTCATTAGCGAACGTGCAGAGACACTCAGACGAACAACTGAACTCATTCTTCCAAGAGTGCAATCATGTACTGAAGTTGTCCGCGGGCTATTCGAACACTTGCTGCGAACTGTTCAACACCAGTAATGCGACGAGCACGATAACGCTTGCGGTCAATATGTTACAAATATGTATTTTTTCAACAGATACTTTGCAAAACGCATATTTTAATGTTTGCTCATTGTTGTATATATATACACTTGTAAACATGACAGCGTAATGAATAATACAGAAACTAAATAACAACGTATATTAAATGTGTTCTGGGAACTATTCTGAAGAGAGCACAGGTCCATATGAAGTTTTTTGCTGCGAATGATCGTTTCTGTCATATCCCCGGATTTTCGTGGGATACAAATCGTAATGTGATTATTACAAAATGAGTCTTTTTAGGCTTCAAAATATAAAACCCAACTTGGCCTTTGTTTTCAATTGGACGGTCATAGCTAAGCACTGATGACCTAACGTAATCGCCACCTAGGGTACAAGATATATAACGTAATTACTATTGCTGCTCGCTTGATTGGCAGCAGTTTAAGCTATGCTACAATGTACCAGCCTAAGCAACATCTCTGAGAAAAATTTAGAAAGAGCGGATAGCTGTGGCTCGCTTCAGTTTAAATTATGAGGGCGATTAAGTTTTGAAACGAAAGTTTGATGTCATGCATCTTGTGATGAGAGCAGGTGCTGACAAGCAGATCTAATAATCGTAATATTGTATCACATCATTGTGAAACGTAAGCTCATTTTCGGTAGTCTTCATATAACATTTGTCCAACGAATATTTGATGGTGACTGTATGTACACACGTCTTACCAACAAGACATACAGAACAGGTAATCCATAGGAACCAGCATTAAGAATATTGCTCATGTTGTTTACTAATTCCTGATTGCCGTACTTACTTATCCATTAACTTAATCTGGTAATATCAGGGCCTTCAGGACTTCATTTGACATGTTATGTATTTTCGACGTGCGTCACTTTCAAACTTCGCACTGCACGAAACGCAACAGGAACTAGCTGCGGCATGAGCTCGAATTTGTATTATAATTACCACTAAGTCCATAAGATGAAAGACACATACCACATGGTATATATTTAAATATCATTCTTGAACAATTTGACCCATACATGGTGTAAGGCAATAAAACTTCTTCATAGCATGCAGGAATGAAACAGGGTACCAATTTATTACATTTAATTAATCCGTGTCTTAACCTAAATACGACAGCAAAAATATCTATGACAAACAGGTATGGAAGACTGATATAAAAGTGCTGCCGTTCACCTGTAGCAACTGTCTTTAGGCTCCTATTGTACACTACTGGCCATTAAAATTGCTACACCACGAAGATGACGTGCTACAGACGCGAAATTTAACCGACAGGAAGAAGATGCTGTGACATGCAAATGATTAGCTTTTCAGAGTATTCACACAAGGCTGGCGCCGGTGGCGACACCTACAACGTGCTGACATGAAGAAAGTTTCCAACCAATTTCCATACACAAACAGCAGTTGACCTGCGTTGCCTGGTCAAACGTTATTGTGATGCCTCGTGTAAGGAGGATATATGGGTACCATCACGTTTCCAACTTTGATAAAGATCGGATTGTAGCCTATCGCGCTTGCGGTTTATCGTATCGTGACAATGCTGCTCGCGTTGGTCGAGATCCAATGACAGTTAGCAGAATATGGAATCGGTAGGTTCAGGAAGGTAATACGAAACGCCGTGCTGGATGCCAACGGCGTCGTATCACTAGCAGTAGAGATGACAGGTATCTTATCCGCGTGGCTGTAACGGATCGTGCAGCCACGTCTCGATCCCTGAGTCAACAGATGGGGACTTTTGCAAGAAAACAACCATCTGCACGAACAGTTCATCGACGTTTGCAGCAGCATGGACTATCAGCTCGGAGACCATGGCTGCGGTCACCCTTCACGCTGCATCACAGACAGGAGCGCCTGCGATAGTGTACTCAACGACGAACAGTGGACGTTACACTTCAGATGTGTTACGACCCGTGGCTCTACCCTTCATTCGATCCCTGCAAGACCCTACATTTCAGTAGTATAATGCACGACCGCATGTTGCAAGTCCTGTACGGGTTTTTCTGGATACCATAAATGTTAGACTGCTGCCCTGGGCAGCACATTCTATCACCAATTGAAAACGTCTGATCAATGTTGGTCGAGCAACTGGCTCGTCACAATACGCCAGTCACTACTGGTGATGAACTGTGGTATCGTGTTGAAGGTGAATGGGCAGCTGTACCTGTAGACGCCATCCAAGCTCTGTTTGACTCAATGCCCAGGCGTATGAAGGCCGTTATTACGGCCAGAGGTGGTTATTCTGGGTACTGATTTCTCAGGATTTATACTCCCAAATTGCGTGAAAATGTAATCACATGTCAGTTCTAGTATAATATATTTGTCCAATGAATACCCGTTTATCACCTGCATTTCTTCTTGGTGTAGCAATTTTAATGGCCAGTAGTGTAGTTCCAGTGAGCGCTGTTTCGTCCACTTCAAGTAAAAACCGAACCTGTTTAACAGCCTCCTCCGTCAGATCTTAATCTAACGCATTTCTTCTCGTATGAAACCAAACAACATTTCAATCGACTCATGGCCTTAATGCTAGTGCTGCATCATTCTCTTACCGAAAACACTTCCTACTCCAAACAACAACAACAAACGGTTCTTCTGTCTAGTTCGTACTGCCGTTGCTGAATTGGGTCTAACATACTGGCCGACTGCTTTAAGAGAAAATATTCTGCCAGAAATTTTTCACTTTGCAGCTGCATTTAACTCATTGTTTTTCTTAGGAACTATCAATATAACATTTATTTTTCACGTATTGTTTCTAATACAACATTCAGCTTCATACTCCCTAGCACAAGACCGAAAGAGGGAAGGAAAACTGTATTTTAAGTATCGATAAAGAGGACATTAGGCAGCGACGTTACAACATTCATCTGAGAAAGCAGGCAGCAGCAAGTCGACAATGGCATTTTTCTTGAAGCGTGCTGTTTTAACCACAACACAACTGAACAAATAAATAAAATAAAACCGCAATGGTCCTACAGATACCTGACCTCCGCTTCTCCCGAACAACAGCGCAATGTTGTAATTACTGCGCCATCTCGTAGGTTTCCAAGTATGAAAGTACAGTACTGGAGTACGGCCTGTTGATAACAGATGCCGCAAGCTTCTATAACTCACTTCAACGTTATTACTATCAGCATGACTCACGTACAAACTGCAAAACATGACAGAGAGAGAGGGGGGGGGGGGGCAGATTAAAATCTTTAAGGGCTGTCAACCTGGTAATCTAGGCAGCGATATCACCTGCAATCGGTCGCTCATATGGACTCCATCACACAGGTGCAATTGTCATACAGTTTCGAACACCACTGTTCCTTGAAGTTTAGCTATGGAAAATAAAGTGTTATGAAAACGGAGGCTAAAATTTATTAAACTTTTTGTAAGGTATGAGAACTTTAAACTGTGTTACAAAATACATTACATTTAGCACTGACAAAGAGTGTGTTCATCTGTATTTCGGGAATACCCCTTAAAGACCTAATTCGTTTTTCATTTATGCTTCTTGTAGTTTAAGTGTAACTATTTTCAGGGTGGCTTTGCAGTCTCGATGTGTCTACAAACATAAGTGGTAGCGCCTGGGTACGACCATTGTTCCGTAGAAAATCGCAAACATTTATCCATGGATGTATTAATTGTCCTGTCTCACTGTGAAATAACTGTATTAACAGCTATGGCGATTACTTTTGAAATAAATAACACTTACTTACCTTTTTCCCATGTCTCGTTTGCATTTGACTGCTGCTTATGGATTGTTGAATGATGTTCGAAATTCTAAGAAAAACAGGAGTAAGCTATAGGTGAAGATAGTTAATATATGGTATATGTAATAACCTAGAGGAACGTTAGTAACGGGAGGCCAAGAACGAAGTTATCAGATTAACAAGGATGTCAGACTGTAACGCAGCCTTTCCCCCTATGGTTTAGTCTACAAACCGAAATAGGAATGACGGAAATAGAAGATAGTTTTAGGAGTGGGATTAAAATTCATGATGAAAGAATATGATAAGACCGCTGATGACATGGTTATCTTTAAGTGAAAATGGAGTAGAGTTACAGAACATGTTGAATGAAGTGAGCAGTCTACTGCGAATTAACCAAAGAAAGACGACATTAACAAAGAGTAGAAGAAATGAGATTAGTGACAAAGTTAAATTCAAAACTGGGGAGAATTTTCGTACAGGGCATCAATCGGTTTCATGTTCTAAACAGATAATCCCTCAATTCTGAATACCGTAATTTCTGCGAAACTGCTAATGAGAAACGGCATTGAATTCATTTCTTTTAGACGTACGGTAGCAGTAGCAAAAATTACTATTGCACTAAAAGGTGCAGTCAAATATAATGCCGCCTTCTTTTTCTTTGTGAATCAAGTGCGATTACACGGATGGAAAACCACAACACTGATGATTAACTTATAACTTTTCTATATGATCTACTTGCATTTCCGCAATTTTGGATCATGTTTTAACAATGTATTCCAGTGTGGCAAAAGGCACAGTCCTGCTTGCCGAATCCAACGACGCAAGGGCGTTTTCAAGGCCTCATCTTAAAAGTCAATCCCACGATGAGCTTCTTTTAGCAGTCCGAACAGATGGAAATCTGATGGTGCCAGGTCAGGACTGTATGGGAAATAAGGCAAGACTTCCCTCCAGTTTTCAGAATCTTTTTAGTGGTTAACGATTGGTATGTGGTCCTGCGTTGTAATACAAAAGAACAACATCCGCCATAGCTTTTATTGGGCAAACTCGCTGAAGACGTGCTTTAAACTGTTTGAAGATTCTAACGTATTGGGCGGAACTTATTTTGCATCCCCGCTCCAAGACGTCAACCATAACAACACCCTCTGCATCCTGGGATACTATAGTCATAACTTTCCCTGCCAGTCGCACAGTTTTTAACTTTTTCTTCTTCGGCGAGTTTCTGTGATACTATTCCACTGACTGCCTCTTTGATTCTGGATAAAAAAAATTAACATATGTTTCTTGTCCACTCAGTTTTTTTTTTTTTCAGAAACTCTTCCTCGTCCAAGTGGAAGCGCTGCGAGAACTGGGAGGCAATTGCTTTTCTTGTCTCTTTATTGTGGTCGGTTAACATTTTTGGTACCCAAGTTGCACAAACTTTTGGGTATCCCAGTTGCTGAATAACTGTCATCACACTGCATTTACTGAGGGAGGCAATGAAACACAACTCGTCTTCACCTGTCGTTCACCGTGAATGATATCATGAACTCGCTGAATGTAGCGCAGAGTCACAGCAGTGACTGGTCTGCTGCTGCGCGTTTCACCAGCCAGCCTTTTGCCCTTCAACTTCTTTACGAGCCAATCTTGTAACAATGCTGATACCCACTGTTTGCATCACTGCACACATTTTTCAGTCTTTCACGAATGCAAATGGGGTTTAAACTTCTGCATTCAAGAATTCTATCGCACAAGGCTGTCTATTACGAATATCGATGTCCACCATTTCGCAAGTGACTGCAGTACTGGTACTTGTTGATGCAGAAAGGTTTTATGGCAGTGGATTGGAGAAGGAGCTTTGCGGAATAGCATGAAATTGAAATTTTTCATTTAACGAACCATATTTGGGAAAAAAAATGGGAGGCCTTACTTTTTGACCAACCCTCGTACTTAAAAAAAGGGAAGTTGAAACGGAGCTCTCCGTAATTAATGTAATTATGAAGAGAGACTATAGGCCGTTTTTGTGATAGCTTTTTCACAAGTTCTCTGTGTAAAAAAAAGTACAACGTTTTAAACGGTTCAAGAAATTTCTGACGTGAGCAGTTCGCTGAATCACCCAGTATGTTTTTAAAAACAAAATGTCTTTAATTTCATATAATTGAAAGTGTTTTACATATGTAGAAAGTTTGGCTGAGGAACGGTTAATTTATTTTAAATACGTTATTGTGTATGCTATAGTGTTCATGTAAAAACCGTCAAATGACGGTACAAATTTGAAAGAGGGGACAGATAGTAATTATAAGGTTCAGAAGCCACATAGCTCTCCAGCCTGAAAGGAAGAAAGGATACTGATTGTTGAACGTCATGGGAAGTTTACACAGTTTGAGTAACTAAAAAAGAAATTAATGGAGGAAGATTAATACATGAGACATACTTTCTGCGAAGTGAGGACGATATGCTTCACGTAGCGTGGCGACAGATAGAAAAGCGGTAGTTCATTATTCCTGCGGGAATTTTTGCGAACCAATAAATTGTGCACATCGCTCCAACCCATAGCGAGTGTGCAATAGCCATTATTTCGACTAGGGAAAGATTAACGTTGTACAGAATGCAGAAAAGTTACGACTGAGTGAATTCAGTCAAAGCCAGAGTAGGGAATTAGCGTTTCAGATCGAGCACAGACATAACGCCATTGCAGATGCCGCTTGGTAAAGTACCATTACGCATTAGGCCACAGAAAATGTTGAGTGTAGACTTTGGTCACTCCAACTTGCGTACTCATTGACCATTGAATACCGAAAGCTAGGATACTAACCTACACTCTACAAGAGAGTTTTTTTTCATTGGATCAAAAAGTAAATTCATTCTCCACCAACTCAGTGCATTGACCAGCATCGACAATGTAGATTTAAATGAGCAGATGAGGATTTTAATAGTCATTCTTTCCTGTGATAAAAAATTTTGATGTGCAAAGATAACAATTTCAATAAGCGTCATTTCAATATGTCCAAAAATTAAATATTTTTCAAAAGTAATTGAACATGATTGTTGACCTCTCAAAGCAACAGTTGATAAATTATATGTAGAAAAGAAAGGGGAATAGCTGCTTGGTTTTTCTAGAATAGACCCAAACTTTCACTTTTATTAATTCATGCATTCTAGGTAGGTGACAGAAGCATTTCTAATGCTTTTTGTTACGATCTACACCTGATATTAGCTGCCTTACCGAACCAGGGTCATATTTATTTAGAATGTCTGTCTAGAAAAGACAGTTCAGATGTTTCGTCCATTTGCGGGCTAAGTGGTAAGCTAGGTTTGCACACATTTGTGCACTCACTGTGCAGATACACAGGTCGAATGTACGACATCCTGAGAATTGAGGAAATAACTTATTGATTTTGTGATCTTGTCACTCACCTGCAGTGGCCCATTCCTGCTTAGGAGACTGACATTAGCACCAACTAATCGAGCTTATGAGCCCACAACATCACATCACTGAGTTTTGCTTGACGTCAGAAATTCCTTGAAAGGAAACGAGTCATTCCAAGAAGCGATTCTTTATTCCAGACGTCGTAAGTATTATTATTTGAATAGAAACACATATGTAAAATATCCATTCTCTGAGTCTGCAACTCACAGTGGACACTGAGAAGAAGAAATGCGGATGAGCAGGAAAAACAAATCCGTAATGTTCGTCTTTAGTTATGACTTACTTGACAAAACCACGTCGTTTACATATCTGGGAGTAACGCTGCAAACTGATTTGAAATGTTACGATCCTGTGGGGATTGTAGTAGGAAAGACGGATGCACGGCTTCATTTTAGTGGGAGAAATCTAGGAAAGTGTTGTTCATCTGTAAAGGAGACCGCAATTAGGATGCTAGTGCGACTCAGAGGCAGGCTGCTAGACTTGTTATCAGTAGGTGCAAACAACATGCAGCTGTCATGGACATGCTTTGGGAACTCAAATGGAATCCCTAGAGAGAAAATGGAATTCTTCTCGAGGAACAGTGTTGCGAAAATGTAGAGAACCGGCATTAGAAGCTGTCTGTAGAACGATTCCGTTGTCTTCAACATTCATTGCACCTAAGCACCTCGAAGATAAGGTACGAGAAATTAGGTCTTATACGGAGACATATAGATAGTCGTTTTTCCCTCGTTCTATTTGCGAGTGGAACAGGAAAGGAAATGACTAGTGGTGGTACGGTGTACCCTCCGCCACGCACCGTAATATGAATTGCGGAGTATCGATGTAGATGTAGAAAACAATGTATAAATCATTTATTAGCAATGCTTGAATTTAATTGCCTTTAAGGGCAGTTCACTCCAGAGTAATTTTTATGGTGTGGGGTAACAGCGACCTCAGTTCCATTTGTGCAATAGATAGTACCTGTAAATCATTCGGTTAGCACGTAGTGTTTTTAATGTAGAGCTACCTTGCCAAAACAGAGTTGATATACGAGAGGCAATACGGAGAGGCAACATGATGCTTTAGTTCAAAGATCCAATTTACCGAACGTTATTGCAAAAACTTTCATTACAAGGGTTGCGCGTCAGGAACGTGGAAATCTGAATCGCTAAAAACGCTCTATAACAGGCAGTATATTCTTGGTGGCTCAGTGACTTTACATCACTATGAGGTTTCATTGTTCTGTGCGTCAGGTTTGGTCCTCGGAACTACTTTCTCAGAGATAATATCAATGCAACTCTTGTGATTGTTCGTGACCGTCGGAAGGGTAATATTTCGTACACACTCCAAGACGAAACAACGACGCAACACGAAGGAATTATCAGAAAAGGTCGGAAATCGGTAGTGTGAAGTACAAGTAGATGTACAGAAAAAAAAGATTACTATTTCAGATAAATTGGCTGATTTATACAAGACAAAGAGCTTCACAAATTGTGAAGCCAATACCGCATTAGTCCACCTCTGGCCCATATGCAGACTATTATTCAGCTTGGCAGTGAGTGATTAAGTCGTTGGACGTCCTCATGAGGTGTATAGTGCCCAATTCTTTCAAGTTGACCGAGTTATATCCTCAGACTCACGATCAGGTTGAAGCATATTGCCCATAATGCTCCAAAAGTTGGAGAGAGTTCTGGTTGTCCTGCTAGCCATGTTAAGGTTTGGCAAGCACGAAAACAAACAGTAGGAACTTTCTTGCTGAAATATAATTCCAGTATGGCTTGTTATGAAGGGTAACAAAATGGGGCGTAGAATATCGTCGACGTACCGTTGTGCTATAAGGATGATGCGGATGACAACCAAAGTGATCCTATTATGAAAAGAAACGGCAGCCCAGACCATTGATCGTGGTTGTCGGGACTTATGGATGGCGACAGTCAGGCTGTCTGGTGCGCTCTAGGCACATCTTCGCTGGTTACCAGGCTCAATTTGAAGCGAGAGTCATCACCGAAAACAGTTCCGCTACAGTCAATGCAATTCCAGGCAGCGATAATCAGCGATGACGTGTTTGGAGACGCCCCGGAGAGCGGTGGTGACTGTCACCTGCCAAACGATGGTCTGTCCTACCATTTAATTTTATAGCAGGACCCATTTGGTTGTCATCCGTGCCATCTTTACAGCACAGCGGTACGTCGACGAAATTCTATCTCCCGTTTTGTTGCCTTCACGGTAAGCCATCCCAGTCTTACATTTCAGCAAGATAATGCCCGCCCGCACAAAGCGAGAATTTCTACCGCTTGTCTACGTGCTTGCAAAACCCTGCCTTAGCCAGTTAGATCGCCGGATCTTTCCCAAAGTGAGAACGTTTGGAGCATTGTGGGCAGGGCCCTCAACTGTCTCTGGGTTTTGACGATCTATCTCGTCAATTTAGAAGAATTTGGCATTATAACCCTCGTGAGGACGTCCACCAATCTATCAATCAGTACCAAGCCGAATAATTGCTTGCGTAAGGGCCAGATGTGGACCAACGCGTTATTGACTTGCTCAAATTGTGAAGCTCTTTCTCTTGAATAAATCATCGAATTGTTCTGATATTGTAATCATTTGTTTCTCTGTACATGTACATCATATCTACCGGTTTCTCTCCCATCCCGATAATTCCTTCGCGCTGCGTCTTTTCTTTCTTTTTGTTCATATGCGGCGTCCAGCGACATACACCATCGTCATATGAAGCGATTTCTACTTCTGTTACATTGTAAATTTGTCGACTCCTCAATCATAGCTTACCTGAACTCAAAAAAGGCAACATATTTTGTGTTTCCTCGCTGATGGGGAGCGGAGACGCTTTTCTATAATGGGTTACAATTTCTAACACGCTATCATATCACCACATATGAGAAAAGAAGCCAGCAGAGGAAAATTACGTAGTTTTACAATAGTAAGGAAGACGGGAACTATTTTCTCATAATGATTACAATTTATAACTAAAATTCTCGCCATGTAGTTTCTTATGTCACGTCCGCTTTAAACGAAGTCACCAATCTGGCAACGAATTACCTGATTTCTGTAATATACTTGTTTGTAGTATCCGACCTGTAGTTACGATATTGATGAACATGACATTCTCTTGTCGCTGCCAGTAAAGCCCAAGTTCTAGAGAATGTCAACACTGAGTCAGAGTAAGTCTTTCTAGGCTCGCCAGTGAAATTAAATTCTAATGAATGACAGTAATGGTGTTAACTAACATGGCGAGCAGATCATTCAACAGTGCGGGTTTCAGACGAAATCTTTCACCCATTCCAAGACGTATTACGATAGCGACTGCTACTGTATAGATGAGAAACTTATTCCTGTAACTAGGAGGAACGTTGTTTCTTCATTAAGTGTATGTGATTTCTTCATGACAGTCAGTAGAGTACAACTGCATTCTTCATATAGCATCGTCTCCCTACGGCGTGGAGAAGGATGAGAAGACGGTAAGATGGTTACTATTTCGAGATTTATGGACCTGCTTGTATTGAATTATGGATGCACTAACACTGCACATGGTAGCTTGCATCTGTCATCTCAACTCATAATGAGTTCCTCAAAATTTGATCACTGAATTAAAGCCTTATCCACACTGTAAACTTTAATGGAAATGACCAGCGCACTGCATTACTGTCGAAAGGAATTGCTAACTGCCATTTGAGGCACTGTAACAAGCTGTCGTCAACTTTTGAGTTTTCCCTTTTCTCCCAATTCATCTGAATTCCTTCACACAAGGAGGAGGAAATTGTGCATGTCTGTTCTTGTATCAAAAGTGAGACGTTTAACTCTTTCTCCTGCAGACTGTTAAAATGCATACTGATGTGGGCCACTTAAAAAAAAATACATTTTTGTCGTAGTCCACTGATAGTTTTCGATATTAATAATAGCTCAATATCTGTCTACAAGCAGAGCACTCTATCTCCGTGTACGACTTTGAATAAGTTATCTGGATAAGATGTAGTAAGATGTCTGTAACCCATCACTGTTTTCCATTATCTTCTTCGATACACGTGATCAAAAGTCTTTGTATAATGTTGGCGCAGAATATTTGTGTCATTATTAAATTATGGGTTCGTTCTCATTAGTTTCACTAAAGCGCCATTGTCTTTTTCTAAATCTACTCCGTCATCTAATATACGAGGGTTGTCCAGAAAGTATGTTCTGATCGTTCGTGAAACGGACACCACAGTAAAAACCCAATGAAACTTGGCACAGATGTGTTGGGTAGTGTCTCTAGTATGAGCGTCGATCTCATCAAGACTCTCTTTTCAGTTGTAAGTACACTGTGAGCGAGTAAAGGTGCCTAGAACAAAGATGTCTCTCGCCAAGTAGGAGGGCCCACTGGGAGGCTTCGCCTTAATGGATGCAACCCACCTAACACATCTGTCACGCACTTCCTTCTTCATGGCAATTCTCAGCCGTACTCTGCAGGGGCAGTGAAGACGCTCCTGCAGCCTTTTCGATGGGAAGTGTTCGATCACCTACTACACAGCCCTAGTTGGATCGTTCTGAGTATCATCTCTGTTCACATGAAACGCGCTATAGACCAGCGTAGAGAATTATTGGAAAGCACAGGCGGCTGCCTTCTATGACGCTGGCGTTGGAAATTTGGTATAACGCTCCGACAAATGTCTAAGACGGAGCGGCGACTATGTAGAGAAGTATCTGGAAAGTGTAGCTAACTCTTGCAAATAAAATGTTTCTGATTTTCGCTGTGGTTTCCATTTGGCGAGCGATCGAAACTTATTTTTTGGACAACCGTCGTAATATGATACTTACCATTTATCAATTTGCCTGCTTTCGTCTTGCCATACGAATTATATACAGCGAGGAGGCTTGTTCCTCTATAATTCTTGCGCAGATTTAACAAGGGGAAGATCTAAGACATGGACAGCCGATTCGGCTCAGATTTGGCAGGTCGCTTCTGCAAAACTTAAAAATTAAAGACTTACATATTGTGTCCTAACAATTCATCCCCCTCCCCCCTCCTCGTATTTGAGAAAACTCTTCCTATAGTTCGTGACTCGCAATCGGCTCAGATTTTACGGGATCGATAGATAATTGAAAACTGAGTGTTTTTTCATCCCGATATATGGGGTCTGCAAACGCATATTTTCCTAGAATTCAAAGAAAAAAACCTTTTCGATTTCCACTTACTTACCCACAGCCTAAGGTAAAAGCTATTAACCGAAAGAGCAGTTGGAGTAGTGGCCAAGGCATCTGGCTATGGAGCGGAGAACCTCTCTTGGATTCCCGGTTGTATTCTGCGGGGTTTCTTTATTTTTATTTCTCCTCATAAAAATTGGCAGGTGTATGAATGTTAATAAGATAAGTAAAGCAACAGGGTATATCAACTAGGTAGGTAATAAATTTCTCAAACGTTTTGGTTTAGTAAGAAATTAAAACCTTAATCCTGGTCGCTTTACAATTACTCTTTCACTCACTCTGTTAATTGTTTTCTACATCCTTCGAACAACTAGATGAATAGTACTTGTCATATAAACATTTGAATCAAAGACAACAAAAAACATATAACGCAAGCAATCTTCCCGCAACAACATTGTTCCTTCCAAAGATTTGGAGAAAAACAAACTGAGTTTTCGTTCAAAAATATTTCTTTCCCCGGAATTAATTTGATGCATGCCGCACATACGATAGAAATCGATGCTGAAAGTTAATCATGAATTATACTTTGAATATTTATTGCATCCATTTGGCTTTGCAGTTCCCACTGAGTTTCCAGACGTTGACTATAATTTTGAGGTCTCGAAATAAGAACTTGACTATAAAAATTAAAATCACATGGCTGGCACACAGGTGTTGTGCCGTGGCTGCAACTGTATAAACATGTTGGCAGTACCTCCGCCACCTGGACTCGTGATATCACTGGCTAGGCAGGCTGTTTATCCGAGTGGCAAGGAGGAAAGAGAGATCCATTACGGAGCGGTTACCAGGAAGCGCTGGGTTTTGATGCCCCAGCGTTGTATGGGTCGTCCGATGGGTGATACTGGAGCTGTGGATTTGCTGTGTGTGTTGTGGAATGATGACAATCAAACGAAAGATCCGGTAAGAGGAAAGCGAGGTCACCTTTCCTGTGTCTCTTCGATCCTTACACAGATTCCCAGTTTGTTTCGGAGTATTAGAGTTCCAAGACATTCGCGATCTTAAACAAACGCTGTGCAAGAGTGAAGTGATACAGCCATTCATATTACAAGATAGGGTGGTGTGCTGCAAACCGCGGAGACGAGGCCAGCCAAAAATAGTTGCTCCTGACGAACTGATCCGATTATTGCTCAAGTATTTTCATAAGTCTCCGGTGGGAAACCACTTGGACTGAATAAGACACAGGAGAAAATAAGCCAGCTGTTTGTGTGGCGTAGACTGGATGACGAAATTCGGAAGAGAATATCCAGCTATGGCATTTATTCCATTAGCAAACTGCGCACACTATTAATATAGGCCATTTAGCACCTAAACAGTTAGAAAGTCCGTTCCAACGCTTTACATTGAATCCGTAGGGCCACTGCCAATGTCTAATAAGTATGTTTCGGTCTGTCTTGATGATTTTACTAGATTCGTTTGGCTGTTGCCAACTAAAGGGACAACAGCTCAAGTAATGAATCGGAATTTATGAAGAATTTTTGGATCCTTTAGACCTCCCCTCTTCATAGTAACAGACAGTCTAGCCATTTCACTGTTAGTAGCTTTAAACAATTTTGTGTGGGGATGGTGGTACGGTATCTAGCAGCCACACCGTATTATCCTACTCCGTTGTAATTTGCGAACGACGGTTACTGAGTAGCAAAAACCAAGGCCTGGGCCTGAGACCGTTCGCTCCCCTGTCACTTTTAATACCGCGCCATGCGGCACACAAATCCACACCGGCCAGGTTATTTCTGTGATATTAGATGGCCACTCCACTTTACAGTTTATGGTCAACGGAGGACGTGTTGCCCGAAAATAAAGATGTACATAAGGTGATTGCTCAGGGGAGGCTGACCAGAAAAAATCTTAGATAATAGCAAAGGGGGGAAGCAACGGTAGAAAGTAAGAGCCACCAGCCAAGTTCTTACAGGGTCGGGGATGAAGTGTGCATTATAAATCTTGAGAGTGTCAATAAGGCCTCTGAAAATATTATGAAGAAATAGTTGCCGGTTGCAATGGTCCCTTTAAAATAAGGAGATTTGTCACCCTGGTCACGGTGTTATTAGGCGATTCACGAACGGGTAAAGAGCTTAGGGCTCAACTCACTCAGATTAAGCCGGTTGCTAAAGGCTAAAGGACTTTAGTACCGAAATAAGAGGTGTAAGGTAGGGGGGCGGGGGAGAGCAAGTATGTGCCAATGTTGACACTTTATGTAGAGGTCGCACCACGTCCGCCTCCTGGGCTCGTTAAACCGCTAGTGAGGCAGGTTGTTTATCAGAGTGAAAGGAGGGTTGAGTTAAGAAGCGGTGACGGTCAAGAGCTGGTTTCTGATGCCCCAGCGGTGGAAGTGCGGTAGACAGCTATTCGGACGGATGACACTGAAGCTGTGGGTTGCTGTGTGTGTTTTGACGGTCACTAGTCCAGCGGGTCATGAGAAATGAGAGCATGAATGTAGACGACGTGGAACTAGCCGTGCTGTTCCTACGCTCCATGTTAAAGGTACTGATATTCGTGACATTCTGGGAGGAACAGTGGTGAGCTATAGCGAGTCCACTGACAGCGTCTGGGCTGTGTGAAGTTCTGACAGCGTTGCTCGCAGGAGGCGTTATTTGCCAACTAGTTTTGGTAGTCAAGTTAACACATGTTATCTGACTGTTATGCAATGCATGTGAAACTGTACGCTGTTTCTTATTATCTTAACTAAAAGAACAACAGAACTCCTTTGATAATAACATGTGTTATTTCTGCGTTTTATAATAATCTGTTCTCTTAGGTAAGGGTGAGATACAAATTCTAGCAGTATATGAAACAAGATTTCTGGACGAAAATGTTACAGAAACTAAAAACCACAGGATATTTTAGGGTAAATCAGCAATAAAAAATTATGAAATGTATGCCAGTACTTGGTGCCATCTTCTATATTCAAATAACTTTCGTAAAAAACGTTACAGAATTCAAACCCAGTTCAGAAAGACTCTTTCTTCACACAGTGAAATGCAAAAATAAACAATATACCATTGTTAATTGCCATCCTCCAATTAATGATGACAATAAGAAATATCCGAGTAAATTAGAAGCATTCTGGGAACTCTTGGAAGGCGAAATGTCAAAAATTCCAAAATCAAATGTTGTGATACTGATGGGGGGATTCTGACGCACAAGTAGGGAGGGAAGAAAACTTTTAGAAAAATGGTAGGAGAATATTAGCCCATAAAAGAACGAACAAAAATTGCACAAGACTATTTAATCTTTGTAAACAATTTCAGTTGAAGTAAATGTCAACTTCCTTCAGATAATTGCCAAGAAAAGCAAAATCATGGATATCTCCGAATATAATACTACTGGGGCATGGGGCGGGGGTTCAAGTTAGGTCACTTGGCTATTTCTCAAAGCCACGTTAAAAAAATAATTAATGTAAAAGTAACAAGAAAGAAGGAATTTGACTCCTACAGGGTGTTACAAAAAGGTACGGCCAAATTTCAGGAAACATTCCTCACACACAAGGAAAGAAAATATGTTATGTGGACATGTATCCGGAAACGCTTACTTTCCATGTTAGAGCTCATTTTATTACTTATCTTCAAATCACACTAATCACGGAATGGAAACACACAGCAACAGAACGTACCAGAGTGACTTCAAAAACTTTGTTACAGGAAATGTTCAAAATACCCTCCGTTAGCGAGGATACATGCATCTACCCTCCGTCGTAAGGAATCCCTGATGCGCTGATGCAGCCCTGGAGAATGGCGTATTGTATCACAGCCGTCCACAATACGAGCACGAAGAGTCTCTACATTTGGTACCGGGGTTGCGTAGACAATAGCTTTCAAATGCCCCCATAAATGAAAGTCAAGAGGGTTGAGGTCAGGAGAGCGTGGAGGCCATGGAATTGGTCCGCCTCTACCAGTCCATCGGTCACCGAATCTGTTGTTGAGAGGCGTACGAACATTTCGACTGAAATGTGCAGGAGCTCCATGCTGCATGAACCACATGTTGTGTCGTACTTGTAAAGGCACATGTTCTAGCAGCACAGGTAGAGTATCCCGTATGAAATCATGATAACGTGCTCCATTGAGCGTAGGTGGAAGAACATGGGGCCCAATCAAGACATCACCAACAATGCCTGCCCAAACGTTCAAAGAAAGTCTGTGTTGATGACGTGATTGCACAACTGCGTGCGGATTCTCGTCAGCACACACATGTTAACTGTGAAAATTTACAATTTGATCACGTTGGAATGAAGCCTCATCCGTAAAGAGAACATCTGCACTGAAATGAGGATTGACACATTGTTGGATGAACCATTCGGAGAAGTGTACCCGTGGAGGCCAATCAGCTGCTGATAGTGCCTGCACACGCTGTACATGGTACGGAAAGAACTGGTTCTCCCGTAGCACTCTCCATACAGTGACGTGGTCAACGTTACCTTGTACAGCAGCAACTTCTCTGACGCTGACATTAGGGTTGTCGTCAACTGCACGAAGAATTGCCTCGTCCATTGCAGGTGTCCTCGTCGTTCTAAGTCTTCCCCAGTCGCGAGTCATAGGCTTGAATGTTCCGTGCTCCCTAAGACGCCTATCAATTGCTTCGAACGTCTTCCTATCAGGACACATTTGTTCTGAAAATCTGTCTCGATACAAACGTACCGCGCCACGGCTATTGCCCCGTGCTAATCCATACATCAAATGGGCATCTGCCAACTCCGCATTTGTAAACATTGCACTGACTGCAAAACCACGTTCGTGATGAACACTAACCTGTTGATGCTACGTACTGATGTGCTTGATGCTAGTACTGTTGAGCAATGAGTCGCATGTCAACACAAGCACTGAAGTCCACATTACCTTCCTTCAATTGGGCCAACTGGCGGTGAATCGAGGAAGTACAATACATACTGACGAAACTAAAATGAGCTCTAACATGGAAATTAAGCGTTTCTGGACACATGTCCACATAACATCTTTTCTTTATTTGTGTGTGAGGAATGTTTCCTGAAAGTTTGGCCTTACCTTTTCGTAACACCCTGTATACCGACGGCATACTGGACGAGTTCTATTTTTTGTCCATTAAACTTTAATGGGGCTACAGATAAGGTTCCACATCGGCTGCTGTTGCTCGAATTTGTAACAAGTCCGATTTACGTATCTCGACCCGATCGGGATCTGATAGCAGCCCAAACAAATATTAATTAATGTGACCGTGTACCTAATGGGGCTGGCAATCGGATTTGGCTGCTACTGAGTTGTTACATTCCATTTTGTCCTTCTCAAATGCTGTAATAATGAAATGTCTGGTACCAAGAAGAACAACAACACAGCTTCACTAATCAAGAACCTATATTCGTCTCAAAAAACACCAAAAAGAAGGAGACAGCCACTGCCTTCGTCATACATATTTAATAACGGCTAATCTCAGCACAGGCTTCTTCGTTATTCATAATCGTCACACGCTAATACAATCACTGCAATCCAACACTGCATTACAAAAGATGCCGGCGCGGTAGACGCGAAACCAATAATATCGGCACAGAAATATCAGTGCTCACTCTCGTAATTATACTCTTTCACTTTCCCCGTATTATTCTAGCACAAAGGGGTTAAACCGCGGCGATGGCCACTCCTTTTGTCGGTACAGCCTTGCATTACAGCAACAGGCCTCCACACGGCTCGGCCCGCAACCCGGAAACTGACTCAACTCTACACTCGCTCTCGCAACACGACACCATCGATTGTTTGCCCTGTCGACCTGTGCCGAGTGCAAACTTATAGTAAGGGCCTAGGACCCCTTACAAATTGCATGTATTTTTGTTTACTGAGCTTAACATGACTGGTCGATTTCTGGCATGCAAGCCATTCTCAAGTGCTATGAATATGAATAAATGGTGTCAATGTGAGACAGCAGTTGATAATGTCCTATAAGGTGGAAATAGGGCACTCGTGTAAAATTAGTTAAATAAAAATATTAGAAAATAAGGTTAAATAGTTAACAGAGCAATCAGTTAGACCTGAGGTGTAGATGCAAAGGCGGTGTTGGTGTTTCTGGTGGTGGTGATGCAAACTGTCTGTGAACATCTGCGATTCAAGTAACTTCGGAAATGATTAGTATTAGTCTGCTTGTTATCCTGGTGTTTTAGTAATTAATCAGGTCACAGTTTTCTAACGCTTCTCGCAAAACAGGTAGCCAGGAGAACATGTTTGACTGTATTGTTGGGAAGAATAACAGGAAAGTGTATATTAAAAATAATTGATTTATAAAATTATATAAATAAGAAACATTTAGTTCTAATCTAATACATACAATAAATAATCCTCAAAATAAATATAAAGGAAAAATAGCGAAAGATGAGATTTATTCAGAAGCCGAGTTCTTATCGTTGGTTTAGAAATATTGTCACAGCGAGGGTGCACACGCTGATGTACCATCGTAACAATGTATACGTTAAATAAGCGTTCTTTATATTGTACTGCACAGCTTTTATGAAAGACATTTTTGTGTGTACCACCACAAGCTGCTGAAATCTTTGTTGTTCTGAAATGAGTTTCGATATCGTGCCATTATATAACAGACTTGAGAAATTTAAAATGATGTATGCCACAGGTACATAATTTTAAAATTTGTTGTATAACTACACACCCTGTGCTTTGAAATTGAGTGGACTGTGGCATGCCATGACATTGTCTGTCACACATCTACTTACTTTCACAGCACTGAGTACGTATGTAATTTATTTTAAAATTATGGACTCGTGGTACAGACTATTTTAAGATTTTGAGGTGTGACAAATGATTACGTATTGTCGAAACTAGTTACAGACCCACTTACTTTCACGGTACTGAGTAGCCATGTAATATATTATGAAATTATGGACATGTGATACAGACTATTTTATGAATCTAAAGTCTGACAGATGTTGTCGACACATGTTGTCGAAACTAGTTGCACTACAATAAAAATTATAGCAGGTTCTGTCGGCATATACAAGAATGTTAAATGTGTTGAGTCTCCAAAGCACTCACTTTATACTGGACAATATATAACGACGTAGTAGAAGATCCAACATTACACTTCTTTCCAGCTATCAGTGTAGATCAGACGATTTGGAAAGAATCATTCTGTATGAATGAAATGCATTTCTCTGCGAGCAAGTGGAGTACGGTCCAGTTTCTCAAGTTACCGTCCTTGGGAGACGGGATCTCAGTAGAGAAGTAGAAAAATAAATTATTGGAGACGACAAAGACAGAGGGAGGAAGGAGCTAATGTGCTACCGGCGGCCCGCCTGCAGGCTGTGTAACTTGTGGTAGATGCCCCGTCGCTCCAACAGCTCTACGTGTTTCCCGAGCTCGGCCACGCGGCCTTCGTTGATGACACAAATCACGTCGGCGTCCTGGATGGTCGTCAGTCGGTGAGCGATGGTGATGCACGTGCGTCCCTCCTTCGCCTTGTCCAGCGCTTCTTGCACCACCTGTTGAATAGAATCAAGAGTAGTAAGGTCACCAAGATACCCCCCCAGGTTTCTGGTAGTCAACCCGTATCATGCCAAAAATACAACAACCACTGTTCTCATCTCCAATAAATGGGGACCTCAGATCCTGTTATTAAATTTCTGATCTGGAGTAGCCACTATCTCATTGGCTCAGTTCAGACCATACAAGGAGCGGATGCAGTTCTCAGTGAAAACTACTGTACTGTCCACTGAAATACATTCCTGGTGTAGTATTATGCCACGCTCCCAACACGCAAGACGAGAGCTATTGGCAAGATGAGGAATGGCAGAGACAAAGCTCAAAAGGACTTACGTACTGTGTCAGTTTCAGAAAAAGTTTTATATTCCCAATGTCCTCGGTAAGTCGCAAACAAGTTCGTCGAAACCAAAGACGACGGTGAGCCAGAACCAGATGTCTCTGCAGAATGAATAATGTCTTCTGAATCTCGTTCTTATGAAATGAAGATAGAGTGGACAGAAGATAGAGTGGACAACGGGAGATAGACGACGTTACGAAGTTTTGAGTTAGTAGGTTTTTACAGTGCTTGATTTGTGACGGTACGCACCGGTACACTGTACGGGTACCTCTGACAAAAAAAAAAAAAAAAAAAAAAAAAAAAAAAAAAAAAAAAAAAAAAAAAAAAAACCACTCAAATTTTGTGTTGAGGTAAGATAAAACTTATTTTTGGCCAGAATAAATATTGTATTCGCACTTTTTAAAATGTGCAGAAAAGCGTGAAAATAGCGCTTTAAGAAGTCTAAAATTCAAACGCCCTCCCTTGAAGGTTGCAGTACCAGAACCTCTTTTTTTTATAAATGAAGCACAAGGTTTTTACTAGGGTGAGCCAGCGGACATTTATGACTGCAGGGGACTACAAACTATCGAAGGGAATTTATTGTGTTGGCTGTGCCCACTCCGACGCACGCATCTAGACTTTGTCAAGTGCGGAGAAAGGAAGGTTAGGTTTATCGTCCCATCGAGAACAAAGTCATTAGAGATGTAGCACAAGCCCTGATTGGGGAAGGATTTTATTGAAATCACGGAAAACTTAAATCAAGATGACCCGATTCTGGAATCTGGAACCTGCGCGCAGTAGTCGAGCCTTGGTCTCCCTCTACAATTTTTACGCCACATGCTTTCCTCTGTTACCTAATAGGCGATTCCTTGATGTCTCGGGGTGTGTCCTATCAACTGGTTCCTTCATTTAGTCAAGTTATGCCAGAATACCTTTTCTCCACAATTCTATTCGGTGCATCTTCATCAGTTACCCAATATTCACAGCTCATCATCCGCATTCTTCTATAGAATCACTTTTCAAAGAAGACTGTTCTCTTATTGCCTGAACTGTTTGTCGCCCACGTTTAACTTCCACGTAACACTACACTCTCGACAAATATCATTACAAAAGACGTCTTGTTATGGCCGGTTTTCTTACATGAGCCATAGAAGTCGAAAAGGAACCTCAGCCTTGTATTTTTTTTTTCGTTTTTAATTTCACAGGAAGTCACCAAAGGAAGTCTTGTGATGTTTTGAACAACGTGGTAAATGGAACAGTACAGCTAGGAATCTTAAACATTTTTTATTCCTTTATATTCCCTTTCAAGTACAAGTCAGTACATAACACAACAGTCTATTTAAACCCCGTTTTCTTTCATTGCTTTTATGATCGCAGACTCAAACATGGGGAAGATGAACATTTCGACGTCATGTTAACTCTGTGCGTGGTTAAATAATCGAGATATTGACAGAAACGCAGTGACATGAACAAAATTTAACGAAAGTAAATGCTTTTGAATTAATCTAAGAAATTATTTTATTGTAAAGAAAGCGACTGAAAGTATTTGTAATGATATGAAGATCGTATATATTTTGCATGTTATAAAAATGGATGTAAGTGTGTGTGTTTGAGTGTGTGTGTGTGTGTGTGTGTGTGTGTGTGTGTGTGTGTGTGTCCGCGCGCGTGGTTGCATGTATCCCACATCTCCTAAACCACGAGACCAATTATAACCAAACTTGGCACACACATCCCTTACTGTCAGACAACAATCGCTGCCGGAGTAAGGACCACCTACATATCATAGTTCAGGAAATATGACGTCATAAACAATGAGATGCGTGAAAATCTGCTGGGTTATCCATTGCGTTTAAATTTATTACTGCTATGCACTACCTCTATTCGTAATAAATTTCGCAGATATTATTCACATAATCCGCTAAATGCATCCACAAAATTATATCGTGGTACTGTAACACTATTATCGATATTTCATAGAATTGTCTTATCTAACTTCTTTGTCTGTTTTCACTTAACGTTAATTCTGTACCACCAAGCTCTTTGATGTAGCATTTGCGTAAGTGTTTTATTCATTATTTATGGCCATTTATGTAATTGTAATTAATCTATGAATGTAATTTTAAAAGTAATATACCGTACGAAAATGAAAATGTTAAAATTTTACTTGTAATACTGAAACATGCGTAGGGAAAGTAGGTTTGTTATCATATAAAATTTGGAGGGACGTCCCCCCGCAACAGAACTGGGTAGGAGGGAATAAAAACGGTGGATCTGACGATCTAACTGTAAGGTTCCTGTGTGGCATGAGTCAGATGGTGGCCAGCAGCCAAAGTGTGCCCATCTTGTGAACTCAACGAGGCAAGAATAACTGCAACATTGTATAATATAGCCTCGGATGTGGACATAATTAGGCTTATTATTCACGACATACTTAGGCTGGCTCTGTACTACGAAAATTCAACGCTAAGAAGAGAATTTTCAGAGCTATGTACACAGCAAGAGCCATGGATGCTTTTGCCCCCTTTTTTGAATAACGTATGAGGCCAATACCGCCACCACCTTTATCTCAAATTACCAGTAGATTATTGAATAACAGCATGGATCAGTTATGCGATGTCTTTTTCAATAATAAGTTTGTGTTCTGTAATCTCTGTGCTGAACGATCATATTTTATCCTTATTCGTTTACCTAGACAGGGTCCTATACCAAGTGCTATGATAATTCCGAGTATCCTATTTTATTTCACTGAAAAGTAGTTACTTCTTTTAACAAAATTTCTCAGACTTTGTGGAGTAGTAAAGTATACAATTACTTAGTGAGCATAAGTTTTGAAATACTCCGCAAAATTTTCATAAAAGGATAGTTACAGTTTCATCAAAGTATAATTGCTAAGAGAAGTTTTAAAACATTCAGTTTAAAGATACTTGTTGGAATAACAGTGGTTATTATTTCATGTGTTACATACTCGTCGTTAAGAATTTCCAATATCGAGTTGTGAGTTAAATGTTGAGCCTAGATACGAGTCTAATGATAGACAGGGTTTGAGAGACGATGGTAAAAAGAAAAAAATTAAAATACTTCCACTTGACAGCTCGCTGCAGTTGTTAATGTGTTTATCTTGGGACTTCTTACTATTCTCCGCTACTCAAGTGAAGTCATACATTCTAATTACACCGTGCAAAATGTAAACTGTATGGAATAGCTAATTCTTACCAGATCCAATGTGCTGTAACAAATGTAATGAAGAAAACTGAAACTTAGCTTTGGTTTTTGTTTTAGAGAACTTGTCATCCATAATGGAAAGTAATATAAATTTATTATCAACGTATAATTGGTATTATTTTTGTTCTAAAGTGAGTTTTACAAAAATCATGCAAAATTTGGTAAAGAGGGCGAGGCTAATAAACAATTGAGGAAAAAATTACCACGATTAAGTAAGCCAAAATTCAAAAGAGAATCTTCGTTGGCCCACGGATGTGAGTACTTTTCACTACAAGCAATTTGATGAAATGTTATATGGCGATGAGAAGGTTCGCTGAGAAAGTTTTTAAAAACGTTTATTTAAGTTTCTTAGAAAATAGGAGATCACGAAGTAATGAGGAGCTTGTGGATGAACTGTAGTCATGCTATGAAGAGCTTGGGCAGTAAATCGCAAGCTTGACAAAGTTATTATTGTATTAACCAATTTCCTATTCGTAAACTTTTCCAGGGTATATCGACGCTTAAACAAGTATATTGATAGTATAAAATACTACACACATTTCTGAAGCTGGAGTTAAATGTTTCTTTTAATACCTATTTTTCATCGTATTATGTCTAAATAAGAGCATAAACGCTAAATATGAGTAAATTACAATTTTCTATAAACTCTCGTTACAAATTTTACTGTTATTATCATTTTCTTACTGTATTTGCGCCCAATTTGTGGAAGTTTGCCTAGACTAACATAAAATAAGTCACTATTAGAACGTTTCTGTTGCTTGACTTGTGCGTGATGTATGTGTGTGTGAGTTCAATGTTTTACGTGCTATATTAATAGTGATTTTAAGCGCATTCCGTCATTCTCGTATTTTGGTACATAACAGTTCCGTGTCAATTAATTTATCTTCCCAGAATTGCTTTTTTTATGTGTGAAATCTTATGGGACTTAACTGCTAAGGTCAGCAGTCCCTAAGCAGTCCTAAATTATCCTAAGGACAAACACACACACCCATGCCCGAGGGAGGACTCGAACCTCCGCCGGGACCAGCCGCACAGGCCATGAGAAATGCTATTATTGATTTTACCAGTATGCATTTTATAGTCCCTTCTTCGACTGTCGTCAGTTCTTGTGCTGCTCAGATAACAAAACTCATCCAGCATCTGCAATGTCTTATTTTTTAATCTAATTTTACTAATATGTTTCGGCTACAGACCGGTACCATTGTTTTGCTTATGTTGATGTTCACATTATAGCTTCTTTCCACGACACAATATCACTAGTAAACCTTGGAGTTTTTATTTCGTTCACCCGAACTTTTAATTATTGTTCCAAATGGATAAAATAAGTACATGAAAATTTTTAACTGGTCAAAGGTTCTCAACTTGTATGATCAATGTCGAATAAAATCTCAAGCGTTCGCGAGGGCTAAGAGTGATTAAGTCCCTGAAGACGGTGATGGAGTTGGTTTATCGAAAGCTTGGGATTTTATCAGAATTTGAGGCGGGAAGTTAAGCGACAACCTGTTACCCAAGGACTCCGTCGCCAGAGGCTTTGTAGCCAAAATGCTTACCTTCTCACTCTCAACGTCGAGTGCAGATGTAGCTTCGTCGAGCAGCAGTATCTTGGGGTTCCGGACGAGCGCCCGGGCAATGGCCACGCGCTGCTTCTGCCCTCCAGACAGCTGCGTGCCCTTCTCCCCCATGCGCGTGTCGTAGCCCTGCAAAAACACACCAAGTGCTACTAACAAAAAGTCCTAAAACAGGGGGTTCTCGTTGGGTTTCACTTGTGTCGTCACTCTTACGATACTTCAGGTGATGAGTAAATCAAGTGTGTTGTTGTGTTGTGGTCTTCAGTCCTGAGACTGGTTTAATGCAGCTCTCCATGCTACTCTATCCTGTGCAAGCTTCTTCATCTCCCAGTACCTACTGCAGCCTACATCCTTCTGAATCTGCTTAGTGTATTCATCTCTTGGTCTCCCTGTAACACTCCGGTTTAATCTACTGACTTATCCCGCTCGATCGGTATCTGATAGCAGCCCAAATAAATAATAATTACTGTGACCGTGTACCTAATGGGCTGGCAATCGGATTGGACTGCTACGGAGATGTTACATTCCATTTTGTCCTTCTCGAATGCTGTAATAATAAAATGTCTGGTGGCAAGAAGAACAACAACACAGCTTCATTAATCAACGACCTATATTCATCACAAAAACACCAAAGTAAGGAGACAGCCACTGCCTTCGTCGTACAGAGTTAATAACGGCTAATCTCAGCACAGGCCCTTTCGTTAATCATTATCTTCACACGCAATTTCAATCATTGTATTTCACCACTAAAATCCAACACTGCAATCCAACACTGCAATCCAAATAATGCCGGCGCGGTAGACGAGTAATTACAAATATCGGCACAAAAAATATCACTGAATCACACTAGTAATTATACTTTTCACTTTCCCGTATATTTCTAACACAAAGGGGTTAAACCACGGCGATGGCCACTCCCTTTGTCGGTACGGTCTTGCATTCCAGCAACAGACCTCCACCCGGCTCGGCCCGCAGCGCGTACCACACTCTACTGTCTCAACACTCGCTCTCGCTCTCGCCACCCGACGCAAACTATCGATTGTTTGTCCTGTCGACCTGTGCTGTCGCAAAACTTATAGTAAGGGCCTACAGACCCCTTACATCCCTCTACGATTTTTACCGTCTACGCTGCTCTCCAGTACTAAACTGGTGATCCCTTGATGCCTCAGAATATGCCCTACCAACGGATCCCTTCTTCTAGTCAAGTTGTGCCACAAACTCCTCTTCTCCCCAATTCTATTCAATACCTCCTGATTAGTTATGTGATCTACCCATCTAATCTTCAGCATTCTTCTGTAGCACCACATTTCGAAAGCTTCTATTCTCTTCTTGTCTAAACTATTTATCGTCCATGTTTCACTTCCATACGTGGCTACACTCCAAACAAATACTTTCAGAAACGACTTCCTGACACTTAAATCAATACTCGATGTTAACAAATTTCTCTTCTTCAGAAACGCTTTCCTTGCCATTGCCAGATGCAAGCAATCAGGTTACCTTCCACTCGGAAAGTGGATGCACTGAGCGACTGTATGCGACGTATAAATTATAGAGTGGAGCAATCAGTTGTCCTTTTTAGATTTTATCATGCAAATCCAGATTTCGGCTAGTAGCTAGCCATTCTCAATGTGCTATTTTTTATTCTGAATGCATGTATGTCCCTGTTGTTCGGGCATTGAGAATGGCTAGCTACTAGTCGAAATCTGGATTTGCATAATAAAATCTAAAAAGGACGACTGATTGTTGCACTCTGTAATTTATAAGATGCAAGAAAGGTAAATGAAATACCGATTAACATCGGTTTTCATCGACTATGCTTACTATCGGGCTGGAAGTGAGGAAGTCGAAGAAAAAAATGAGCCATCAAGAATGTAACTACATAGCATGCAATTCGGCTCAAGGAGAAAATAAGGGAAACTTGATTACTAGTATTAATTTATCCATAACATTAATGGCTGAGCTCCGTGGTTGTGAATTAAATTACAGGAAGAAATGGAGCAACCATCCAATTTTATTTAACTTTATTTATTAGAAGTCGGCATACTGAATGCTGTGGTGAATCAGTTTACTGGTGAATCTCAAAGTGTGGATGTTACTCCATATAAATGAGAAACAAGGAGCTATAAGTTGCAGACAAAAATGTAGTCCTGATGAAGCATACGTATTATGCTTACTGAAGATACGCGAAACCCTAAACGCGTCTCGGAATAAATAAATTTATACGGAGGTGGTCGGCTGATGTATTTTTGAAAGTGATTAGTAATAACTGCAATGAGGATGTGGAAAAGCAAAGTTGAGGGCGGTACACGAAGAGAACAGAATAAACGTTTTTAAGTCGCAGGAGTTGATATGAAGTGAACAACATTAAGCAAACATAGAATCCTTCTGTTGCAGAACGTTGGTCTAGAACCAAGTAAGAATTATCCCAAAGTCTTTGTCACGAAGCTCACATCTACAATACTAAGTCATTAAATGACAGAAACTACAGCGCAGCTTTGAAACAGAAATAAATAGCATGTTACGTTGTGAGACCAACAGTATTTCCTCTACAACGTACCGCTAACATGTGGTAACTAGATAGTATTTCACTACACAGTAGTCCGTAAAATATGACATGCTCTTGATTTAGTGGTCCGTACGCGTATAGCCAGGTGTCACTATCATCTCATTTACTTATTTTAGTTAGAATGAGTGTACCCATATGAAGTCACTGTCAGAGTGAAGGTTCAGCAGAGAAGCAATTATCATCATCGTCTCTTCACTCTCGTCATCATCTACTTCAAGGTAGCCACATTTTCCTTCTGGTTATTTTGAGAGCTGTCATTTCTGCTTACATTTTTTTATGTTCTCTTTTTGAAAAGATATTCAGTACTCTTTTTATGCCTTTATTACCAGTGTGATCCAGTGAACTGCAACCTCTGATCCCTCTCACAATCTCACGGCAATTAATAACTATATCATACAATACATGTTACTTAATTGCTTACTTTGCAAGTAGGCTGTTTAGGTTTTTATGTTGGTAGCTCGACGTAGCTCTCGATATTAAAATCGCTAACTGCGCTGTTTGCAGTCTGTGGCTGGTTGGACTCATTGTTGGATCTTATTTGCTAGTGTAGTGTTGGGCAGTTGGATGTGAACAGCCCGTAGGGTTGGGCAGTTGGAGGTGAGCCGCCAGCAGTGGTGGATGTGGGGAGAGAGATGCCAGAGTTCTGAGATGCTAATATGAGCGGACTATCTGGACGTGTGTCCTTCAGAAAAAGGAAATTTGTTAAACTGGATGTCACGAACATATATATTATGACTTTTGAACACTTTTAACGTAAATACATTGTGTGTTCTCTATCAAAATCTTTCATTTGCTAACTATGCCTTCAGTAGTTAGAATCCTTTATTTAGCTGGCAGTATTGGCGCTCGCTGTATTGCAGTAGTTCGAGTAACGAAGATTTTTGTGAGGTAAGTAATTCATGAACGGTATAGGTTATTGTTAGTCAGGGCTATTCTTTCGTAGGGATTATTGAAAGTCAGACTGCGTTGCGCAAAAATATTGTGTGTCTGTTTAGAAATGATCAGAATAAGTAAAGAGAAAACAGTCGTAGTACGTTCAGTTTCACTCTGCAGTTTGAAAATCAAGTATGGTAGAAGTTTTACCAGCACAGTCATTCTTTACATTCAAAAGGGGAAGTTTCAACTTTCATACATATATGAAACCTACGAAACGCAGAAAGAAGTAAAGAGAGAAGTGTAGTTTCTTACGACATCTTAACTTGACGTTCATTCAAAAAAACATAAATGATCTTTTCTCACATAATGAATCCTATTGAGACCTACTTTAAATCTTTTGTCTCACAATTTCTCAATGTCTACTGAGTCTGTTACGTCTTTCTCAATATTATTGGTTGAAATCATGGAAGTGATATCAGGAATGCACACGTTCCCTCAACTGTAAGTCGTTACGAACACAGGTAGCACGGCTGGTGTCCTCACCTGCGGCAGGGAGGCAACAAAGTTGTGTATGTTGGAATTCTTGGCTGCAGCGATAATCTCCGCCATGGGAACCTCCCTGGAGTTGTCGCCGTACGCGATGTTCTCCGCTATGGTCCGGTCAAACAGCACCGGCTCCTGAGACACGATGCCCATCTGCTCTCGCAGGTTCGCCATCTTCACCTTTGACACGTCTCGCTCGTCCACACGCTGCAACAGAAAATCTGCATTGAAGAAAATGTGATCCATACTAAATGAAGAGTCATGAAATTATCTGTGACACTTGTTATCTGGAATTGCCGAACCTATCTATGTAAAAGCGGTTTTACAGGTTGTATTATATGTCAAGATACGTGACTGTTATGTGACTTCAGATATTTTACTTTTATCTTTTCATGTAATGGGGAGAATGTGTGACGCCTTTGAAAACAGACTGCGATGCCGAATAAATGGTCACAATCTGTAATGCGTCGAAGGCCACCACCCCTCAAAGTATGTTGTCCCTCTTTATCTATGGGTCTTTGATTGTAATTTTTGTAACTGGATATGAAAGGAACGTTTTTGAATGGAGTCCAGTTTATCAGATTAGCTGTTCACTCTAAGGTACGAGGCTTGTTACATAAAAGAAATGTATTGCAGACTGAAAGAAAAAGTAATATTTGCTCTGGAATTGAGCGTATTGAAGCAAATTAGTTTTATCTAAAGAATATTCAAGACAGTGCACCGCAAAGAGAAAGACAGGACAGACAGGTCTGATTTCTCTTGCATTATCCCGCTCAGCCACTGTTTTGCTTTGCTTTCCGAAAATAGCTGATGTAAACAAGTGGTAGAGCACTTGCCCGAGAAAGGCAAAGGTCCCGAGTTCGAGACTCGGTCCGGCACACAGTTTTAATGTGCCAGGCAGTTTCATATTAGTGCACATTCCGCTGCAGAGTAAAAACCTCATTCTGATACAAACAACATTAAGATATCTGATCTTCTTCTTTTTCTAGTTCCTTCGCATCGGCTCAGCGTCGACATGGTTATTAAAAGGTTTGACAAGGTTAATTTAAGAGGTGGCCAGATACCGTTCCTATTGCCATCTCGTTACCTCCTGGGGCAAAATATGTATATCCCTTCTGTCTGCTTGTCGTGTCATGCATGGGAAAGTGAGCGATGGTTTTCTAAATGTTTTCGAATATTGTAAGTGAGGCATGACTTGAGAACCAGACCGGTATTTACCTACTGGGATGTGGTAAACCGTCTAAAAACCACTTCCAGGCTCTCTGGCACACCGAGTCTCCTTTACTCACCACAACTCCAGCGGTGGGATCGTAGAACCTCTCGAGCAGCTGTATGCAGGTGGACTTGCCGCAACCAGAGGGCCCCACCAGCGCCACCGTCTGGCCTGGCCGCACATCCAAGTCCAGACCACGCAGCACCAGGCTCCCCACACGGGTAGGGTATGCGAACTCCACACTCGAGTACTGCACCTCACCGCGGCTATCCTGTATACAAATACACTCTTATTGTACTGCTGTAGAACATAATTCAGCCAATCATCCAGAATTAAGTTCCATTTCCATTCCTAAGAACAGAAAGGGTTACAAAAATACCTACAACTAGCAATATATGTCGAATGAAACAAGTTTACTGTTAGCAGTCTTTGTTTACTTATATCTACAACGCGTTTCGAAGATTTATGTCTCCATCATCAGGTAGATTTACATGCATTAGTACGATATATGAGCGTGTTGTGTTACTGTGTTCGGGTAACTTGTAGCACTGTCTCCAGTTCTTACTGGCACCTTTCTCCATCATAAAATATCACATGTAAACTGTCACATTTTGTTTGCAAAATATAACTTTTTGCATGTGCTGTCTTACGACAGAGAAAGGAGCTTGTGACCACTGGAGACAGTGCCACAAGTTACCCCAAAATCGTAACACAAAGTACAGGGTGGTCCATTGATGGTGACCGGACCAAACATCTCACGAAATAAGCGTCAAACGAAAAAACTGCAAAGAACGAAACTCGTCTAGCTTGAAGGGGGAAACAAAATGGCGCTATGGTTGGCCCGCTAGATGGCGCTGCAATAGGTCAATTGATATCAACTGCGTTTTTTTAGAATAGGAAACCTCATTTTTTTATTTCATATTCGTGTAGTACGTAAAGAAATATGAATGTTTTAGTTCGACCACTTTTTTCGCTTACTGATAGATGGTGCTGTAAAAATAGTCACAAACGTATAAGTACGTGGTATCACGTAACATTCCGCCAATGCGGACGGTATTTGCTTCGTGATACATTACCTGTGTTAAAATGGACCGTTAACCAATTGCGGAAAAGGTCGATATCGTGTAGATGTATCCGCGCGGCTGCTGCGGTCGCAGGTTCGAATCCTGCCTCGGGCATGGATGTGTGTGATGTCCTTAGGTTAGTTAGGTTTAAGTAGTTCTAAGTTCTAGGGGACTGATGACCTCAGATGCTAAGTCCCATAGTGCTCAGAGCCATTTGAACCATTTGATTTATAGATGTATGGCTATTGTGATCAAAATGCCCAACGGGCGTGTGCTATGTATGCTGCTCGGTATCCTGGACGTCATCATCCAAGAGTCCGGTCCGTTCGCCGGATAGTTACGTTATTTAAGGAAACAGGAAGTGTTCAGCCATATGTGAAACGTCAACCACGACCTGCAACAAATGATGGTGCCCAAGTAGGTGTTTTAGCTGCTGTCGCGACTAATCCGCACGTCAGTAGCAGACAAATTGCTCGAGAATCGAGAATCTCAAAAACGTCGGTGTTGAAAATGCTACATCAACATCGATTGCACCCGTACCATATTTCTGTGCACCAGGAATTGCATGGCGACGACTTTGGACGTCGTGTACAGTTCTGCCACTGGGCACAAGAGAAATTATGGAACGATGACAGATTATTTGCACGCGTTCTATTTAGCGACGAAGCGTCATTCACCAACAGTGGTAACTTAAACCGGGATAATATGCACTATTCGGCAACGGAAAATCCTCTATGGCTGCAACAAGTGGAACATCAGCGACCTTGGCGGGTTAATGTATCGTGCGGCATCATGGGAGGAAGGATAATTGGACCCCATTTTATCGATGGCAATCTAAATGGTGTAATTTATGCTGGTTTCCTACGTAATGTTCTACCGATGTTACTACAAGATGTTTCACTGCATGACAGAATGGCGATGTGTTTCCAACATGATGGATGTCCGGCACATAGCTCGCGTGCGGTAGAAGCGGTATTGAATATCATATTTCATGACAGGTGGATAGGTGGGGAAAGTTGAAGGATATTTGCTACCGTGATCCACCGACAACGCCTGACAACATGCGTCAGCGCATTATCAATGCATGTGCGAACATTATGGAAGGCGAACTACTCGCTGTTGAGAGGAATGTCGTTACACATATTGCCAAATGCATTGAAGTTGACGGACATCAGTTTGAGCATTTATTGCATTAATGTGGCATTTACAGGTTATCACACTTTAACGGGATGCGTTCTCAGAAATGATAAGTTCACAAAGGTACATGTAACACATTGGAACAACCGAAATAAAATGTTCAAACGTACCTCACTTACCAAATTTAAAAAACCTACCTGTTACCAACTGATCGCCTAACATTGTGAGCCATATGTTTGTGCCTATTATAGCGCCATCTATCACAAAGCGAAAAAAGTGGTCCAACTAAAACATTCATATTTCTTTACGTACTACACGAATACGTAATAAAAAATGGGGGTTCCTCTTTAAAAAAAACGGAGTTGTATTCGTTTGACCTATGGCAGCGCCATCTTGCGGGCCAACCATAGCGCCATCTGGTTTCCCCCTTCGTAGTTTTTTCGTTTGAGGCATATTTTGTGTGATATTTGGCCCCGTCACGATCAATGGACCACCCTGTATACATATGTCATACTAACACATGTAAATGCACCTGCTGATGGAAGCTTTGGCTAAAAATAAACAGTGATCGGTAACAGTAAATTTGTTATTTCATTCGACATGACTATCGGTCACGGTAAAGCCAAACAAAAAACGGTCGCATCTGAAGGAATCCTTGTATTACTCGATATTGTTACAGAGATCCAGGCTGTTGATAAAATCGCTGTTGATCAGTATAGTACAGTAGAGTTCATGTTTTGTTATTTAGCAATGTCAGAGTAGCAACTGGCAAAAGAAACTATCTTCATAGATAAATAGTGAGGTTTTCCTTTGAATTAATTAATGCAGAAACACGAGAAAACAGAATTGCAAACGAAAGCGTGAGAGAAGAGCACAAGAGAAGCTTCAAATGACGGACTTGTTGCTGTTACCACATGTGACGACAAGAGAAAGGAGACAGAGTTACATACTTTAATGTACGACGGAATTGAAAATACAGTAATGCCAAACTGATCCACACAAGCTGTCATTTTAATCCAAAACTAAATATGCATAAGACAGTTTTGTGGTCATATGTCATCGTCACCTGCAGACTGCCAGCGAAATGTTTTCAGCCATTGTTCAGCAACGTTGGAACTAAGGAATCACTGCGTTCCTCTTGTAGCCCATTGGAAGAGTCCACCTAGTTTATATCTGAGCCCTTCTCACAGCAGTACTTCCAACTAGTTTATATTTGAGCCTGTCTTTCTTCTGTTGGATATAAGCACAGCAGTACTTACACTCTGGCTGGAATCACAGGTGGCCTTGTCGTATAATAACTACTCACAAAACTTGCCATAGAAATAACGGTCAACGGATATACTGGCGGCAGGGGTCAGTATGCCCTTGAGCAGTAGATGACATTCACGGATCAGCAAAAACATTATGACCACTGTCCACCGCCTGACTGAATTCCACCTGGTGGAGTTTCGGGAACGTCACAAAGTAAGGGAAGCATGTAAGCGGAGCAGAAAGAAGCGGGGAATGATTCTCCTGGGGAGTAGTTCGGGTTTTAGAAGTGTCTTCCAACGAGCGTCATCGCCCACAATTAGTGGAGGAGGCATTGATGCTCCGGATCGCCGCCAGTATTTCGGGGCGGTGTTCCTCGACGTTTATAGGGTTCGACAGTGCAAGACAAGACGGCCCCTCTTTTAAGTAACTTGAGCATGGAGTGCCGGTGCCACATGTTGCCTTATCCGCTCCTATCTCGTATACAGGACCTGCCATATGCAGGCTGAAGCTGAACTGTCCCTAGTCGGTCGTATCCGTGCTGGTGTGCACAAGCTCTATACAACTGACACTCCAAAGACCGGCCGCATACATCTCGTGCTGTAAGCTGGTAATTTAGTGATCTTCAGGAGCAACACGAAAGCCAACACTCTCAACGTAAACTGCAGCTCTCCTCTGATAAACTGCACACATGGGCCGACAAATGACACCTGAAATTCAATGTTAGCAACATGCAGCTCTTGATATTGACTCGCCGCGCCATTGCCGCAGCGCTGCCACCCTTCACCATCGCAGGCAGCCCTGTCCCATGAAGTGATACGGTGCGATACCTTGGGTCACGCTGGATCCCAGCCTAGGCTTCAGGAACCAAGTCAACGATCAGCTCAGCAACTTGCATCTACTGTTGAATTTATCTTCCACTCTACCATCGTACCTTGGTATCACATAGGAAATGCTCCATTCTGCACTGTAATACTCTGCCATCGGTGGGAACAAGGCGCCGGAATGCAAATACAGATGCTACAGGAAGTGCAGAACCATGCACTGCGGTGGCTTGGCAGCCACCAAAGGCGGAAATGACTGAGACCCCACCGTTTTAGAGCGGCTGCGCGCACCTTCTACAAGAAAACACTGCGGTAGCAAAATGTGAAAATTCGGGTGCTAGCCCAAAAAATTCAGCGTACAGGATTGTCATAACATTTGTGATATTGACAAAGGACAGACTGTTATGGCTTGGCACCTAAGAACGAGCATCTCGGAAATGGCGATGTTGGTCGGCGTGCTACAGTCATGAGTATTTATGGGAAGCTGTTAAATCACAGTAAAACCACGAGTAGGGGAGCAGGTACTCAGTGTCCACGCCTTAACACAGATCGCGCATCGGAGGCTTGCCTGCATTGTAGAGCAGGACAGGCGGCGATCACAGGCAGACCTGACGGCAGAGCCTAGTGCTGATGCGCTCATCGCACATTCTTGAAGATGGGTATCAGTAGCTGACGAACCCTACATGTTACTTTCGTGACACAATGACATCTTCATCTACGGCTTTAGTGGGGACGGAATCATGAAATTGGACTGTGGATCAATGGAAACGTGTTCCCTGGTCGGATGAATCATGTTTCTCGCTACACCAAGTCGATGGTCGTGTGCACAACTGTCCCAAGTTCTGTTGAAAATAAGATGTACCATTCAGAACCGACGTCAGATATATTTGATATCTTGTTTCGATCCTTAACAGTGCAACCAACAGTGTCTCCGTATAGTTGACAAAACTTCGCATAACAGATTTCATAATGTCCACCTCCACCCTCTCTCCTTTTCTCTTACAGATTTTTTCTCACCTAGCGAAATTCTTACTTCTGAGTTTTTTTATGTTAGTAGAGAACGAAAAATTGTATTTCCTTACTGGCTGAAACGCTAGACACCGCAGTTTGGTGTAAGAGGTTTGAAAATTTTGTTATACACTATCAATATCACTGTGAAAATACAGCTTCTGCACGGGGGATAAATTGTACGGGAAGAAAGAGATTGGGTTCTACACAGTAAATAAATTTGTATAAATGTCCAGCAGTGTTAGCAGTGTTTGAAAGCTCTTACTCACCCACTTCTCGTCTGTGGCGTTTGGTGAATCTGTGATTCTAGGCTGTCTTTCCAGCAGGTGGAACGCGTTAGAGGCCGCCTCTATTCCTTTCTGGAAATTGGGAGCGAATGAGAGTATATTCGCCACCATACCAGTGCCCATGATTAGAGTCTGTGACACCCTGGAAAGAAGGACGATTTTAATGGAACACATAAACAGGAAACAGCTACGTACAGTGTCGCTAAAACTGCAACACTCAAAACTAATAGTCTGGTATTTTTGTGGTAAGGTCTTATGGCACCAAACTGCTGAGGTCATCGGTCCCTAAGCTTACGCACTACTAAATCTAACTTAAACTAACTCAAGTTAAGGATAACACACACACACACCCATGCCCGAGGGAGGACTCGAACCCCCGACGGGGGCGGGCAGCGCGGAACTAATAGTCTGAATGAACACAAATTCAGCAGAAGGGTGACCCGCAACAAGTGATTGAAGCTACAACGAGAGACTCAAAACAGGTACTTCTTGTGCGAAAAAATAAAAAATCCCTCAGCGTAACGCCTAGTATAGTAGACGTAAACTAAATGGAAACATGCAAAAGAGGCTGTAATATTTCCCACCTCCTACCTTGTACTCCCTCATGATGATCGGTGGTGCGAAACCGAATGAATATTATGGCGTCTCAGTTGATTAAAACTGCTGTTTGTTAACAAAACGTACAGCTGACACCGTGGATAATTTGCATACAATAAATATTTTGCATCGCATTGCGCACGCAGAACTCATCAAAAAGTGTATCCTAACAAATTTTCTCCCGCTCGCAGTCTTGCAACTTCCAACACTTTTGAGAGGTCTTATCATCTCCTTTGAATCACAATTTATTGAATCTCCTTATATAATAAAGGCATTTTGACGAGCGCTAACATCAGAATTAGGAAAAATCGTTAGATAGACCATATCATTTGAGGATTAGTGCTTCAGCGTACTGCATAGGATGTCTTTTTTTGAGGACACGTTTCATTTGCATACTACTCAGAACTCATTATCAGTGTATTGCATTAAAAATAAAATGACACCAAAAGCAGACTGACAGTTTTGTTGCTCACACGCCTAGGAAAAACTTTAGATGTGCCACGTTCCATAAAACCACGTGTCTGGTGAGTTCGTCAAATTCCAGCTTTGCTCACGGTTACCATAATACTAGCAGTAACCTGAAACAAGAAACAGTATTTGTATATTTTGCTGTCACATGTTCCTCAACTACTGTGATACTTCTCTGTTACGCCGTCGCCAAGGTAGCCCCTGCGGGCCTGCAACACATCTAACACGACACAGGACCGAGGTTGCCTATGCCCGAAGGCGTAAGCAATGGTAAATATCGGCTGTTTTGGAAACAGACATTCCGCGTACTACTTCCTGCAGAGGGAGTTAGTGATGGCCTGCAGAAAGTATTACTACACCAACATCTGATTGGCTGACCAATACTATTTAAAGGCTAGAACCAGCACCGGACGTAAGTTCACGCCGAATACCGACCTCAAGGACGTCCCCACGGAAGACTACGTCTTCGCCATCAGAACGGGACTTGGAGTTAAGTGTATGTGTGTTACAACGGCCTCTCGTGGGAAACTTAGAAGTTATCTTTTGTTGCCTCTAGTAGGAAATTCTTACTGGCTTTGTGATTGTGACTTTTCGTTGTTATTCAGTTATTTCCATGTAGACTCACGTAAATAAAAGTTGTGTTGTAAAAACGTTAGAATTGTCAGTTACAACATCTTCTAAACCATTTCTGTGTATACTAATCTTCTTCTCTTCATGTACTAACTCGCCGGAAGTTATCAATAATAATTTTTAATTTCCATCGCCCTCTATAGTTTTAACATTTTTACGCCACTTTCTTTACACATCCTGTGAAATCTTGATTCTACGTAGCATAATTCATTCATTTGTTTTAAAATATTCTTTACAATTCCGATATTTAGCTGGTTACTTTACTCCCCATGTTTGGTATAATTCCAATTTTTCCCTTTTTTTTTTTTTTTTTCAAAAATATAGTTCAAATGGCTCTTAGCACTATGGGACTTAACATCTGAGGTCATCAGTCCCCTAGACTTAGAACTACTTAAACCTAACTAACCTAAGGACATCACACACATGCATGCCCGAGGCAGGATTCCAACCTGCGACCGTAGCAGCCGCGTGGTTCTGGACGGAAGCGCCTAGAGCCGCTCGGCCACCGCGGCCGGCCCTTGTTTTTTCCTGAAGTTCCTTGCTGACCTGGGACATTGTAGTGACCGATTTTTCTGAGTGCATCTTGCTTACACACAGAAAGGTACTATCGCCATCAGTCTTATTTTTAATCTGCATTCCATTTCCTCTTGGCTGCTATTATGACTGTTCCTTTATCCATTTCATCCCATCCGTCACATAAAAGTTACACGGCAGTGTTATTAATACTCGTACATCACAGACTCAAGACTGCTGCCTGAGAAGGCCCACTTTAAGTTATTTGAAAAATCTGATCATACTATCCTTACTGTTGAAGTTGACTTATGTGGATTTGAGTTTTTATTCTTTCCTCTGGAATTAGATGGCAATGTGGCTCAGCAAACCATGAGAACCAACGGCAAAGAGCAAGTGAGGAATGGTGGGAGAAACTTTAAGGACTCATACAATGTAAATCATTAACTAACAGAGAAAATGAATTCTTAACGACACTCAAATAGTGTCGATATAAGCTAAGTGATGAAACGTATATGCGCTGCACATGACTCGCAAATAATGCCACTAGATGCGGGATATGGCGAGCTTGTAACACGATGTCTGAGCAGTCTGTTACAGACACTTGTATGGTAAACGTGGCAGCGCGTCGCGATTTAACCGATTTTTAGCATGAGATACTAATCGGTGCAAGGCGCATCAGTCATAGCGTATCGAAGTAAATCAAGATTCAGATTTCCGAGATCAACAGTGTGTATGATGGATCTTCAGCAACGCAGAGACGTTGCTTCGACACGTGTGAACCGACACACAGGACTACCAGAAGCGTCTGACGAGCAGGCGTCACGTCGCCTCAATCACAGTGCCATTCGGGGGCATCAACGGTCTGATGCGAGCCAGATCGCCGTTGATTTGAATTGATCGGGACGGGGGAGGGGTGAGGGGGGGGGGGCGTCACGAATCCACTACTACCAGAACTACATGCAGGCTTCAGCAGCCGACGACTAACGCCTGCCCGCAGCATTTGGTCACTCATTCATTTCATCTTCCCTACACGATTCGTGAACAATGTTTACTTCAAATAATTGTTGACATCGTTAACGAACGCAGCTACTGCACTTCATACATTTTAGTAAACAGCAGTCCAGATCGCAATAAACCTCTTATTTTTAACTCTGGTTACCTATTTACGTATATAAGACATCCTCAAATCAGAGTTCCAAATAACCATCGTGACCAGTACCAGACGGTACTACACTCGGCTCTGTGAAGTGGCTTCTTACATCTGGAGCTATGGTTTGAGGATGAACTTACAGGCCGAAACCAGAAACCAGAATTAAAAATTTATTGCGATCTGGACACCTTTTTATTAAAAATGCAGATATCTAATTCACTGTAATCCATTTAGCCTAGTCTTATAAGACAGATGCAATGGATTTTGGGAAGACACGAGTTAACCTACAATAACAAAGGAAATACGAGTGGAATGACATCAAGTGACTACAATGTCATACACTATACCATCGTTGAAAGGTAAATCTGACACCACAGAAAACGTGCGCATAAGACCCAAACATATCATCAAGGATGCTAACTGGGAGGCACTAAGAGGGGTGTTTCAGTGTACGGTAAGTCCATCACGGTAAGCCCGAAGCTCTAAAAATGTAAAGAAAATTCTTATTAAACTGTTCACACAAAATGTAATGTGCTCCTGCCCGCTATTTAGGTATTGTAAATTCACCATATTGGCTAGCCACAAAGTAATATACACTACTGATTTATTTTTTACTCTCAAGCTCTCTAAACATACTTTCCACATACTGTGCTTTCTGTGGAATATGTTCGCCACATGGAGTTCACCTCCTGCATAATTCTTTCTGCTTGAGCAGGTTTATGATCAGTTACCAATTCTTATCCCACTTCGTGCTTCTGTATAATCCACTGGATTTCCTTTTCTACGGCTTCGTTTGTTGACTGCAGGATCGTGTACAGTATTACAAAGACTTGTTCATGATCTCCCACCTGCATCTTACTTTCTGCCCTTTCTATCACACCTGGTTCACTCGAGAAAACCAGATCATTCTTTCTCAGGTTCTCTAAGGTCATTCATTTCGTAAATTAATTAGTTTGTTCCACAGATCATTTGAACGATTCTTTTGTCTATATGATGTAAAACGAGCCAGTTTACGGAATATGTGCACATGATTAGTGTTAAGATTAATGGACGTACTAATATTTTTAGCCCTACTCATGCAACTACATTTAATTTTTTTTAACTGGGAGATAATGCAGATATTAAAGCGCGAGAACTGACAGTGGCTAAACGTAGAGCAGTGGAGGCATCGATACCTGTTGGCAGAGGTCTTTCTAAAGTAGTATCTTGCATCTGTACTGGGGCACTGCAGAAATTAAGATGTGAAACAAGAAGGGTCTGGAAGCTATATCAAAGCAGCATGACGCAAGAAGAAAGAGTCCGAAGGTTGCATAGATAAAAATATGTTAAACAATTTTTTAAGGAAGAATTAGTGAGAACAAAAATGAAAGGCTGGAACAATTCGTAGAGCCTAATTTAGAAACCGATCCGGGGGTTTACCATATAAAATAGTATGCGAGAAAATACGATAACCAACAGGCTTATCCATGCTCAAAACGAATTATGGGACGGTAACAAAAAGCTAGGAATAGTCAACTTCCCAGCGAATGGAAACACTACTTTCTCACGATGGAGAAGAGAGAGAGACAGATGATCAACGTAAATTACCAGAAACATGATGGGAAGACTAAGAAACAGTAAACCCCTTCGCACAACAAGAAATCAGGCAAATTATTTTACGACGTACTTGTCAAAAAATGTTCAAATGTGTGTGAAATCATATGGGACTTAAGTACTGAGGTCATCAGTCCCTAAGCTTACACACTACTTAAAATAAATTATCCTAAGGACAAACACACACACCCATGCCCGAGGGAGGACTCGAACCTCCGCCGGGACCAGACGCACAGTCCATGACTGCAGCGCCTGAGACCGCCTGGCTAATCCCACACGGCAAGACTTCGCAGTCAATTTCCGCCAGAGTGCAGCAGTGGGACTCACTTGAAGACGTTGTCATAGGGCATTCCCTCGTTGGCGACGAGCTGTCCACCGAATGCCATGGCGGCGGCGTAGGTGAAGAAGCCGATGCTGCGCGACAGCGAGTAGGTGACGGCGCGCAGGTGCACGTTCCGCTTGGCGGTGCGCAGCGCGGCCTGCAGCTCCTGCAGGTACTGCGCGTGGAACTGGCGCTCCCGGCACAGCCCCAGCACAGTGCGGATGTTGCCCACCGACTCCACAGCCACCTGCGTGCAGCACCACGCAGTTTAGGTGAGTCGGTTATAAATGGGGGTGCGGCCGTGACTGTTACAAGAAAATTTGACTATATATGACGGTAGTGTCTGTTCCCGAAAGAACAGTTACCGTTGATGACCATGCAACTTTGCTAGAAATGAAATGATCATTAAATGGACACCCTAGATGCAAACAGGCGTTGATATACTTCATTGGGGACATGTTGAAAACATGTGCCCCGACCGGGAACAGACTCTACCGTCATATATACACTCCTGGAAATTGAAATAAGAACACCGTGAATTCATTGTCCCAGGAAGGGGAAACTTTATTGACACATTCCTGGGGTCAGATACATCACATGATCACACTGACAGAACCACAGGCACATAGACGCAGGCAACACAGGCATGCACAATGTCGGCACTAGTACAGTGTATATCCACCTTTTGCAGCAATGCAGGCTGCTATTCTCCCATGGAGACGATCGTAGAGATGCTGGATGTAGTCCTGTCGAACGGCTTGCCATGCCATTTCCACCTGGCGCCTCAGTTGGACCAGCGTTCGTGCTGGACGTGCAGACCGCGTGAGACGACGCTTCATCCAGTCCCAAACATGCTCAATGGGGGACAGATCCGGAGATCTTGCTGGCCAGGGTAGTTGACTTACACCTTCTAGAGCACGTTGGGTGGCACGGGATACATGCGGACGTGCATTGTCATGTTGGAACAGCAAGTTCCCTTGCCGGTCTAGGAATGGTAGAACGATGGGTTCGATGACGGTTTGGATGTACCGTGCACTATTCAGTGTCCCCTCGACGATCACCAGTGGTGTACGGCCAGTGTAGGAGATCGCTCCCCACACCATGATGCCGGGTGTTGGCCCTGTGTGCCTCGGTCGTGTGCAGTCCTGATTGTGGCGCTCACCTGCACGGCGCCAAACACGCATACGACCATCATTGGCACCAAGGCAGAAGCGACTCTCATCGCTGAAGACGACACGTCTCCATTCGTCCCTCCATTCACGCCTGTCGCGACACCACTGGAGGCGGGCTGCACGATGTTGCGGTGTGAGCGGAAGACAGCCTAACGGTGTGCGGGACCGTAGCCCAGCTTCATGGAGACGGTTGCGAATGGTCCTCGCCGATACCCCAGGAGCAACAGTGTCCCTAATTTGCTGGGAAGTGGCGGTGCGGTCCCCTACGGCACTGCGTAGGATCCTACGGTCTTGGCGTGCATCCGTGCGTCGCTGCGGTCCGATCCCAGGTCGACGGGCACGTGCACCTTCCGCCGACCACTGGCGACAACATCGATGTACTGTGGAGACCTCACGCCCCACGTGTTGAGCAATTCGGCGGTACGTCCACCCGGCCTCCCGCATGCCCACTATACGCCCTCGCTCAAAGTCCGTCAACTGCACATACGGTTCACGTCCACGCTGTCGCGGCATGCTACCAGTGTTAAAGACTGCGATGGAGCTCCGTATGCCGCGGCAAACTGGCTGACACTGACGGCGGCGGTGCACAAATGCTGCGCAGCTAGCGCCATTCGACGGCCAACACCGCGGTTCCTGGTGTGTCCGCTGTGCCGTGCGTGTGATCATTGCTTGTACAGCCCTCTCGCAGTGTCCGGAGCAAGTATGGTGGGTCTGACACACCGGTGTCAATGTGTTCTTTTTTCCATTTCCAGGAGTGTAGATAAAATATGGCTTCCCGGCCATTGACCTTCTTCTGCGAACGCACACGCTATGCCCGAACTCGTACTGGACTTGGTAGATTACTCTGCCACGAGTAATGAGTACGATGGGCAAACATCTATTAGGCGTACTACGAATGTAGTGGTGGGGCCATCTTGGGAATGTGGGTCTCACGGGAAGCGTGCAGGTGATAAGTCCCTGCAGGCGCACTATTCTCTTTGCACTCGGTGGCTCAGCTGGATAGAGCGTCTGCCATGTAAGCAGGAGATCCTGGGTTCGAGTCCCGGTGGGAGCACACATTTTCAACATGTCCCCAATGAAGTATATCAACGCCTGTTTGCAGCTAGGGTGTCCATTTAATTATCTTTACAAAAAAAATTCACTATGTCTAAGGATGTTTCAGGAATTTATTGTCTGTCCACCTAGCAAACGGTAGCTCATTAAATCACCCACACAAAATCGAAAAGCAGCCATATTGATCGCTGAGGATCATTCTCTCCAAATTCTTACACGCAGTATTTCTAAAATCTCATCTACGCACCACACGGCCACGAGTCTCGCCCTACGTTGCCGACAAGTACCGCTTGACCGCAGGCTATCGCGTTTGTGCCTGTGTTCGATGTGTAACTGTCGGAAGTTTCATTGTTGAATGTCTGTTAGTTACTGTTCAGTGCTGTATTGAGTAGAACGTTGTGTAGCACAGTTTGCGAATTTCGATATGGCAGACTGAGAGGAGCAATGCGTCTGATTTAAATGTTCTGTGAAATACAAGGAAACCTTTACAGAGACACACTAAATGATGCAGGAAGCCTATTCTGATGCGTGATTAAGCCGAACTCGGTGTTATTAAAGGGCTAACACGGCTTAAAAATAGCCGGGCGGAAGTTAAAGATGACCATCGTTCAGGACGCCCCTCGACGTCTACCGACGACGCTTGTGTCAGGAACGCCGACGAAATTGTTTATGCCAACCGAAGACTGACTGTCCGAGAGACTGCAGAAGAATGTAACATGTCAGTTGGATCAAAATGGTTCAAATGGCTCTGAGCGATATGAGACTTAACTGCTGAGGTCATCAATCCCCTACAACTTAGAACTACTTAAGCCCAACTAATCTAAGGACATCACACACATCCATGCCCGAGGCAGGGTTCGAACCTGCGACCGTAGCAGTCGCGCGGTTTCAGACTGTAGCGCCTAGAGCCACTCGGCCACACCGGCCGGCTTCAGTTGGATTATATCATGAAATCCTGTCATAGCATCTTGGATCGCATCGTGTTGTCGCCAGGTTCGTCCCACGGCTCATGAGTCAAGACCATAAAGGCCTTCGCCTCGCAACCCGTAATGAGCTTTGAGATGGCGCAAATGAGAACGAAATGTCCCTTAAGAGAATCATAACTGGTGATGAGATATGGGTCTATGGCTATGATGTTGAGATCAAGGTTTAGTCTTCACAAAAGAAGCTTGTCAGGATATGTCAAATGTCAAAACCATGATGACAGTTTTCTTTGACTTTGAAGGATTCGTGTCACAGAGATAAATGGAATGATAGTATCGGGACGTGTAGCGATGCCTGCGAGAAAATGTGAGATAGAAACGGCCTCAAATGTGGCAAGACAGTTCATGGATCTTGCATCATGATAACGCACCCGCATATTCATTCCTGTTGGTGTGTGACTATTGCACAAAAAACGAAAGCATTGTTCTGCCTCATCCTCCGAACTCTCCACACCTAGCCCTGCGGACTTCTTTTTATTTCCAAAGTTGAAAACCCTGTTGAAAGGACGAAGATTTGGAACGATAGACGAAATAGAAGAAAATTCGCAGACGGCGCTTCGCACGATCCGGAGCGTTGTATCAATTGTAGAGGAGAGAATTTCGAAGACCAAGAGCAATAAGAAAACTTAAGAGCCGAAAAATTTTGTGGATGAAGTGCTGGAATTTTGTAAACAGGCTTCGTACTGTAGCAAACCGAAAGAATAAAGGATTAAGGATATGGAATGAAGAAATTTCAATCGCATTAACAGACAATTAATTAACTCATCGACAAGCGTTACAGCAACAAACAGATGAAACAAGAGAAATGTGTAAAGAAAAAACCAAATGAAGCGAAAAATATTGTAAGGGAAACTCATCAACAGTCTTGGGACAAATTTATAAGCTCCATAGAAGATGATATACATCGGAGGCAAATGCTAACCTATAATGTGGCTAAGCGTCTAGATAGCGAGGAAAGAGATGCAGCAAAAAAAAGTAACCGAAGAAGAACGATGTTTGCTACTTCAGAGATATGTAGTCTAATAACTCCCTTGGAAAAGAAGAGGGAAATGATGAGCCTTTTTGCGATAGTGTTGATCCTGTTACCGTAGCGGAATTAAAAATACCATTAAAAGAAATGAAGAATACGAAAACTACGAAGAAGACGGAATAAATGCAGAATTGTAGAGATATAGGGGCCCAATATTAAATCAGAGACTTCTGAATCTAATCAATAGATGTTGGAATGGAAATTATATTCGAAGATGCATGCCCAAGTTGCGTTTATATTTTTAAAAAGTGCTAGAAACAGGTGTGAAAAATATAGGGGAATAAACGTTTTGAATACAGGATGTAAAATGTATGCAAGAATATCAAATAGAGTATGAGCGATCACAGGCGTTTTCTATTAGAGCAAAACAGCTTTAAAATGATAGATCCTGTACAGATATCAGTTCAACAGTTAAGCAGATAATAGAAAAAAAGAAGGGAACATAACATTGAAACTCATATACCTCTTGCTGATTAGGAAAAAGCATTCGACCGGATAAATAGGGAAAAATTACGGAAAATAATGACTCAAAGAGGATATCTGGAGCTCTTAATTAAAGTACCGTACTGAAAAGAATTTTTTATACACAACGATCAGCATGTCAGAAATGGAAGGTACAGTGACGAGTTACATATAACTCATTATTAAGGCAGGATTGTAGTTTGTGTCCTATCTTGCTTACAATTTATGCAGATGATTTCGTTAGCGACTGGATATACAAAATTAACGGAGGCATTTGTATTGCAACAAATTTTACGCTTAAGAAGATGCTATTTGCTGGTGATCAGCTTACTATAAGTAAAACTAAAGAAGATCCGCAAAGACGAGTATATGTGTTACAGAAATTATGCGAGAATTATAATTTTAAAATTTTCATACATTAAACAAAAACAGTGGCCTTCCGAGGTAAGTGTACTGTTGGAACTGAGATTATAAAACTAAAGAAGATCGGCAAAGACCAGTATATGTGTTACAGAAATTATGCGAGAATTATAACTTCAAAATTTTCATACATAAAACAAAAACATTGGCCTTCAGAATTAAGTATAATGCCGGAACTAAAATTATTATCAGTGATGCTATATTACAAAAATTCACAGGTATAAATTACTTAGATACATGTCAGTTGTAGATGTGAAAGTAATTCTGAAAACTATTTACCCTTGCTCCAATAAACATGCGGTACAATAAACAGAGGCGTACAAACTAAAACCACAAAAGAAACGTAGATGAAGTAATGGCTGTGCCTGTTTTTCTTTATGGGTCTCTGAAACACGGACTTACACAAAAGCTGATAAAAACAAGACACAAGCTGCCGAAATAAGGTTCTTGAGGACAGTAAGAGGATGTACTCCTTCAAATAAAACTGAACATAAAAAAGTAAGACAAGAACTAGGAATAAATTCTTTATAAGGAGAAATTGTAAACTACAGGAATGAGTAAGGGCATGTTCATACAATACCGAAGGCGCGGACCTCAATAAGAGTGTTTTACTATAGATCTAAGAAAAGAGGATATCCGAGAAAACCAAGGAAACGATGGTGAAATGGGTTCTGATATCGGGAGACCCAACTTTGCTTAATCCACGGAGTGCAGAACAAGAAGGAAATGGCGCAGAATGAAAGCACTTCAATTGGGTATTTAATGTTAACGCTCAAAGTACCTACTGCTAACACTCTGAGACGTTTCTTTTCCAGTGGGTACAGGAAAAAATCGTCTTCGAAAATAGTTTGGTCTGTCCATAATGCCACCAACATAGCCGGGTTATGGGAAGACAGACCCATTGTTTTAGAGAGGAGAATATGCACCGTCCTTAGGAACCCAAAAACCGGCGCTGGCGTCCCCAGTGGCGACCAAAACTGGCTCTGAACTCATGTTACATTATTAAATTATGAAACATATATACGGTTCTTTCAAATAAACAATTTTAGGTATAATGTTAGATCGTTATATAACGAGCATTGACTAAGAACGATGTAGCCAGCACGAAACACAATAATGTAATAAACATGAGAACAAGTACATCCAAATAGTATTCCACAAGCTACCAAACGATGCGTGGCGGAGGGTACATCTGCTCCCTCCTCCCCCCCCCCCCCCCTCCCTGTTCCATTCGCAAATGGCGAGTGGGAAGAACGGGTTTCGCAAGGCAAACTGCGATATCATCAGTCTATTGTTATGATATTCCATCTGAAGTTGCATCACCTGTCCAGCAGGAAGGTGTTGAGTGCAGCAGCAAGTCGCTGCAAATGGCAACAAGTCACATGGTCGTTAACGTAGCCACTGGACCTCGAGGACCAGTTCTGGACATTGCTGCTCTCAGTATCTTGTTTATCTAACTCACCCATAATATATTTTATTTTGTACCGTCTACAAGAGTGATTTCGATTGCGATATTGCTCGCTTACGTCGACCCAGCTACTGACATAGAACTAGCTGTCTATCGTTCAGGTAAAGTTTCAAGTGCTGCAAGACCACAGCTGTGCTAGTCCATTTCCGTATGTATAACTGTCAAATGTACTACAACAGCCAGTCTATAATCCTGTGCAGTTTTTGTGATAGTCCTGCTATCGCATACAGTGTTTTCTTTTGCGATCACTGTTTGTTTGTTAATGGAGACAGATAACTGCAGAGCAACTATCGTTAACCTGACAAGAGGAGGTCCTCCCTGCAACTCCTCGTTCGGCGTTATCTGACGAATCTTCACAGGTAGCCACTTGACACGCTGGTGTTTGTTCACAAAAAGAAAAAAAAAATTGAACTGTAGGAACTCTTCACTATGAAAATTAGCTGACAACGAGTGAATCACCGTACTTGACATGTGTTCGGGAGATTTTTACGCTGATTCGTAGTAAGTAGACATTTTCTTGTGCTCTCCCGTCCACTACAGTATACACACATCAAACCAAAAACTCCCCAAATATGATCTCCTTTCGCTGCTCAGAGCTCTTGCTGTTAACTTCAAACAAAGTCATCGATATAGATACTCCACACGGCTTACTTATCGGTTGACATAAACTCATTACTTGCTTCTCGTTATCGAGTCAGGAACATAAAAACACACAAACAGTCAAATAGAGAACTAAGATTGGGAAAATATATGTGGTGAATTGTATTTTGATATGACATTTGATCAGAAATTCGCAGGCTACAAGGCTCGTTGTACGTTATGATTATTCACTGAAGCATCTCGCTTATAATTCGCTCTTGTCCACATTCACAGTGCGTGTCATCAACATTAAATCCCAATTTCTCTTCGTATTGTCCGTGAAACTTTCAACTCCGAATCGTAATGTATTTAATGACTTCCGTACCAACCGGGTTTCGTTGTTTTCCACGGAAAATAAGCTGTTGCTATCTGCACAGATGAACTGTTTTGTTCTTGCACCTTTCGAATCCTCACCTTATCGGGATGCGCGGAAAGCCGTATGAAGCTCTCCCTGGACGTCGTCCACTGTGCCGGAGGCATATGTGGATGCAATTATAAGCCTCACCACTTTTAAGCCTCACCTTTCAACCTCACATTTACGTCCATTTCTCTGCGAACATTCTTTCAGTTAGGTAGTAAAGTTTATATGTAGGAGAAGGCTTGAGACTTAATCAGTCTACGTGTTTGATTGGAACTTGCATACACGTGTCTAGTATAAGGTGATCTGCAGAAGACTGAAGACGCATATTCCTCTCTAGAAAAATGCAGTGCTGTTGATGATTCGCGGATTGTAGAAGGATATGAATACGATTTTGTTTCGTGTAGAAATATTCAATTTGGTCTTTATTGTAACGATGTTTTAAGGTGCGAGTACTGTGAGGCTTGGTTCCCAGTATCCGGGGCATTACAGTTCTGTAATTACGATCCTGGTCGTACTGCATGTAGGTCACAACTAGCTACGGACTTCTCTTTTAGAAGAGTTCGGACTTAGCTGGTTCCCATTACAGAAATCCGAGAGCTTTCTGAGCACAGTTGTCAGATTCCTCTCCACAGCGTACATTTTCCGCTCTATGAAGCTAGAACTGTCATTTTTAGACAGGAATCTTCTTGTATTTGGAGTCAGCAGTTGGTTGTTAGTGTAGATATTGATGAGAAATTGAGCTATATTACCTCCTTGGGGCAGCTTTTTAGGGGGTACGCTCCCATGAATACGATATGCCTGGAAGTCAACTAAAAGCATACTATTTTGCCGAAGTGTTCTGATAAAATCAGTGCATTGGAGGTCCATTAGCAGGTTGCAATATTTGACGTAAAGTAATCAAAAAATGGCTCTGAGCACTATGGGACTCAACATCTTAGTTCATAAGTCCCCTAGAACTTAGAACTACTTAAACCTAACTAACCTAAGGACACCACACACACCCATGCCCGAGGCAGGATTCGAACCTGCGACCGTAGCAGTCCCGCGGTTCCGGACTGCAGCGCCAGAACCGCACGGCCACCGCGGTCGGCGTAAAGTAATCGGTTCTGTACTTTGTCGTATGGTGCTCTCAGAGACAAGAAAGCCACAAAAGAAAGATATTGAGTTCCAAATGCATCCTCTAGGAACTGTATAAAGTTGTTTCCGCGTCGTAACCATTCTAATGTATATCTAGAGAGTCACTTATAAGTAGAATACGTAGAACTCTGTTAGTAATCATGTCTTCTACCAGTTTGTAAGGATGTCTTAAAAGGCTAATTATCCTAAAGTTCTGGTTTAAGAAGAGCTATCACTCTGCACTATCACCGTACCTTTGGTATTTGGCAGCTGCTCATATAATTGTTGAAGAGTTTGTAATGAATTTGTGTAGCGAAAGACGATCAGTGGCTCATCATTCGCTACGCACAGAGCTTGCCAACACTATTAAGAAAAGGATTACGCTATACACATCGTACATTTATTATACGATAGAAACAAATTTAGAATTATTGTTTTGCATTTCTCATAGTTTTACACAAATAATACTAATTTCAGTATTCTTCAGGTAAAGTAATTTTTTCATCGAATTTATTTCGAAGTTTACCTGTCTACTTTTATTTCCAAATGAAGCTACCAAAGTTAAAATGGTTAATTATTCATTTTCAAATCAACGTAATAGAAAATATTGTCAATAGGGACGTCAGTTGTTATGTAAAATCTATTGAACTGGGAACCTAGAAACGACGGAGAGGCTTCGTCCCCGCCGTAGCCTCTGTGGTACACAACCCCCAACAGGCTACAGCAGTCCACTCAGCCTCCGCCACCCCACACCTAACCCAGGGTAATTGTGCGGTTCGGCCCCCTGTGGTGCCCCCCCGGGAACGTCTCACACCAGACGAGTGTAAGCCCAAATGTTTGGGTGGTAGAGTAATTGGTGTACGCATACGTGGAGACAGTGTCTGCACAGCATACGCCGACATAGTGTAACTGAGGCGGAATAAGGGGAACCAGCCCACATTCGCCGAGGCAGATGGAAAACCGACTTAAAAACCATCCGCAGACTGGCCGGCACATCGGATCTCGATACTAATCTGCTGGGCGGATTCGTGCCGGGGACCGGCACGCCTTTCCGGCCTGAAAGCAGTGCGTTAGACAGCACGGTTAACCGGGCAGGCTCAGCCAGTAATATTACTTTCACTAAAATATGTAAAATAAGAAGTAAGCAGTGTTCACTACGATGAGATGAAATGACTCCAGTTAGAACCGCCTTGACGCACATAATCTCACCAACAAACTGTCCCACCTTCGGCAAGACTGTTGCAGCCGCGAGCAGTGGCCTACCTTGGTGGCCTTCTCCACGGACGAGGCGTTGCCCAGGAACTCGCCGCGCTGTAGCTTCCCCTGGATGAAGAAGACGGCGAAGAGCGGCGGCACGAACGCCAGCACGAGCAGGCCCAGCCGCCATTCGTAGTACAGCGCCAGCCCCACGGACAGCACCAGCGTGCCCAATGACTGCGTGATGGTGCCGATGCGCTGCCCAGTCGCCTGCACCAGTAAAAAACACAGGGTTCAGCTCATCCGGCACTTTGTGTATGAAGCATACCTTACCACTGACCTATGCTCTACCCTGACCTAGTCTGCTTTCTGTGGATGCCTGTGATTAATGTTTATACGATGTAGGTTATGTGGATGTATACTATCAGCCAGAACATTATGACCACCTCCCTAATAGCCTGTATATCCATCTTTGGCACGTATAACCGCGGGGCGCGTCGTGGCATGGAAACACTGAGTCGCTGGAGGGAGTTGGCACAACATCTGAAGACACAAGTCACCTAATTCCAGCAATTTCCAGCAAGAGTGCTGAAGAGCTCCGACGCCACTTTCAGTCACATCCCAGACGTGTTCGATAGGGTTCCAGATCTGTGCGAGATGGGGTGCCAGCACATCAACTGGAACTCGTCTCTATGTTCCTCGAACCACTCCATCACACTCCTGGCCTTGTAACGTAGCGCATTATTTTACTGCAAAATGCCATTACCTTCGGTAAACATGATCGCCATGAAGGGGTGTACGTGGTCTGCAACCAGTACGCGACACTCCGTCATGGTGCATTGCACGAACTCAACTGGACCCATGGATCCCAGATGAATGTTCACCAGAGCATAATGGAACCGCCGCCAGCTTGTCTCCGTCCCACAGTATAGGTATCAGGGAGCTGTTCCCCTGGAAGACGACGAATTCGCGGTCAACATTCGGCCTTCTGAAGAAGGGCATCATCAGACTATGCAACGGTTTTCCACTGTGCCAACGTCCAGCGCCGATTGTCACCTGCCCACTTCAGTAGTAGCTGCCGATGTCGTGGTGTTAACATTGGCACACACATGTGTCGTTGGCTGCGGAGGCCCATCGATAGGGGTGTTCGGTACACTGTGTGTTCAGACACACTTCTGCTCTGCCCAGAATTAAAGGCTGATTTTAGTTCTGCTACAGTTCGCCGCCTGTCCCGTTTTATCAATCTGCCCAACAACCTACGACGTCCGTCATCTGTAACGAGGGGTGGCCGCCCAACGCCACGGCATCTGGGCGTGGTCTAACCTTGGTTTCGTCACGTGTTGAAGACACTCACCATAGCACTCCTTGAACACCCGACTCGACATTTTGTGCAGTTTCCGAATGCTCGTGTCGAACTTCCGGGCCATCACAATCTGCCTCAGTCAAAGATAAATATCGCATTGCCCTTTCTACACGCCGGCAGCACTGATACTACGTGCACCGTGCGTACGACTAGCAATCATTCCTCGCCAGATGACGCTGCTGTCACCTGCACGGGTTTATATCGATACTAGGTCGGTGGTCGTAATATTCTGGTCGATCAGTGTGTAGTTGTTCGTAACTATGGAAGCTAAATATCTGCAGGAAAAATGTGGAGAGATCGGAAATGAAACTGTCGTCGGGATATCGGACAAGTTTGCGCGACCTTGTTGCGATGATGACAGACGCTTCGCCCAAAAACTCACCGTGATTTTGTTATCTGACATGTCTCTCTAGACATTCTGCAAGCGCGTATGAATACCTGATATGCTCTGATTTTCCGCCAAAAGAAATTCAGTCACAGCTCTCTGCTTGGAGCGCACTTCCGATACAGACGTTATTGTAAAGGCTACGTATAGCGCCACCACCTATCGAAACTTAATGAGACTATAGGGGCAGAAGCGGGAACGATAAATTCCGCATTTTTTCAACCAAAATCTGCGGAGAAAAAAAAGTGTTGCGTTGTTAACTGAAATCCTCTAGCAATTTTTCATTAAACAGAAACACATCTTACAATTCACGCGCTCCTCAAGTTCAGAAACTATTTCTTGATATGTTCCGTGGCATACTTTATTTCTGTATAACAGTTTTCATACTTTATTTCCATATAACAACTTGATACTTTGTTACGCACGATTAATACTGCTAAATACAATCGCTTTGAACTATTTCTTGCGTCCATTATCTATCAGATCTTGCTGCTATCGAGTAACTTGATCATTCTCGAGCATTTTCGACAATGATATATATGAGCTCGGATGAATATGTAGCTGAAAAGTATTGCAAGCTCTCTGTTGAAACTTCATGTTTAAATAGATACACTATGTGATCAAAAGTATACAGACGCCCACAAATATTAGGTGCATTAGGCTGCCACCTACTGCCAGGTACTCGATATCAGCGACCTCTGTAGTCATTACACACCGTAAGAGAGCAGAATGTGGCGCTCCGGGGAACTCACGGACTTCGAACGTGGTCAGCAGATTGGGTGTCACTTGTGTCATACGTCTGTATGCGAGATTTCCACACTCCTAAACATCCCTAGGTCTACTGTTTCCGATATGATAGTGAGGAGGAAGCGTGAAGGGACACGAACAGCACAAAAGTGTACAGGCTGACCTCGTCTGTTGACTGACAGAGACCGCCGACAGCTGAAGAGCACGTAATATGTGATAAGCAGACATCTATCCAGACCATCACACAGGACTTCCAAACTGCATCAGGACCCACTGCAAGTACTATGACAATTAGGCGGGAGGTCAGAAAACTTGGATTTCACGATCGAGCGGCTGCTCATAAGCCACACATCACGCCGGTAAATGTCAAACGGCGCCTCGCTTGGTGTAAGGAGCGTAAACATTGGATAATTGAAGAGTGGAAAAATGTTTTGTGAAGAATCACGGTACACAATGTTGCGATCCGATGGCACGGTGTGGGTATGGCGAATGCGCGGTGAACGTCATCTGCCAGCGTGTATAGTGCCAACGGTAAAATTCGGAGGCGGTGGCTTAATGGTGTGGTCGTGTTTTTCAAGGAGGAGGCTTGCACCCCTTGTTGTTTTGCGTGACACTATCACAGTACAGGCCAGCATTGATGTTTTAAGCACCTTCTTGCTTCCCATTGTTGAAGAGCGATTTAGGGATGGCGATTGCATCTTTTAACACTCCTATGACGGAGTGGTTACACGACAAAAATATTCCTGTAACGGACTGGCTTGCACAGAGTCCTGATCTGAATCCTATAGAACTCGTCTGGGATGTTTTGGAACGCCGACTTCGTGCCACGTCTCACCAACCGACATCGATAGCTCTGCTCAGTGCAGCACTCCGTGGAGAATGGGCTGCCATTCACCAAGAAAACTTCCAGCACCTGATTGAACGAATGCCTGCGAGAGTGGAAGCTGTCATCAAGATAAGGGTGGGCCAACACCCTACTGAATTCCAGCATTACCGATGGCGCCACGAACTTGTAATTCATTTTCAGTCAGGTGTCTGGATACTTTTGATCACACAGTGTATCTGCATTAGACAAAATATGCTGTAATGAATCACAAGCTATCAGTCTATTTTAATGAGACATTTAAATCTATCCCATGAACAGACATCGTCCACTGCCATACATGATACACATTCAACATACCTGAACGGAGTAGATAGATCGCTAATACGTGTTGCCGTGAGGGACAACGGACTTCAAACACTGTCTCCTACATGAAGAAATGGTGAGTGAATAGAGGAAAGCAACTGCAGGTTTTGAGCCAAAGTCATACCTGGGAATGAGAACAAGTGCGGGAAAAACTCGGAAGCAGTATTCAGATAACCCATCTTCGTAGCCGAAGTCGCTAAGCCTTGTCTGTCTGGTGGGACTCTACTAAGAAGTACTCGATTCGAAATCTCATCATTTTCATCACAAATTTTTCACCTCTGGAAAGAGGAGGAAATTGGGTGGTTCAGTCTTTCTGATCCCAGCCATTCCATGAGTTAAATTCTAAACGTTTCCGTAGTATTTCTGGGAGCGATGGGATTTCACACGGTTGATGGTGATCCTTCCGTGGGTCAAGAACGTTGACACTGGCAGCGCGCATTGAAAAGTGGAGTAGGTCCTCTCACCAGATTATACCGTCTCCGTTCCTTTCTACAAAAAAACACTGCACTAAACAATCCTCATCACAATGAGCCACATGACACACATATGAGTGTTCCCGTTCATTATAGGGAGCAGGAAAACAATGATAAACCATGTCTATTCTGCTCTTTCCAAGGGCCGCATTTAAGGGAGTGCTCTGTCTCATATATCAAATATCAATACTAACCAGCACCGAACAGTAGTTTTCAGCAGGAAGAATTGATTCTTAATACTCATATTATCACTGACGGCTTGAGACGTTGTGCCGTAAGGATCAACTGTCTCAGAATATTACTTACGTCAGGAGAGTTAAATAATTACGAAGTCATATTATTACATTGTAAGACAAAAAAGAAACGACGCACCACGAAACTAGTTAGATGTGATGTATATGTACGGAGCTGACAATTTCAGAAAAACTGGATGATTTGTTCAAGAGAAGGAGCTTTGCAAATTGAGTAAGTAAGTATCACGTTGGTCCACCTTTGGTCCTTGTGGATGCAGTTATTCGGCTTGGCATTGATTGATAGAGCTGATGGATATCCTACTGAGAGGTATCGTCCCAAATTCTGTCCAATTGGCGGTTAGATCATCAACAGCCCGAGCTGGTTGGAGGATCCTGCCCGTAACACTCCAGGCATTTGGCATGATGTCCCTCAGGAGGACATCCAACAACTCAGTCAGTCAATATCATGCTGAATAACTGTTTGCATAAGGACTAGACATGAGCTAAGGCGTTACTGACGCAATTTGTAAATCTCTTTCTCTTGAATAAATCATCCAGTTTTCCTGAAATTGTTATCATTTGCTTGTCTGTATACCTACTGATTTCCGTCCCGTTTAGGTAATTCCATCGTCACATCGTTTTTCTTTCTGCTAAAGTGTAGTTGTAACTATCGTGTCGCAGTATTGTACAAATTTTATATGTTCAATGTCTGCCACAGCAACTAAGGACTGGAAATGGGAAAATTTGAAAGTACCAAAATTGGATATACATACATTTTTTAACCTATAAACCATTAACCATGTTATGGCTAATATCTTCAGGTAGGTTTGAAGTACCAGTGAAGCCTCCTAGCACTTCGAAGTACCTTCAGCACATTAAACAGTGTGAAAGTTTATATGATAATGACAAGGGAAAGCTCAGTGTGCTGACCATGTTTAACCGCAGTGGTAAACGTGTTATTGCCTCTTTGTCCTTCGCTTCCTACGAATAAGAAGCAATAGTGCATTTTACTTCATTTGAGCTATTTTCAGCGTGAATTTAACAACCAAAGGATAGGCTGCTGATCAGAAAGAGCCATCACAACGTGATGTAAGTTGAAATGATTGGAATTTAACTGAGTATTGCGCAGAATAATGAAATAAAACAAAATATTGCTCAGTTCTGATCTTCCCATCCTAGGAACTATTCCTCGCCTTCTATTTACCAAAAAATGTAAGCGCTGAAAGAAAAGAAGGACTTATTAGCCACGGTCAATTTTCTTAAAGTGAAGTACAAGGAGTTTCATTTCTGTGTGTGTCAGTGGTGTCAGTACTGTATTCTACGTTACCGCTCAAAATTAAGTGAAGTGATGCTGTGAAGATTAAGCGATTCATTGGTAATGGAGCAGTGCACTTACATCTTTACCTGAATTTTCATTTTTATATTTCTTAAACGCTTTTTATATCGACTATACAAATGATTTGAAACTGTCAGAAATTTCCATTCCTTCGAATAACGTGTGTTCTAACGTCATGTTTTTTACCAGTTTTCTTTAATTTTAACGTTTCGCGGTTTCATCGTTTACCAGTTCCAGTCTACAACAGTCTATGATCATGCATCTCTTGTCAGCCATGCTGTAAACTACACGGCCTTTTTAGTATCCACATTAGAAAGATTTCGGGAGAATATCTTAAGAGAAGACAAAAACTGACTACTCCATGCATACGTTGTGGTTGTTGCTATCATTATCTGTCAGAAATTTAATTTTTACCTACATTATAACATTTTACTGAATGAAAAATAAATTTTAGAGTAAGTGAAAATATGTACGATATTGCAATGCCTGTGTTGCTCTCAGTTACTATGCAAAGTCCCTCTGGACATGCATGCGTGCATGTATGCATGTCCAAAGGAACAGGTACTGCGGTGATTACAGCCGTCAGAGAATGCATTCAATGTATTCGCAATTGCGAATATGGACAACCATCAACTGTAGAATGAAATGACAACGAAAATTTGTGTCACACCGAGACTTGAACCCGGATTTGTCACTTACTGCAAGCGGCCGCCTTATCATTTGGCTGTACCTGCACGGTTCACTGCCAGACCCAAACTTCCATATGAAGTGAAACATCTGTCAGAGGCACTGCAATATCGCATTTATCCGCAGACATCGGGCAAGTTACTTTCAAATGAAATGTCTCACCTGTACAGGAATACATATAATGGATGTAGGACTACAGGTTGCCGACACATGGTTTACAACATATGGAAGTTTGGGTCTGGCCGAAAGTTGTGCATAGATAGCCAAATGGTGCCTTGCAGCTCAGAGTGTTCGATCAGAGGGCTGCCCGCCCTCTGTAATAAAAAACTGAGTAAAGGAATCTACGATCAATTTGAACGGATGTCTTGTGACGTCCGCCGAGACCAAACGCAACGAATAGCACTGAACGAATGCAAAAAAAAGAAAAAGAGCGTAAGGCGATCGCTCGTGATAAGCGGGAAATCCGGGTTCGAGTCCCGGGCTGGCAAAAGTTTTAATCGTCATCATTCTATTCTACAGCTGTACAGCTAATGGTTGTCCATATTCGTAATTGCGAATACATTTAATGTACTTGATATCAGTTAAAATATTTTTTGTTTCCTTGTTCTTATTATTATTGCTGTACTCAAAAGGTATTCGTTAACTCCATAGAGAGAATATTACGAGTAAATTCTTTGTCTCGAGTTAAAATCGTCACCAGGTTAAGAACAGAACTTTTCAGTGACCTATGCCAGGCGCTCTGATTCCTTGTTTTGTATATTCTTTTGCTGGCAGCCTCGTTTCTTCCCAAGAATAATCTAGAGACAAGTATCTCAATAACAAAAAATAATTTTCAACGTTTGAAACGCTCATGTGTGCGTGCGGCAGTGACTGCGGCACTCACCCCTTGTATATTGGCGGCGTCTCCGGAAAGCCTGGCGCAGAGCGCTCCGGTGCTGTTGTTTTTGTCGTCGAAGTACGCCACCTCCTGACGCAGCATCGCCGAAAACATCAGACCTCGAAAGCGCATCGTCAGCTTCTCTCCGGCGATTCCGTACATGTACATCTAGAGAAGAAAAAATATCGATGATTTATTCGGTCCGTGCTGGTTCATTTATAGCAATATTAGTGTTTCCTCTACTGCCATCTGCTTTTCAGGTGCAAACCAGTTCATCTTTGACAGTAAAACACATTTTGCGACTGTAACGGTAAAATAGTTCTTACGAAAGACGATTATTTACATACCTGAATGAACGTTACTAGTCCCATTATCACGCCGACGATGACGAAGAGCACGGAGAAGAAATTAGTGTCGCTGCGAATCTGTTCAGGGTCGTCTTGCCCAAGAGTCTGCAAAAAGAAATTTACAACCTTTCTTTACCACATAATACAAAAATGCGAGGTACTAAACCTCTAGGTTACTAGCAAACAAGTACAACAAAATGTTTTACGTCCTGTGTGAGCGTGCAATTTTGCATCTCTGAACATTTAAAGTTAGATATCAATCTTTTCACATTTGATATCTTATCAAAATCTGACTAAATATCAGAGTACCTCTTTCCTACAGTCCATCATTACTGCACTATCTGCAAAAAGTCTGAGGTGATTCTAAGCAGCCGGCCGGGATGGCCGAGCGGTTCTAGGCGCTACAGTCTGGAACCCCGCTACAGCTAGGGTCGCAGGTTCGAATCCTGCCTCGGGCATGGATGTGTGTGATGTCCTTAGGTTAGTTAGGTTTAAGTAGTTCTAGGTTCTAGGGGACTAATTACCTCAGAAGTTAGGACCCATAGTGCTCAGAACCAGATTCTAAGCATTGTCTTGTAGTAAGGACCCCAACTTAAGTTCCTGAGGCACCTTCGAAGTTACAGTTGTATCGATCGCTATCTAACCAAGACATCCCCAACCAAATCACAAATTCCAGTCATATCCCACTTGATCGTGTTTTCTTTAAACAGTGATGGTGCGGTACAGATCCAAATGATTTTCAATTACCAAATGACACGGCACCTACCTCTCTGCCTTGGTCTGTGGTTCGCGGGACGGCATATTAGAAGAATATGAGTTGGATTTCACACGGCCGATGTTTACAGAGTAGAGGATGGTTAGCCTGGAGGAGGTCAATCTGTTCGACATACCTCATTTTGTGTGTGCTGTAGGTACGTTCTAGGGTCCTACTACAAAAATACACTGCCCAGTCACATTAATGTGACGATTTGTCGAAGAGATTCAATGAGGTTCTAGAGGGTACCATGCCGATCCCACTGCCGTGGCCAGCTGCGCAAAGTTTCTCAGTTGCGGATCTATGGCGCAAAAATCCCGATCGAGGTGGTCCCGCAGATTCTCGATTGGATATATACCTGGGGAGGCTGGTGGCCAGGGCAGTACGGTAAACTGATGCTGGTGCTCTTCGAACCACGAAAATAGACTACGGGCGTGGGATACATCGCATTGTGCTGCTGCTGGATACCAGCGTGCAGAGAAAAAACAAAGTACATGTACGAGTGGACATAGTCCACAAGGCTAGATGCATACTTCTGTTGACCCATTGCACCTTCCAGAATGACGAGATCACCAACATAAAGCCACAGAAATATTCCCCAGATCACAACACTTCCTCTTCCAGACTGGATCAGTCCGACAATCCAAGGTCGTCTGTCCGATGAAGTAAACACGTGATTCTCTTGAAAAGTTAATCTGTCGCTATTCTCAGTGGACATCCAGTTGCAGTATTGGTGTGCAAACACTAGCCTTCGTCGCCGATGAACGCAGTCAGCGCGGGTGACGAGCCAGGCGCCTGCTGCAGAGGCTCCTTCGTTCACCTGGGCAGTCAGTTAATCAACAGTTGCCCGTCTGTTCGACCGTACACACCTCCGCAGTTGTCGTTCATGCCTGTCATTTACGGCCATACTGCACCATAGTTGTTTCGGTTGCAGTTTTGAAGAGTGCCATTTTTCCGTCCACAGTGTATTTTAACCAGTGGCAAGCGAACGGTTTACAAACTTAGCCGTTTCGTAAATGCTTCCACACTTGTGCTGAAAGCTAATGATCATGTCTTTTGGACGTCAGATATGTCGTTCCATTTCCGCGTTACGACAACGACTGCACTGTTTTTCGAGTCCACTCCGACGCGTTTTATATACCCACCACCGCTAGTGCTGCCACCTGCCGTCCGTGAGTTGTTATTGCAGGTTGACGTTGAACAAAGGCATTTACGTGACTGGGTCGTGTATATTGAACGACAGTTTTGTGCGCCATTTCTGCCAACTACCTGTGAAAACTCCATCACTGTACAAACTATCAAACTATATTTATCCTACTGACGTTTTTGCTCTTAAATTAGAATTGTTCGTAACAAGTGTCATTTTGCAACACAATTAAAGCAACGCCAAGTAGTATACGAAGAACAGCTCACCCCGATGAGACTGCCGAAGAACACAGAGAAAAGTGGCATAGCGAACCCGCTGACCACTGACGCGACTGTCGCGACTATGAGCAGCCACCACTCTGGCCGGTTGACGCGCAGGATCTTCATGATGGTGGCGGCCTGGACCGGCTCCTCCTGGTAGCTCTCCGCCAGTCGCCGCTGTCCCTCCGTCAGGTCCTCGTCCTCTTCATCGGCGACCGTTGATGCCTCGCTGCGAACGCTCAGCATTCGGTCCGGTTTCATGCGTCCTTTCACTGTAAAATGTGAGCATACCAGCTACACCACAGTAATTTCGTAACAACGGGGGGATACAACTGTCGCTGCTGGTGGTAAAGATTTTGAGCATGCCTCTGTAATCTTTAGTTCCGAATGAAATTACAGGGCTACTGTATGGTAATCGTTCGTTTCAATGTGCTATATCTTCCAAAGTGGTACATGATGAAATATAATTGATGCATAAATAGAAACGTAAACTCATCAGATTTGCATTGTACCCACAGTTGGCGTTACGAGTGCAGCGCCTTGACAAAATGGTGCCAAAGCAAGAGAAGAGTTTTTGTGTATTGGAACCTGCGAGATGTGTACCTGTAATAACAAAGTAGTCAGAAGGTATTACTGAAAAGAACCGCCATGTAAACAGGTATCGACAATTTAGGGACACAGATTGTCTCTGTTAACAGAAAAGTATCGGTCGATCCAGTCTGCCAGATACAACCATGGAGTTTCACATGCATTCCAAGAAAACTCAACTGTCCTTGCAAGCTACGAACTTGCATTCAATTAAAAACATTCATTTCTACTGTTACTATTTTGAGAATTATCACTGGAGTCTTAAAAAGTATAAACCAAACATCACGGAATACCGCAGCAAAATCCGGGAAGATTTTGCGACAACTGTTACATTTCAGACCGTGCAACAATCAAAGCCAGAAGACTGTGACCAGCGCCTTCAATTTTCATCACAATGTAAGGAGCACTCGATGATAAACATTTCGCTTCCAACCTGATGTTCAGCGGCGAAACCTTCCATTTATCTGGTATGGTTAGCCACCACAGTGTGAGACAGTGGGGCACTGGGAATCCCTCTGAAATTGGGACGCAAGAACGCTATTCGCTGAAGGCTAATGTTTTCTGAGCAGTCTCATAGACGAGGCTGCATGGCTGTCTTTCTTGTGTGAGAGGACAATGACGAGCACCTCCTACCTTGATATCTTGCAGTTGCAGCTATTTCCACAATTTATGGCTGATTCCGAGAATTTCATCTTCCAACAAGACGGGGCATTCACTCATTCGAGCTCTGATGTTCGTCGCTGCCTAAACGACGAACTTCCGCGACTCTGGTTCATGGCGCAGTGGTGAAGTGATGCTCAGTGTCCCCTTGTCGCCCCAGATCGCTTGACCTAACATCTTGTGACTGTTGTCCTTTGGGGATATATTAAGGACCTACTTTACGTATCCTCACTGCCAAATGGTTCAAATGGCTCTGAGCACTATGGAACTCAACATCTGAGGTCATCAGTCCCCTAGAACTTAGAACTACTTAAACCTAACTAACCTAAGGACATCACACACATCCATCCCCTAGGCAGGATTCTAACCTGCGACCAGACTGAAACGCCTAGAACCGTTCGGCCACAGTGGCCGGCCCTCACTGCCAAGAACACTGGAATAGCTCACAGACCGCATCAGTGGTGCTGTGATGACAACTGACAGGAAGTCAATACATAAGGTATGGAACGGTCATGACTGCCATTCGGATGTTTGTCGTGTGGCCAGATGGGCACACATAAAACATATAGGTCTGAAAACCTATGAATTGTTGACGGTGACCCTGAATTCTGAAACGACTGTGTTTGCAACTGGTACAACTCAAAAAATATGAAATAAGAAGACATATGACGCCTAGAAGTTGCAGTGTTACCGACTAGTTTCAATAATATTATTTGCTTGTGGTCGAAGTAGATGCGAGCCATTGTAATTACGTACCAAGAAGCATTGCACTTACGACGTACATTATATATGAGATGGCAAATGCTCACCGTAGCTCGTCAATATGACTTCATTATGTCCTCTAGAAGAGAATACTATCGAAACTAATCTTTGATTGAATGAAGCTTCTAGGTGATCAGTAAAGAAAGGACACGTTTTTTGTCACTCCTGCAGATAACACTGCAGGAGCTATTATTATATTACTTGATATGAACTGCCTTAGTAGGCATTTAAGTGGACTGTCAGGATGTCTCTTCACCCGACCGCTGCTGCTGTCCCTCCCCTCTTCTTTCGTTTTCTAACTGTCCAGCAAACCAACCTTCAGTCACTATGGTACCTCCCTGAGCAGTTCCTTCCATAAATCAAGCCTCTGTTTCGATATTCCTCTCGAGCTTAATCCCGATAACACCCATTTCCAAATGCCTTTCCTATCCCACCCACACGATCCTCAAGAAGGTCCAATTAATTCACTTTCCATATACTCAATTGTCATTTATATTTCCCAAGTGCCGATACTGATCCACTGATACTGCATCCCACTGTGGATATCACTTTATTTATGAGCAGATTTTATATGTTTTAATCTTTTATTTTATTCTTGAAAACACTTTTCAAATATTTCTAAAACCGTACATAGGCTGAAGACTGCTGATCGGGCAATGAGAATATCAATGAAAAGTGTATGGGTAAACGAAGTGATTTATTCGAGTTTCTAGAAGGGAAGTTAGTGAATAGATTATAAGCCTTTCCAGTAAAACGGCGTTGTGCGTGCGACCTACCGGCATCATAATGAATTAGCCTTATGAAGAAAGCTTAGATTCATTTGTCATTCACATCAGAATTGGACGAAAATCTATTCATACTAACTGATACGCAGGTAACTTCCTCCTCTGGGTCAGACTTCCTATTTCACAGGACAGACGTAATCTGTTACCGGGCGGTTAATCCATGAAGATACTTCTGGAAAAAGATACTTCTGGAAAAAGTCAACCGGGGATAGCTTCATGTTCTGTGAAATGTTTCTGGATATTCACTGTGAACAATAATCGATATGGCACGCATCTTTGACCAGTTTTGTTATCAATGAATTGTCCATGTTCATCCATACTTAATGACTCAGAAAATTTTCAATAATGTTATTCCCCTAACCAAACCTACTAAAGCTTCAATTGACCGAAAACACACAATCCCGGCATCAAAGTACTTCCCTTATCCCAAAAGACGCCATATCTCCAGCCGGTCGACCACTATAATAAAATGATTGAATTCTTCGACGCGCATCCTTCAGCGGATGTGTGATTGGTGCAGAGCTAACCGCTCCAAAACGAGCCCTAAGCTATCAACATATGTCATATCCTTCAGCAGTTGCTCTAGACACTTACGATGAACTCTGGTTCGATATCTCGAACAATCCACAAAACACTGGTATTGTGACTGACCATGCTGGTAGAAGTTGTCTCTTAAGCACACACCGGGTGAGAGCTGTTATTCGAAGTTGCGCATTTCATCATAGTACTTGTAGAAAACCTACGTCTACCTCTAAATATGCGACGTATGCCTGAAAAGAAATCGAACTTTTGAAATAGCGCACCAGCCGGAAGAGGGACGAGCGCTGTGGCTACTGAGCCCACGCGGAGGCAGGTTTAGACAGCAAACCACCGTTTGCCTTGTTTCGCTGTGATCATTAGTCCAGATCACGTCTTCCGTGATTTGGACCGTTAGCAAGCGAGCTACATAAAAAATGACTCTGAGCCCTATGCGACTTAACATCTGAGGTCATCAGTACCCTAGACTTAGAACTACTTAAACCTAACTAACCTAAGGACAGCACATACATACATGCCCGAGCTAGGATTCGAACATGCGACCGTAGCAGCAGCGCGATTCCGGACCGACGCGCCTAGAACCGCTCGGCCACAACGGCCGGGAAGCGAGCTACAGCTGCTGAAGTAAGCTTGTGCACAATCTGTTCGTCAGATTAGTTCCAAACTGACAATCAAAGAGCTTGAAGAACAACGTATGCTTGTGTGAAATTTTGCTGTAAACTCGGCAAAACTTGCTTACCAAAGCATACGAGAAGGACTGTATGATCCTCACGTAGTGCAATGAGTGCTTTAAACGTTTTCAGCAGGACAGAATGTTGCTCGGAGACGGCCCCAAGCCTAGACGATCTTCGACATTAACAGATGATAACTATGTCGAGAAAGATCGTTCTGTCCTTCGTGCAAATTGTCTGGCTGGTCCAGAAGTTGATGGCGAATCCTAGCTCGCATGAGCAATGTGCACAGGAAGAGGCCTGAATTGTGGGAAAACCAGACTTAGATATTGCATCCTGAGAGTGCGCCAGCTCCGGCGTAATTTTCTGTCCGCAGCTATCTAGCGAATCATGACATTCCCGTTGTGTCGTATCCACCGTATTCTCCGGACCAAACCCGAATAGACTTCATCCCGACTCCCAAACTTAAAACCAAGTTGAAAGTACATCGTCCCCAAACCATGAAGCAGAGTCAGGAGGAGGGAGGTTCAAAATGGTTCAAATGGCTCTGAGCACTATGGGACTTAACATCTGTGGTCATCAGTCCCCTAGAACTTAGAACTACTTAAACCTAACTAACCTAAGGACATCACACACATCCATGCCCGAGGCAGGATTCGAACCTGCGACCGTAGTGGTCGCGCGGCTCCTGACTGAAGCGCCTAGAACCGCTCGGCCACCTCGGCCGGCTCAACACACGTCCCACATTGATTTATGCGGATATTTCGGGTAGTGTTGCTTTCCTGTTAGCGCTGACAACTCTACACAAACACTGCTGCTCTCGGTCGTTAAACAAAGGCCATCGGCCACTGCATTGTTCCTGGTGAGAGGTAATGGCTGAAATCTGATATTGTCGACACACTCTTGACACTGTAAATTTCGGAATATTGAATTCCCTGACGATTTCCGAAATGGAATCTCCCATGTGTCTAGCTCCAACTGCCACTCCGTATTCAGTGTCTGATAATTCCCGTCGTGCGGGAACCTTCTCACATGATTCACCTGAGTACAGATGACAGATCCGCCAATGCACTGCCCTTTTATACGTTGTGTGCGCGATACTACCTCCACCTGTAATATATGCATATCGCAGTCCCATGGCTTTTGTGACTCATTGTACACAAGACACACAACTGATGGTGCACAGAACTTTCTTCCCGGAGTAATGATGGCGTCAGGAAAGGAATCCAGCCACCAATAGCCATTAACGCTGCTAGAACCAGTAGGTCTAGTTAACACTCCCGACCACAGTGGAAAACCAGGAAAAGAAAGGAGAAAGACGCACAACAGGGAAATCGAAGGAGTTAAGTGGGAAACAGTGTGTCGTACACTCACCACTATCACCTCCTGGAGACGTCGGTGGCTCAGATGATGAGATCTGTGTGGTGACCAGGTCGAAGTAGTTGCCGCGCTTCGCCATCAGCTGGTCGTGAGACCCCTCCTCCACCACGCGCCCACCGTGGATCACCACTATCTTGTCCGCGTTTCGGATTGTGGACAGACGATGCGCTACGATGATTGTAGTCTGGCCAACACTCGCCTGTCAAAAGAAACACGATTATGCCTAACACACAACTCCGCAGTCATCTTCTCCCTTTTACAGTATCAATATATTGAGATCTGCCTCCTCTACTACTAATGTATCTTTAATTACGGCGTATTTTCATGCAAATTATTCGACCCCCGGTAATATATCACTTTTAAAGAAGGTTGCTTATAAAATATGGATGTAGGAATTATTTTAGAAAAATTGGTATCATCGTCGTAATGTAAGGTTGACGTCGGGAATGATGATAATTACATGGACGGCTAACTACTTAAAGAGAACAAAGGGTCCGAGCCATTCATTCGGAGGCCATTGACTTCCTCTCCACAACACGTAAGGGCGGAAGCCCGACATTAAACAAAAATTCAAAATGCTTGTTACATTGTTGTCATTGTCACCCAGTATAGTGGAAAGCTCTCCGGGCATACAGCCAGCACAGAAAACACATGTAGCCAAAATATGCTTTACTTGGAGCGCTGTTCCATAGGTTTCAGGTGTTAGTGGATAATCCCGCGGGAGAAGGATATTGTGTTTCAATGGTCAGTGTCCCATTCTCATCCCTGTGACATTCATAACAGAATGGCATGACGTTCATCACGCTAGGGAGGTCCATTTTTCATAGACCACAGATTGATGTTTACCACCCTCAGCCATTCGTTTTCCCCCTGAATCCTTCAATCTGACAGTGAGATGACGGCGTGCGTGAAGATGGAACACTGGGTCAGGTGCCTCATTATCGGTTCTTACAAGCACTCATATAAGAGAATGAAAGCTTGAACTGTGTTTTTAAACTATCTATCACTGTCAGTAATTGAATTTATGGTATACTCCCCCTTCTAAACAATGTAGAAAGATATACTTTCAGTAACTGGAATAATATACAGTGTGGATGATCACAAATTCTTGTGTGCAAGTCGCAAAACATGATAGGAATTTTTTCTTTTGTGGAATAGTTCAGAAATTGCCACTAACATGACGTATGGGTTCTCCGAATGCCTGATGACGCTGCACACTTGTTTGTGACATGAACAGGAGGCAGCTGAGTTTCTCGGTTGTATGTAGTCGTTACAAAAGTTATTCAGTTTCCACCTGTGTTATAGTTCAGAAACTGCTGGCCAGTGACGATGTGGCTTCCCAATGAAACATAATAAACGTTTGTTGGTATGATCAACGTCATGTTAGTTAATTATTTGGTATAATCAATCCAGCAGATCCAGGAAGGAAACAGTTATGGTTCATAATGGTTGAGTTCCGAAGAGCTCACCACGACGACTTACACGTGGGCCTAGGTCATTCTATGTCGTCCATCAACCTTACACCACAGGGCATGAGTTACTGACAATGTTTTCACTCATGTAGCTCCCACGACAGACAAAGAACGAATTATTCTAATTAAGAAGGGTATAATACAGGGATGTGGTCTTTCACTCCAACTGTTCAGTTTAAACAGCTAAGAAACGTTGACGAAAATAAAAGAAAGCTTCATAAATGGGGGGGAGGGTAAATTCACGGTGAACGGATCTCGATGATAAGATTCGTTGTTAACACTGCTATCCTCAGAGAAAGTAAGACCTACAGGACCTGCTGAGTGGAATCAACAGCCTAGTGAGTACACAATATGGACTAAGAGCAAATCAGAGAAAGATGAATGTAATAAGGGGTAGCAGAAATGAGAACAGCGAGAAACCTAGCAACAGATTTGGTGATCACTAAGTAGATGCAGATAAGGAATTGTGCTACCTACGCAGTAGATTAACCCATGATAGACGGAGCAAGGAGAAAGTAAGAAACAGACGAGCAAAGAGGGCATTCCTGGCAAAAAGTATTTGCTATTACCAAACATAGGACTTAACTTCAGGATAAATCTCTATGAACGCACGTGTTGAGTATACCACTGTACGGAAGAGAATCACGGAGTATTGGAGAACCGAGAAAGAAGAGAATGGAAGTATCTGACATGTGATGCTGAAGAAAGATTTTGAAAATCAAATGGACTGATTAGATAAGAAGTTGCGATATTCTCCACACAATCAGGAGACGAACATGTGGGAAACTTTGACAAGAAGGAGGGACATGGTGGTAGTACATGTGTTAGGATCTCAAGCAATAACTTCCGTGGCACTAGAGAATGTCGTAGGGGGTAACAGCTGTAGGGGAAGACAGATACTGGGAAATAGCTGACAAATAATGAAGCACTTCTCGTTCCAGTAATATTCTGAGATGAAGTGTTTGAATTCGTGAAGCGTCACATCAAACCAGTCAGGAGACTGGTAGCAAAAAATAAGCGTTGCCACGGATCATGCACCAAATTTATAATACGTTAGAGACCAATTTTGGGATAGTGGTTTTGTGGGGTGAGTCTGAAGCAAGACGTGGACGCCACTCACCCTGTCCAGCGCGGCCTGCACCTTGGCCTCGCTGCCGGTGTCCAGAGCAGAGGTGGCCTCGTCCAGCAGCAGGATCTTGGGGCGGCGCACCAGCGCCCTGGCGATGGCGATGCGCTGCTTCTGGCCGCCCGACAGCTGGGCCCCACGCTCGCCTACCATCGTGTCGTAGCCCTGCAGAATGGGAGAAGGGCCACATTACGTTTCAGGACCAAAGCGCCAAACAAGGTGATGAATAGATATGAGCCCAAAAAGGTCGTAATTTAAAGGGTGTGAAAAAAGGTATGGGAACACGAAGAACACGTTACCATCCCTAATATGGTGTATGATAACATTAGTATAGAAAACAGCTACAAGTGGTGTAAGAATCCATCGGCATAGAAAACAGCTTCCAGATGTCTCGTAACGTGGTTGTGTGTGTGTGTGTGTGTGTGTGTGTGTGTGTGTGTGTGTGTGTTTATGGGACTTAACTGCTAAGGTCATCAGTCCCTAAGCTTACACGTTACTTAACCTAAATTATCCTAAGGACAAACACACACACCCATGCCCGAGGGAGGACTCGAACCTCTGCCGGGACCAGCCGCACAGTCCGTGACAGCAGCGCCTTACACAGCTTGGCTAATCCCGCGTGGCGTAAGGGATAAATAAAGGTCTTGTGTGGTTCTCAAGAGAGACTTACACCATAATTCTTGCAAAATAGTGGAAAGTTGAGGTAACAATGATGGAGCTGGATATCGATCACGGACCCTTCTCTCTAAAGCGGATGTCAAAGGCCGGCCAGGGTGGCCGAGCGGTTCTAGGCGCTACTTTCTGGAACCGCGCGACCGCTACGGTCGCAGGTTCGAATCCTGCCTCGGGCGTGGATATGTGTGATGTCCTTAGAATAGTTAGATTTAAATAGTTCTAAGTTCTAGGGGACTGATCACCTCAGAAGTTAATTACCATAGTCCTCAGAGCCATTTGAACCTTTTAGACGTCAAAGGCACAATAATATTGAAATCTGGTGACTGTAGTGGCCATGGGAGGTGTGACAGTTCACCATCAACCTCAGAGAACCTGTCTTGGACAATACGAGCTATGTAAACAAGGGCCCTGCAGTCTTGGAACATAGCATCACCGTTGGGGAACAAATATACCTTGTGATCGACATGATGAGCTACAATGGTCACAAAACCCTTGGCAGTAACGCTATCTTGCTGAGTAACAAAGGAGTCCATATAGTACAGTGATACTGCTCCCCAGATCATCATGGATACACCGCCATGTTTTACTGTTTAGATGTAAACTCGGCCCGACTTTGGAAATCGTGTGCAACAAGACTCATCGGAACGAATGACTTTCTTTCTTTGCTCAATAGTCTAATTTTTATAGCTTCGGCACCCCGTTTTCCTGTTACAAGGTGGAGGTGGAGTGGGCCAACAGGCGATGCGGACTAAACAACGTTTGGACTCCGTACGGGTGTCGACAGCAGGTCCCAAGTGTGCCAAGGCACATGGATGGAGTGTCGCCATTGTGGATGAAGAGGACGGGAAATGGTTGTCCATTAAAGTGGACAGATGTACGTATGTCGTTCTTTGGAACTTCTGAGACCTGGTGACCTTCCTAACCTAGGTTTAAGTCCTGCCAATAAGTGGTCATATTGAAGAACACAGTAGATGTGTGTTTCGAAGTGCCACGTTTTGATAACATATTGATAATGTCTTTCACCGAAATACTTCTGGAAAAAATTCCTTCAAGGAACTAGTGTATTCATTTACAAAATTTCAATCTTATGAAAATTTGAGGTACGGAGAAATGATGTGTGTCTTGTGATGTGTTGGTAAAATCACCTTCTTGGCGCTGAGGCCAGGCAAAGGTGGCATGAGTAGTTTGGGAGGGTGGTCGGTCAAGGAGGAGGGTAAGTGTTAAATAATTATTCGTTTGTCTCGGGTAGAATATGATAAAATTTGTGCGACAAGCAATAGGAGAAGGTAGAAAGCTATGTGTGTAGCTGTTAATTTCTTCACTGCTTATGAGTTTTACGACAGTGAAGTTCTCTAAAGCTACTGACCCTTTTTGCGAAGACAAGTTGCAGCCATAGAAACAGTCAAGGTGCTGTTGTATGTGGTAAGGGAAGCGAGACAATGTTCAAAGATAAATTGATGTATGCCATTTAATTTTCCTCAGATTATGACGCGCAAGTTTAATTTTTTATAATTGTAAAATGTTGGAAATGTTGAGCAGAGAAGGTCTTAACGGACATTATAAGTAAGTTATACATTGCTTTTTAATTATTAGTGGAAGGTATCATATTTGTGTCTGTTGAAAACTTTAAAGGTCCTGAGCTTCAAACGAATGTTTGATGGTCTAAGAACACAAGTACTGGATATATGATTCGATAGTGGACACTCTATAATGCCTTTCAGTTATGATTATCAACTTTCTTGCTAGAGCACGGTGTAACTGTTCAGCCAATGTTGTTCTGTGTCTTGGTCTACTGAGTGTCAGTTTGTAGTTACTTTCAGTATACTATCAGTTCGTTTCGTTCCCCACAAATCCATGTCTCTACCCTATAGATTTGTATTACCTATTTCGGAAGCATCCGGATTTCTATCGGCGAGCTATACCTGTGGCAGCTTGGAGATGAAAGTGTGCGCGTTGGCCATCTTGGCGGCCTCCACGATGTCCTCCATGGTGCAGGTGTCCCGCCCGTAGCGGATGTTCTCAGCAACGGTAGTCTGGAAGAGCACCGGCTCCTGGCCCACCACGCCGATCTGCGAGCGCAGCCAGCCCACGTTCAGATTCCGAATGTCGCGGCCGTCAAGCTCCACCTGAATGAGGGGGAAAAATGCATCGAACCAGTGTTCTTGTAATAGGTTCCTCATTCACCATAAACTGGTATGACTCCTGTGCTAGTGTTGCTTATTGCACCTAGTAGTGAACGACGAATTTTGTCAGCTATGTCACAACGCAGGCTTTATTTTAGCTCATGTACAGCTTCTTACGCATTAAACCTTTACAACTAGACTACTGTGTCAATGTGTTTAACATTTATAAATATGTATATACCACTTCTACTCAAACAGCTATTATATTCAAGTAGGGACTGTATTCAAACAGTGAATGAAACGATCGTAAGGCATTAATATCCGGGAGCCCCAATTGGAGATGTTCTGTCGCCGAGTCGCAAGTCTTTTCACTTGACGACACACTGGGCGAGAGAAAAATGACTAACATCTATCCACCTGTCTCCGTACGAGTCCTAATTTCTCTTGTCTTCGCGGCCCTTACGCGAAACCTACGCTGTCGGCAATAGAATCTTTATGCAGCCAGCCGCAAATGCCGGTTCTCTGAATTTTCTCAATAACTTTCCTCGAAAAGAACGTCTCCTTCCCTCCAGAAACTCTCATTTGGGTTCATGAAGCGTCTCCGTGATACTCACGTACTGATAGAACGTACCAGTAGTACCATGCATCTAAATTGCCTTAATGTCTTCTTTTAATCCGACCTGGTGGGGTCCTAAAGACTCGAGCTGCACTGAAGTTCTACACGCAGTCTTCTTTAAAGATGAACCATACTTGCCTAAAATACTCCCAATAAACCGAAGTCGACCTTTTGCCTACCCTACAACTCATCAAATGAGCTCATCCATTTCACATCGCACATCAGCGTTGTGCTCAGATACTTTATCAACGTGACTGTGTCAAAGCAGCAAGTCACTAAAACTGTATTAGAACATTACAACATTGTTTTTCTTATTCCTGTTGTAACACTATCGACCTCTTTAGAGTCGAGAGACTTTGCACTAATGAAGCAAAGAATGAGTTTTGTACAGTATGCAGTGTATAAGAGGGTCTGCAGAAGACAATATTCTTTGACAGTGAGAAGTTTAATGTTTACATGTAATTAACAAATGTTCATAGTGTTATGTAAGTAACAATAAGTATCTTTTATTTAAGTATGTACAATTGTTTGTAAAGTGAAAACAACATGAGCTCAGGGCTAAAGTTAAGTATAGGTGAAAACCAGTAGGGATTTACCGCCGTTCTGGAAGGCCGGAAAAGGTGGAGATTTTTTGCTGCTAACGGAAACAGGTAGGAGAGGGGAGAAGTGGAGCAGGTCAGACAGGCGCAAGACACTGCTGAGGCAGGCGATGAAAGCTGATGCGCCCTGTACTCCCCAGGATTGTTTAAACAAAGCTAAAGTTTAACTGCTTAATAGATGTGAGTGAAGGGGAAGTGCTAAGGTACAAGTTTTCAACGCTTTAGAGGAGAAATAAAATCAAGCGAGTGTTGGTTCCTGGATGTGAAATGGTCTAAGGCATCCATTGCTTAGACTGACGCAGATCCCCAGGAAAAACAAACTCATATTTGCGATGGTATAAGTCGCATCATTCGATGCCACGAAGACAGGTAATAATCTCCGTCGCTGCGAAACGGTACGTACCTTCAGAGCACCTAAATCTCCAGCAACTGTGCTTACAACGACTCTACTGAAATTAACCGTCCATAGTTCTGTACACGAGCTGTGCTAACAAGTTTTTGTGTGTTTTGTTCAATAATCATTGAATTGTTTTTTATGCAAAACTACTTATTTAACCTAAAGTGTTGCAAGTAGGATTTCTTTCCTATACTAAAGAGAATGAAACCGAGAATCCATTGGTGTGAAACATTATTGCCCAAGTGAGTATTTTCTTGCGAAGTAAATTTAAATTATCACAGTTAAATAAAACGTGGAGAACTGTAGATCGCCTTGAAAGTAAAAAAAGTAAATGACAATTCTACCTAGTATGTGAACTTCGTTGTTGGGACCTTCTGTCCAAGGAATTATCTGAAGTAACTGTTTCAATCAAACTGAGAAAAACCAAGTATGAAACCTTTTGCAATCATTTCGATAGTAACAAAAGTATCGTAAAAATATTTCTTATGTATACTACAAGTTTTCAGAGGCAGTGTTCCTGATATTACCTTCAGAAACGTAAGTAGGCATTACTGTCGTTCCGACGTTGTTTTCATGGACCAGAACTTTCTAAGTGTGTGTGTGTGTATGAACAAATCTGAAAGCAGTCATTATTCAGCTACCTACGTGCATTAGCCTGTTCCTTCAATGATAGAAATTATTAAAAGAGAAAAAGTTTTAATAAGAACCAAAATATAGTAAAGACCAAATTTGGTGAATTTGTTGAGTAACGTCAATCGATCCAACGTATTGGCTGGCGACCGTTTTTTTTTTCAGTATTATTATCACTCGCAAGAAGTAGTTTGACGAAAAATAAAATCTGCAACCAAGACTATACGATAACTTCACATTTGACCCAGATTTATCCATTACGCGGCATCTGATGTCACTAGCGGTTGTTAAGGAGGTAGTTGTGTTAATTGCTTTAATTACCGAAGCTAGAATAACATCTGATATACTAAACGTAATTGCAAGAGTAGAAACCGTGTGTATTGTAAGCGGCCTTTAGACAGGATTAGAACATTTACTACGTCTATATACTATCGTTATATACGTCTTAAGGTGACAGAATAACATTTACATCGCCATGCTACCGTTATAATGTGCATCAACTTACACTTTTCTGCATTTGGAGCTAGCTGTAATTCATTACATCACACAGAAATTCTGTCTAAGTCACCCTGTATCCTGCTACAGACGCTCAACGACGACACTTTTCCCTACACTTCAGCGTCATCAACAAACAGTCGCAAATTGCTACTCACCCTACTCCTCATATCGTATGTAGGGGACAAAAGCCGTCGTATCACACTTCTCCGGAGCACACCTATGCTATCCTTGTCTCTGACGAACACTCGCTGTCGAGGGCAAAGTATTGCGTTCAATTAGGTAGGAAGTCTTCCGGCCACTCACATATCTGTGAACCTGTCACGTGTGCTCGGGCCTTCGTTAACAGTATGCACTCTGGCACTGTGTCAAACGCTTGTAATAAATCTAGAACGTGGAATCTGTCAGTTGCCCTTCATCCATAGGTTGTGAGATATAGCGCGAGAAAAGTGCATGCTGAGTTTCTCACTAGCGATGCCTTCTAAATCGGTGATAAGTTGAGGACTGAAGTTTTTCTGTCTCGAGGAAGGATATGGCTCTGTAATTTTGCGGATTCGGTCTCTTACCCCTCTTGCCTGCATGTCTCTCCAGTCGTTTGCGACTTTGAGCTGGACGACGGGTTCGCAATAAGCGCAAGCTACGTAAATGGCCAGTTCCATATGACCCCGCAGACATCTGTTTTCTACACTTTTATTTGCTTCTCAACGCGAGAGATGCCTATGTCTATGACCTCACACAGTCTGTGCGATGGTCGAACGATGGTATGACTGTACGATTCTCCCGCGTGAATGATTTTTTTTATGTGAAGTTTAAAACTTCAGCTTTCCTTTTGTGGTCTTGTATTGCCGCACCAAACTAATCAACTAGTGATCGAATAAAAGCATAGGACCACATTTTCTCGGGTTCTCGGTCGCTAATGACCTAGTTGTCGACGGATCGTTAAGCCATGATACTGCTTCATTTTCTTTAGGTAAGACTGAGTTTTAAGGCAAAACTAAAACACGTTCGAGCGTCTACGTGCTACCAAAATCAGGCGTGCAAATAGCGGAGGAGGTTTCTGTTTTTAGGATACTGGACAAACTGTAATAATCACAGATAATTCCATTTGTTCACCGTACAAGATTAAGAAAAAGAATTTTATTTAAGTTGAAGGTACTCACCGCTCCGTCTATCGGATCGTAGAACCTCTGTATAAGTTGGATACAAGTAGATTTGCCACAACCTGAGCTACCGACCAGAGCGACTGTTTCACCGCCTTTGATGGTCAGGTTCAGACCTTTCAGGATCTGAAAGATCAGTATTTATGATAGCAGGAACAGTATGGGCATTGATATAATAATAAAGTGTCATAATATACACTCCTGGAAATGGAAAAAAGAACACATTGACACCGGTGTGTCAGACCCACCATACTTGCTCCGGACACTGCGAGAGGGCTGTACAAGCAATGATCACACGCACGGCACAGCGGACACACCAGGAACCGCGGTGTTGGCCGTCGAATGGCGCTAGCTGCGCAGCATTTGTGCACCACTGCCTTCAGTGTCAGCCAGTTTGCCGTGGCATACGGAGCTCCATCGCAGTCTTTAACACTGGTAGCATGCCGCGACAGCGTGGACGTGAACCGTATGTGCAGTTGACGGACTTTGAGCGAGGGCGTATAGTGGGCATGCGGGAGGCCGGGTGGACGTACCGCCGAATTGCTCAACACGTGGGGCGTGAGGTCTCCACAGTACATCGATGTTGTCGCCAGTGGTCGGCGGAAGGTGCACATGCCCGTCGACCTGGGACCGGACCGCAGCGACGCACGGATGCACGCCAAGACCGTAGGATCCTACGCAGTGCCGTAGGGGACCGCACCGCCACTTCCCAGCAAATTAGGGACACTGTTGCTCCTGGGGTATCGGCGAGGACCATTCGCAACCGTCTCCATGAAGCTGGGCTACGGTCCCGCACACCGTTAGGCCGTCTTCCGCTCACGCCCCAACATCGTGCAGCCCGCCTCCAGTGGTGTCGCGACAGGCGTGAATGGAGGGACGAATGGAGACGTGTCGTCTTCAGCGATGAGAGTCGCTTCTGCCTTGGTGCCAATGATGGTCGTATGCGTGTTTGGCGCCGTGCAGGTGAGCGCCACAATCAGGACTGGATACGACCAAGACACACAGGGCCAACACCCGGCATCATGGTGTGGGGAGCGATCTCCTACACTGGCCGTACACCACTGGTGATCGTCGAGGGGACACTAAATAGTGCACGGTACATCCAAACCGTCATCGAACCCACCGTCTACCATTCTTAGACCGGCAAGGGAACTTGCTGTTCCAACAGGACAATGCATGTCCGCATGTATCCCGTGCCACCCAACGTGCTCTAGAAGGTGTAAGTCAACTACCCTGGCCAGCAAGATCTCCGGATCTGTCCCCCATTGAGCATGTTTGGGACTGGATGAAGCGTCGTCTCACGCGGTCTGCACGTCCAGCACGAACGCTGGTCCAACTGAGGCGCCAGGTGGAAATGGCATGGCAAGCCGTTCCACAGGACTACATCCAGCATCTCTACGATCGTCTCCATGGGAGAATAGCAGCCTGCATTGCTGCGAAAGGTGGATATACACTGTACTAGTGCCGACATTGTGCATGCTCTGTTACCTGTGTCTATGTGCCTGTGGTTCTGTCAGTGTGATCATGTGATGTATCTGACCCCAGGAATGTGTCAATAAAGTTTCCCCTTCCTGGGACAATGAATTCACGGTGTTCTTATTTCAATTTCCAGGAGTGTATTTTAGAAACGAAAGGTTTTTGTCGTAAAGCACACTGCAGATTTCCCCTGAGGCGTTTAAATACGTTTTTATGAACAAAATATGGCTTTTAGTTACCTTCACGCCTTTGCGGGAAGGATACTCGAAATGCACGTCGTTGAAGTTGATGGAGCCGTCGACTTTGTCCGGGCGCTCTCCCTCAGTGGAAATGCTGTCGATCAGAGATTCGCGGTCGATGACGGAGTACACCTTGGCGGCGGCACCCCTCGCTATCGAAAATGCTTCGATAAATGGCGACGCGGCCCCGAACGACATGAAGCCTGTCATGCATCCCATGAACACCTGCGGCAGAGAGAAAGGCATCTGCTATAGTGCTGCAGAACTCCACGTCAACAGTTCAACTGGTACTGTAGTCAAACGTAACTTACATGAGATGGAATAAAGTACAGTTTGATTAAGGGTCATCTAATCTCCGGGTATAATATTTCGTACGTCACAGCAAGGACTTCCTTAGATACAACTTTAGTTGTGTAATTCTAATGATTACATTGGAATGACATGAAAGATTTTACCTTTCCTTTCTGTGTGCAGGAAACCGAAAGCCGAGGCCGTTTCTAATTCGTTTAATACTGAAGTGTAGTTCCGGTAGTGCTGCCCGTATCAAACTCAACTGTACAGCAGGCAAACGCGTTACCTTATCTTCTGTTCTGACTTCGTAAGGCACTGCATCCGCATTCCGGAGGGGAGCAGTTTGAATCCCTTTTCGCTCATCAAGATTTAGGTTTCCTTTGGTTTCCCGAACTAGCTTAAAACGAATGCCACGTTGATTCCGTTGTAAATGACACAACTAGTTTCCTTTTCATCCGTTCTCAATCAAGTTTAGACTCCGTCTCTAATGACCTTGTCGTCCACGAAAAAAATAAGTTTCCCTTTCTTCCCCTTTTTAAAAACTCGTCTGCCAAACTGGTTTTCAGTTTATTAAATAGTGTTGGAAACTTCTTAACAAACCAAATTAAAGCCGTTAGACCTTTCGTGAAAGCAAGCTTTCTAATTGGAACCCCTCTAGTAAACTGATTTTTTTTTTATTTCGGAGCACGGTAGTCAAGTGATAGGACAAGATCTGAAATTTTGTTTAACAATAATCAAAGCCATTGATTGCTTACGTACACAGTACTGATACAAATGTTGTCAACAGCGTATAGCAAATTTCAATGTCGAGCTTGGACGTATTGTTCAAGGTTGAAGGACGTGGGCCGAGACTATTTGGGACTTTCTACGCACGTAACTGCACTTTGATAAGGACGGATGGTCCTCTTCTGCGGTCTGCCGTATTACCTATTCGAATATTTTACAAAAATGGCGATGCTGTTGGGCGCAGTTGCTTCACAACACGAATATCGATGACGATTTTTACCACACTGTATCGTAGATCCGAGGTAGCCTAGCCATCTTGATTTTAGTACGAAAAGAATTTCCATTCCCTTTGCAAGTAGTTTCATGCTTAATTCGTCTAATTTTGAGCACTTAGTGATAATGTACATGTTGCTGTAATCTTTCACTCTTTATGTTTCTGTGAACATTTCTCTTTACCAATTTAGTATCAATTTCTATTTACATTTTGGTGATCTTATTTTTATCCTGTATTTTACATATTTAATATTTTTACTTCAATTGCGACTATGGTCTCAATTTATATATGGTTTTCACAAGTAAATTAATGCTAGAATATACACTGTTTTCTATAGTTGTATTGTTTTATAAATACTAAAAATCTTGTAGACACTACTGTTATGTGAACATAAGCCATAGGTACAACAAGCAATAAATAATTAATGTAACTGTACAGCCACTCACAGTGTAATTTTATATTTCTTAATAGCTTTTTATCATATGTATAGCCGGCTGTTGTGGCAGAGCGGTTCTAGGCGCTTCAGTCTGGAACCGCGCTGCTGCTACGGTCGCAGGTTCGAATCCTGCCTCGGGCATGGAGGTGTGTGATGTCCTTAGGTTACTTAGGTTTAAGTAGTTCTAAGTCTAGGGGACTGATGACCTCAGGTGTTAAGTCCCATAGTGCTCAGAGCTATTTGAACCATCATATGTATATACATGGCGTTGCCTGATGTGAATATAATTACCTTAAAACGATTGATTAATCTTCCAGTACCAAAATACCTTTACGGAATTAAAGTTGATGTTCAAATGTCCACCAACAGTACTAGAAAACGATGTATATTGCAATGAAATCTTCTCTTACTGTTCTGATGCATGAAAAAATACAGCAAAGGATAATAAGATAAGATTTTTGAAGGAGTTCAGTCGAATAACTTACCGTGATCATGGTGGCAGCGTCGTACACCTTGTCGTCTGTTTTGTACATGTCTTCGATTATTAGCCCCACACCGTACCAGAAGGCGAGTGCGTAGCTTGCATATATGACAAACCATAAGATACCGAATCCAAGCCCATTCAGCAGATTCCTTCTGACGTTGAGCTTTTTAGCAGACAAAAGATTTTTCTCATATCTGTAGAGAGAATTAAAATAAGGTTTACATGTGATGTTAAGCCTACTCTTTTTGTTATTAGCGGTTAGATAAATGTTTCAAATACGCAGATGAAGTCCCGGCCATTATCCTGTCAAGAAATATGACACTGGAGAAACTACAGCGGCTCAGTTGGGAAAGTGTGCTAGGGAATTAGACCTTACTGTTTCTTAATTGTCGAACCGTTTTGTGTTCGTCCAAGCTGAACCGTGAAATCTCCAAAAACCCAAATTAAGAAGGCAGAATGATTATTTGAATGCCAGTTTCACTATACACCAGACTCACCAAGAAGGCGTAGTGGCTAAAATGCTATATTCGTATTCAAGAGGAGTGGAATTCAGTTCCCTGTCCACCTTTAACAGTTCAAGTTTTTCGTGGTTTCCTTGAATCACCGATCTTATAAAAAAAATGAACATGTTCCATTCCTTTCTCATCTTTGTATTTTTCGTATGGCCTCGAAATCGATTTAGTAATAAATTTTATCCGTCCTTCCCAAATATCGGTCAAATGGTTTGTATTACGTTCCACTAATCGTGCTGAATGAAACCCGAGCAGATTGGTGTTTGGGATGTGGAAAGAAGGCAGAGATGTACGTTTAGTTTAATTTTGTGAAATGCAGTGAGGTTACTTAACTATATAGTGCTAATTCCAATTATAAAATAACCTGGTACATTAAACTTAAGATAATCTGTGAAGATAGCCTTCTCTGGAGTGGAAGGAGTTTCTTAACACTTCAACTCCACTACATTATCCATATGACATTCAGTGTGCTCTGGCAAGTTATACATATGCAACAGCGTAACCATCTCCATTCAGTATTAATCTTAACCCTTTGAAGTGTTTGTGAAGGTTGTTTTCGTTCCCAGTGCTATAAAACTTTTTTCACTATTTTTTTTTAAACTGAACTATTAGTAATGACAAAGATGATCAATGAATACAAATATTTTAAACAGATAATTTTTTGGAAAGGAAGCTCTAGAATTGACACCGAATATAACTGTTACAACACACTTCCATTTTCTAAAAATACTGTAAGCTGAGTTTCCTCCATGTATTATCCCATAACAAGTTAATATTCGACAGTATGTAAAAGACACTAATTTCTTCATTTTTAAATCGTCTGTAGAGCAATCAAGCACTCTGCAAACAAAGCTGGCCTTAAGCGCTTAATAATTCAAGGTAGTTTGTTTACCAGTTAAGGTTATAATACTCAGTACTTCGGCCTTCTCTCTGTTATCTTCTGTTTCGGTGCCGCTATGTTCAACGCGTGGAACGTATAGAGGATTTCGAACCACTTATTAATCTTATGTAAGACCAAAACCTCTTACAGTTTTTACTCAGATTGGTTAACAAAATGCCTCTCTCATTTCTCTCCTTAAGCTTTTGTTTGTCATTCACGTTTTGATTTCTCTTGAATCTGTAATGACGCTCTCTTTGATTAAGTAGAAGTTTTCTATCACGGCTATTAAATGGCGATGGTTGTTTTTCATACCTTAAGACATTGCTCGGGACATTTTTGTTTGAGGCATATTGAACGATGCTTTTGAATTTTTTTTGTCTTTGCTACACATCGTAGTCCTCACCTCTGAATATTTGATGCTGGCTACACAGGTGCTCTGAAGTTTGAATCCTGACACTCTCGTTAAGCAATAATGTTTTCCTACCTTTCTCAACATTCGTTACAAAACTTGTAGTCATAGTATGTATCACAACCTCATTATCATTGATACCTTCCTCTACGTCAACTGATTGCGAAGTTCACGTCTGTTTGTTGTTAGGTGGTCGAAGATACTACCTTCACGAACTGGTTCTGTACTTCTCCGCTTGAAGTATTTTCGGACAAGTCATTCAGCACAATGTCGCACGAATCCCTGTCTTTGGTACCAGTTTTGATGGCATGATTCTCCTAGTCTATACTTGCCAAGTTGAAGCCGCCCCCCTATTACAACGGAAAAGTAAGGAAAATTAGTAACGACATTCTGACGAGAGCCTGAGAGGCAACACTTGAAGAAGCAGGATGTCCGTGACGTACCGTTGTGCCGTTGGAGATCCCTCAGTCACTACCGACCTTAACATACCTGGTGGTTCCCCACACCTTGACACCAGGAGTAATACCACTGTGCCTCTCCAAAACACTGGAAGAATGGGACATCTCGTCAGACCGGCGTCGTATTCACTGATCATTGTTATCGGGGGTAGTGCCGTACCGTGATTCATCACTGTACACAATGCGACGCCATTCATCAGCTGCCTATCCTTCGCCTTGACTTCACCACTCCAGACGCTACCTTTTCAGTGTCAATGGCAGCCTACTCGTGGGACGGTAATTCCCTAGCTCGGCTGCTCCTTCTCTCTAATAGTACGAGATGACACAGAACGTTGCAAAGAGTCTATTAGTTGTTCTCCGGTGGCAGACGCGGGGATGCCGTGGTTAGGATGTGCTTGGTACATAATGAGAGCCTCTCGTGCGGTGGTCAGACGTAGTCAACCGGAACCTTGACGACGTTTGTGCCTGTCACCACTTTACCAAGCAATCTGAAATCGGGCCATTGTTACATCTGGACGCCTCAAAAATTTGGACATTTCACGATTTGACCAGGCGGCCAAATTGAGACCCACAATGAGGTCTCTTTCGAAGTGTCAACAACCGGTATAGCTGCCTCACACGAAGTACGCGGCATCCTTTATACTGATCATTCCACGAACAACACTGGTCCACTCCGATGACCGTTATACCAGTCACAGAGAATTGTGAACGCTGATCAGTTAGACACGCGCCAACGGTGTGTACGTGTACGAAGTTACATTGAGATTTGACAATGTCTTTTGGGTGCTCCTCCTATTTTTTTAAGGAAACGTAACCAGTTAGCCTTTCTCGACTTTCGGACGAGGTCTCCGCAAGAAGACCGTAGCAGTATAGGTACCATAGTTGCTAACTTCTACCAGCAACCAACGCCAACAACATGACGATGACTAGCAGTTGCTTCTAGGAAATACTGTCGGGTTTACTCGAAGTGAACCAGTGGCAGACATCTACATCTATATCTACATTTATACTCTGCAAGCCACCCAACGGTGTGTGGCGGAGGGCACTTTACGTGCCACTGTCATTACCTCCCTTTCCTGTTCCAGTCGCGTATGGTTCGCGGGAAGAACGACTGTCTGAAAGCCTCCGTGCGCGCTCTAATCTCTCTAATTTTACATTCGTGATCTCATCGGGAGGTATAAGTAGGGGGAAGCAATATATTCGATACCTCATCCAGAAACGCACCCTCTCGAAACCTGGCGAGCAATCTACACCGCGATGCAGAGCGCCTCTCTTGCAGAGTCTGCCACTTGAGTTTATTAAACATTTCCGTAACGCTATCACGGTTACCAAATAACCCTGTGACGAAACGCGCCGCTCTTCTTTGGATCTTCTCTATCTCCTCCGTCAAACCGATCTGGTACGGATCCCACACTGATGAGCTATACTCAAGTATAGGTCGAACGAGTGTTTTGTAAGCCACCTCCTTTGTTGATGGACTACATTTTCAAAGCACTCTCCCAATGAATCTCAACCTGGTACCCGCCTTACCAACAATTAATTTTATATGATGACCCGAAAGCCATATGTGGAACGGGTCAGACGGCAAAGCCTGAAGAATCATAACGAGCTGTATGTAACTCCGCACACTTTGAAATTATAACAGTCGTATCAGTAGACTCCGTAGAGCCGTTCACCAGCTGGTCCATTGTGAAACATTGAGGAGTTGTTACTGAATGAAAAAACGCATGCGGAGATATATCAATAACAACTGAAAGAGAAAACTTCCAGTTACATGACTCTAAGCAAATTTTCATTAGGTACTAATTAATGGACTATTGCTGAAGAGGAACCTACCTCTCCACCTCCTTCTCACGGCCTCCAAAGGCAATGACGGTCCTTAAGGAGCTAAGCACCTCTTCCGCAATAGCCCCCGCCTGCGCGTACTTAGACATTTCTTTCTTGGCGATGCGCGATGTTGCGAAACCGACGATGCTAATGGCGATGACGCTGACAGGTAGAGAGATCAGGCAGATGAGCGCGAGTTCCCAGCCGCGGTAGAGGGCCAGGCCCACACTGCCCAGAAAGGTCACCACCATATGGACGAACATGGGCACCTTCTCCCCAACGCCGTCCTCCAGCTTCGTCATATCCCTGTCACAAATCAAGTACCACATTACATTTTATTTTTGAAACTTCTTAACCGATTCCTTTGAAGATTTATCCATTGTCATTATGTACACTATCTGACCAAAAGTATCTGGACGGCCTTATGCTGAAGTGACCACAAGATTTCGCCCGAGGCTAAGCCACCAGTGGAAAAGGTGCAGAGGGTGTTTTGTTGGTAGTAGGAGAAGCAGCAGCAGCAGCAGAGTAGGTGGGTCAGAAGCGTCCAGTGACTTCGGACGTGGACCAATCGTTGCACATCACCTCAGTAGCAAATCCACCAGGGACATTCCAACCATTTTAAAGGTGCCCGAAGCAGCATCCGTGAGGCAATGGTTTGTGGCCAATAACATTCTTGAAATGCATTGGTCAAAACAGAGACCCAACCTGAACCTAATGGTGCACGTTAGGGATGAGTCAGAACGTCGACTCTGTTGCAGACTCAAGTGTCCTACTTAACTACATTCTCTAGCTACGACTCTTGAGGAAGAATGGGCTACCATTCCTCCATAGCCACCTCGTACAAAGTGTCCCCAGCAGACTTCAAGACGAAGGGTTGACATATTAATGTCCACAATGACATATTAATGTCCACAGATAGGTGCCAGAATACTTTTGATTAGGTAGTGAACAACAACACAAAAGGCTGGTGGACTTAGGTGGTTATAAACTCATATTAACAAACAAACTCAGAATTACCCTGGCATTCAATTTCCAAATCCTATATTAGAAGCGATAACAAAAAAATTGACTGTTTGTAGTGCAGTATCGAAAAAAATTAATTTCCATATATTCGTGAAAACACCTTTGAATTAACGAAACAGTCGGACAAAGAAATATGCATATGTACAAATACGAAGTTTGGAACTTTAAGAGTGGCAACTATTTATTTACAGCTCGTACAAAATAGAACCTTATTTCAAAGTTTTACTGATCTTCAAAGTAGATACCAGCATTGTGTATAACCCGTTGCCAGCTAAGTGGAAGTCGTAGGATACTCTTAGCAGTGCCAGTTGTGTTGACAGTTCGAGTGGCGCGTTCCCTTGCCCGACGAATTTGTAGCAGTTCTGAAGCGAATGCCGTGAAGTGTTTCCTTCAGTTTAGAAATCGAGTTGAATGCACGAGGGCTTAAGACAGGGACTGTAGGTCGTACAGCACTTAGTAGCCTCATCAGTCAAACAAATCAGTAACAGCTTGTACTCTATGTGCTTGAGCAATCTCTTGCAAAATGATGGTCAGGTCCTTCAGAAAGTGTCATTACTTCTGTCTCTATGCTGTTTACTTTTAGAACACAACCTACGACCAGCTTAGAAGTGATGACACTTTCTGCAGGACCTGCCATCATTTTGCAGGAGAATGCGCAAGCACATAGAGTACAAGCTGTTACTGATTTGTTAACTGATGGGGCTACTTAGTGCTGTACGACCTACAGTCCCTGACTTAACCTCTCGTGAATTCAACTCGATTTCTAAACTGAAGGAAACACTTCACGGCATTCGCTTCAGAACTGCAACAAATTCGTCGGGCGAAAGACCGCGCCGCTCGAACTGTCAACACATCTGGCACTGCTAAGAGTATCCTACGACTTCCAGTTCGCTGGCAACGGGTTATACACAATGCTGGTGTCTACTTTGAAGGTCAGTAAAACTTTGAAACAAGGTTCTATTTTGTACGAGCTGTGAATAAATAGTTGCCACTATTAAAGTTCCAAATCTAGTAAGTTCTCCGTAACGTATATTAAGTCAGTACTTGATTATAAACAACATTTCTAGTTACATGACCCGGAGCTGCGATGAATAAATTCTTGGGAGAGCCCATCCTTGAATAAGCAACAAAAAATTGCCCATAAGAGGAACATGGATATGTCAAATCCACTCCGCAGTATTTAATGAACTGTGAACTGTAATAGCAAATGCAAGTCTGATTGGAACGCATATCCGTCGGATGGACAGTTTCCGTACGACTGGCGCTGCAGCTTGGTCTACAACACGTTGTTGTAAACGTCTCTATGGCAACGCCTTTTCAAAGCTCTATAGGCGGCTTTTGTTTCTGCAACTACAGCCGTTTTACCCTTCGCTATTTAAAACTGTCAAAATCGCTGCCAGGTGTCAGGGATTTCCTTGATTCGACTGTAAGAATGTTTCAGTAGTAAACAACAAGTATGTTAAAACTTCATGCATGACACGACATTTTTTCGAGCACATCGGTGTTTATGACGTCATATCTCCGGAACTATGAGTCGTACAATTATCTATTTGCGTAGGTACATTCAGCGAAATATATGGATACTGTCAGTGAAATGTGTTGTCAGTGACCCTAGTACTGAAAAGTAATAAATTAAAACTTCATGCAAGAGGTGGCATTTTGTTACGCTTCTTAATATTTGAAGCCATATCTAGTGAAGTATGTCGTACAGCGATATACTTTTGTTTCTACATTTAGCGGAATATGTTGATACTGTCTGCAAATGGGTAGCGAATAGATTTAGTAGCTAAGAAATGACAAGTTTCGACGTCACGCACAATGTGGCAGTTTTTCACGCCATCTCAGAGTTTATGTCGTCGTATGTCCTGAACTATGAATGTCTCCATGATATACTAATATTGTAGGTGGGACCAGTGTACTAGAATAGAGCAGTTCGTAGGCTTCACTGTGTGCACATGGTATGGCAGGCAGTAATACCTTCCGTACACAGTGCGTTAAACACCCCACTGGTACACTTGCATCATTTGAAAAGAAGAATGATCACTAATCGTCGAACTACACTACTCGTCTCCAGTCAGCTGGTGTTCAATTTATGTGTAGCTTTGTATGCTGCTGTCATCAGTGGTCTTCGGCGAGGTAGCCTCCTCCAGAAATGTTCACTCTATGTGGTTCTGTTCGCAATGCACATTCGGAAACAGGCAGAAAATGTACTGCATTCGTTGGTGGCAGAATTCCTGTCAGATTTGAAACCATGTTCTTTGAGAAGGTCTGCCGCTCGCTTCTAATTCATATCAGTTAGGACCATTTTACTATAATAGCTCTTACGCCATGCTACGCGGCTGCGAGGTGTACACCATTCCTTGAAGAACCGTTGGACAGTCCTCGTCGATGCGCCAACAAAACCTCAGCTCCATTCACTGTGTGGGTATGGGCACTACCAAACATGACAGCTTCTTTCTGCCATCCTGTCACGTCTCCACGACGACCCACATTACGCGCTAATTCTAATCAACGGACTAGCCCATACACCCGACTCAACTGCCAAGACGTACCAGTTGTACACCACTACAGCGCGCTAAAGCGAACTACCTGCTCTTTTAAGGGAATGAAATATATTTTTTTCTGCAAGTTTTTATCTTATTAATTTTAATAGTGATTGTGAAAAAACATAAGGATATTTAAATGGCACACAATACAATACATCTCAAGATTACAGCTAACTATCAAAACCTTTCAAGTTAGTTTATCTTGTGTAAAAAGTAAATTAAAGTATGCATACTTCTTAAAATATGTTTGTTTGTATATTTGTAATGGCAGACGAGACAATGCATCTCAAGATTACAAAATGATTCAAATGGCTCTAGGCACTATGGGACTTAATATCTCAGGGCGTCAGTCCCCTAGACTTAGAACTACTTAAACCTAACTAACCTAAGGACATCACACACACCCGTGCCCGAGGCAGGATTCGAACCTACGACGGTCGCAGCGGTGCGGTTCCGTACTGAATCGCCTAGAACCGCTCGGTCACAGCGGCCGGCTCAAAGTTACAGCTAACTACGAAAACCTTTCTTGTTATTGTATCTTGTGTAAAAAGTAAATTGAAGTATGCATACTTATTATAGAAATGGATGAATGTATATTTGTTTGAATGTTCCGTATCTCCTCTTAAACTAATGGACTGATTTCAACCAAACTTGGTAACACATCGATTACTGTCAGGGAACAGTCGCTGTTGGATTTCACGCCATAAAATGAGAGGCGTGAAAAACTGCCGCATCATGCGTGACGTTTGAATTTATTACTTCTGTTTTGCTAACTCTACTCGCAATAAATTCGCAGACAGTTTGAGACAGACACATGTCAATCGATTTGGCATTATCATTTCAGACATGTTCAATAATTTTCTATAAGTGGTATGTGATTGTTGTAGCATTAAGCATTTTAGTAGCTGTTGTATTATGCTTTCTCGAGCTGATTTCGTAACGTGCGGATTCTACAGTAATTAGAACTGCTCAGTGGAATGAACAAGTAACTTAACAAATAATATGTGTTACAAATAAAAGTGAGCAATACAAAGATGAGCAGTAATGTCGACGAGCAGTAGAAAGATCGTTACATGTTACACAATAAAACAAAATGAAAAACAGAAACAGTAAAATAAGGCAAAGGAAGTGAAAGAAGTCGACTGCAGAAAGAAGTGACACGATTAAACAAAATAATGTAAGCATGAGAGCCGTCAGAAGCCGATTGTTACTGGTGAATACAGCTTTCTTCCATAGAAAAGGTTTACTGCCTGCAGTTCATTAGCTTCACACATGCTTTTCGAGAGTCTCATGCTAGATTACCACAACTACTTTTTCTCCTGAACAACAATCCTTTTGTCCTATACTGTATTAAATTCTTCGCAGATAAAGATTATGAGACAGTTTTCTCCGAAAAGCCTGCTGAAGTTTATGGCGTAAGTGGAAGGACAAAATGTGGCATGCACTTTTGCACCGTACGAGGGGAAAGCCCTCTGGCGTCGATGGTACATGAATTTTCGTCACGACGAGTCATTTTTCTCCTTTCAACGACAAGTGGACGGTGGGAACAAAGTTATTTCACCGGTACTCACTCCGACATGCGGCTAGCGAACTCCCCAGACTGGTGCACGTCGTACCACCCGATGTCCTGACGTAGCGCCGAGAGCAGGTAGAGGTTTCGGATCCGGTGAATCTGCAAACGGCAACACGAGATCATAACATATCGCCAGGTGCAGCGTACAAGTATTCTAGAAACATCGTTGCTCTCACTACTCATTTTTGTTATAAACGCTAACAACATGAACGTAGGAATACTTTAATTATAATAATATAAATAAAATAGAAATAAAATATCTTTCCTGTGCAACACAACTAGCTTTTTACTCTCGTAAAGTAATGAGTGCTGTCGACAGGGGAACACAAATTGATTCTATGTTTCTAGTTCTTTAAAAACAGATACAAACGTTCTCGGACGCAGAAACATGTATTTTGATGGAAACCCGTTTCGGTCAGTTTTTGACCATCCTCAGACCCTCATAACGCGATGATAGTCGGTGGCGGTGAATAGAGCGGATGATGTAATTCCGACGAATGTCAACTTCTCACAGCAGTGAACAGTTGAAGTTCGTGGAGTTACAACACCCGCTCCATTCACCGCCACCGACTCCCACCGTAGTATGAAGGTCTGATGATGGTCAAAAACTGACCAAAACCGTTTACCATAAAAGTAAATGTTTTTGCGGTCGAGACTATTTGTGTCCATTTTTAAAGTACTTTTTGCCAGACAGCTACTCTCGACGAGAAATGTTATCAAAAATTACCATGTTTCTAGCTTTCCTGAAGACTTTCGATACTGTTCTTGTCGTGTAACTTTTAATCAGATTACGTGCCTGAAGTATCGTCTCAGTTATGCGACTGCATTCGTGGCGTTCTGTCACAGTGTGTAGTAACTGATGAAAGCTCATCGAGTAAAACAGAAGTCTTGTATACAGTGCAACTACTGCTGTCACTAATCATCTTGGGGCTGAAGAAGCCGCTTCAGCTGTACTTAATCTTTTTTATTATCAGATCACAGCCTGTTTGGTGGCAAAGAAAACTACGTCCTCAGATAAGCTATAACTAAGTAACTGGTACTAATGACTTAGTTACATGTCACCTTAGGGTGTGGTTTTCAGTGCCACGAAACCGGTTGTGTTCTGACAATAAAAAAGAGTAAATACAGCAGAAGTGGCATGTTAATCCTTAAGATAAAGCAGAAGTGATATGTTGCGGTCCCCAAGGAAGTGTTATGGGCCCTCTTCTCTTCCTAATCTGTGTAAACGATTTAGGCGACAATCTGAGCAGTCATTTTAGATTATGTCCAGATTATGCTATCATTTACCGTATAGTAAAGTGATCAGAAGATCAAAATCAATTGCAAAATAATTCAGACAAGATATTTTTATGATGCAAAAAGTGACAATTGACTCTAAATAATGAAAATTGCGAGCTCATCCAAGTGAGTACTAAAAGAAATCCGCTAAATATCGGTTACACGATAAATCATACAAATCTAAAGGCTGTGAATTCAGTTAAATACCTATGGATAAGAATTACAAAAATATAAATAATTTTATGGGGAAGGTGAACCAAAGACTGCGCTTTAATTGCAGAAAACTTTGAAGATGCAACAGATCCACTAAATAGACTGCCTACACTACGCTTCTCCGTCTTCTGCGAAAGTGTTGTTGTGCAGAATGGGATCCTGAGTAGGTAGGGTTGAGGGATAACGTCAAGCAGGTTCAAAGAAGGTCAGCTCGTTTTGTGATATCGTGAAATAGAGAAGAAACCGTCGCGGATATGATACGCGAGCTGTGGTGTCAATCATTAAAACAAATGCGGTTTTCTGACGAGATATGTTTATGAAAATCTCCTACTTTCGTCTCCGAATGAGAAAATATTTAGTTAACACCATCCTATGTAGGGAGAAACGACCATCTCAATAAAATAAGAGAAATCAGAGCTCGCACGGAAAGTGTTGGTTTTTTCCTACGCGCTTTTCGAGAGTAGGGCGATGGAGAAACAGTGTGAAAATGATTATTTTAACTCTCTGTCAGGCACTTAACGGTGAGTTGCAAAATGGTCATATAGATGTAGATAATGTATCTATATTTCAGTTGTAGAACTCTTTCTCAAACTGACAGTCTGTCGGACTTATTTCTTCTATTCTTGACATTCGCCACGAAGCTGATAAACAGATTTCAAATGGTGGAATATTAGCGACAATATAGTGAAAAACATCTATTATGGTGCCAGTGAGATGTCATTTATTATGAAAAACATGCGTGATAACGTTATAAACATTTATCAAAACCCGTATAAACAAAAAGTTTCATATCCGACCAGAGCGTTCTTACGATACCACCGATGGACGCTTGCGATTTGCTTTCACTAACTCGTAGACAGTCTTAGTGGCACAGCCCCTTATTGTTTCATTTATCATAAGATTAAATTAATGGATTCACGTTCGACTGCACGGCACGATATATCGCTTCAAAGCACCTTCTGTCACTCGACATTAATTTCAAGTACTATGCACAAACTGTCTTCCACGTCTGCTTCTGATCAAAATTGAGCTTCCCACTTCTCAAAACGATCGATGGTTGTGGACAATAATTAGATATCAACTCTAGGTTTCCCCTCCGCTGCGGTATTTTGCGCTATTAATGGACGATTCGCTTGGCTACAATTTGTAACATGATCACAAGTAGTTAGAGTAGTAACAGTTGCACAAAAATAGCGTGCAGTTCTTTAATACGCTATTAGGCTCTTGGCACACAAGTCCCTTTGACAAAAGTTGCCGAATAAACTGTTCAGCCAACTTTTCCCACGTTCCCTTTCAAGAGAAGTTTTCATTACAGTATTTTCTACGACACCATACACACTTCTCTTCTCCTTTGTGTTTCCTTCTGATTCTACATCCAAACCTATACAAATCGCTGTTAAGTGCGTAGCAGAGAGTACTATTTGTTTCATAATTCATTAAGTTTTCTCTCTGTCTACCGACTGAGCTACCCAAGCACGAAAGCACGACTCACTACAAACCCTCACAGCTTTATTTCCTTCAGTACCTCATCTCCTACTTTCCAAACTTCACATCAGCTCTCCTGCGAAACTTGCCTCCTAAAGGCAAAAGTTCCGAGTTCGAATTTGGGTCCGACACACAGTTTTAATCTGTCAGAGAGTTTCAGATTAGCGCAAATTCCGCTGCAGAGTGAACTTTCATTCTGGAAACATACGCCACAATACGGCTGTCATGTCACCGCAATATCCTTTCTTCCACAAGTGCTAGTCGGGCAGGTTTAGGAGAGCTGTGAAGTTTAGAAAGTAGGAGATGGGGTACTGGTGGAAGTAAAGGTGTTAGGACGGGCCGTGTGTCGTGCTTGGGTAGATCGATAGAGCACTTGCCCTTCAATGGCAAAGATCCCGAGTTTGAGTCTCGGTCGGTCACACAGTTTTAATCTACCAGGGTGTTTCACAGTTAGTCTTCTTTTGCAATATTTTGTTCAGTATGAGGATGAATTTTACTAGGGTGCGGTTGTTGTGTTGTAGGACCTAGATCAAACATCATCCTACAACTACTACCAACTTCTTTATAACATGACCGTTTTCCTCATAGCAACATTTGTCACATTGTAAAATGGTATAGGATGTTTGAAATGAGCAGAAAAATAGATAAACGCTGTGTAATGTCCCCACAGCAAATACCCTCTATAACGCACCAATTAATCATTTTCAATCAAACCATCCACATTCATTCACTTTGGAAAAGTTATCTGATCTGATCTTCTCTTAATATATGCGGTGACAGCTCGTCGACGCCAAAGTATTTTCTAGTGCATTTATTCTTTGAAATAACAGAGATGCATATATGCATTCTCCATGGTTGTTAGAGTGGTAACTAGGACAGCTTCTTGAGTATCTGTGGAGGGATTTGTGCCGCTAGCGGTTTGTTTTGAAGGGAAAGAGATTGTAAAAGGAAAATAATTAAGGCGTGGAATCACCGGAGATCTGGACATGTAATGGAGATGGATTTAATACACGATTTCGTCCATAAATAAGGGGTTGCGACTTTTTTGTTCTGGAGTGAATGAACGAATGAGTTTTTTTCTGAATCATTTGCTGATCACGTTGGCCCCGTAATTAGTGGGGAAGTTTCAGCTGTGTCGAAGAGAGCCTGCAATCATTGAGTCTGTGTTAAATCGTCCAAAAAGGCTTCGTACACATCTGGAATTCGCAATCTTTCGTAAAAGGAACAAATTGTCCAAACGATTGATTCTCCCAACTGACTGCAGTGTTTAACAGTAATAATAAATGGAAAGATCTCTTACAGCAAGCCAGCCGCTGATTACCAAGACGAAGGACTCCACCAAAGATTCTATTTGGCTGATTCTTTTTATCACTATATCACGTAATGAAATCTTATATTAAAAACTATACATAGATAAATGAGAGAAAGAGAGGGAGCGAATGAAAATAGAGATAATACTAATAATCCTCCATTAGTCTAATTTTTCGCCTGTCTTTTCACGGATCAGCCAAGAACTGGGAGGGCCTTACTTTACTGTATAGACTTATGTGTGAAGGTGAAGGGATCTTAAAGACAACAGATACACGTCTATACAGACAAGACATTACACAGAGAGAGCGGCTAGCTGCATTGATCATCTATTCTTAGATTAAAGAGACGGCAACTTATTATCCGAACATTTAAAATGTTAAAGCTGTATAGAAAGGCGAGTATATATGAGAACCAAGTGTAAACGATAAGAATGGAAGACAAGGCAGAAAACAAAAGAGCACGGATTAAAAAGGTCGTTAGGCAGGAACGGTCTCCTTCATTATTCAACTTATAGTGCCTGTATTGAAGAAGTAAAGGGTGTACATAAGAGGTTCACAAGTTGGATTAAAACGATAATATGCGCTTATAACACATCATCCCTGTGCAAGTGGGATAGATTTACGGGACATAGTGAATGGAATAAACATACTGCTGATTTACTGAATGTCGATGAATATGAACGGAAGACAAAGATTTAGATACTGAGATGCTGCAGAAATGATATTAGTGACAAAAACAACATCTAAATTCAGAACTCTGTAGTAAATTGAGAACCCTGTGGTAGACGAAGTAGGGGAAATCTGCTATTTTGGAAACGGAATAATGCATTGCGGATGGAGCATGGAGGGCATAAGAACCAACGTAAGACAAGCCACGAGAACATTCGTTGCCAAGCGAAAGGTATAGTATAAAAAAACACAACTTAATTTGAGAAGTAAATTTTTGAGGGTGTGCATCTGGAGCACAGAATCATATGGGAGTGAGTACTGGATTGTAGGTAACTTCCTTAAAAACAGATCTAAGCGTTTGTGATTTGGTGATGTTGAAATAAGCTGAGGGTTAATTGGACTGAGAAAAGAATGAATGAGGATGCTCTCCGTAGCATCGGCGACAAATGAAATGTGTGGAAGACAGTAGCGACAAGGAGGGACGAGGCGTTAAGGCATGGGCTAAGATCAGGAAATATGATTCATTGTATTAGGTGGAGACATAAAGGCAAAATTTGTAGCGGAAAACAGAGATTGCGCCGTTAATAAAACAAATAAAACGCTAGACCTTGGATGTAAATGGTACCCTGAGCTGTGGAGATTTTCACAGAAGAATAAATCGTGGTAAGTCACGTCAATACGTATATATATTCAAAGAAACATCAATTTTCAAATTCATCATAATCAACCAGGATGATGGCGTGTCCTATGTTGCTATCGGAAATGGGGTAGTAGTGCTGCGGAATCGGTCGTCAAATAAACCACTTGACACGGGCAGTGTAAGATGTGTGATTGCTATACTCTTATTTCATTTCCACATTCTCAAAGGGAGTGGTAATTATGTCATCATTATGTGCTCTTTGCCTTCTTATCGTATCCATCCAATGCTTCAGAAACATAACCACTCATTCGTTGGTCGTAATAACGGTTAAAGACATACCTTCATAATCATAGACATTGCACCCACTCTTCCGACTTCAACATTCACGCTAATTTTTATTCCCATTCGGCACGATGGACGTAGCTGAACCGTAGTTGATCTGAGTTTAGACTTTCTCATATGTAAGCGCGTCATCACAAAAAAAAAAAAAAAAAAAAAAGGTTCAAATGGCTCTGAGCACTATGCGACTTAACTTCTGAGGTCATCAGTCGCCTAGAACTTAGAACTAATTAAACCTAACTAACCTAAGGACATCACACACATCCATGCCCGAGGCAGGATTCGAACCTGCGACCGTAACGGTCTCTCGGCTCCAGACTGTAGCGCCTAGAACCGCACGGCCACTCCGGCCGGCCATCAACAAAATGTCTGTTATTAAAATTAATGCAGAATGCTGTGTCAGTGTACAGTATGAACAGTAATGGTGCGTCAACTCGTTACCTTGACATGACCGAAGTTATCTGTACTCTGGTTCCAAGTGTTCAAATAGTATGAACGTTAATTTGAGGTACCTGTAACAGTAACTGTGGAAGTCGGAAGGATAGAAAACTGCGGAGATACGCAGGAAGACCTGCAGAGGACGACGCCTTCTGAAGATATTTGAAGCCTTCTGTTAACATAATTCGATGTGCCACAGGTAACGGGAAATAAGCGTTATTTTTTGATTGCCGAAAATTCACTGTAGACAGTCCTGTCTGTTACACGTATGGAAGTACACGTACTGACCAATGTAAAGAGAAACGACCACAAAAAATAATCTTGTAAAGGCGGATTAAGGAATGAGATTCTCAGGAAGTGTTGTCTGCCCTTAACGCACGCAGCTTACAGAACCATCGTTCGACCGGTACCTGAGTACCACACCTCAGTCTAGGACTGATAAAAGATATAGAGAAGCTCGAAAGAAGAAGAGCTTAATACATAATCTTGGATTCGTTAAGCAAGTGCGAAACAGCCAGGGAGAAGGTATCCAATTGCGTACCGACAAACCCAGATACAGGTTTTGCCGCCGCGCGGGGTAGCCGAGCGGTATGGGGCGCCTTGCCACGGTTCGTGCGGCTGCCTCCGTCGGGGGTTCGAGTCCTACCTTGGGCATGGGTGTTTGTGTTGTACTTAGCGTAAGTTAGTTTAAGTTAGATTAAGTAGTGCTTAAGCCTAGGGACCGATGACCACAGCAGTTTGGTCCCGTAGAACTTACCACAAATTTCCAAATATTCAGGTTTTGCCGTGGTTTCCTGAAACCGCTCTAGGTAAATGCAGAGATGGTTTCTTTGAAAAGACACGGTCGATTTCCTTGTGCTTCATCCCTGATGACTTCCTTGTCGACGGGAAGTTGAACCCTGATCTTCATCCATTCTTTTTTCAGTTCTGTGTCAGACACTTTAAGAGAACCGTTGTCCATCACGACGTGATTTTCTGTTAAAATTTCGTGAGCGTACGTTTCCAGAATAGTCAAACACATATTGCTTCCTCTCACATATGTCATGTGAATAGATACTCTTTAGTAGCACTTACCCCACCGTGAAGAGTCGCCTGTTTTCATGATTTGGTAGATTTGTTTTATTATTTAACTTTGTGGCAGAATGTCCATGCAGTCGCTACAGTCATAAATTAACCTAAGAAAAGGCGTTCGATGCGCCAGATGTCTACGAATACTGTTAACTTCGTTTTGTGTGTTATCATAATTTAACTGTTTGTGTGTCGTATTGGTGGAGGTTGGCGACCAATCCATAATTTGTCTAAACGGAAGTGGAAAACCGCTAAAAAATCAGGTTGAGACGTATAACAGATCAAAGGTCATTTAATCCGGCTTGCTCATCCGATTCGGATCTGTCTACTCTCTCTGTCTCACTAGCTAGCACTCTGCTTGTTAAGCTACATGAGCAGGCCCTCTCGTTAAAATACTGTAAAGATAATCTTAGAAAGATTCGATCTCCTACGTAGGTATGTCAGCAATCGTTGTTCCGAAGCAAGCATAGACTTTAGAAAGTAGGCTACACATGACATCCCACGCTAAGACCATTGCGCAGCAGGAGTGACGCATTGTCAGAGGAGATTACGTGTTCTGAGTTTCTTGCGGACACAGTTCTACTGCGGTACGGATAACATGTGGATCACAGTGTGCTAGTAAAATGACGCGGCAACAGGAAACGTCCACAAAAGGTGAAGTTCGCAGGACAGTACTGTTCTTGTGCGTAAACCGTCTAAATTCCGCACAGACTAACTGTGAAATTCTGGTGGTATGTGGGGCAAATTCATAATCGACTCCAGCCGTAGTAAAGTGGCGACAGTTTAAAGAAGACGTCATAAGCGATGGTGATGCTGATCGGTAAGTCCAAATTTTGCTCCATGTCATATCCATCTTTTCGACAGGCTAAAATAATATATATTAGGGAAAAGATACTTTCCAACGTTCACACAGCGGTTCTCGAAAGGCACTGTGGCCAAGGAGCAGATTTGTTTCGTTGAGAAATCAAACGATTAGTAGGCTGTTGACAAAGGCTTAGTCACTGCGTTGAGAAATAGTGTCATGCATCTGTGTCACTTTGAAGTGTAGTGTAGCAATCAATAAAAGTTTATTAAAACTAAACTAAACTCCCTCCTGACAGGCCATAAAGGCCCAACAGTTCTGACCGGCAGCCGTGTCATCCTCGGCCTAGAGCGATCACTGGATGCGGATATGGAGGGGCATGTGGTCAACACACCGCTCCCCCGACCGTATGTCAGTTTACGAGACCGGATCCGCTACTTCTCAATCAAGTAGCTCCTCAGTTTGCCTCACAAGGGCTGAGTGCACCCGGCTTGCCAACACTGCTAGGCAGACTGGATGGTCAGCCATCCAAGTGCTAGCCGAGCCCGACAGCGCTTAACTTTGGTGATCTGACGGGAACCGGTGTTACCACTGCAGCAAGGCCGTTGGCAAAAGTTTATTAGGTTAACAAAATAATGTGTACCTTGATGAACAAAAGACGATCGGCCCTTGAATTTAGAACACTAGTCATGACGAGAGGGAAAGGGTAGGAAGAATATGTGGAGATGGTTTCTGCTCTTTCGGACAAGGAGAAGGTCAATAGCCGGTTAGCCTTAACCATATATGGCGATGGTATCTGTTCTTTCGGACATGTCCGGAAGAGCAAATACCATCACCATATATTGTTAAGGGTAACCGGCCATTGACCTTCTTCTGTGCGGGTGCTCACTCATTGCCCGAACTCTTATGGGACTCGGTAAAATTGTCTACAGCGAGTAATGAGTGTAGTGGGCAGGGGCACTACGAATGTAGTGTGTGGACATTAGGTTGGGAATGTGAGTCGCACGGGGAGCGTGCAAGGGATAAATCCCTGCAGTCGCACTATCCTCTGTGCCCTCAGTGGCTCAGATGGATAGGGCGTCTGCCATATAAGCAGGAGATCCCGGGTTCGAGTCCCGGTCGGGGCACACATTTTCAACTGTCCCCGTTGATGTACGTACATCAACGCCTGCGGACAGCTTAAGGTATTGATTTAATTATCATTTAATCAGGGTAGGAAGAAGGCTATTCGTGGATAATCTGACTTGTTGTTGATTGACGCATGTCTGGAAATCAGCGCTTGGCTTCTGGTGGACATGTTTTCTTCCTGGTGTGCGCGGAAATTCACTGACAGTCCTTTCTATAGCTGTCTGTTTAGGTTGTCGTGTCTCTGCCCGTGTGGCTGGTCCCGGCGGAGGTTCGAGTCCTCCCTCGGGCTTGGGTGTGCGTGTTTGTCCTTAGGATAATTTAGGTTAAGTAGTGTGTAAGCTTAGGGACTGATGACCTCAGCAGTTAAGTCCCATAAGATTTCACACACATTTGAACATTTTTTGTCCCTGCCCCGTCAGGTTTCCGTCCCGCAATCGCTCGCGGCCCCTCGGACAGGGATAGCCGGCAGCCAGTACGCCGGAAGTTTGTAGCTGTCTTCTCTGTTGATGTTGTGAGGTTGCTTAACGATTTCATTTACCTCTCATATGTTTCGTTGGCGCTTCCACGGTTCCTTTGCCAGTAGACGCCCTTCCTAAACATTATAGGCTGTCCACAGTCACGGTGTTGTTCAGCTATCGCCGATTTATTGTGCTGTCCTAGTCGCACGTGCCAGGCGTGTGCTGAATGGCCTCCATGACTAGCCTATGTCGGCAGCTCTGCACTCGTACTCCTGTAGTATTAAGATCGTTCACTGCATTCTTGGTGGAACCTGTCACCTCGTGGATCTTGACTTCCGCGCACACCAGGAAGCAAACATGCCCACCACAAGCCAAACGCTGATTTTCAGACATGTGTCAATCATCGACAAGCCGGATAATCACCGAATAGCCTTCTTCCTTAGGTCCCTCTCTCCTCATGACTAGCGTCCTTATATTCTAGGGCGAATAAAGATATAGAAATATGACGTACTGACACCGACAGTTTGCAATTAATAGAGGCGTCTTTCCTCCAGTGCACCCACCCTGAAGAAGGCCGTGGTAATACGCTCAAAACGTCCGTTTTGTAGTGTATATATTTTAAATTATTCTATCTTTTATGCTATGACGTGGTGCAACATGCAGAAGAATTTCATTCGTTTTGACACCGACCGCGGAAGTCTAAGTAGTTATGTCAGTGCGTAAATTGCTATTTGAATTTACCTTATACCATTCGCAACATAAGCAGGAAAGGTGGAAGTGACAGTAGCGCAGTAAGCAAAGTCCACCACACAGAGCAAATATGCTCAAGGGGAATAGATGCAAACCCGCATGTACCGTCTAAATGTAGATGTAGATGCAGATTCGAAGAAAACTATCAAACTAACCTGTGTGTAAGCGATGTAGTTGAAGCACGCGACAGCGACGTAGGTGCAGAGGAGTGTGGCTCCGCCGATGATGCTGTTGTTGACGGCGAAGGTGTGTACTCCGTCGAGGAAGCGTTGGGTGAGTTCCGCGTAGGAGAAGTTGCCGCTGGTGATCGTGGTCTCCTCGGAGTACATGACACGCAGTACGGCGTCCGTCAGCGTCTCTCCCGGGTCCCGGCGGTTGCCGGCCATGAAGGCTGTGGACGCCGACACGATGGCTGGGCCCAGCTCCGACCCGAAATCCACCATGATGCCCGTCAGGTCGCCGAAGAAGAGCACGTTCAGCGGCTGGCACACGCCGCTGCCCACGGCTCCCACCAGCCCCACAAACATCAGCAGCTTCTCCCACGCAGTCGAGAACCGGTACTGTGGAAAGACACCGTGTGCAGCGCCAACAGCTTTGTAGGCTGACCTTCCATTTAAACACTGACAGTAATCCACTGT